>NW_024412403.1:12281861-12325050 GCF_014898765.1 Herpailurus yagouaroundi | reverse complement strand
GCCCCCGCACGGCCTGCTCAAGTCTCCGTCCGCGGCGGCGGCGGCGGCGGCGGCGGCCCCGCTGGCGGGCGGGGGCGGCGGCAGCGGGGGCGGGGGCGGCTTCCAGCACTGGGGCGGCATGCCCTGTCCCTGCAGCATGTGCCAGGTGCCGCCGCCGCACCACCACGTGTCGGCCATGGGCGCCGGCAGCCTGCCGCGCCTCACCTCCGACGCCAAGTGAGCTGCCGGCCGCCTGCGCGTTCTGGCGAACGGAGGGACCCGGGGGCTGCGGGGAAGCGAGGCCTGGCCGGCACTGGGGCCCGGGAGCTCAGTTCCCAAGATCACAGGACGTTGGGCTGGGGGTGGGGGTGGGGCGCAATGATGAGGACGTCAGCACTGGGGAACCGAAGCAATTGGGGGGCGCGCACCGGACAGTGGGGAGTGACAGGGCCGTGCGCTCTGGGTGCAGCCCTCTCTGGCTTTAAACAGCGCTGCTCCGAAAGAAACCATTGTAAAAGAAGGCTCTGCTGTGTGCACCCCTCCCGCGACCCCCCCCCCCCCCTCCCACTTCCAAAAAAAGTGATTCTTAAATTGGAGGTTTCTTCTAGGATGCGGGCCGCGCGCGCTCGGCCCTGGCAGCCCTCCGTTACATGGGGGAGGAGGAGGAGGAGGGAGGACCGCGTTGGGGACTTCCTCTCCTTCCTCCTTTCTTGGCGGGTAGGAGACTTGGGAGAAGCTGTATTCCAGGAGCGGCCGTCAGGCCTCGCCTTCAAGGGTCGTCTCTGGCCCTCAGCCAGGGGCTACGAGCTAGCTGAAAATTGGCACCCGGTACCAGAAGCGTTGACGGTCTCGTCCAATGTGGGTTAAACGACAACTGTCTGAGAACTACTGCGGTTCCTGCCTGTCGCCCCTATTGCTTTTGAGGGTGTGGTTTTGTTTTGTTTTGTTTTTTTTTTAATAAATCTATGTTCCGCATTCAACAATACAAGCAGGCCTTCTAGAAAGTCAGACTAGAACCACTTGTGGATTGGAATAATCTCAAACTGTCGACTTTGGGGGCGGTTTTTGTTTTTGTTTTTTGTTTTTGTTTTTGTTTTTGTTGTTTTCGGATAGACTCTCCCTCCCTGCCTCCCCATTCTTTCCGTCTGTAAGCACTAAGTGATTTGGTTTATTGCCCGACTGGGGGCAGTCATTCTGATACCCGAGGGTTTGACGGAACTCAAAGGCTGTTGCTGTGAATGTGGTTGGAGTTACCTGGGAGTTCTGTTGGCTTTTGAGGTTTTTCTTTCTCGGGTGTGTAAATATATTATCAGTAATGAGGCCAGTGCTGCTGCGAAGCTGTTTGCTCACGTGACTGCCAGCCCCACCGGAGTCTGAGCCTGGCCTCCTATATGTCGGTTTCTTTTTGCCACGTTTAACACGAATGACAAACTCTCCCACGTGCTTCTCGCGGCCTCCGAGAACTGCCTGGGCGCCTCCCGCGCGTTGCGGTACCGGGCTTTACAGCGTCTGCCGCGTAACATCTCTCCTCCGCTCGCGGTCCTGCAGAGTGTATCATCTGTTTTATTTTTGTAAAAAGAAAAAAAAAAGTGCTAAATAATATTTATTACTTGTTTGGTTGCAAAAACGAAATAAATGATCGAGTGTTGAGATTTTAAATAAAAGTGACAAGTCCGTCGGCTGTTTGCGAGCCGCGTGGGTGGGGGGAGGTGCAGGGCGCCAGCCCTCGGAGCCGGATTTGGGAACCATCTCGTGGGTTCCACCCTGGAGAAAGATTAAGGGGTCGTTGGACTATTCTCCCCGCGCCAACCCCCACCCCACCCCCACCCCCACCCCCACCAACAGGGTGTTTCTCACACGTCTCTTGTTAATTTGATTTTCCGACGCCTAATCCGGAACTTTTTTTTTTTCTTTTCCCTGCGGTTGAGGATTGAGTTTGTTGAAAGTGAACATGCCTCTCCTTGCGCGGAATTTGGGGCCTCCGGGGCAAGGGCCTTGCCTTGGGCTGGCTGGGGTCCCGGCGCTGAGGCCTCCCGTCCTACCAGGATTTTTTTTTCTTTCGGCTCAGAGGCAGTCGCCCACCCCCCATCCCGCTGGGGGAGGGGGGACTCCTTGGGCTTCGGCTGCAGACCGGCCACTTGGGGCCCCGGGTCCGGACAGAGCCCCGCGGGAGCGCGGGGCGCGGGATCCGCTAACCCTTCTCTCCTTTCCTCGCGCTGTGCACGACCCCACCCAGGCGCCCACGCCGGCCTTGAACTGCAAAGTGTTAGGTGCTGGGAACGGCCAGCCTGGAGTGAGACTCTGACCAGCGCGCTTTGGCCTCCATGCTCTTCCCCCCCCCCCCCCCAGGGCCACCTCTGTCTTCTTGTGGCCACTGGGATCCTCACAACCCAAAGTTGCGATACAAACTTAGGTCTTGGGTAAAAAAATAAATAAATAAAGAGATTCTGGGTAAAAAGGAAAAAGCTTCAGCCTTCCTGGTCAGGGAGGATAGACCACTTTGCAATGTCTCAGCCTGCGGGCTTCAGGGAGAACGCGCCCCCAGGAGAGCAGCGGCTGGTGCGGACGCAGTGGGTTCCCTGGCCCGGGGCCCTCTTGCCTACAACGTCTTTGGTGGCCTTTGGCGGAAGGTCCCTGTACCTGGGACACCTGGGGGTGGAGAAGGTTTCCCTGGTTGTAGGCTCATTTTTTGAGGTCCCTGATCCCGACCCATGCCGACTCTCCCTGCCCAGGACTGAGGGTGGGTCCATCCCCCAGCTTGGGGACAGGTGCTTTTGGTGCCCAGCAGGTGCATGGAGCTGCTGGCCTGAACCGCAGGCGGCTAGGGGTCCGGTGCAGGAGGACTCCTTTCGGCTCTGCTTTTCACCGAAGCCTGAGAGGAGGCAGAGCAGCTGGGGAGAAAGAAAGAGGGGGACAGGGTTCCTGGCCCCCCCCCCCCCACGAGAATCCAGGAAGAGAGTAGGGCCGGTTCAAGTAGCTTTTATTTCCAAATCCCGTTTGAAATGAAATTTGTTAAGAATTCAAAACTGGGTCTGGCTCCAGCGGGGGTTGCGGGGGGTGGGGAGAGGATTGGCTGGGACTCTGATGGTGGGGACCCGAGAACCCAGCGCCACTGGGGCTGGGTGGGGGCTGGGTTGCAGCAGCGGCTTCCTTCACCAACCCTAAGCCTTGGAGGGTACCCGTGCCTGTGCCTGGTGTACGTGGTGGATGTAGAGAGGCACGTAATAGGAAAGGAAATAAATCAAGTCTCTCCCCCTCCCCTCCCAGACCCAAGTTCACCCAGCCAGGGCTAGCCCTGGGCCCCCCAGGAAGGAGGGGTTGGATCCCTGCCCTTCCCGGAGTCACCCCGCCTAAACTGCGTGCCCCATCAGGGATCCCGGTCTCCACGGTCACCACGTGTGAGAGAGGAGCATCCTCAGACACTGCAGAGGCGCACACAGGTGAACTAGAGTGGATATTGCTGCCCAGGGCAGGTGGCTCCTGGAGGGAGGGTGGCCCTGGACTGGCGGGGACCTGGGGGGGGGGGGGGACTCCGGATGGGGCCTGGGCTTCCGAGTAGCACTGGAGAAGATATTATGAAAACCCTCAGACTTCCAAGGACCCTTCATTGGGGAGAACCCCCCCCCTCCCCCCCCCCAAGTGAGAGAGGGGAAGGGAAAAGGAAGTAGAGTAACAGTCCTGGCCTGGCCCGGTCCGCTGGGCTCTGTCCCAGCCTCTCTGGCAGCATTAGACCAGAGGTTCCGTCCTGCACTGAACCACAGCTCAGCTTCCCCACCCTCCACGTGGCCCCCTGGTTTCCCAGCTCTCAGCCGCAGAGCCAGGGACTTCTGTCTCCAGACCCCAAGGTCTCTGAGATAATCCCCAGTCGCCCACAAGAGCTCACCTTAAGGGACAGAGTCCCCTCCAAGGTCTCTATGCTCCAGGGCCCTGTCCTCCCTCCTCACTCTACTGGGCAGGAGTCACAGATACGATGATTCCCTGGACATACTGTTGGAGGGCTTGCCAAAATTCCTTGGGTGCTGCTGGCTGGCTGTCTGGGGGCACCCAGAGAGCTGAAGCTCTACATTCTTGGGACAGCAAGCTGAGGGACAAAGCATTCCCTCAGACTAATGTTCGTCTAGGTCTGGAAAGGTGTTGCTGAGACCCAAGGTGCCACGCCCAATAAAGATGGCTATAGGAAGACCTAAGCACCGGGGACACCCATGGCAGTCCGGGGGCGGGGGACAGCCCAGCATGTAGGACCTCTCCTTTCATTCCCAGACCGGAACCAATGAAGGCTAGATGCTCTGGGGCCAGCACATTGGATTTTAAAGCCCCTTAGACGCTCTAAGGGTGGAAGAATTGTCTGTCTGCTTCCCTTTGAGCAGAATGGACCGCCTGAACTCCTTCCATTACGTGAACACCTTGTGCCCCCCCCCACAGAAGTTCATCTAAAGCAAAGGATCCTCTATACCCGCCCACCTCTCATTGTAAGTCCCTCTTTTAGTACAGACTTTGGGCCACTTTCTGTTTCCCAGTGGCTCCCAGTACTAGTAGGGATTCGGAGTGGGGAGGGATCTTTGACAGGGGCCCTACACCAAGGGTCTCAAGACCCCTGGCTGGTGACAGACCGTCCCCCGGCCTGATGGTTCTTAGGATAAATGGTTGCTTCATTGAATCCCACCCTGGCTAGGGAGAAGGACCTTTGGAACAGCGAAGGTTGGCATACTTCTCCTTGGTTTGGAGGCTGCAGGCAGCCCATGGGCTAGATCCTGGGGCTAACCTCCCTGCTCCCTGTCAGAGCGAGGGGTCTCCCCCCCCCCTCCCCGGCAGGACAGAGATGGAGACCTAAGGGGGCTGGGACATGGGGGGCCAGATCTCTAAGGATTCCCCAGAGCTCTCATCCCTAATCCCCATCTCTCTCTTAGGGACCACCTCATTGCAACAGGACCTCGAGGTCGGTCCCAGGTTCATGGGAGGAGGGGCCTCTGCATTGAGGAGCACATGTGGCCTATCTGGGAGCAAGGAGGCTGCGCCGGGCGTCTCTGGGGAGTTGAGGATACTAAGACAGGCAGAGGAGGCTGGAAGAGGAGACGCCAACGGGTATCACAGGTTCTTTGGTACAGAGCACCGCGCTGAGAGCTGTAGTGTGTTATCAATTCATTCAATTCTCACCGTAGCCCTTCGGCGATGGTGTTATTATCACTGCATTTCACAGGTGAGGAGACTGAGGCTCAGGGAGGGTGTGAATCGCTCAGGAGCGCAGGCGGCAAAGTTGGACTCTGCCGGGCTCCAGAGCCCACGTTTCCGAGCTCATCTCACCCATCCCCTTCGCCCCCCCTCCACCTCCACCCCGCATTAAAGCCCCAGACTCTCTTAGCCGCTGCCTGGGAAACCCTCGCAGCTCCCGACCCCACTCCCCCCCCCCCCCCCCCCCCCCCCCCCCCCACACGCCCCCGCTCTCTTGGGTGACGCTCCCAATGCTCCCTCTTTGTGCCTGGACCCATCTGTCCCTGATGCCCCCATCTGGGTGGCTGGTGATGGCAAAGCCTTCGATAATTAGCGGGCTGGGGTGGGCGCGGGGCGCGGGCGGAGGAAGGGCCAGAGCAGGTGAGCTGAGCGGTCCCTGTCTGAGGGCGCCCGGCAGCGCCGACAGTCACTGTGCTTCGTGCCCACACAGCTGCCGTAGCCCTGACCCAGTGGTGCAGTCTACACCCCGTGCCGTGTTTTCGGAAAGGAGTCGCAAACTGGAATGCCCGCTGCCTGGAGTGCCGCTTCTAGGTCTCAATGTCCCCTATCAGTACAGGATTCCCAGGGAAACACCTGCGTAGTCCCGCTGCCCGACATCCCCAGGTGGCGGTGGCAGCCGAGGGGAACTGGGGCGCTCTCCTCCCGGGGGACTTCGAGTACCCTTTGACCACACGCCGAGGGCCCCACAGACCAGCATGTGGGCCACGTTGGCCCGAGGGCTCCCAGTTTGCAACCCCTGAACGTGGCGCAGTTAACACGGCCCAGCCGGGTGCTGGGCTTGGAGGCTGCGTCTTTATTTGGGGTCCTCAGAACCGTGCCCCGGCGCCCCCGGATCTCGCGTGGGCAAAATGGGTAGGCGCAGACGGGTGGCCCGGTCCCCGCGGGACGCGCACCCCCCGGCCTCTGCAGGCCCGCCCCGCCCCGCCCTCCGGGTGCCCCAGCGCGGCCCACACCGCCGGGCTTGAAGTGGCTGCCTTGGACCGCGCGCGCGGTGGCTTTCGTTTGGGACCTTTGCTTCCCAGGCAGCCCCAGCGCCTCTGGGCCCATTGGTTGTGGCAGGGGTCGACCCCCAAGCCCCCACCCCGGAAGGGAGGCAGCCCGATCGAGGAGGAGGCGCCTAAGATCGCTTGGGGGCTGAACAGCTTCTGACCTGAGGAAGCTTCCGGGCCCCCAACACGGGCGAGGTTCAGGCACCCGCGTCCATCACCAGAGTCTCCGCTTGCAGGCTCATGCCCGCGAGTTCGCTCTCACTGATCCTCGGTCCTCGTAAACCCGTGAGGCTGGAACTTTGCAGCAGCGGCTGGGAGCCCTCTGGCCCTGCTGAGCTCTGGATGCTGGATGAACCAGACAGACCCAGGGGAGCGCTGTTTACCTCTTCCCTCCCTGATTGACCTGAGAATCCAAATGCATCCCTGTCCAGGTGCTTCTAGGCGTCCTAGGACGCACCAACCTCCCTTCCCTCCAAGCCCAGCTGGGTCCTCTGAACCTGGGCCCTCAAGGCCCGAGTCCTGGAGCCCAGGGCAAAGGCCAAGCAGAAACCCACCTAGGGGCCATGAGCGGGGCCTTGCGCCATTGGCTCATCTTCAAATCTTCTTGGCCTAGAAGGTGTCTTGTGGAGCAGGGCTCGATTGGCCTCTCAGAAGCCGAGGGGGAGCTCTCTGAGCCGGTTTCCTCTTCTGTAGAGCCAACCGGGCCGTGTGATCACCAAAGGTCCTTGGCAGCCCAGGGGCTAACTCAGGTGCAGAGCCCTCTGGGTCCCCTGATCCATCTCCCGCAGAGGCTCTGGGAACCTCTGTCCCACAGGGACTGTGCCACGAGTGAAGACAGGTCCTCTGGGTGCTCTGTGTGTGAGCGCCGATGGAAGTGACAGCTTCTCTTCAATGAAGTGTAGAAATGTTCTGGAAGTGTCTGCCGTCCTTGATTGTGAGGCTTCCCCAAGGTAGAAGCTCGCTTGGAGGCCTTTGTATCTACATGTGCCTGCTGGATGCGAACCTCTGAACAATGGGACTCAATGGAGGACGCAGGGAAGGAAGAGGTTTCTGGAGTGATGGGGACTGAGACAGGAGTGTAAACCACCCGGGAATCATGCACTGATGGGGGGGGGGGGGCATTGAGACCTAGAGACTGATGGAGAATTTTTGTTGTGCCAACCGCCCCCCCCAACATTTGTATTCAGACTTAAGTTACAAGACCTCCCAAAGCCCCTGGTGAATGGAGGCCCTGGGCCCAAGGGCCTGGCCAGGAGGTGGCTGCTGCTTGATCTGGACCCTCAAATGTGAACTTGGGCCCCCAGGAAGCATCCATGAATTTGTAGGTCACGGTGGAGTGGGTTGAGCACTATGAGACCATGACTGAGTAATCGGGTATGTAGTAGTAGGCTACCTTCATCAGGCTCCACCAGCTGCATGACCTTGAACGAGAGATGGGGGCTTTCCGAGTCTTAGCTTCCTGATCTGCAAAACCGGCATGGTGCCGGTACCATTTTCACAGGGTATCAGGCTTGAAAAGGAAAACCTGGGCCTGGGGCTGGTACACAGGGCATGCCTAGCTGCTGGGGTGTCCTCTCATTGAACCTTCTGGAATGTCCTAAGAGGTAAGATCCCTGTTAAGTCTCTGTCGCATGACCTGGGGCAGGGGGTGGGCAGTGCTCTATGCCTCGGGACCCCAGGAGAGGCCTGGAGTGTCTCTGAGTTCTATATATGGAGTCTGGTTCCCAAGCCTCCTAGGACAGGGGGAGGTCCCCATTCTCGTCCTCAGATGCCAGGGTCTGGTACTCTGTTGGTCCTCACCGAATAGTCTTTGCATAGTGGGAAAGGACCTACCCTCCACGGGGAAACCCGGAGCCAGTCCTTTTAAGGACAGAAGCCAGGATCAGAGAGGAATTAATCGAAGGGAAAGTTGCCCGTGAAGCCGAGGCCCCAGCCTCGCAGCCCGCCCCTACCTCCCCTCCCTCCCCTCCCTCAGAGCCAGGTCTGCTGGTCCTCTCCTTGACCCTCAGGGGTCAGCTGGAAGATGGAGGGTTCTTCCTATTCCGGAATTGCAGCTGGGAGCCACAGGGAGAACAGTGGTGGGGCCTCTTGGGAGTTGGGCTGGGGAGGGGGCCCCAAATCTGAACTCGCTCAGCTGTTGAGGCCAGTGCAGCCAAGGAAGATACTGGGGTACCAGTGGCTCAGCCGGGACAGGAAGGAAATGACTTGGTGTAGCCCGGGGTTCCTGCAAAGGACGGGAGCACAGGCGCAGAACCAGAGGCTGTTCAACCGCAGTCACCTGGACACCCCCCTCAGTCTGGGGGCCACCCTCTCTGCCTTCTTCCTACGTGCCCCTCCCCTCCCCAGCCCGATTAGGGCTCCATCACCACCCCCCCCCCCGCCACTAACAGATATGCTCCTCCTCCCCCTGTGGGGGGGGGGGGGTTGTGTGTAACCTATTTTGTGTGTAACCTACCAGCTCCTCCTACCTGTCCACCTCTTTCTGTTTGCTTTGATCGAGGTGAAATTCACATACATAAAATTAACCACTTTAAAGCCAACGACTCAGTGGCATGCAGAGGGCTGTGCAAATACTGCCTTTATCTAGTTCCAAAACACTTTTGTTACTCCAGAGTAACACCCTGTGCCCATCCTGTCCCAAGCCACCACCATAAATCTGCCGGACGTCTCTGTGGACTGACCTATTCTAGATGCTTCATTTACACGGAATCATACAACATGCGACCTTTTGTGTGTGGTTGCTTTCACTCGGCATGTTCTAAAAATTGTTTTTAACGTTTGTGAGAGAGGGAGAGAGACCGAGAGAGACAGAGACAGAGAAACAGAGCATGATCAGGGGAGGGTCAGAGAGAGAGGGAGACCCAGAACCTGAAACAGGCTCCAGGCTCCCAGCGGTCGGCACAGAGCCCGACGCGGGGCTCGAACTCACGGACCGCAAGATCGTGGCCTGAGCCAAAGTTGGACGCTTAACCCACTGAGCCACCCAGGTGCCCCCACCCAGCAAGTTTTTGAGGTTCATCCATGCTGCAGCACGTGTTAGTACTGTGTTGCTTTTTAAGGCTGAGTAGTATTCCTCTGAATGTAGCACAACATTCTGTTAATTCACCTGTCAATAGTTTCATTCACTTCTGAGTCACTCCTCACATCCTTTCCACAACCTATTGTGGGAAAAAGAGATCTGGGCTAGGAGTTTGATAATCTAGGTCTCTGAGCAGGATGGGTGTTCTAAGGTAAGTGGCTTCACCTTTCTGGGCCCCAATCTACTTATCTGTAAAGTGAAAAGTTTGGCAAGGGCCATTTCAAGTTATAGTTCTCTCTGACTTTTTGCAAGTCCAAAGTGCTCCCCGGCACTCAGAGAAAGGATCCCAACACCTTTTCTGACAGCCACATCCCTGGGCCGAGGACCCCACTGCAAGTCCTGGGACTTGCACAGTGCCCTCCAGTGGATCCGACTCCCCTCACGTCTTTGCCTTTGGGTCTTAAAGAGGCCAAATCTTAATGAGAAGCACGGCAGGGGTACGTAGTGTTTTGTGAGTCATTCCCTTCTTGAGTATCCAGCCAGACTCTCAGCGACTTTGGTTTGGCGATGAAATGACCAACTTACTTGTAGCACATACAGGTCCTCGTAATGACATGGTTAAGAAGCAGACAATAGGGCACCTGGGTGGTTCAGTTGGTTAAGCGTCCAACTTTGGCTCAGGTCATGATCTCCCAGTTGTGAGTTCGAGCCCCATGTTGGGCTCTGTGCTGACGGCTCGGAGCCTGGAAGCTGCTTCGGATTCTGTGTCTCCCTCTCTCTCTGCCCCTTCTCCTCCTACTCTCCTTCTCTCTCAAAATCAAATAAACATTAAAAAAATTAAAAAAATAAGAAGTGGACATTGAGCTAGATCATGAGGTTTCAACTAAAGGAAAGTATACAAGTTGATATCCTAACTCTGTTTTCTTGGTCTTTCATTCAGTACACATTTACCGTCCTGTTATCCTATCTGCTGCTTTGGGCAGGTTGGATACATACCAAGAAACAGTATGGAAACATACCAAGAAACAAAAAGCTTACTTTTTGTTTGAAGTAAGCTTCAGACTCAGTTGAGAGCCTAGCAGGGAGCCCAAAGCAGAGTCCAGAGTGAGGCTTGAACTCATGACCCTGAGATCAAGACCAGAGCTGAGATCAAGAATCACACACTGAATCAACTGAGCCACCCAGGCGCGCCCAAAGAAACTGACTTAAGAAATATGCACTTCCAGGGCGCCTGGGTGGCTCCATCGGTTGAGCGTCCGACTTTGGCTCAGGTCATGATCTCACGGTTCGTGACTTCGAGCCCCGCGACAGGCTCTGTGCTGATAGCTCGGAGCCTGGAGCCTGCTTTGGATTCTGTGTCTCCCTCTCTCTCTGCCCCTCCCCTGCTCATGCTTGTCTCTCTCTGTCTCAAAAATAAATAAAACATTAAAAGAAAAGTAAAAAAACAAAAAAGAAATATGCACTTAAAAAAAATTTTTTTTAATCTTTATTTATGAGAGAGAGACAGAGACAGAGTGTGAGTGGGTGAGGGGCAGAGAGAGAGGGAGACATAGAATCTGAAGCAGGTTCCAGGCTCCAGGCTGTCAGCACAGAGCCCGACGCAGGGCTTGAGCTCACAAACTGCAAGATCATGACCTGAGCTGAAGGCAGACGCTTAACCGACTGAGCCACCCAGGCGCCCCAAGAGATATGCACTTTCATAGCATTGAAGAGCTTTGAGACCTACCCTGATTGAAGGAGGGTGGTCAGCTGATCCTGTCCGAGTGGAATTGAACTTGGAGGTGGGGGAACTTTAATGCAGGGAAGGTACCATTATTTCAAAGATGTTTTACATTTCTGTTTGGAATATGGAAGCTCAGTAAATTGAGATAATTGTTTTCACCTCCTTCCTTTTCAATACTCCAAACTTACCCTGGCATTTCCAGTCCCCTTGCTCTGCTCATTTTCTTTTTCCCCATACTGTATTATTTACTTATTTGTTTCACTTTGTCGTCTGTCTTTCTCAGTGGAATATAAGCTCCACGAGGCAGAGATCTTTGTTCATCCTGATCCCTGATGTAGAACACTGCCCGGCACATAGTACGTACTCAGTAAATACTTGTTGCGATGGAATGGGCGCAGACGATTATTGCCACCAAGTCCTTTCCTAACGAGCAGGGAAGAGGCATGAAACTTCGCTGGGATTCCCACAGAAGAAAACACTAGCAACATCTGCCCCTGTCAGAGTGCGCTGTTGAATTCTGTCTGCCTTCCTAAAAATGCTTTGCTAGAAACAGCTATGTCGTGGACGCTGGTCTTATATTGGTCCTGGGAGAGGAGTCAAAGAAGGGGTTTTCTGAAATAATTTGTCAGATAGGATCAACAAACTTACTAACGCTGGAACACTTTGCAAACTTACTAATGCCGGAACATTCCCTGCCGCTTTCTTCACTTCCTTGGGTGAGTTCTGAGCACAGTTAGGATCCAGACCTTGAGGCGTAAGACTGACCCTTAGCGTTATACAGATTCCTAGTTGGACGATTTGTTCTAATCCTTTGGGAGGCAAGCTCCTTGGATTAAAAAATATATAAAAAGCACAACCAATACTCAATTTGCTGAACCGTTCCGATGGGAGCATCTCCCAAAGAGGAAAAGTATTTTGTGGCAAATTAGCAGCTCCCACAAACCACCACTGTCACGGTCACAAGCAGAATGAGAACACGTTGGAGGGGGAGGGACGGGGGTTGCGACGTTTCAGATTGGACGGCCTGCCTAAACCTTAACATGAAATATCCTAAGGAGAAAAAAAAAAAAAAAACCCTCAGTGGTTGTATTTATTCCGAATGCAAAACTGTCCCCTTTGTTGAGGTCGGCTGAACTAACTCGGCCAGGAGAACAATGTCGAGTCTGCTGGCGGGCCATGTGCTAATGTGCTCATGCATTACAGGCCGCAACAGATGGCTGTGAGAACACTGGGCCGCGCCTGCCTGGGTCAGGACGCAGAGCCCAGTGCTTCCCAGTTCGGCCCAGTTGTCAAAACACTGCTTCTCTATGGAGACACGGTGGCTGTCCGGGGGGCGGGGGCGGGCCCCGTCCCTTCTGCACGTACAGGGTTTGATGTGAGAGCAGAGGTGTAAAGGAATAATTACTGGGGGGTGGGGGGCGTTGTTGGTTGGTTGGTTGGTACCATGTCACAGAATTGACAAGTTCTTTTCGTGCGGTTGAAAGTGCGCAAACGGGAGGTACACGCTCTGTTGTTCCGACACGTTAGCGCACGGACGTCGCTCACGCTTTTAATCATTGTAAAGTTCTCTCCCCTCCCCTCTGAGGGCCTGTCTTCTGTCTTTCCCCACATCTCAGTGAATCACTGCAGAGAGAAAGTCACCCCGCCCCCAGAGCAAAACAAAACACAAAGAAAACAAAACCCAGCTTTTTGCAAGGACCAAGTAAGGCTCCAGAGAAACTCCTCTGGAAACATGTAGCCAAGTGGAATGTACCAGATCTACTCTAACACCCTCCATCCCTGCACTCTCTGCAAATGGGAAGAAAGCCCACCGCCTTTGCGCTTCTCACTTCCCCCCTGCCCCTTGAAGCAAAGGCGTGGTCAGGTTGGCTGCCGGGAGACGGGACGGGGGAGTCAGTTACTGTCTGTATGTTTCCCCACCTGCACCGCTGCTCAGGCTCAGGCCACCCACCTCCTCCCCTTGCTTCTGTCCCCGGAGCAAGGACTCACTTGGAACAAGGACTCCTTGGATGACAGTAAGCCCAGGGAGGGCAGCACCTCAGAGATGTCACTCCAGACCCACACAGAGGCAGAGAAGCACAGAGAGAGCCAGAACGGACAGCAGACCTCTATGCTCCGACTCTGAAACAGACAAGGAGGCGAACCCCGGGCCATCTGGTCTTCCAAGTCCCTCTAACTTTCGTGATGTTCAAGAGGGAACACCGGGAAGCTGGCGTGTGTCCCACTGTCTCCCCACCAGCTGTGTGTGCTCCTCAGCATTCCTTGGGTTAAAGCCATTGTTGGGGTGAGCGTGATGTCTCCAGAAAGCCCCGTAAAAATGTCCGTTGCCTGGGAGGGAATACAGAGCAAGTCGTTAGCACAGGTCAATCTGTGAGGTATCGTTGATCACACCAGGGAGGATCCCCAGAGCCTGGAACGTGCGAATTCTCCCGAAAGAAGCCGGGAAAAGAAGGGCCATGAGACTAACAGGGCCAGTGTCATGGGGGCCAGAGGTAAGCTTTGGGGAGGGGCACTGAAGCTTGTATTACGTAGGATATAGGCTAGGTATAGCAGACTGAAATCCATTTTCTAAAGGAAGGGGAATGAATTTCCACATGAGTGGTGAAGAAAGCATAAATTTTAAGTTAACGAAACCAGTAGAGTTTGATAGCCCTTGTCGGTTTGTAGGGTCTCGGACCGTTTACATTCATTACCTTGTTTAAAATGAGAAGCCCGAGACATACACGCCCTCTCCACCCCATGGTGATCTCTGGGCTTGGCCTGCTCACACGGTCTTACAGGGCAGAGTCCAGAGGTCCGTAAGGGACTCTCTTCACCCTATGAGGGGGACTGGACAGGCTCCCGCCCCCACAGAGCCATTCATTTGTGAACCAATCTGTTCTTAGGGCTCTTGTTCATGCCCAGCCTTTGAGAAGCTACCCCTCCCTAATCTTCAAGCCTTCTGCACCCTCGCTGGAGAAGGGGTGTGGCCCCAGCCAGACTCAGAATCAGTAGCCTATTTGGAGCTCATTCCGGGACACGTCTTTTTCTTTCAGCCTGAAAGGAGCCTGACCCTGAAACACACCTTTGCTCCTGGTATGTTCAAGAGGAAAAGAAAAAGAAACCCGTGACCCACGTCAGGCACAGAGAATCCAGGGGAATCCAGTCTCCCCAAACCCAAGAGGATAGAAGCAAGGTGCAGACCCTGAACTGTGATGACCAGATGTGTCACACACTCTGAAATTCCTATTGGCCTGGATCACTGGCGACCTAGAACCTTTCTAGTTCTGCCTAACAAAAATGTTTAATTCAAAAAAAAATTTGTTTAAAGCAACCTCTATGCCCAACGTGGAGCACAAACTCATGATCCCAAGAGTCACGTGCTCCACCAATGAGGCAGCCAGGCGCCCCTGCCTAATCAAAATTTAAAATGTGCTTCCTTATTTCCTAATTCACTCTTTGCCCCCTACACATTCCTCTTTCTAGATTTGCCTTTATACGTTTTGTTCTGCCTAAGAATTAATTTCCCCTTAAGCCATCTCTCCGTGCTTCTTGAATTTCCAGGTCAGGGCTCTCTTGGTGTATTAAAATGGGTACTATTGATGGACCACGGCTCCACTGTGCCCTGTTGGACAAGTTCCCGTCCTGATGGAGTGTCTGGTCAAGCAATAGGAAAGTGCTAGACTTCAGCAACTCTGTCCAGTAGAAATTTCTGCAGTGACGGAAATGTTCTATAGTTACGTTATCCAGTATGGTAGCCACTAGCTGTATGTGGCCATCGAGCACTTGAAATGTGGCCAGTGTGACTGAGAAAAGAGATTTTAAATTTTATTGAGTTTTAATTTATTTTCATTGAAATAGCTACATGTGGCTAGTGGCTACTGTACTAGAGAGGTTAGGTCTAGAAAGAGGCTGCACAATGCTCTAGGAGTCAGGCTTCACCAGGTACATCATCAGATTGTATTTCTGTTGCCTAGACTAATACAATATGGCCAGGCCCCAAATGCAGAGGATTTCCTTAAAGTCAGAAGTATGTCTTTTACCATAAAACATTATTTGCATTGACTCTGTTAGCAAGGAAAACCATCATTCCATGCCACTCAAGATTATTAAACTCTGGAAGGATCGCAGAGCTGGCCATGTTGGCCAATCTGTTATGGACATTCAAGACAGCCATCTGGCATCACCATGCTTTATTCTTCACCTCCTCCCAAACCCACCTACCACACCCACAACGCTGTTGGCTTTTTCCATCCTCTTCATAAAACTCATTTCCCTCTTCATTTTTAGCCTCCCGCCTAAATCACTAGCACTAATAACTTACGAGTAGTCAAGAAAAGCACATAGTGTTTCCTTTGCTGACGCCCTCGTTAAATTGCCCACATTTCTTCCCTCACTCGAATATTTGAAGACCTGGGTTCCAAAGTCTGTTTTAGAAGGTATACCTACCATCAACAAAAACTTTCCCATGGTCTTTGATGACCATCTGGAAAGTTCTTTGTTTTTCCCAGGATCTACCACAGGTAAACACATTCTTTGTGGAGGGGAGACCGACTTCATACAACCTCAACTGGGAAAGTGCTATTGGCTCATTAAAATGGTTAGCTACTCTACTCAGGGTTTCTCAGTGTACCGCTGTTACACTTCAGGCTGGATAATTATTTGTCATGGGGGCTGTCTTGTCCATTGTAGAATGTTTGTTAGTATCACTGGGCTCCGGGCACGAGATGCCAAGAGCACCCCGCTCCCAGTTGGACAACCCAAAACGCCTCCAGACATCGCCAAATGTTCTCTGGGGGACAAAATTGCCCCCAGTTCGGAACCCCTGTTCTTCCATTTAGCACTCACATTGTGAGCTCAGATAGCAAAGCAGAGAAGGAAAAAGCCACACGAGCCTTTGGATCTGAACCCTTCACTGTGCTAAACCCCTTTCTTATTTAGAATGCCCTATCAGTGACAGACTTTGCCCCCCGCCCCGAACCATGAGAAATGAGAAGATTGAAAGGTATGTGACTTGGCTTAGATGTCTCTGGAACATTTTTTGAAACCAAGAAAGGTAGATCCAAAAATGTAAGGAGCTTATTAATTGGTTTGGTTTCCTACATGGGAACTGTTTACAATGAAGAGGCAGTCCACAGGGATATGACTCAGCAAGTATAGACTGAATTTAGTGAAATTTCAAGAAGAAACGTTCACATTGATTGGGCTCTGAGCATGTGCCAGGCATTGTTCCAGCTGTACTGATTCTAGGACTATTCTTACGTCTGTTTTACTGATGAGGAAACAGAAGCCCAGAGATCATGCAGACGTGGGATTTAAGATCCCAGACTTATAGAGATGATGCTGTGCTGGCATAGTGAGAAGTATACATGTTCCCGCTATATTTTCTGTTACTTAAAAATACTGATTTTTAAGTCACTTTTCACTTTGAAATAATTTCAGATTCACAGGAAAGCTGCCACGATGGGGCAGAGAGTTACTACGTGCCCTTCACCCCGCTTCCTTGGATGTTAATATCTTACAGTCCCTTGGAGCATTTGGCACAAGTAAGAAATTAACGTTGCTACACGTATTAACGGAGCCACAGCTTCTGTTTGGGTTTCTTCCGCTTTTCCACTAATGTCCTCTGTCTGTTCCAAGGAGTGGAGGGTCTCCAATCCAGGATACCATATTGCACTTAGTTGATGATTATTTTCGACAGTGTTGACCAAGGACTTGCTCAAAGCAGTTACAGACACTGCTCCCATGGAACATGCCGTACAAAAATTCCACTGTTGTGAGAGGTGGGCACAGAGAAAGCTAATCACCACTGGATTAATAGTTGGTGGAAGGAGATTTACGAGATTAGGGGGGAAATCAGATGTGCACGGTACACTGGGAGGAAGTATTAAAATCCCTGAGAGTAGCAACGGGCTGACACGTCCTCAGAGACACATAATTAAAGCATAACAGATGACAGTTTCCCCTGAAAAGGGATGGAGAGAGAAAGGAGGGCCACAAAGGCTGCTCAGCGCAGAGACGGATCTGTTTTACCAAGTGACAAGAGAACAACCCCCCCCCCCCCCGCCACCGCCCCTTAAAATCTTAGTAAGACACACCCTGTTTCCCACCGTGACTTATGGTGCTGACTTACTGAGAGTTCAAGGGAAAAGTGAGGGCAAAATCAGTGACAGGAGTCTCTGCCCAGGCGCATCTGTGCAGATAGAAGACTTCTGCCTCACGCCTATTTCAGAGCCGCCAACAAGCGGGAAAGACCTCATTTCTGAAATAGAGAGAGCCCGGTGGCTTTTTTTTTTTTTTTCCAACGTTTATTTGTTTTTTGGGACAGAGAGAGACAGAGCATGGACGGGGGAGGGGCAGAGAGAGAGGGAGACACAGAATCGGAAACAGGCTCCAGGCTCCGAGCCATCAGCCCAGAGCCTGACGCGGGGCTCGAACTCACGGACCGCGAGATCGTGACCTGGCTGAAGTCGGACGCTTAACCGACTGCGCCACCCAGGCGCCCCAGCCGGGTGGCTCTTAATCCGCACCATAAACATCCAGAAGGGTCCTTATCGGAGCCAATGGATAAAACGGAGCTTTACTTAGAGGCACTGCCAGCACACCTGGCTGAGTCACTTCGAAATTCAGGGACACTCTTTCAAGAAAGTGAGGGTAGGCGCCAGATTCAGAAACATGCGAGACGGCATGCAGAGTATTTCTCTCTCTGAAACTTCTCAGGCAGGCGTTCTCCTGCCCGGTCGTGTCAACATAATAGCTGACACTTACTATGATTTTTTAAAAGGACTACAAGACAATAACAGAGGAGACGGCAGAGATCAGGAGACTGGAAAACAAGGAAACGTGATACAGTAGAAGCAGGCGTTCTCCATCTGGCATATGGTGCTGCCCCCCCCCCCCAACCCCATCCCCGCCTTTCTCCATATGTATGTTCCTCATTCAGAGCGTTCATTCCTTTCCATTTTGTTTTCTGGGATGAGAGTTTATAACTAACAATGGGTCATTGTTAACAATGGGACCCTTACCAGGAGAGTTGGTTGTCACAGAGTCTCTTCCAGATCAGAGCAGAAAGCTTCCAAAAATACCGACAATTTGAGAAATCTAATCAAGTCGTGGGACGAACCTCACCCTGACCTCCAGGCTAATGAAGTCGTGAGGAAGAAATGCACAGGAGATTTGCATGAAGGTGACTAAAATGAATAAAATGTTTCATGCCGCTCCCCGCCCCGGAAAGTGGGGGGGGGGGACCAGACGCTAACTGAGCTGAACCCACACAAGCAAAGTGATGATTAGCCATCCTGTGATGGTGGCTGACCCGGCCACCACCGCCTCAGAGCAGCCCGACTGCAGTCAGCAATCACGGTGTCAGGGCAGGGAGCAGACAAGGGTCCCCCCAAAAGGTCCATGCCCTTCTGGGAAGAGACAGCAGGGTGAATGATGACACTGAATAATGCTGCTCTACCCGCATGAGACACCTGATTTGCTGCGGATGCTCTAGGGGACGGAAAAAGAAAGATCAGGCCACGGATCCGAAAGGTGGGGAGGCTTCAGGAAGGATTCAAACTGGTCCTGAAAGATTTGGACTGGATTTGGGCATGGCATTGAGGGAGGGTAAAAGTTAGTGCACACTTGGGTGTGCTCTGCTCAGAGAACTCCCCCGTCCTTCTGACAACGGAAAGAGGAAAGTCAACTCGACCTGTGAAGTAAGACAGGTTGCCCCCTAAAGTCGTCCCTCGCAAATGTCATCAGGCTGTGCAGCAAAATCATCTGGGTTGTTGGTTGGTTTGTTCCGAACATCTGTGCTGGGCCGGACCCCAATCTAATGAGTCAACACCGCCAAGGGCTGGGTCCCCGAATGGGTATGTTTGTAATCACCAGGTGACTCTGATCCACTGGGCTGCTCCAGTGACCCCATCTCAAAGATGAAGAAACTGAGGCCCAGGAAAGGACATGCTTTGCCCATGGGCACATATTGTCAATTCATTTAGCAGGCGACTTTCCAAGTGTTCTTTCAAACTTTCTTGACCAGTGATGTGCTCGGAAATCCCACGGCCGTGGCAAGCAAGTATGGCCCGAATACCTCTCCTTGGCTGGGTCCCATGTCCCTCACCGGGTCCTGGGGGTGTAAGGACACAATGAAGCTTCCCTCCCTTGTGAGTCGCTCCACTATTACCAACCTACTCATCTAGAAGAAATAGAAGCAGCTTCTGTTCCATCATTGGAACTGGACCATTTGTCCTTAGCGCAGAGGAACCGTAACAAACAACAACAACAACAATAACAAAAAACATGACAATGTGCCAATGTTGGAGTTTTGCCTCTTCCTGCATTGCTTTTGGCCTCAGCCGCAGAAGCCGCCCCAGCTACCGCCACACTGTCCCTGAGTAAGTAAGGGGTGCTCTCTTGCCCAAACCTCATGCCTTCTAGGCTGCCGTCGTAGGGTTTTCTTGCAAATGATTTTAGGCTCTATTCTCATTTTTTTGGAAAGGATGTGTGTAAACATCCAAGTCCCGCTCTATTTCGGCCCAAAGAGGCCAACAGGTTTGTGTTCCCAGATGCTCTGGTGCCTGTCCCCGCTTTGTTCATAATGCTGCCCCACCCCCACCTCCTGATTTCTTTCCAGATGCCCCCAAGCTAGGCCACTGTCGATTTCTGCCCTCCCTGCAACACTTCCTCCCAGGAGGCTTTGCAGCCCCTACCCACCCCGCCTGAATCGTTACCCAACCTCCTTCCTCACCTGGCACCCGACCCTCAGCTGCTTTTAAGCAACACTGGCCTCCTCTCTAGCTGCCCCACTCTCACCTGGGTCCTCCCCAGCTGGCCCCACCTCTTCTGTTTCCAGAAAGATTCTTGCCTTTCATTCCAAAGGTGAATCCTCCCAGGTCAGAGGTCTCTGGTCACCTGGTCCTGGGATCACCCTCCGTCCTTCCTCCTGTCCCTGCATACTGCCCCTGATGCCCCAGCAGCTTTGCATGGACCAAGATCTCTGGCAAAGGGCTGAGGCCACTGGCGTAAGAGAGGTTTCGAGATCCCACACGTTGATCTCCTTTATCCTTCCTTCTCCTCGTTAATACGGAAACCCCATTCTGTCACTCATCTGTTCATCAAATATTTATGAAGCATCTATTGTATACCAGGCACTGAACTAAGTAAGCTCTGGGCTAGCTGAGAGGTTGCTAAGGCTCTGTGAGTTTTAAGGTTTCTATATGACACGTTTAGATTGTTTAGAAATTCAAATTCAGAGTTGCCTGAAAAATCAGAATAAAGAATCCAAAGACTGCCAATTTTTTTTTTTTTTTTTTTTTTGTAAATGGACAGTCACTAGGAAACAACAAAATCACGTCACAAACTTTGTCTGGGGCCAAGGGAATTGGCTTCGTCATAAACGAGGCCTGAGTTACACAGCTTAGTGTGGCCCTGTTCACTTAAGGACATTTGTTAAGTGTCTCCTGTGTTTACAGCCTCTTCCCCTCTGGGTGTCTGCCGTGCAAGGCCTGTGGGGTCATGGGGACTGGCATAAAAACCCCACAAATGTGAAAAGTTTCTAGTGATCTGTTGTACGATACGGACATAGTTAATGCTACTGAATTGTATACTTAAACATGGTGAAGAGAGTACATTTTATGTTATGTGGTCTTTTAACCACAATTAAAACAAATATATGCCAGGTTGCTTCCAACATCCCCGCCCTGCAGAAAACAAACCCATTTTCCCATGGACGTGAGCTCGTGGGCAGAGCCATGAGAGGGTCCCTTCCCAGCACAAAGGGGCCCACAGAGAGTGGGGTGGGCGGGGGTCCGAGGCAGAGGAGCAGGGACCTCGGGGCCACCTCTTCTCTGTGTGTGTCACACGGATGCAGCAAACGCGACACAGACAAGCCACGGCACCCCACCTGCTCAGCCAGGCAAGAGCTGGTTACAGCCATGGGTCTCGACATCTGGACGAACACGACTCAAGATGTGTACTTTCTGTGTTGTAGAGGAGGCAGGATGTCTCCGTCTTTAACTTCTGTCTCCCAAATTCTGATGGGTTCATCACGTGTGTAGTTTCTAGGAGGATCTAGTTCTCTGAACTGACAGAATCTGGGGTGGAAAGAAAAGGCTGGTCGGACCTGGAGCGAGAAAAGCACACAATATCCCTGTAGGCAGTCTTGCCGTGCTCCCCAAACTCATCCAGTGAGGATGAACAAAATTCATTAGGGCTCCATTTTCCATTTTTTTTTTATCAGCTGAAGACCTTCTCTGGGTTCATGGGCTATATAAAAATTAGGATTTAGGGGCGCCTGGGTGGCTCAGTCAGTTGAGCATCCGACTTCAACTCAGGTCACGATCTTGCGGTCCGTGAGTTCCAGCCGCGCATCGGGCTCTGGGCTAATGGCTCAGAGCCTGGAGCCTGTTTCGGATTCTGCGTCTCCCTCTCTCTCTGCCCCTCCCCCACTCACGCGCTCTCTTGCTCACTCTCTCTTTCTGTCTCAAAAATAAATAAACATTAAAAAAATTTTAATAAGAGTTTTTAAAACTTACGATTTAATATCTCCTCTCGTCTCCTACCTCTCTTTCCCTTTCTTCTTGTTGCGGACAAAAAAAATGGTTCTTGGCAGAACTGGTTTCGTGGGTGTGCAACCTGTGTAGTCAGTCCCATGGGGCCCGGGTTTAGGAGAGCCCCCCAGTTAGTTTCAGGCTCTGCTGTCACTGTCTTGAAATCCCTGGCGCGCCTGGGTGGCGCAGTCGGTTAAGCGTCTGACTTCAGCCAGGTCACGATCTCGCGGTCCGTGAGTTCGAGCCCCGCGTCGGGCTCTGGGCTGGTGGCTCAGAGCCTGGAGCCTGTTTCCGATTCTGTGTCTCCCTCTCTCTCTGCCCCTCCCCCGTTCATGCTCTGTCTCTCTCTGTCCCAAAAATAAACGTTGAAAAAAAAAATTAAAAAAAAAAAAAAGAAATCCTTAATGATTATTTATTTATGTATTTATTCTGAGACAGAGAGAGAACGATGGTCAGACAGAGAGGGAGAGAGAGAGAATCCCATGCAGGCTCCATAGTGTCAGAGCTGAACCTGATATGGGGTTCGATCTCACGACCTAAAGATCACGACCTGAGCCACTAGGGAATCGGCCGCTTCACCGACTGAGCCACCCAGGCATGCCCATAATTCTTAATGATTTTTAAACAAGGGGAGGGGGGGCGCGTATTTTCATTTTGCGCTGGGACCTGCAAATTATGTAGCCGGTCCTGCTCTCGGTCACAAAAGACTCTCTGAGGTGGTTTTCAAGTGTTCCACCTTCCGGCCGTGTGACTCCTCCCCGTCTTCCTGCTTCCCCCGCTGGGGACAAAGTTTCTTCCCGGTCCTGGCAGCAGGAAGGCAGGGAAAATCATTTCTTGGGTGCTCGACCAAAATAAGACCGTCCCTCTCTTAAAAATTAGTCCATTTTAAAGCCGCAACATGAGACTTCGTCAGGATACGGTCCTTCCGTTGGCTGTACTCAAACGACTCAGCGGTAAAGAAAATAAAAACTGCCTGTGAGTCCCATCCATAGAAAAAGTCAGGGAAGGGAAGGCTAACGTTGAGAAAAACATATTCAGCCCTTTAAAAACTCCTAAACATTTTGGCTCCCAGGCAGGATATGCCAATCATTTCTGTTAATTAATGTGGGAGCAAAACACAACCTACCGTCCGTGAGACCTAACTCGTTCACGGAAAGCGACGGGAAAGCAAGTTACACCGACCACTGTCCTCAACCAGCCAGCCTCTCACCGGCGCTTTCCTTCACCACGACCGCACCCAGCCCCTTGCCCCCCACCCCCCACCCCGTGCGATTTAAAATATTTTTTTGTGAAAATAGCATTTGTTAGCGTTGTTTTTTCTTAAGGGGAGGTGTGTGGGATCTAAATCAATTTTAATATATTTCAAATTTATTCATTAGCATGCCCTAAAAGCAAATTCCCATTTTGTGGTTCTCCGAGGAGAGTGACAGAGCCTTGTTTGTGACAGCCCCGGGCATAAGACATCATTGTGTAGCTTAATTAGATATTCCCCGTGCTAGTGTGAGGGACATATGTCTATTCACTGTAACAAACACCAAGAGGGGCCAGGGGCTTTCATGCTTCTGCCCATATGCAGATAAACACAACACAAGTGTGGGTTCTCCCAAGGACCTGTGGCCCCAGCCGGCCCCCGGCACGGTCAGCTTGCATTCAGCGATTGGTTCCAGTTTATTAACAGCCTATGAACTTCTCATCGGCTCCCGGACTGGTCAGGACTGTCACCTGCAACTGCCAGGCCAGGGCTGGCTTTCTCCTCGGGAACAGGGTGGGTCTGCGTCTGCTGGGCCGGATGCACCCTAGTTTTTTAACACAAAGAACGATGTGGCTGGGGAGTCGCAAACTCCAGCGGTGGAAAAGCAGGTTATCTTTTGGGTGGTTCCAGACAGTTTTCGACCCGGATCAAGCAATTCTAGGCTCGGTGAGACTCGGCTAATTTTAAAGGCAATTTTAGGGGTGCCTGGATGGCTCCGTTAAGTGTCGACCCTTTATTTCGGCTCAGGTTGTGATCTCACGGTCATGAGATTGAGCCCTGCATTGGGCTCTGCGCTGGGCACGGAGCCTGCTTGGGATTCGCTCTCTCCCTCTCTCTCTCTGCCCCTCTGCCACTCATGCCCTCTCTCTCAAAATAAATAAACATTAAAAAAAAAAAAAAGACAACTTAAATTCTTAACATCTCGATGTTTAAATATAACTTAAAATTAATGAAGGTGGGAGGCACTACCAAGTGGGGAAAAGCCTTAGCCTATGTCTCACCTTCTCTTTGAAAAAAGCAGGAAAGGAAACTGGGGAGGGAGGGTGGAATGTCCCTGGGTCCCCAGTGTCATGTGCCCTCTGTACTCGGCCACATGAGCATGGGGCACTACCCCCTCTTAGAATCACGTCCAATTTCTTTTTGCCGACAAACCATCTCCCATCACGTATTAGTGCACGAGGGCTGCCCCAACAAAGTGCCACAAAGTGGGGAGGTGTGAACAAGAGAAATGCATTGTCTCACAGTTGTGGAGGCCGGAAGTCTGAGGTGATGGTGTCTTCTGAGGCTGCGAGGGAGAGCCTGTTCCCAGCCTCTCCCTTTGCCTGGTGGCTGGCTGGCTTCCCCCTGTGTCTTCACATTGTCTTCCTTTTCTCTGTGCGTCTATCTGAGTCCCTGTTCCCCATTCGTGTAAGGACACTGCACTCAAACCCCTCATAATGGCCCCCTTTCACTTGTCTACCTCTGTAAAGACACAATCTCCAAATAAGGTCCCACTCTGAGGTCCCGGGGGTGATGACTTCAGCATATCATTTTTGGAGGGGCACGATTCCTTCCGTAACACGCTGTTTCAGAGAGAATGAGAAAGCACCATTTGCTCTAACCCCCAACCCCAGACTGACGAGATATTGGGGTTTGTGGACCCTGTGAAAATACGAAACTCTCTGACTTTTCATCAGCTGCTAAAGAGCAAGCCATTATGGCGGGCGATCTTGTAGGTGGCCCCCACCAAGCATCCACGGTGACCTCTAAGATATCGTGAAATCAATTTCAGATGGAGAGGGGCAGTCTGTTTTCATCTCCTACGGTTACACAGGGTCTAGTCTGGGGGAGCCTGAAGTCTCCAAAAATATGCCTATTTTGAAGAGTGAGAACTTGACCCACCTAAGAGGACAGCTGAACCCCTTGAAGCATCGACCCAAGAGGTGTGATGACTTGGGATCACCCAGGTAGTGGTGGCAAACCGAAGTCTGGAATCCAGGACCCCCAGGGGCCAGCCCAGTACTCCAATGAGGGGATGAGGTAGGGGGGCACACAACGCTTCTGATGGCTCCATAACCAGGAAGATGGTTTGAGGCCGGCTTGTGATGCCCGGTCCTCAGTTCAGCCCCATGGAGGTTGGAGAGCTCCCATCCATCCTTGGCAAGCTTTCTTTCCCCCTTTTAGAACAGGGTGTAGGGAATCCAGGAATCTCCAGTCTGGATCTCTGAAGAAAGGCATCAGGGCAATGTTTCCAATAACTAGACAGCTTTGGCATTAAGGCCCCCAGGAGAGAGGTCCACCTGTGTCGGCCCGGGGTTGACGCTCTGATTCCAAGTGAACGGCAAAGAGTAAGGAAGCGTTTGGATCTCGGAGTCAGGCGGATCGTACCCTGGGTGCTAACCACCACCGTCCAATTGTACCTGGCACCCACTACTTAATCTCAACTTCTGGAAAACTCCCACCTTTCCCAGGGGTCACAAGGATGAGCATCCATAAGGCATATGCAATGCCTTCATAATCAGCCAACGCTGAACCAACCTTACGAAGGGTCGCGTTTTTATCGGCTCTTCCTCCTAGGCAGAAACACATTTGCTGCACGATGGACCCGTGGATGGGAAGTTGTCTCCACACAGATGAAAACAAAACAAATCTTGATTTTCATTTTATCCAAAGTTGTTTCAGAGAATGAATAAACGTGAAGCAGCTGTCACGAGAGCGGTGTGGAAGGTATCACTTCACTCTGCCTCCCCCCGCCCCCCCCCCCCCCCCCCCGCCACAAGCCCAAAACTGTCAGAATCTATCGATGAGAACAATTTAAGAATGCCACCTCTGGTGCCTCCAATGAGTTTCTTGTCTTGGATTAGTCAGTCTTGGATAGCCACTCTCCTAGAACGAAGGAAAAGAGACAGGCTGTCAATCCAAGTACCTATTTCTGTTGAGAAGGTTCTCGTGAATTAAATAATTACCCTAGAAGAAACCCTCAGTGTGTAAAGGAGGATTTGGTGTCCTTTTTTGAGAACACGAACCCCTTCCAACAAGGCAGGCCTCTCTGAATGCTCTGTCAGCGTTTCCCATCATTGTTACCTTTGCCTCCATGAGGTCAGCAGGTGAGGTTACCATCACTCCAGCATGCAGGGGAGGAAATCAAGGCACACGGGGTCGGGAGATTCCGAGGGTCACATGGCTGATCCAAGAGAAGGACAGGAGCCTCGGCCCCCGGACTGGCCCAGTCCTCTACTCTTCCAGACTGTTCCAGAGTGTTCTACACTGTTCTATTCTGTTCTATACCATCCCACATAATTCTACACTGTCCCATACTTTCTTACCTGCACCGGGGACACTTGACAAACTGTGCCATTCGGTTTTCAGGCATCTTCCAAAGGTGTAAGAGATTTGAAAAGCCATTTTGTCTTTACCGTTAATAAGAGTGATCACCCTCTAGCCATGTTTAACCTTCGTAATGTCTACAAATCTCTTAGACACGTGAAAGGAAGCTGGGCAGCCCCATGCATGAGGTTACCTCAGAGTTTACCTGAAGGGCCTCCATCCATCTGCCTCCCAACCAATAATCTCCCAACTTTCTATTTCCTTGCTTGTCTCAAATATCCAGAGAGCTGAACTGCAAAGGTTTGTAGGAAAAAAAAAAAATACGAGGAGACTTCTCAGTTGTCACCTCTGTGTGTGAACGAGTTTATCAGAGATCCATCAAGTAGAAAGACCCCTGAAGGATCACAGGGCAGCCCTTGGTTTCACAGGTAGGGACACGGAGGCCCAGAGAGGTCACGGGCAAGGCAGAGCCGGAGACAGTCTCTTCACTTTGAGTTTGACGCCATTTCCAGAAAACAGGGTCCCTCCCTGGTCTTCTTTCTAGGAAAGGGGTGGGAGCTCATGGCATCGGGGCCCAGCTGTGGCCTGGGAGCCTCTTCTGTCTCCAGGGCTGGACGATACTGTTAAAAGATCAAGTGAGTCAGACTTGCTGGGGGCAACTCACTTCTCTGAGCCTCAGTTTTTCCTCCTGAGAAAGGAGGAATAATAATACCACCACCAACCTCGTGGGGCTGTTAAATGAAATGAGGCCACCTGGGTAAAAGGCTTAGCATGGGGCCCGGCTGGGTCTAACCGCCCAGGGCACATGTTCACTCATGCCCCCCACCACCCACATGCCCCATGACTTGCATCTTTCTTCCTAGCAACCAAAGTTGGCATTTAAATGAAATCGCCGTCCTCCAGATAACGCTGGGTTCCCCGAAACGATCCGCAGTAAAGAGAGGGAAGTTTTATTCCCCTGGTGGGTCACTTTACATCTATTCATGCCTGGGCAGAAGTTTCATTACCCTTGGTGGTCCTGGCCATCCTGGGGGGTCTGGCCGTGTTCCCCTCGGGAATCAACGGTCCTGGTGGCTCGGAGAAGGCGGACTGTCTTGTAGGCCAACCGGCAGCCAGAGATGTCCCCGAAAAGAGGGCAGTCCTTGGCCTCCTGATGGCCTCGCGGGCAGGCGGCAGCAGCCTCCGGCCCTCTGCCCCCAGTCGCCACCCCCAGAACAGCATGGGGTACAGTCCCTGCCCCTTCCCTTTTTCAGATTTGGGCAGAGGTCCCTGGGCTGGGCTTGACAAGCTCCCTGGGCATTCCCTTCATGCATGTGTGGGCTTAGCCGGTGAGAAGAATCTGTTTCCTTGGCCGGAATGGCCCCCTCTCCCTCCCTTTTCCTCCCTCCCCTTTCAGGTGACCGACTGCCACGTGACTCAAGCCGGTGAGTCCCAGCCCTGCCCGTGACTTGGCAGGATTCTAGCGGGATGGGAGAGAAGACCAAGATGCAAAACGTGTTATTAATAGGACCTTAGTTTTGTGACGTCGGCAATGACCCCACAACTTCCCGCATGTGAGGTTCGATTCCATATACGGAAGAGGATGCACGGGATCACACGAGGCCCTCCACACGAGCCTGTTGAGTGAAGGCCATGAGGTCAAGCCATGGGTGGCAAAGCCTGGGGGGAATGGGTGGGCCTTGCAGAGACAGGTGCTGGACATCAAGAGCAGAGACTTGCCCTCCCACCGCTCACCATCCAGAGAAGCTGGGAGCAAGAGCAGAGACCATATCTTCCTCTGCTCACATGTTTGCCTGACTGAGGGCTACACAGTCTTCTGTTCATTCCCACCCAATGGCAGAGGCCACGTGGGGCCTTTCAAGCAGATTTTACTAGAAGCCTGAGGATACCAGAAGGAGGAAAGAAGATAAGCAGCATACGGTTTATCATACTCAACTTGGGTCCTGAATAGGGTGCCTTCCTGGCTTTTCTGAGGCCACGTCCGGGGGTGAGGGTGGACACCATCTTTCTTCTTCTTCTAGAAGCTCCTTCCAGCCCGTGTAGATCCCTCAACATCTAAGGGAACCAGGTCGAGAAAGAGAGAGAGAGAGAAAGAGAGAGAGACCCTCTCCCGTTCAAAGCCACCTCTGCCTCCCCGTGTCCCATCTGAGAAGCAATAGCCCAGGAAGTTGAAGAATAGGGGGGTAACTCACTTCAGGGGGAGTCTTGCAGAGTGTGGCCTTACCCTGTGCTTTCCCTAGAACGTCACACAAGGAGCCCAACACTTGCACGTGCACACGTGTATCAAAATCAAGACAAAATCAAGGCACTAGAGAGGCTGTTGCAAGGCTGGGGCCCCTTTCCTTAGCAGGTGCAGCTGAGAGGCTGATATGACCCAAGACAAAGACGTTGCCTGGCCCACAGGAGCAAGAACCCCGCAGGGCAGCACCTGCTTCCTTGGGAGCAGCTAGAATGGCAGGAAGTCCCTGCGGGACACCGTTGAGAAGGAAGGAGGCTAAACAAGCAGACCAGGGAGGCAGGCTTTGCAGAGCCCACAGGGTGGGAGGGAGCAGAGAGCTCCGAGGTTCCAGCTTATTTCTGCAGCCGTTCGGGACAAGGTCCCCTCTACTGTGTTGTTCTTTTCCTCCTCTTGCTCTATCAGAACTTCATCCTCACTTGGCCACTTATTACCACCACTTCTTCCTTGGCACCAGAATCCTGGTTTTATTTAGGGCTACAGGGGGCTGAGCCATATGATTACATTGCCCAGCATCCCTTGCAGCGAGGTTTAGCCCTGTGATCGATATGTTTTGGCTAATGAGACCAAAGGCTATGTAAAGGATGCTGATTTGGCTGGGTGGTGTGCTTCTTTGCCCTCTGTCATTCCTTTTCCTACCACTTGGAATGTAGGTCTAATGGCTGGAGCTCCAGCAGCCACCGTGGACTGTGAGGTGATCTTGAGGGTAGAAGCCAAACACTAAGAGAGTAGAACAAACAGCTAGAGGCACTCACCACAGCGGCCCTGGTACTGCTTATCCCTAGATTTCTTTTATAAGAGAGAGGGGGAAACCGTATCTTGTTTCAGCTACTGTTATTCGTGTTTTCCATTTTATTCAGGGGAATCTAGTACCGATGCGGATCCATGGCCCCTGCCCAAAGGGGAAGAGAGCTCTTCCTGTCTTATGTGGTCAAGGGTGGGTCAGGCCCATGGAAATATTTTTCCCAGTTAGAGTATGCAGACAAGAGCTATGTGCAAACAAGCGTTGGGGTTATGTCAATTTCATATTGCGGTAGAATAAACTACCTCCACACTTCACAGCTTGAAAGCACCGCTTTCTTATTTCTCCAGACCCTGAAGATTCGTAGCTTGTTCTCCACCACCCAAGGGTGCTATCAAAGGACGCACGCTGACCAGCACCATCCTGCCAAGAATGGAAAATTCTCCCTAGCGCAAAAGCGAACAAAAGCAGTTTGCAGCATGAAAGCAATTGCTCAAGCCTGATAACAACAGTCCCAGGGGGAAGTCCCAAATGAGAAATGGGAAGCTGTTTAGTGTGCTGATTCTCGGTGGGGACTAGCACAGGCCCAGCAAAGGAAAGGGAAAGGTTTGGCCGTCTTCACAGCAGGCTGGAGTCGGCCTCCCGCAGGATTTGGCGTCCAGTGATAACCAGAGGCCGACTGCAGGCAAGCACTGTCTGTCTGAGGCTGTGTAGTAATCTAGGAAAGAAAGATAGTGGTCAGTGGGAGCTCCCCATGCCCCACATGGGCAAAGAGAAGCAGAGAATGGAAGCAGGGCTCCGTTACCGTATCCACTATGGACACTCAGTTTCCCCAAATCTGCAAAGGCAGCTGTAAACAGATGTGTGGCAGAGATGTGTGTTTTTGCAGAAAAACCGTATAAAGGCGATGAAGGAACACGAGGGCTGGGATTCACTCACTCATTCATTCTAAAAGTACTTACCTGGGACTTCATAAGTCCTAGGCCCTGAGAACAAAATAGTCGCAATATAACTTTGCGTAGGACAGAAAACAAAGCTCACAGAGAAAGGGCCCCAGTCATTATAGGGCTATAGGGCAGGGAAGGGATCTGGGATAAGAGGACCTGCAGAAATGTGACTAACCTGTGGCTCTGGGGGTGCCCCAGGGAGAGGCAACTGCAAAAGCAACGGTGTGAGGCAGGGATGAGGTTGGATGTTGCTGAAAGGTCCACGGGGCCTGTGTGGCTGGAGCACAGTAACTGGGCAGGGGGAGCAGGGCTGCAGGGCATGGAGGGTGGCAGGATGAGGCATCTGAGCGGCAGCCAGAGCCCCGTGTCGTCGCAGGGCCTCTCTCTCCATGTGGCCCTCTGACAAAGGTGCTGGAGTTCAAAATGGCGGCCGGTGTCCAAGCACAAAAGCTCAGGGGGAGGACTGGGTAGAGCTTTGGGGTCTTCGGATTTCGTTTTGAGTACGTCAGAAAGCCTCCGAAAGCTTTGAATGAGGAGCACGGACCTGACCCGACTTACATTTTGTTAAGAACTAGGGCTGGAGTGGTCTTCCTTCCGCTGGAGGAAGCTTGAGGGTTGCTCATTTGTCCGGAAGACAGTGAAAACTAAAGGGCCGGACCAGGCTGATCCTAACATGGGAGGCTCCAAGAGGAAGAGGAGAAAGAAGGCCCCATGGCCTGCATCCCTTTCCTTTCTCTCCCCGCTCCCATCTACAGGCTTCATGCACATGCCTGGGAGGGGATGAGCTCTGGGGGCCACATCCCCTTGGCCCCAGGCACTGCCCTCCCCATGGAGAGAGATACAGCCAGAGCACAACTGGAGTGGGGCCCTTAAAGCCTGGGCCCAGAGCAAGCTGCCTGATTCTGAGCATTCAGAGGCGGCTCTGGCTCAGACCATGACCACAGGGAACTGGAAAGATTAGGATTTGATGACCAATTAATTCCCCTATAGATAGCATCTCCTCCTTAGGGCAGAGGCTGTCACAGATGTGCAACTATGATGTAGCCTCAGTGTGATGTTTCCCATGTCCGCACAGCATCTCAGCAGAAGGAACAGGGGGAGTTCAAGACCAGGGGAGCAATACGGTGCACGGGGCACACAGAATCCTACCCAGGGCACTTGGTCAGGGCCCAGAACCTGTTTGTAGACAGTCCTCTTGCCTTGATTTTAGAAGAGGCTGGGTTTTGAGGCCACACAGCTTGAGACCCAACCCCGGATGCCCCATGCCCTGCATCTGACTCGGAGACATACGGTGATGGGTTCAAGGGCACTCGCAGGGGAGAGAGAAATCTTCTGAAGAGGGTGAGTTCTGTCAGCTGGAAGGCAGAGGGATGCTCTGGGAGGCAAGTTCAGGGCCTGGGCTGGGGCTGGGTGTAATCGTGGGGAGAGGAGCTGGAGAGGAAAAGGGTAGGGAGAGAGCAACAATTAAAGTTGCTAGCGGACGTCTGCAAAGAGGAGTGGCTGATGGGGTCTGGGCTGGTTGCCGCTGGTGTGTATGGTGTGAACCTTCAGAGGCCCGTGAACATACCCTGAAGCCACACTACTGTGGCAGCCTTGGAATTCTGTAAAGGGGAAAGGTGGCAGAGAAGAGGGGTGCCCCAGACGCCATCCTCGGGGGGACATTCCAGCAGCAGCGAGCAAGCCCCTCTGCCTCAATTCTGTTTTACACCCGCTCAGAGCAAGCACACAACGGAGGCGTGGGGAAGCAGCCAGTGGGAGTGGCCCGCTCGCTCCAGCCGCGCTCAGTGCAGGGAGCAAACTGGAAGCCACTGTCCCCGCCAGAGGCACGGTTTTGATCCAGGCTGGGACCCACAGTGCTCCTGTCCAATCCCCTGTATTCTCAGCACAGCAGGCTTTTAGATGTGAAGTGTGAGAGCTGCCTCAATTCTTTTGGTAAAAAGCCATCGGCCCTGCTTTACTGATGAGCATGCAAGGATCTAGAAATGCAGGCAAGTCCCCGCTCTATCACAGCAAGTGAAAACTTGCCCCAAATGCCCTGTACCACTTTCAATGGACCCGCGGTTAGAATCGGGAAGAATCAAGTCAGTGGGTATGGTATTACTACTCCTCTGGAGTGCTACGAACAATATAACACTTCCCATCGCCTCCGTTGGGCACAAGCAGCTGCCGTGTGCCAGGGAAATAAAGGTCATAATAGGGGACGAAGGAGCATAAAATTGGCCCTGACCTTAGTCTCCAGGCAATGTGGGAAGTCCTGCCAGTTTCTGCAGCTGCACCCCTTTCTCTCCCAAGGGGGAAGGGCGGGGGAGCTGATGGAGGCCAAACCCACCCTCAGGAAATTCTAGAATACTCTGGCATTCCAGCAGCCATTTGGCAAGAGTGGATCCCGTCACAGCAAGAGAACTCTGCTGACCAAGAGACCGTCAGTCCACAACTTCTGGGGAGGGCTGTCTCTGGTGGAAGGCTGCGGGTCTTGTGCACATATTCACATCTGTGAGCATGGAGGCAAGGGAAAGAAACAGGGAGCAATCCTCCCCTGACTGTCTCAGTTCAGGCTCTGCATCCAGTGATAGTGGGCTGGCCCTGACCCCCTCTCTCTCTGAGCCTCGGTTTCCAAAACTGCGAAACGGGCAGTGGCCCTCCCAACTCCAATAGGGGTACAGTAAGGCTAAAATGAGGTAACAGATGTGAACGCGGTTTGCAAAAACTAAGCGCAAGGGTATCCCTCGGAAGCCAACGTGCCCATCCCAGGTGGTCAGGACTGGCCATGCAGCCGCCGAGGCACAACATCCGCCCGCAAACTCTTCCTTCGGCAACGTCTGGCATAGAGCCTGCTCTGCCTTTCCCCCAAGACCCTGTTGGGCAATCCCGGCTTGCAACATTTCTGAAAACATGTTCTAACGTTGACAGAGCAGAGGAAGCTGGGGACCGTGTCTCAATTCTTCTAGGAACCCCTCCTAAAAATTGCAGAGAGGGGTGTATGCCGTGGTGATGGTGGCTGGGGGACTTTCCCTTACTGCCCTTCGCACACCCCCTGCTCCTGGTTTGTCTTTCCATCCTGTTCCCATTCACCATTCCAGGCATCAGAGCGCATTCCCAGTCCCTCCTACCCTGGCAGTTCTGCCCCTTCTCAACCCCTAATGCCGCCCTGCCTTCTGCTTGCCAGACCTTTCTCCAAGCCTCAGCTTCGAGCAACCCTTGCTCCAGGGTCCTAAGACCAGCAGTGTCAGCATGGACTGAGCACTAGGTCATAACGAAGCTCCCCCCAGCGTCCCAAAGAAGCAACCGGGCTCCATCCCGGTTCCCTGACCCAAGCTCTGCACTTGAACAAGACCCCAGGTACTCTGGTCTAGGGCAGCTCTGATGACCTCTACCAGCCCCCAGAGGCAGGCCTCCTTGCTCAGCCAAGCCTCGCCATCTGACGCTGCTACATGGGTCAGGTGTCACACATGGGTACCTCATATCGTCAGGTGGATTATAAATCACCGGAAGGCAGGGAGCCCACGCTTTCTAAAGGACCTGGCCCAGGGCTCTGCACAGACATTCAGCGAACTTGGTCAGTCTGTCTAGATGGGGCCCGTGTACTCCTTCATTCACATAATTCACTGAGTACCAAGGAGGGGCCTACCCTCCGTTCAAGGCACCGGGATACAGAGGCGAATGCTGCTCCCATAGAGTTTGCCCTCCGGAGTGGAAGAAAACAGACGTGCATAAATAAGTAGACAAGTAAGTGACGAGGTCGTTTTATTTTTTATCTTATTTGTTGTTTTTCTAATGGAAGCTTCACGAATTCACGGGTCATTATTGCGCAGGGGCCATGAAAACCTTCTCTGTATGGTTCCACTTTTAGCATGCATGCCTGCCAAAGCGAGCACAGGACGAGGCCATTTTATTTTATTTTATTTTATTTTTTTATTTTTTTTATTAAAAAAAAATTTTTTTTCAACGTTTATTTATTTTTGGGACAGAGAGAGACAGAGCATGATCGGGGGAGGGGCAGAGAGAGAGAGAGAGAGACACAGAATCGGAAACAGGCTCCAGGCTCTGAGCCATCAGCCCAGAGCCCGACTCGAGGCTCAAACTCCCGGACCGCGAGATCGTGACCTGGCTGAAGTCGGACGCTTAACCGACTGCGCCACCCAGGCGCCCCAGGACGAGGCCATTTTAGCTGCTGGCGAGTGCCAGGAAGAAAATCAAGCAGGCGGGAGTGACAGTGGCCATTGGGAGGGCTTGCCACTAGGACGGGTGGTCTGAGAAGGTTCATATCTGCTCCAAGAGCCCAATGACAAGACGGGGGCTGAGGCTTCCAGGCAGAGTGAAGGGCGGAGGGCCCCACAGAAGGAGGGCCTGGCCCATGTTCTGACCCGCGTCCTGTCTACCCTGCCCCTCCCACATCCCATCTATCTACCACCTCCCTCGTGAGCAGGACAAATCCCAGGTGTCAGGTCCATCCATCTGTATCTGTCCACCTCACCTCCTCGCTGTAGGGCAGCCACCCCTGCTCAATTCCCCATCCTTTTCTCCATAGCCAACTTTGCTCTTGCTTTAAACATGGCGGAGACCTCACCAAACGTCCATGTGCCCAAGTGATGAGGAAAGAGAGCTCCTTTTAAAAACACTATTCTCACATAGTCTTAGTTGGGACCAGGTGACTCACCCTGGTCCTTGCTACACGCTACTCAAAATACGGTCTTCCAACGGGCATCAGCCTCATCTGGGAGCTTACTAGAAACACGGAATCTCAGGGGCTCCTGGGTGGCTCCTTCGGTTAAGCATCCAACTCTTGATTTCGGCTCAGGTCATGATCTCACGGTTCCTGAGTTCGAGCCCTGCATCGAGCCCCCCGCTGTGAGTGCAGAGCCGGCTTGGGATTCTCTGTCTCCCTCTCTCTGCCCCTCCCCGCCTTGCTTTCTCTCTCTCGCTCTCAAAAATAAATAAATGTTAAAAAAGATAAAAACAATAATAATAATAATAGTAATAATAATAATAATAATAATAATAATAAAAAGACAGAAACACAGAATCTCAGGTTCCACCCACACCCACTGAACCAGAATCTGTAGTTTAACAAGACCCCGAGGTAATTTCATCCAGAGCAGAGTCCTGCCTCGCGACCCCATTATCTCTGGAAACCACCCAACAAGCTACGGAGAACAGCTCCATACTACTGTGAGGCAGGCAGCCATCTAATCTTTGCTTTAAAGAGTGCCTGTAAACAGAAGTATAGTCATGAGTTTCATTTTGCAAGTGAGTTAACCTTGCACGGGGAGGTCAAGGAGCCTGCCCAAGTTCACAAGCTTGTAAGGGGGAGGCTGAGTGGGAGACCCCCCCCCCCCCCCCGGTCTGACTATAGAGCCTGGCCTCTGGCCACCCACTGCCCCAGAGGAGGGGTCACCTTAGAGCTTAGGCAGTCAGTTCTGGTGCTGGAACAAAGCACACGAGGTGGGGCTTAAGGAACAGAAATGTGCTGTCTCACGGTTCTGGAGGCCAGAAGTTCAAGATCAAGGTGTCAGCAGGGCTCATTCCTTCCAAGTCTGTCCCATCCTCCTCCCCAGCGTCTGGTGATTTGCTGGCAACGTCCGGTGTTCTTTGGCTGGTAGAAGCATCACCAGGATCTTTCCCTTCATCTTTACATGTCTCTGTGTCCAAATTTCTCACACAAGCCAAAGCCAGGTAGCCTGGCCTCTAAGTGCCGGCTACAGCTCTCTCGGATGCTGTCTGGGATGAGACTGAAGTCACACTTCTGTAATTCCTTCGGCAAGATGTTGCTGCGTTTTGGTTCGGTGGGTCCAGGACGGTGTCTCTGAAACAGAGCCACACGAGCAGAACATCCACAGTGTTCAGCAAGCACGGGGGCCGAAGGGGCTAGAACCCCCCAGATCCTTGATGCGGAGGAAACATGTACGTAAAGGACACAAAACCGGGACGCCACCTGAGTCTGAATGAAAAGCACAAAAGAAGTGTCTTTGGGGGGTACCTGGCACATAGCCAGTGCTCAGTAAATACCAGCTACTGTGGCCATTTTACTAAGTAGCTACTATGTGCCCCACTCTGGACAAGGCCCGTGACTTCTATTTCCTTCTAACCTTTCTAGCCACTCTAGGAGATAAATACCATTCTTTCCATTTTACAGACGAGGAAACTGAGGCTCAGAGGAGTACAGCTAAGGCAGCTGGCTCTTATCCCCACCCTCAGGCTCAGGACTCTTCTTTGTAAGACATAAAGGGGCTGAGAGTTTGAGCAGAAAAGCCTCAGAATATTATAGCAGAGGAGATGTGCCTGTGTAACGTGGATAGCCTTCACCACCCAAGTTAATATTTCCAGGTCAGACAGAGCGCCTTCTGGAGAGGAAGGCGGTGGCCTCCCAGCTCCGGTCTCCTCAAGAGAAAGAGATCTTTCTCTTCCCCCGGTGGTCTCATCTGGAGTCAGATCCAGCCGCCGGCTCTTACAGCCGGGGAAGGACTGCGAGCCAACGGGAAAACAACAGGTGAGCTTCTGAACAGTCCCCTTCTGTGCCTCAGGCAGGGTGCCTGCCCGGACGACGGCAGGGCCACACTGACTTCCAGAACCTTCTGTCTCTGCAGGTGTTTTAGGAACTTGGCCTCAGCGCTTCAGTGACCCATATTTTATTACCTTTCAGGTTTCTATAATTCATCATTCACTCCTTTCTGAAACCCCAGAATGGAAGTTTAGCAGCTCAGCGCCCCGGCCTCTCCCCATTCTCTCCCCAAACACATCGGTCTATTTGTTCTCTTTATCCCCACTCTTCCTGCCCGTTCAATGGGGAAAGAGTGAAACCGGATGGCTGGACCCAGTGCGGGGAAATGACTTCAGAGCCACCTTTGTTTTCCTCATTCCTTTGAGCACACTTGGCCCCACGTCTCTATGAAAGGGCTTGTTTGAACCATTTGGAACATCTAGCAAGCGAGAGATGCTGCGGCCAGAATCGCTCGCATCTTTTCAGGCTGCCTGAGACTCTAGGTTAAACTGCCAAATTTTTGCAACAAAACTAACCATGACATTGGACATTGTGTTATAAATTAGCCACAGCCTTCCAAGCAAATTGTCTCTTTTCATTGTATCAATGGAAGCCTTTGGAACATTTGGCTTCAGCTCCTGACTTTGGGGAGACTCAGAGAATATTTTCGGTCTGCCCAAAGCAATGAGGATTTCTATTTCTGTTAGGTCACCCTGAGTTTGAAAAAAATACAAAATCAATAAAACCCCCCAAATCCCATATGTCCATCTGCTTGAGCTCTGTCACCAACAGCCAAGCCAATCCTTTATTACTAAAAAGGAGTCTGAAAAATACTCAGATGCCGTCTAATTGTTTCCCCTTTCTTTCAACGTTTTTCCACATACAGAAAGAAAAGTCACAAGTTTAGACTTAGAAATAATCTTAAGTAGTAAAGTTTATTAAAATCGGGCCTTCCGGGGCGCCTGGGTGGCGCAGTCGGTTAAGCGTCCGACTTCAGCCAGGTCACGATCTCGCGGTCCGTGAGTTCGAGCCCCGCGTCGGGCTCTGGGCTGATGGCTCAGAGCCTGGAGCCTGTTTCTGATTCTGTGTCTCCCTCTCTCTCTGCCCCTCCCCCGTTCATGCTCTGTCTCTCTCTGTCCCAAAAATAAATAAACGTTGAAAAAAAAAAAATTAAAAAAAAATAAATAAATAAAATCGGGCCTTCAAATGACATTTATTAAAAATAAATGAGCTTGGGGGGGTCTCGATGGCTTAGTCGGTTGAGTGTCCGACATTGGCTCGGGTCATGATCTCGTGGTTCGTGGGTTCGAGCTCCGCATCGGGCTCTCCGCCGTCAGCAGGAAGCCTGCTTTGGATCCTGTCTCCCTCTCTCTCTCTGCCCCCCCCCAACCTTGCACTCTCTCTCTCTCTCTCAAAAATAAACACTGGGGCGCCTGGGTGGCTCAGTCAGTTAAGCGTCCGACTTTGGCTCAGGTCACGATCTCGCGGTTCGTGGGTTTGAGCCCCGCGTCGGGCTCTGTGCTGCCACCTCGGAGCCTGGAGCCTGCTTCCGATTCTGTGTGTGTGTGTGCCTCTCTCTCTGTCCCTCTCCCTCTCTCAAAAATGCATAAATGTTAACAAAACTTTTAAATAAAATAAAATAGATGTTCCTATAATATTTGTGAAACACACACACACTACCCAGTGATCACAGGTGGCATTTTAACCAGAACAGAGAACACTGTCCTACCGCCTACGTGCTTCCACGCCGGAAGGGAGGGTAACTGTGACAATGACACGGTAGGTCACTATGAGCATCTTGTTAGCTCGTAACAACTCGATCAACCGGCGCTCCCTTTGGAAAATGAACAAAATTCCTATCTTTTCCAATTTTCTTTCCCGGCAGGAATCTTTATTTGACCTGAACCGTGTCTAAGTGTAACACAAATTCTGCCAAGATGGTCCGCAGGGGAACACTCACCGGAGGGTGATCCACCTGCTCCCGCCCGTGTTCTCTACCATTGCTCTCTTCCACCCAGAAAGGAGCTGAGGGCCCCTCTCCCCGCAGCAACCCCCGCCACACACCACCCCCCCCCCCCCCAGGCCCTGTCTTCCACGTTCCCGGCACAGTTGTGTTGGGATGAAACCCGCTACACGGTGCCTTCAGCGGTCTCATCGTGACCGTGTGCATTTCAACAACTCGCTTGAAACCTCAACTTTCCGAAGAATTTTGCCCGTCTTTGAAGACGGTAGCACTTTAAGAAGCGAGCCCTCTGGTTGGATCGCAGGCCCAAGCTCCAGCCAGTGTAAACGGCACATTGCAGCAAAGACAAACCTTTTGCGCTCAGCTGACCTTCTCCGAGAGGACGGTCTCCCCGGGGACGACAGGGGGCTCTGAGTGGGGGGCAGGCCTCGCAGAGGCACAGTCTGTGTTTACGGAGGAGGTGGATGGTGCTATATCCCAAACACACGTTTCCCTTCACACACACTCCCCGGGGCTCCGGGTCCCCACTGTCTGCCATGCCAAACGCTCGAGCTTCTTGATCCAGAGCGGGGGTGGCCAGCGGGCTTAGAGGACGGGCGGGAGACCTTTTAGGTTTCTGCGCAAGGAAAAGGAAGCCCGACACACACACCTCCCTGGGGGCGAAAGGAGTCACCGACACAAACACACACAAGGCCCCTTTAGGCAAGGACAAGAGTGGTTGTTATGGTGGACGCAAGTTGTTCCCCAAGTATGTCCTGAATGTGGGAGGCCACAGCAGCTGCCTCCCCTCGAGACGGCCCTCGGGGCCCCTGCCAGGAGCTATAATGACTCGCTGGCCCTTGCCAGCTGTCACACTTTGCATGCCACTGGAGCTCCGGTCCAGCAGAAGGGGCCATCCAAGTCACCAGTTTCAACAAGCGCCAAATCCTGTGCCCATGCTGGGCCCGCACGGCCACCCAGAGCTCTCTTGTCGGGCTCTCTGGAGAGCACTTCACTGACCAGCATGTCCGACTGACGGTGTCCTTGGCCAGGGAACGGGACTTCTCCTTCCCAAGACAGCAAGGCGGTGAGGTCAAGAGCTCAAGGAAGCCCCCAGGGACACCCCCAGTAAAGAGAGGCCCTCTGCGGGGGAGGGCGGCATGCGTGTTTCCAGCTCTTTGATTCCCGGGGTGCCCTTGCCTCTGGAAGGGAAATGTATAGGGTGCTGTATGGGCCACTCTATCCCAGGCTTTAGATCTCCCATTCTCATTCACTTCCTCTTCCTGCTGGCAGGGGAAAGCCCGAGAGCCCCTGCCTAGCATGTGGACGGAGGAGGAACGTGCCAGGATGGTACCTCAGCTGCAGGAAAGAGGGGGTCCTCAGGGTGAAGATGAGCACTGCCAGAGGGGGCTGGTCAGGGTTCATGATCCCGCAGGCCCTCTCTCCTGAGGCTTGGCTGGAATCCATCAACTCGTCAATACTGGCTTGGCCCAGGCTTGGCCCTCCATCCTTTACCCCAGTCGCCAACCCTCCCCATCATGGCCTCCTCTTGGCTTGCTGGAAGCCTGATCCAGCTGGAGGGAATTCTAGAAGCCAGCCACTAATGGTGCAGCTCTGCCTCTCTTGTCTGAAGGCACGCTGTCAACCCCACACACCCACTACCCCCCGGGAGCCTCAGTTACACCATCTACGGCGGGGATTTAAAAAAAAAAAATTTTTTTTTAACGTTTATTTATTTCTGAGACAGAGAGAGACAGAGCATGAGTGGGGGGGGGGGGTCGGTTGGAGAGAGAGGGAGACACAGAATCCGAAGCAGGCTCCGGGCTCTGAGCTGTCAGCACAGAGCCCGACACGGGGCTCGAACTCACAAACTGTGAGATCTCGACCTGAGCCGAAGTTGGTCACTCAACCGACTGAGCCACCCAGGCGCCCCTACAGCAGGGATGTTTTTTAAAAATGCCCAGCTCACAGGGCTCCTGCGAGAATCATCAGGTGTCTATAAAAATGCTTCGAAAAGCAGAATGATTTTCAAATGATTAGTGAGCTGCTGAACTAACCTGCCTGGAAATTGTGAGGTGACTTGTTTGGTCTCTCTCCTTCCTGCCCAGGCCCCCGTCTCTCTTCCCAAGCGACCTCTGCAACATTTTGTCAAGTCAAGGCCTCCTGAGGGTCAGGGGCTCCTACCAGGTTCCTTCCCTCGCTGTGAAACCCACAGGAAACTCTTGGATCAAAGCATGCTGGGAGTCTGAACATCTCAAGGGACAGCCTGTGAGCTGGAGAGATTTCAGACCAATCCCTAGATGCCCCCCTGGACACACAGTAGTGGCAAAGCACTGGGCTGGACTTTGGAAGGATACGGAAGAGAATAGGCGGTCCCCACCCCCCAAACAATCACACCCAAATGCAGAGATGATCTCCACCTAACAACCTAGGTCAAGGGAAACGCTATCGATGGTTTGTCAAAGCATGATGAGAGGGGGGGGAAACATGAGAAATCATCAAGGCTTCAAGAAGAAAGTCATATTGGGGTTGAACCGATCCATGGACACGATATCACAGGCAGAGCAGGAGCTGGGGGGTCGGAAGCAGAAATCAGGGTGAGCCTATGGAGCAAATGTTGGTGGAAGAAAATGCGAACAGCCCGGAAACCAGCAAGCCCAGGCAAATAGTCCCCATGGTGACAGACGTCCCTCTTCTCGCCCCAAAGAGGATCAAGGTGGACGAGCCCATTTTCTTTCTGGTCCCTTGACATTGCATCGTCCAACAGGACTTCCTGTGATGGAGGTCATGTTTTCTGCCTGTGCTGTCCTATAGATGGCTTCTAGCCACCTGGAACTACCAGATGCTGGAAGCCATGCTACCTTGGTTTTACTTTAGATTTTCATGGCCACAGGGGCTAAGCAGATGACAGAGGTTTAGATACCAAGGCCCTCTTCCCCAGACTATGACGAAAGGCTGCAGTCATATCCATAGCCACCAAGTAGTGCTATTCCGGGAAGAGGAAGATATAGTCCCACCCTCAACAGATACGAGTGTGTGGGTGGATGTTTGTTTCTGATAAGAGGCTGATTTCTGTGTTTTTGCTTAAACAAGAGTGAGGCTTAGAGAGAGGAGTCACGGATAGGATGAATACATGTCCCTTTCGGGGAGGAAAGAAAGATGACCCCCAAAGCTCCTAAATCCCTTAAAGATCTGTCCATCCGAGGGCGGGGAGACAGAGACCCCAGTTGCAGCCATTCTGATTCTTCTAGTCCTTGAGCCCAGAAATTTAGTCCTCAAGAGCTGGCAGGAAATCACTCATTTAAAACAAAGAACAAAACAAAAACAAACAAACAAAACCCACAAAAACCACAAAAACACGTTCCACCCATGTTCGCGGCAGCATTATTCACAAAAGCCAAAAGGTGGGAGCAACGCCTCCGTCCCTCCATGGAGAAATGGGTAAACAAAGTATGGCACACACACACACACACACACACGACCATCACTTAGCCTTTAAAAGGGAAGCAAATTCGAACACGTGCTGCAACATGGGTGAACCTTGAGGGCATTGTACTAAATAAAACAAGCCAGTCACTAAAAGACAAATACTTCAGGATTGCACTTAAATGAGGTACCTAGAGTGGTCAAATGCCCAGACAGAAGGAGGGTGGTTGCCAAGGTTGCAGACTGGTGGGTAGGGACTCGCTGCCTAAGGAGCACCGGGTTCAAGTTTTGCAAGATGAAGAGCTCTGTGCCTGGGTGCCCGACAATGGGACCGGACTCAACACTATGTGTACGTTACCATGGTTAAGGTAGCGTTGTGTTCATACAGGACTGCAATTAAATAAAACGAATATGCACAATAAAGTAGAGGCAGGGAGGAGGAGGGGGCAGGCACACGACTTTTGGCCTCACCAGTGCAACCCGTTCTCCGGGCGCCACCGCATTTCACCCGGAAAGGGGCGGTCCCTTCCCGCCGCTCTGGGGTCCTGTCCTGTGACTCCCTCACTGGCGCTCGCAGTAACCTTCCAGGGCCGGGCTCGCGGCACCTCGGCGCCGGCCCGAGGCGGGGCGGCCAATGAGCGCGCGCCTGGACCCGGCCTCGCGCCCCCATTGGCTGCGCCCAGCGACCCGCGGCCCCGCAGGTTCCCAAGCCGGTTTAAAGGGGTCGGAAGCGGCCCGCAGCCCCGCCATCGACTCCCCGCGCGCAGGCCCGCGGGGAGGGGCGGCCTGCCGCAGGGCCCACCCCGGGGCGTTACTGAAGGGCGCCCTCGGCCGCCCCCACCGCCCCCCAGATGTACTATGCGCTTTCCCAGGCGCGCGTGAACGCGGCCCCCGCGACCATGCTGCGGCCACAGCGGCCCGGAGACGTGCAGCTCGGGGCCTCCCTGTACGAGCTGGTGGGCTACCGGCAGCCGCCTTCCTCCTCCTCCTCCTCCTCCTCTTCCACGTCCTCCTCCTCCACGACGGCCCCCGTCCTCCCCAAGGCGGCGCGCGAGAAGCCGGAGGCGCCGGCCGAGCAGCTGGGTAGCGGAACGGGGCCCGGCGCGCACGCGGGCGGCGGCTCCCGGGCGGACGCCAAAGAGGAGCAGCAACAGCAGCTGCGGCGCAAGATCAACAGCCGCGAGCGGAAGCGCATGCAGGACCTGAACCTGGCCATGGACGCGCTGCGCGAGGTCATCCTGCCCTACTCGGCGGCGCACTGCCAGGGCGCGCCTGGCCGCAAGCTTTCCAAGATCGCCACGCTGCTGCTCGCCCGCAACTATATCCTGCTGCTGGGTAGCTCGCTGCAGGAGCTGCGCCGCGCGCTGGGCGAGGGCGCCGGGCCCGCGGCGCCGCGCCTGCTGC
>NW_024412403.1:12207950-12276861 GCF_014898765.1 Herpailurus yagouaroundi | reverse complement strand
ATGTTTATTTCTTTATTTTGACAGAGAGAGAGAGAGAGAGAGAGAGAGAGAGAGAGAGCGAGCGAGCAGGGGAGGGGCAGAGAGAGAGGGAGACAGAGAGTCTGAAGCAGGCTCCTTGCTGTCAGTGCAGAGCCCTGTGTAGGGCTCGAACTCACCACCCCTGAGCTCATGACCTGAGGCTTAACGGACTGAGCCATCCAGGTGCCCCTAAAAATGAGTTTAAAAATACATTGATCGTAAAATTATTTTGTATGTTACTATCTTTCTCAAAAATCCACCTTTTCTATTTCAGTGGATAGAAGCTTAAACAGTATCATACGTGGCTCTTCCATGTATTACATGGGCTCTCCCCCATTCTTTATATAAGTTTGGAGTGGTCTCCTCTGAAATCATGACCTTGGACATCGCTCTATTCTGAGAGGTGAAAAAGCTCCTCTGTGTGATTGGTGATATTGCAAAGAACCTTGAATAGTGATTTGTTCCCATGCAATATTGAAACATTTCGTAGTTGTTGATGAAATCCAACCACTGCTTAAAGGCAGAGGTTTAAGAGAGGAGAAGGTGTCCCCTTTAACCTGCAGAAATGAAAGTAACACCATGGGGTGACTTAATTTTATCCACGTTGGTTTATCTGAGGTACGTACACACATTGGGGTGATGAGCATTCATTCGGAGAACGTGTTGGGGGGGTGCGGAATGCTAGAAAGATCGAATTGCTTTCCTCACCATTTCAGTTAAATGTCTGTTTCCTTACAGAGGAAGCAGGAGAGGACATGAGAGAAAGAAGCTGTATTCACCAACCCGTTTCGGGAAAGCGTCTCTCATTCTTCTTAGACTCCACCATCAGAAAAGTCAACAGGCTTTTGTAATAAGTAAATTTGAATCCGGGTTTTCTGTTTCTTTAATGCCCGTCCTGGCTTGACCTCGCAGCTTGACAAGGTCCCAAAGGAAAAGTAAAAATCAACAACTAAATCAAAATCAAATCAGGTCCTCCCTGAAAAAAAACAAAACAAAACAAACCATTCTGAGAGATTGGAAGTAAACAGTTCTTCCCACAGTCCCAACTCCATGACCTAAATGCCATCGTCATTCCAAAAAGCATTTCCAAAAGACACAGGAACATTCAGGGCAGAGAAGCGGGTGTCTGGTCTCCCTCCTATCTCTACTTATAAATTGGAGCGAGTACCCATGGCTTAAATATTTAAGTTCTCTGCCTGCACGTAGCATCTATTAGCCATTGCACCAAGCAAGATTTGCAGCCTCGCTCCTTATACGGAGCTTACATCCTGAAAAATGGCATCAGTGAGTATTCAAGAGTCCCGTAGAATGAAACAGGGGGGAAAAAAGGTAATTATATACAGTGTCAATAACACAAAGTTAGTCCTCTCAACAAATTCTATGGCAGGTGCAGCGTTTAAGCCTAGACATGTATGTTATAGAGTGTGGAGCTGTTGGATCAAATCTGCAGTGCCGTGTCCCATGTGTAAGGGGGCTAGCTGATGTGCCCACCTCACTTGATTTTAGCCAGAGTGAGATTTTTGAAGGAGGAACCAATTTAACCTGCTCTTTGAAGAGGTTGGGAAAGAAGAAAAGGAATAAGGCAGGCTCCTTAAGAAAAGTACATCGGGCCTCAGAAGCAAGATGAGAAAGCACATGTGACTAGCTGCCCAAAGGGTCCCTGCGCCCAGCCCAACACCAACACGCAATCGCAGTGATTAGAGTGAGAGAAACGTAAGGGGTAAATACACGAGGCCCTGCGACATTATGTTGTTATACGTATACGTATATGTATACGTTATCCGTATACGTACGGAGGCCAGGTGAGCAATCACTAAACAGCAGACCAAATGCACCATGGTATTGACCTAGCCCGTAGTGATGGTCTGTTTACAGATGTTCTCCTCTAAGGGACATGGATTACGGCAGGTATAAAAATGTCACCTTGAGAAACATACGACTTAGACGGTAAATGTCCCCACGAAGGTAGAGGGCCACTCCAAGCATGGGAAGCACGTCAATCTTCCAAAGGTCAGATTATCGACAAAACTGCTTTCACGTGCCCGTCTGGTTCGGGTCACCTACCTAGCCTTTGTGGACTTTCCTGGTATGCAGGAGGGGCTGGGTCCATGTTAATGGTCAATACCCAGAGCCCCAGCCTGCTAGCCAGACCTCCTAGAAGCCAGCAAGAGAAAAGGCTTTTCTTTCTGCCACACAAGAACGCTCCATGACCTTGAGAACAAGGTGATGTTTAGGTGATGTTCGTTGAGAACAAGGTGATGTTTAGGAAGAGCCATGAAAAACCGATGCCTTTTCTCACCATGGCGCACAGCACATCTGTTGGGAAAGTGCACCCCTTCGAGAAGGCACCGTCAGGCTCACTCACTACCCCTTCCATTTCTGCACACTCGGTAAGCATTCAATAAGGAGATCACCGCTTCTACCGAAGTAGGCTCAAGAAGCAAACGTCTGAAAAATGGCGTGTTTTTTCCAAAACTACAAATTCACTTTTATCAAGCAGATTTTAGTTGTAGGGAAATATTTTTTTTTTCCAAGCAGTGCCCAGCTTCTCCTACCAAACTGAAGATGTAAAAAAAAAAAAAAAAAAGTAGAAAGCCAATCCTCTATCTACACACAGACGAGCCTCATTATTGATGGAGACCTTGCAGATGGCTTCAAGCACTTCCCATTCCGTCCCTTCTAACTAAGCCCAGCATAAAAGCTGAGATGTCTGATCAGAAATTAAGCCAAATTCTTTCTGTCCACATGGGATTAGCTGCCCCATCAGAGAACTTTCCCCTTTGTGTCCGGCTAATACCGAAGGGCCAGAGCTCAGGCTGTGAGCCCAAGACAATCAGGTCAATAGTCCACGTCCTTAAACACTACAGGCTGCCTGATGCTGGGGGGGGGGGGGCCCGCCAAGGGGGAGGATTACCTGGCTTGAAAGCAAAGGGAGTGCATTTTTCCCTCACTCAGACTTCGTCAATGACCACAGAGGACAGAACATGCAGGTGGGCCCCTGCCCGGGACAAAGGCCACAAGTGCCAGATCATATCTCTAAATCCCACAGAGTGCTCATGGAGTGAGAGAACTCCGGGGTCATCTGTCCACCCTCCTCCCCGCTGAATAAGGCACCTGAGGCCTGGGAAATTCAGGAGACAGGCTTAAGGCCACACAGGTAGCCAGGGACCAGTACCTGCTTTGGGGAGGCAGAAGCTACTCCCTTGGTTTGCCTTGGTGGGACCAGAATGTCCCGGAAACAGCAATTGTGGCAAGAGACGAACACGTTCTTCCCGCCTCCTGGAAAATCTGTGGCCTTTGGCCATTTCCAGCGTCTCTGGCTCGGCTCTCGGTCTGCCCCTACGGAGTGGCATCCAGAAAAGGCAGCCGCAGGGCCAAGCCCCTGCCAGGTGCCCGGCCGCAGTTCGGTCACCTGAACTTTCTCCGGCAGCCTTGCCCCCCAGCCCCGAGGGAGGCCCAGACCGGTGACAGAGAGCGGCAGAGGCGAAGCAAATCCTTTGAGAGAGAGAGCGTCTGATGGTTACATGTTTGTCATCGGGGTTTCAGAAAGCAAAACTTGCAGAAGGCAAGGGGGCAGCCACCTGACAGGCAAGGCCAGCGGGCTGATAGGGAAAACGGTGTCTTGGGGGCTCTCTCTTTTGCGGGGTCCCTCAGGGTTTCCACGTAGACGCTCAGTGTTCTGATGCTGATGGGCTCCGATTTTCTCAACAATGGGAGCATCTTTTTTTTTTTTTTTTTTTTTTTTTTGCCAAGTGTAAGCCCTGGCCGCCACCAAACCCCGGGATAGAGGACAGGGCACCCCTGACGGTGGGCGCGGCACAGGAAGCACCAGCCACAGGTAGGTGACTGGACCCGGGGAGAAAACGCTCGCTGGAGGTGGGGAGCCCTGGGATCAGGAAGGGCGGTTGTGTCCCAAGGAATCCGGGCACCTCCTTAGAGAATGACAAAGGGGTAACAACCAAGAGACTCCAAACTAACAAGATCAGAGTAGAACACTCATCTGGGGAACGAGAGAGAAGGAGAAGCTCATTCAGCTGGGGGCAGGCAGGTGGGAAGGTAGACCAGCTCATAGCAGAGGTGGCCGCGTATCACAGCTAGGAATACCCACGATAATGGCCTTGGCCGGAGCCAGCGCTGTGTTTATCAGGGGCCAGGCAGTGGCCTAAGCATTTTACATGCGCGACTTCATTTCGTGGCACGAGGATTACACCAGTTCACAGATAAGAACACTGAAGCACGAGGAGGTAAACGCTCAGGAAGCGGAGGCTGGTTGAGGGAGGTCATAGAAGCCAGACGCTGAAGGAAATCAAGATTTGTCTGGAAGAGGGAGACGCCCTCTCCCCGCCCCCCGGCCCCCGTGGGTCGTCCTCCCTAAATTCCCTTCCTCCTCCTCAGCAGTCAAGGCTGTGGTTTTCCCACCTGCCTCCTTCTTCCAGCTTTGCGTCAGGTTGATGTTACTCGGAACGCATCTAATCAATGTGATGGCGAGGTTTCACTGTGTCCCCGCCCACAGTCATTTCCAATGTTTCCAGCTCTGGTGGTGGCCGATGTTAAGGAAAGACAGCACTGAGACGCAGGGATGTGGCTGGGGCAGAAGACAGTGGCCACGGAGCCTGCACCTTTGAACACATGATGTGCCCCTGGTCCTTCCATCACAGTGAGCAGCCAGGCAAAAAACGAAAAGCAAAACCAAAGGAAAAAAAAAAAAGGTTTTCACGGTAGTGATTGTTAAGTATCGTCCAATTCAGACCTTAAGAAATACTTTGCACAGATGAAGAATGGGTAAAGAAAACGTTTGAAGATAATTTGTTGTCGTTTTTTTCCACCTTACCGGTTAAGGGGAGTATTCTGTCATTACTGTCTTTGTTCTGTTTCTTTGCTTGCCCCTGGCGGTTTTAGCGATGTTTTTCCCCACAGTCTTGGCCCTTTACAGTCTTGTGCTCCGTCAGGGACAGTCGTGGCCGGGAGGTAAACGCCACAATTCTCACTGCGCTCACCGCCAGTGGAGAAAAAAAAAAAACAAAACTGGACGCCGCAGCACCCCCTCCAATAGACAACTTTTAGGGACACCTGGTTGGCTCAGTCGGTAGAGCATGTGACTCTTGATCTTGGTGTTGTGAGTTCAAGACCCGCGTAGGGCGTGGAGCCTACTTAAAAAAAAAAAAAAAAAAACCTCCCCCCATAAAAATAATAAAATAAATTATACTAGACAACTTCTTAAAAATTTTTTAATGTTTATTGATTATTGAGAGACAGAGTGTGAGCAGGAGAGGGGCAGAGAGAGAGGGAGACACAGAATCGGAAGCAGGCTCCAGGCTCCGAGCTGTCGGCACAGAGCCCGACGCGGGGCTCGAACGCACACATCGCAGGATCATGACCTGAGCGGAAGTTGGTCGCTTAACCGAGCCACCCGGGCGCCCCTAGACAACTTTTGATATCACTCGTGACCGTGGAATCCATGGCTCTAAGGGCTTTGAGGGCGCCAAGAAGGTGACCTTTGGTCTTTCATATTCACACAGACCCACAGCAACTCAGATGGAGAGTCATTAGCTCCCATCACAGACCTGCCTGCTTGGGCAGCAGGGTGGGAGAGGAGGGGGCAGGGGGCGGGGGCAGAGGCTGCTGGTGGTGCTGGACCCCCATCGACGGGAAAGACAGGAGAAAGGAATCACTTCATTCTCCCTCCACTCCTGGGAACCCGTGCTGTGTTCCAGGGCGATCGAATTCCGGTCGTCTCAGGACCCTCCTCACGGGACACAAATGGGGCACTGCGTGTGAACTGTTAGCACGGCGCCTGTTGTAATGGGGATTTCTTTCCCATGCAATTCATTCCACTGTCTAGAAATACGTGACTTACAGGACTCTGTGTACTGCGAACGGTTGTTTAGAAAGCCATGGCCGGCTCGCAACCACTTCCGTCTTCTCTTGCAATTTATGGATAGGCCCAGGGCAACGGCATTGATGGTGCCAGATAGAAATCTGTCTGAAATGAGCAAAGCTGTCTTCCCCTCCACCCCCAGCTCCTCCTGGCTGTAACTTGCACCTGCTGGCGTCCTTTGTGGGGTTTCTTCTATGGAATCCAACGCTAGCTTCGTCCTTCCAAGCTGAGCCTCCACGGAGGCCAAGATGCTTCTCTAAGGTAGAGGGGGAGGGAGGACACTGGGATTTTCCTCCTCCTCACCTATTGACTAGTAGACAATGAGTCCCTCAGAAGCCACAACATTTCAGCTGTTTTGGTCACAGAGGCCACAAGCTGACTGGATGAGCTTCTCCAACCCCCCCTGCCCTGCATAGCGTCAGCTCAGGACAGCTCCAAACAGTATCAACTCATTTTGTGGCGAGTGGCATAAACACCAGGCTGGGTGAATGAAATCACTGACTGAGTCATCCTCTGGGCACCGAGGCTGAAGAGAACTCAGCTGGGCCTGGGATAGGCTCCCTGCAAGGTGCTGGCCCTTCCCGCCAGTGAGACAGGGGTGGGGCTGAGGAGGCCTCGTCTGCACTTAGCCGGGTGGCTGCCTGCCGGGTGCCAGGACGGCCATCAGGTCTCAAAATAGTGTCTGTGTTCGTGGGATGGTGCCTAAAGCAGATTTCTAGAGCAGGAATGTACCTCGATAGAAGCATTGGTTAAAATGAGGAAGAAACGAAGGAAGGAAGGAACGAAGGGAGGGAGGGAGGGAGGGAGGGAGGGAGGGAGGAAGTCTTATTAATATTTGAGTTTTCGGGGCGCCTGGGTGGCGCAGTCGGTTAAGTGTCCGACTTCAGCCAGGTCACGATCTCGCGGTCCGTGAGTTCGAGCCCCGTGTCGGGCTCTGGGCTGACGGCTCGGAGCCTGGAGCCTGTTTCCGATTCTGTGTCTCCCTCTCTCTCTGCCCCTCCCCCGTTCATGCTCTGTCTCTCTCTGTCCCAAAAATAAATAAACGTTGAAAAAAATTTAAAAAAAAGATATTTGAGTTTTCAATAGTAATTATGTTTGCTTCAAACTCATTAATTATAATTCTTTATAATATAATAATTATAATATTTTCATCTATTTCTTATCGTATTTATAATATACATTATAATTATTACCTACATTCATCCTTCTTCAACCGGTCAACAACGCACAGACAGACAAAATAGTCTCAGTAAGCAAACCCGACTCACGAAGCGAAATACAGATTAGACCTGCTTTTTGCTACTTCGGCCTTATGAGGAACTACAGCATCGAGAAACAAGGAGGGCCAGATTAGTGTGGGGCCAGTGTGGCACTTTCTTTGAAAGCAAAATTAAAAAAAAAAAAAATCAGTTAACACAGTAAAGAATATTTTAATACAACATTTTTAAAAATCAAAATTGATGCGGAAATACATGATGAACAAAATATGAAAGGCTTAAATACAGACAGGACTGGCGTCCCTGATTTTTTTTTTTTTCCCCTAGACTCCAGCACAGCAATGGAGGCAAGCCTCCTGACCCCCTCCCGGTTTGCAAAGGCCACTCCCATGTCACCCATGAGGCCACAGTGTCGTTCCCGGCCGGGATCCCAGGGTGGGGGTGAGGTAACAGGGGTGTAAGGGGCAGCGTTGACTCTAATCCCTTCTCTACCCTCCCTAGCTGTCTGTTCCCTTGTGCAGGTTTATACATGAGTTCTGTAAGCCTTTATATTCTCATCTGTAAGATGGGCCCAATAGTGGTGCTTACCTCCTCAGATTAAACGGTGCCTGTGAGCACAGCCGCAGCAATAGTGGTCAGCACTGTTAGTGAGCATTTTATTGGGCATGCTGTTTGGTGCCTGGCCTGTGCTAAGGGCTTGGGGTCGACAGTGGAGGGCAGCAGAGGGAATCCAGCCCAACAAGGGGGAAGGCGCGTGTGGAGCTGGACTGAGCCGGTGCCCTGTGGTCAGCCCCGCTGAGCATAACTTCCAGCCTCGATGTCTGAAGCCCTGCGGGGAGGGGGCAGGGCCCCCTGGGCTGGGCCCAGGTCTTTAGTCCTGGCTTTTTCCCCCTGGAGGGGTGTCACCTTGGCCTGGAAGCCTGGTGACTCCGTGCAGGGAGTCCTGGGGTGATCCTATCAGAGCACATTTGGACATTAAACATAAGGAGTCTTGGAACACGATCCCACATCACCCCAGTGCTTAACTGGGTAACATAAAGGTGTTTTGTCTTCCGAGCAATCAATGCCTGATCCTTACACACTCCGGCCCAAACCCTCAACGCTGGGAGATGGTTCAGCAGGACAAGGGATAGACAGCCAATCTTTGATGTCATGGTTGTCCGCGAGTCTTTGAATGCAGTCAGTGTTACACGGGTCAGATGTTTAAAATCAACACATGCGGGGCGCCTGGGTGGCGCAGTCGGTTAAGCGTCCGACTTCAGCCAGGTCACGATCTCGCGGTCCGTGAGTTCGAGCCCCGCGTCGGGCTCTGGGCTGATGGCTCAGAGCCTGGAGCCTGTTTCCGATTCTGTGTCTCCCTCTCTCTCTGCCCCTCCCCTGTTCATGCTCTGTCTCTCTCTGTCCCAAAAATAAATAAATGTTGAAAAAAAAATTTTTTTAAATAAAAATAAAAAAAATAAAATAAAATAAAATAAAATCAACACATGCATTTGAAAAATGTTTGCCGTGGCTTTTGAAAGAGCCATGCTTGGTTCTAATGCGGGCACAAGTAGCCTCTTCCAATGGAATGACCACCCCCACCGAAGAAAAAACTGGTTAAAGTTCATTTTTTAAATTAGAACACACACACACACACACACACACACACACACACACACACACACAATTTGAAAAGAGCCCTTATGAGACTTTGTGAATTATACTTGGCCATCCTAGGTCAGACGACCTCCCCTGGTTCACAGCAACTGCAACAGTATTAAAAGCCTTTGAAACAAGATTCACAGGCAGTGGGTCCCAGCCCATGCCCCACACAGCACGGTAATAGCTCACAGGTGCCAAGGTGGCTAATACACGATTTCTACCTCAGAATATTTCTTTTCTTCCTTTTTAAATTTTTTAAACGCTTATTTATTTTTGAGAGAGATAGAGAGAGACGAAGCATGAGAGGGGGAGGGTCAGAGAGAGAGGAAGACACAGAATCAGAAGCAAGCTCCAGGCTGTGAGCTGTCAGCACAGAGCCTGATGCGGGGCTCGAACTCACGAACCGTGAGATCATGACCCGAGCCGCAGTCAGACGCTTAACCGACTGAGCCACCCAGGCGCTCCATACACCTCAGAATACTTCTGAGAGAAACAGAGGGAAATTTTGAAACTGGCTGGAAAAAAAATTAAGTGAGCTCTTCGTGACTATTTGAAATAATAAAAAGATTAGATGAGGCACGTAAATTAGACCATTTCACAAAGAATGCAGAAGAAAATCGGAATTGTCTATAATCTCACCACTCTGAGAAAGCAATACCCTGCTATATATTGTTACAGATTTTCTTCTCAACAGAAGTATTATACACATAGGCCAATGCATGATACACATCAGAATTGAAATATACAAACTGTCTTGTAACCTGCTTTCTTTCCTTGACAATAGACCCTGGACAGCTTTCTCTGCCAACAAACACATTGGTGCATCACCATTTTGGCCTGGATTGCGTCGTCGTCTATTCTGAGACTGACCCAAGTAACTCCCTGTGAGTGAACGTGAACTTCTCCCCTCGCTGTAAGTCCCGAAGTAATGAACATCCTTGTGCGCACGTCTGCAGGCCTTCTATCGGTTTATCCCAGGAAGATCCCTAGAGGTGGGGTCACACCCTGAAGGCCATGACGTCGATAAGGCGTGTTGGCAAGTAGGTCCCTCCAGGAAGATAGGAGTGATTTACACTCTTACCCTCAGGGCCTAAGAACGTGTGTCCTGATAGCCTCCACGGCACTGGGTATTTTTTTTGTAAAATATAGTATGTCTACTTGTTATTTTATGTCCTCTTATGACTCTAGAAACAACCCATGCTCACTGTAAAATTTCAAACATCATCAATGTATATAAAGTAAAAAAGGCAAACCGCCCTCCCTAAAGCCTCCCCTTATAGCCTCGCACCCTCAGGTAACCCGATGGTATTTTTTTGAAATTTTCTTTTCGATGCCTAGGCAGAAAAAAACAAACAAACCATTTTTTGCCTTCTTACGAAGATGGTGTTTTATTCAGGGTGTTTTGTTTATTTTTTCTTTCGTTTTTTTTTTCTTTTTTTTAATGTTTGTTTATTTTTGAGAGGGAAAGAATGTAGGGGAGGGGCAGAGAGAGAGAGAGGGGGACAGAGGATCCAAAGCAGGCTCTGTGATGACAGCAGTAAGCCTGACGCGGGGCTTGAACTCATGAACTATGAGATCATGACCTGAGCCAAAGTCGGATGCTCAACCAACTGAGCCACCCGGGTGCCCCAGTGGTGTTTGATCCAGTTGGTTTTGCAACTTGCTTTTTTCTTTCTGTGACTATAGATATACTGTGGCTTTCTTTTTATGTCCCTTATTATCTATCTACCTACCTACCTATCTATCTATGTATCTATCATCTATCTATCAACACACACAGGTCTCATTTTTAGTGGCTGCCGAGTGTTCCACAGGATGGACATACGGTAAATCACTGCACCAGTTCCTCCCGGCCGAGCACTCTCTTTGTTTTCATTATTCGAATGAATTTCCTTGCTTATATATCTTTGCACGTGTACAGGACTTTCCTAAGATTGTTCCTAGAAAAACTCTTCCAGCCATAGTCAAATTAGCCTCCCAAGGAAACCTCCCGAGTGACAATATAGACAGCACCTGTTTCCACGAGCGTATTTGAACAGGGTCTAGTCGTTCACCGGGCAGATGTGCATTGTAGATATGTCTTCTGGAAAGAGGGGAGAACCAGTCTGGCAAGGTTGTAAGAATTCTTTGCCACCTGCACTCACACAGGGGACTCAGCTGTCCTGTCTCCTCTCTTCCTCTTGTCTCACTCCACGCATGCTCATGTTTTTAAGGTTATGTTCAACATCCCCAGCAATATTTATGGTTCGTTCGTAACATAGGATCTGTACTAAATGACCCACCTTCTGCCTGAATCAACCAGAGAATGGCCCACGCATACATAACTCACTTTTATGCGACTTTGGGATTCCTGATATCCACATCTATAAGAGAGGAACACATCTGTCCTTCATAACCCACCACTGGGGGATGGTCTGAAGACCCCAGTTCACCATTCCTGAGCTGCTCTAAGCCCCTAATGTCCAGTGTGGCAACCACTGGACACACATAGCTGTGGAGCAGTTGAAACGTGGCTATTGATGTAAAGCCACGAATGGAAGTGTGCTGTAGGCGTAAAAGGCACACATGCATTCTGAGCACTTAGTGTAAAGAAAAAAATGTCAACTGTTCCACTAAGACGTTTATATTGATTATACGCTGATGTGGAAATATTCTGAACATACTGGTTAAATAAAATGTATTATTAAAATTAAGTTTACCTGTTTCTTTTCATTTTTAACATGGCTACTGGAAAATTTAACATTGTACACACCTATATGTGTAGAGAAGAAAGTGGAAAATGTAAGATTAAGTTTGGGTATTTGAAAATATAAAAAGTATAAAGTTAGGTCTGGGCGTGAAAAGACAATGTTCATTATTTTCAAAAAATTCTAGTGTTTATTCATTTTTGAGAGAGAGAGAAAGACACGGAGCATGAGCGGGGGAGGGACAGAGAGAGCGGGAGACGCAGAATCCCAAGCAGGCTCCAGGCTCTGAGCCATCAGCACAGAGCCCGATGCGGGGCTCGAGTACACGAACCGTGAGATCGTGACCTGAGTCAAAGTTGGAGCTTCACCAACGGAGCCACCCAAACACCCTAAAAGACGATGCTTAAATGCACAAGAGACACTTGGAAAGTAAAACGAATGAGGACACGTGATGTGCTTTTGAGCTTTTCTTTTTTTTTTCCTCATGTGCCAGCCCTGCATCTCTTTCTTAAAAATAAACAAATAAGCACAAATAAATAATAAATAAATAAATAAATAAAATAAGAAATGAAAGAAAGAAAGAAGATCCCATATACGTATGTGGCTTGAATTATACTTCTATTGGATAGTACCGTTCTCAGCTGTCTTTACCCTTGTGAATACACATCCAGACTTCATGGGCACTCGCATTCCTGCTCATGCTCTCTCTCTCTCTCTCTCTCTCTCTCTCTCTCTCTGTCCTTCCTTCAACTCAGCTCAGTAACCTCTTTTGCAGAAATCACTAATTATTTCCCTTGGATAGTTGACATATGTCACTTGGCTGTCTGGTATATGAGCCATCGGTGCGCTCTGGCTCTCTGGGAAAAAAAGAAAGAAAAAAAGAAAGAAAACCGAGCCCTGATTTGTTGTGTTTGCTCCTTCCCCTGGTGTAAAGGCTCCCACCATGGCTCAGTCCAAGCCACCACTGAGATGTCCCAGAAGCCAGAGCTGGGAAGAGGCTCACACAGGCGTTTGGGTGAGCCCGTACAGCTGGCTCCAGCTTAGCAATGACCATGAATCCCCTTCTTGTTGGGGCTGGGTCTCCAGCCACTGCCACTCTGGAAGCCCCAGGTCGAGTATATTCCCTCCACCCGGCCCCGGGCACCCAGAGCTTGGGCTTGTGGTCTAGGCAACGTCAATCAGATGCCCCTGCCCGGGATGTTCCTCAGCCTCGGCATTGATTTGATGAGCTAGCCAATCTCCCTTGGCTAATTCCTTATCTGTCTGGTTAGGTGGAGTCTAGCACCCAGACTCGCTGTTCACCTATAACAGTCAGGTAGTGTGATGTGACAGGTCATATGGATGAAACACAGGGCAGATATGGGACCAGTTATGAGAGAGCTTCTAAAAGAGCACCTGAGTTCTGAATCATCAGGGGGCTGTGTCATCCTCTGGCCTGTCCAGAATTGAACGCAGGGACTCCAACCCATATTTATATATCCTTGCCCGTAGGAGTACTGTTGGCGATGGCCAAGCGGTAGAAGCAGCCCAGATGTCCATCCGCAGCTAAATGGATAAATAAAATGCAACGTATTTTTTACCCCCCCCAAAAAAGAAGGAAATTCCGATACATACAACAACACAGATGAACCTGGAGACGTTACACTTAGTGAAAGAAACCAGACACAATATTGTACTTCTACTTAACATGAGGTACCTATAGGGGTCAAATTCATAGAGATAGAAAGCAGGATGGGGGGGGGGGGGGGGGGGAGGGGGAGGGGGAGTTTGTGTGTAATGGGGACAGAGTTTCGGTTTGGGAAGATGAAAAAGTCTGGAGGTGGACAGTGGTGAGGGTTGCACAACAGCGTGAACGAACTTAACGCCCCTGAACTCGACACTTCAAAATAGTTACGATAGTAAATTTTATGTTATGGGTATTTTCCCACAATAAAATTAATATGTTAAAAACACCAGGCAGGGGCGCCTGGGTGGCGCAGTCGGTTAGGCGTCCGACTTCAGCCAGGTCACGATCTCGCGGTCCGTGAGTTCGAGCCCCGCGTCGGGCTCTGGGCTGATGGCTCGGAGCCTGGAGCCTGTTTCTGATTCTGCGTCTCCCTCTCTCTCTGCCCCTCCCCCGATCATGCTCTGTCTCTCTCTGTCCCAAAAATAAATAAACATTGAAAAAAAAATTAAAAAAAAAATAAAAACACCAGGCACATGTCTAGTTTTCCTTCCCAAAGAATTTTAGTGTGGGTATATGTTGGGCATATAAATGGTTTCTTTTATCTATCTATCTATCTACCTATCTATCGATCATCTATCTTTTTTTTTTTTTGAGAGAGAGAGAGAGAGAGAGAGAGAGAGAGAGAGAGAGCTTGCACATGAGTTGGGGAGGGGCAGAGAGAGAGAGAGAGAGAGAGAGAATCCCAAACAGACTTTACACTCAGTGTGGAACCCGATACAGGGCTTGATCTCATGACTGTGAGATCATGACCTGAGCCAAAATCAAGAGTCGTGGACACTTAGCCAACTGAGCCACCCCAGAGCCCCATGTGTGTGGCTTCTAAAACTCCACAGATGAGCGCACCTGGTTGAGAATGACTGGGTCACGGTCATTCCAAACCACAGGTGGCCCGTAGGGCGAAGGCAGCTGGAGGGATGTGTTGTTTGTCTGTTTTAGATGAATTAGTAGTTGCCAGCATTTGAAAATCAGATTTGTTACATCCAGAAAAAGACTGGCAGATATGGTCACACTAGCCGAGTTTCTGCATGGCCCCAGGAGTTAGAGGTGAGGCCACAGTCTCCAAATCCCTTCCAGCGACCCCAGCCCCTCATCTGGTCTTTGAGGTCTCTGGGCTTACGACCCGCACTCTAAATGTGCAGGCTGACCGCAGCTGAGAGCTGCAATCCCTTTAAACTGTGCCTCTGTCTTCAGTTCACAAATCATCCCCAGGTTGATGGATAAATAGGCGGTACTAGTCGCATAAGCCAAAGTGATCATGACAAATACCAAGGCTCAGTCCTTGCTATAACTTCCTTACTGATGCTCTGGGACAACACTGGTTTGCTAAACTGTAAACTTGGGCTGTCTTTCCAACATTTAAACTCGGTTTGTCTTTTCTTTCTTTCTTTCTTTCTTTCTTTCTTTCTTTCTTTCTTTCCTTCTTTCTTTCTTTTCTTCCTTCCTTCCTTCCTTCCTTCCTTCCCGACTTAACATTTTTCAGTTGAACCAAATTCTTTTTTTTTTTTTTTAATTTTTTTTTTCAACGTTTATTTATTTTTGGGACAGAGAGAGACAGAGCATGAACGGGCGAGGGGCAGAGAGAGAGGGAGACACAGAATCGGAAACAGGCTCCAGGCTCTGAGCCATCAGCCCAGAGCCCGACGCGGGGCTCGAACTCACGGACTGCGAGATCGTGACCTGGCTGAAGTCGGACGCTTAACCGACTGCGCCACCCAGGCGCCCCTGAACCAAATTCTTAAACTCAATCTTGGGTCTTATTTACGGAGGCATCCATTTCAAAGTAACCTGGGGTGCACAGCTGTCCTGTGGCCTGCAGGAGGTGACCAGATTGGGGAATGGGGGGGTGGTTAAGACAATGGGTATAAAAATTATGGATACTTCTTTTTCACAAAGCAAAACCTGGGGTCTTGGGGCTCCTCCAAACCCCTATGCAATGACCCCAGCTCCATGCAGAAGGGTGGACCCTGTGTGTATGTAGAGTCAGGAGCCTGTCTGTATGCAAGGAGTCAGTGCAAGGAGTCAGGAGCCTGTGTGTATGCAAGGAGTTACCCTGGGAATAGCCATAACAGGTTCAGCCAACAATAGCTGATATGCTCCCTGGAGGGGTAGGGACCCACAATGCCTCACCTTAGCATTTGTAAACTAAAAAAGAAGGAGAAAGTTAATGCCAATTTTCTAATTTTTATTTTTCAGCCATCTCCCTTTTATTTTTTTTTTATTTTTAATTTTAATGTTTATTTATTTTTGAGAGAGAGGGAGAGCGCAAGTGGGGAGGGGCAGAGAAAGAGAGGGAAACACAGAATCTGAAGCGGGTTCCAGGCTCCGAGCTGTCAGCGCAGAGTCCGAAGCCCGGCTCGAATCCACAACTGCGAGATCGTGCCCTGCGCTGGAGTCAGACGTTCAACCGACTGAGCACCCCCAGGCGCCCCTGTTTTTCATCCATCTCCCTTTACCAGGAGAGCCCAGCGCTGCCTTCCTCTCCTCCCTGGAGATTGGCAGGGATTACGGAGACCACGATAAGTCGCTGCAATTTGTGGGTACAAAGCTGAGGTTGCGGGTACAGCACTTGCATGAGCTGTAAATGCTTCATGACCCAGCGAGCCTTGAACCTCTCACTTGGTTTCCTGGGGTGGGTACAGCGCTCCCAGTTGGTCTGTGGGTCCCTAAACATACGCACGTTTATTCTGATGACTGATCTCACTCAGGCCCGGTGTGAGAGGGGCTCACAAGGCTCCCCGCAGGCCTGCAGAGGTGGGAGGGGAGGGGGGCTCAAAGGGCTCCCCACAGGCCTGCGGGGGCAGGGGCGGGGCGGGGGCTTCAGATTCCACCCCCAGCCATCACTTGGGGTCTGTTCACACCACTTCTCAGAGACTGGGGGGGTGGGGGGGAGTGCCCTGCAAGGCTTTTTTTTTTTTTTTTAAAGCAGGTATTATTTACATCACAAAAGCAGACCAGATCACGCCATGTCATTTCAATGATATGAACAGGCTCACGATAGACAAAGTTTATCTTGGCAAAATGATCTTCCAGCTGGGTGGAAGCAAGTGCCTTAGCCGGGTGTTTTGTGAGACTGTGTTTGGGTGACACGGGCGGCTGACGCTTACACCTGGTTGGGGGTTTCTCCATCTGTCACAGAAAGCTCGGGAGTGCCTCCGACACGCCAACATATTGGCCAATACACGCCTGGCGTTCTGCTGAGAGCTTTTCATTAACATTTGTCAGGCCGATGAGCCCCATCCCTGCAGGCTGGAGTGCCAAACACACAGAATTCCCAGCTCCTTGGCCCCGCTATTCCCCAAGTCCTCTCTCACCTTTAGGTAACATTCTTGCCAACCCCTCCCTTCCCCGCAGCCCGCATCCTGGCCACTTCCTCCCACCGGCCTGTCAACCTCAGCATCTCTGTCCTCCTCCATCTGCCACAACCCTACAAACCCTTCAGGGCTTGGCTCAGGTGTGGCTTCCTCCCAGACACCTCTCTCGATCACTCAGGCACCGGCGACTGCCTGTCTCTCTCTCTCCCCCCTTCATAATTCCTCCTGCGATCGGATCTAAACCTACCTCTTGGCCTCCCCTGTGCCTGAACGTTACGCAAACCCTGAAAGAAATGTGAGAGGGAGAAGGAAGGGAAAACAGGACCGAGGTGGGTGGAGAAAGAGAGGAAGGGCGCTCTTAGAGTCAAGGAGTGAAAAGCAGTCGTAATCGAACGCCCCGTTCGGGTGCGCACCTGAAAACAAAATCCTGCCAGAAATGAAACAATTTCCCAGTTTTCTAAGGAATCTCTCTGATGGAATTTAAATATCGAGCCCCATACCAATAGCTCCTCTGGCTACCGATTTTATGTTCTGAAATAAAGAAATGTGAGGATTTCTCACAGTCTTTTTTTATACCCGGTAAATGCTTTAGGAGTCTTTTTTTTTTAATCATATGTCTAACCCCACATCTTAGCGTAAAGTAAACTAGAACTAAAAACACCGGCTCCTACTCAATACGATAGCAGGTGTCATCATCGATTAGAGGTAATGCAGATAAGATCAATGAGAGTGAACTCACACAGGCATCAAGCTCAAAACTATTGAAACTGAGAGCTGACACCACAGCGGTATTATCTGCGATGTCGAATCCCAGGACCGCGTGAGGACGCGAACAGTATGATGTTACTTCTAACTGCTTTACCTTGCTTATGGTTTCTCTCTCTCTCTTTTTCCCTGTTTTATTTATTTTTGAGAGAGAGCGAGCGGGGGAGGGGCAGAGAGAGAAGGGGACACAGAAGCCGAAGCAGGCTCCAGGCTCCGGGCTGCCGGCACAGAGCCCGACGCGGGGCTCGAACTCACGGACCGCGAGATCGTGACCTGAGCCGAAGTCGGTCGCTTAGCCGACTGAGCCCCCCAGGTGCTACTTGCTCGTGTTTTCTGAACCTGTTTGATAACCCGTTCTAGCAATGTGATGGCTGACCTGCCAAATGACAATTTATGATTAACCCTCTTGACCTCCGTGCTTGTATTTTGATCTCCTTTTGGCCAAGTCCTTTTGGCGGTTCCTTGGGAACCGGCGTTCATGTTGCGCACCTCAGGCGTGCACGTACCTATCTCCTTGTGTGGGAGCCCTTGGGTAGCTACCCAGCTGACTAAACAGAAACTTCTAATCAGTGAATCCCCAAAACCGTGGTAGGATTCCTCTTTTCTTCTGAGAATTATACTTCCACAGAGGTTTCCCCACCAAAAGCAGTGAAATGTGATTTTTTTTTTTTTTTTTTTTTGTAGCTTTTGCAAAACACCACTTGGGAAAGGTATAACAGGGCAACCTTGATCTCACTACTTAATTCTGTTTTTGATGATCTTTCCTGAGGAAAGAATACGACATGTCACTCGGTTACACTTAATCATTACATTAAAGTATATGGTATTGTATTATATTATATTCTAGAAAAAATACAATAGGAAAATATAAATAGGCGAGAATAGGAAAAAATGTTATAATAAAAACTATCTCTGGCCCTTTCAGAATAAGAAAAAGCTGGAAACACCCTAAATGTCCAAAAATGTGAGATGGGGTTAAATAATTACAACAAAGTTATAGGATACAATTTCATGAAGTCATTGGGGGAAATTTTTTATAAGAATATTAAATACTGGGGCATCTGGTGGCTCAGTCGGTTGGGCACCCGACTCCTGATTTCGGCTCAGGTCATGATCTTGAGGTTTCGTGAGTTCGAGCCCCGTGTCAGGCTCTTTGCGGACGGAGCTGAGCCTGCTTGGGATTCTCTCTCTCTTTCCCTCTCTCTCTGCCCCTCCCCCACTCCCGCTCTCTCTGTCTCTCTCAAAATAAATGAATAAACTTAAAAAACCCCACAAAGGTTAGAAATGATAACACCTGGACTCCTTTTGCTCACGCACAGAATCTCCTTTGCAGAGGCCAGCCTAGGCCCCGCTGCCGATGCCCCCCCAGGCATCGCATGGCCACAGCAGATTTGAGGTTGGAGGGTAGGGATGCTCCTGGGATGCCCCCCACACCCTACCCCTGTCACCGGAGCTTTTCTGGAAGCAGCTTTCTGATTGTACACTATCAAAAGTTAGAACCTAACTCATTGAGCAATCATACTTGTTACTTTAGCTGCCTCTTTTAAAAAAAGATGACATTAGGGGAGCCTGGGTCACTCAGTCAGTTAAGGGTTCCACTCTTGATTTCAGCTCAGGGCATGATCTCCTACATGGGGCTCTGTGCCGATAGAGGGGAGCCTGCTTGGGATTCTCTCTCTCCCTCTCTCTCTCTGCCCCTCCCCTACTCTCTCTCTCTCTCAAAATCAATAAAATTAAACATTTTTTAAAAAAAGATAACATTAAAACGACATTTTACAGGAACGTTTAATGACGTAGGAGAATATTTATTTTATTATTTCTTTCAATACTTATTTATTTTTGAGAGAGAGACAGAGACAGAGTGAGAGCGGGGGAGGGACAGAGAGAGAGGCAGACACAGAATTTGAAGCAGGCATCAGGCTCTGAGCCGGCAGCCCAGAGCCCGATGTGGGGCTCGAACTCACAAACCGTGAGATCATGACCTGAGCCGAAGTCAGCCGCTTAACCGACTGAGCCACCCAGGCGCCCCCAAAATGAAAAGTTTATTTAACAAATAAGATAACGTCTTCACCCTGTGGCACATGTGCTTCGGTGCCTCAATTATTGGACATTTACCATGATAAAATCCTTTGGAAATTTTTTAAAGTTACGTGTATGTATTTTTGTATACACTGAGTCTATTCGAATACACGTAAGTTACGGGATGGAGAGCGTATCTCGAAAATACACCAAAATGAGAACAGCAGCCCTATCTGTGGGATTTGGAATGGTTTTTCTTTTTTCTTTAGTTTTTCTGAACTTTTAAGATTTGTCCGTGATGAATACGTAATTCCCTTGATGTGATGATTACTTACGTAAGTATATATCGTGTAGATCATACTTAGGTACTAGACAAGAATAAAAGTACTTTCATGAGGTTGCTTTCGTAATCAGAAAACAAAGTTTTCAATAGGGATATGGATTTCCCAAGAGCCCCCGGAGCAGCAGGGAGGCTGAAATTGGATAAAGCCAGGCAAAACTATTGGCCGAACCAGATGGTTATGTATGTGCTGCAGCCACTGTCCAAATTCCAGGTACTCTATTTGGTTCATCTGAATGAAACACAAGCAGCTAATGATACTTTTGGAACCACAAAGTCAATTGATAATGACAGTATTCCTAAATTAGCACAATAAAAAGCTTAGCAACTATCGCCCATCTAATGAATGGGTGACAGAAAAGAAAGCCTCTATTCTTTGTAAAGCTTAACATTGAAATTAGCCATATCTGTTACCTTAGCTGCAAAAAAGGAAAGAGAGAAGGCTGTTCCACCAACCGGTGCTCTGCCCTCAGAGATCTATGCCTGAGCAATTCATGGGACCCCCCTAGCAGGTGGAGGGAGCCCTAGCTCTCATCACCTAAAACAACATTTGGGGGGAAATAAATCAAGGTGAAAGTCATTTCAAACCCTGAAGCAATGAATGGTGCTCCCCTGGGGTCTGATAATTTTTCCCGGAGAAATCACGAAACAGACAAACGGAGGATCAATGAAACAGCATCGCGGCAATAATGCAATCGCTCCTGCAAAAGTAGTCCGCTTGTCAATCAGCTAAGTTGCAGGGTCTAATAGATTCTGGCGTGTAAGGGGGTCAACACAGAATTTAATTTAACGTCGCACAATACGCCCACATGCCCAGAAAATGTGGACAGCTTGATGGGGTTCACTGAGCCAAAGAAGCAAGACCCAAACAGTGCATTAATGTATAGGAAAGAATAGTTGCAATCAGCCCCTTGTGAATTGGACAGAGGGCTTGGAGTTGAAGCAATTATCAGCCATCGGGGATTAATAGCAAAGTGTGAATGCCAAGCTGTATATGTTAGGGGCAGAATATGTTGCCTATAGAAAACAACAAAGGACGTTTCTTACTATTAAGTGAGATTAAACGTAATGGCCTGATTTAATCACAAAGGCAGAATTAAATTCAGATGGCAATTTCAAAGTGGACACATGAACACAGACCACTGCTTACATTTACATATAGCTGGCATAGCTTGGCCTGCAACACAATAGGATAAAGTTTCTTTGGCCACTTAAACAATTTTCTATTCTTCACTGTTTTTGTGAACGTGCACTGTATTTATTCCCCAATCGCATTTAGGTAGCGAGAAGGAGCGAGGAGTTATCTTTATTCCGGGACGCTAGAATTTTTTTATTCTTTCGAATTACAGGAGAAAAAGGTGCAAAAGGTCACAAGAACGGAGTAGTTACAATCAGATTGGCGTCAAAGTAAGAAGGAGGAGGAGGAAGGGGAGGAGGAAAAGAAGGAGAAGAAGAAACAAGACAAAATAGTGTCGGATGGAATAACCCAGTGCCTTACTTTCTCATCTGCGCTCCTTGTAGGAGCTCAGCCCCTGAAGTCCAAACTTCACTCCTGTGAAAGGCAACCTCCTCCCTGCTCAGGTCCAGATCTGTGTTACCATCGTGGACTCCAAGCCAGTTTTCAATATAGGCTAGTCCCTCCTTCCTTCTTTGTTTTGGAAGGCTTGCTTGCTTTCTCGATCCCCGTCTTAAAGAAAGTTCTCGGGGCGCCTGGGTGGCTCAGTGGGTCAAGCCTCCAACTTTGGCTCAGGTCACGATCTCACAGTCTGTGAGTTCGAGCCCTGCGTCGGGCTCTGTGCTGATGGCTCAGGGCCTGGAGCCTGCTTTGGATTCTGTGTCTCCCTCTCTCTCTGCCCCTCCCCTGCTCATGCTCTGTTTCTCTCGCTCTCAAAAATAAACATAAAAAAATTTAAAAGAAAGAAAGAAAGAAAGTTCTCATAAGAAGTGTGGGGGCTATAAACCTGTTGCGGGTTTTAGAGGCACTTTTCATTTAGTGAATCCCTGGGAGAATTTCAAGTATCCATGACCTGAGTGAAAAATTAAGTGTAGTGTCTAAAAGACAGGATTACCTCTGTTCAATGCCCAAGGATTGAGTACATCTAAACTTTTGGTTCATAAAAGTCCCTAGCAAATTATACATATACATATATATAATATACAAGTATATATATAATTTGTTTTATTATATTTATTATATTATGTTATTATGTTTAATTATGTATAAAATACATATAACGTAAATATAATATACATAATATAGTAAATATAAAATTTTGAATATGTTTGCAAAATAATTACATATAAAAATTTATATGAAAAAATAATAATAATTTATAATTTATAATTACATATATCAGCGGCACCTGAGTGGCTGTCAGATAAGCATCAGACTCTGGATTTCGGCTCAGGTCATGATCTCACAGTTGGTGAGTTCCAGCCCCGCATCAGGCTCCGTGCTGACAGTGCAGAGCCTGCTTGGGATTCTCTCTCTCCCTATCTCTCTCTGCCCCTCCTCCACCTGTACGCTCTCTCTGTCTCTCAAAATAAATACACATGTTTAAATATTACATACATCATTATGATGCTGTATGTTGTATATTGTATAGTGTATTGTATATTATATAACGTATATGTCATATGCTCTTATATGAATGATTAATGATCTCACCCTTGAGCCAGCAAATCTTTTTCAAAGAATTTACTCTAAATAGGCATAGCACAAGGGCTTAAGGATCTACGTATCAAGACGTTCATCACAAAGTTGCTTTTAATATTAAAACCAAATAGGAATTGACCAAAATTCTCATCCTTATAATCTGAAGCTTTAGTTGATCAGAGAGAGAAGGAGAGAGTCAGAGAAAGATGCCGTAACAGGTTGCTGGGCAGTTTGTAGAATTTGTGCATAATATGAGCTTATAATATGAGCTCCGTCTGTTTGGACGGAGGAGGAGATTGTACCAGATGGACACGAACACAGCACACTTCAGGTTTCCAAGGGCTGCTTGCGACAGCGGGCTGGGCGGATGTCACCTATTTACCAGACGTGGAAGAGTCCACCTTAACCAGATGCCCCCCTTTACTGTGTGCCTTTGGGCAAAGGTGAGGTTCTGGCCATGGTACCAGTGGACCAAGCCGACTTGGGAGTAAGGGAATGACAACAAAAGGTGTCACAAAGTTGCAGCAGCCACACTCAGCTGGAGACCTCCTCTGCCCATTCTCTACAACAGAGCCCCGAGTGGCAAGCCGAAACAAACTTGCCAGATTGTTCAGAGGCAGAAGGATGAGGCAAAGAGAACGTGCCCTTTCTCCCTTTGATCGCCTCAGGTGATGGGACAGCAAAGTCCAGTCCCTTTCTGCAGTCACCTGAAGGCCGAGGGGATGTCAGGTCAAAAACGCCTTCTCCGACCATCCATTCCGGGTTTCCAGGAAAGCAGTGACTGTTTCCTTTTCAAACAGAATAGGAGGAGAGAACGTTTCCAGGGTCTTTTAGAACTCACACAGACTATAGATGAGCATTTTTAAAAAACAGTAATTAGTGTTTCTTTTTGATTCTAGCCTGATGATGCAGGTTCGTGTTAAGTTCAAACAAACGCTGAACTAGAGACAAGAAGAAAATGTATAGCATGAATAATCCCACCTCCCAGAGATAACCTGTTCACATTTACAACTGTTTCCTTCCAGTTGGTTTCCCTATGTATACATAATTAGAGCATCTACTTTTATTTCTTGCAAAGCTGGGATCACGTGGTTGGCATTATTTCGTGTCCTCTCTTTTATTATTTTATATTTAATTTTTGTTGGTTTCAAGTGTCTAACATAATGAGTTGTGTTTGTTTTTTATCATTTATTGTTTTAATTTACATCCAAGCTAGTTAGCATATAGTGCGACAATGATTTCAGGAGTAGATTCCCGTGATTCATCCCCGATGTATAACTCGCAGTGCTCATCCCAACAAGTGTCTTCCTGAATGCCCCTCACCCATTTAGCCCCCAACCATGCCTCCAGCAACCCCGTTTGTCCTCTGTATTTAAGAGTGTCTTATGTTTTGTCCCCCTCCCTGTTTTTTTGTTGTTTTTGCTTCCCTTCCCTTCTGTTCATCAGCTTGGTATCTTAGATTCCCCATATGAATGAAGTCGTATGATATTTGCCGGTCTCTGACTAATTTCGCTTAGCATAATACCCTCCAGTTCCATCCACGTAGTTGCAAATGGCAAGATTCCATCCTTTTTGATGGCCAAGTAATACTCCGTTGTATATACATACCACATCTTCTTTATCCATTCATCCATCGATGGACATTTGGGTGCTCCCCATACTTTGGCTATTGTCGATAGCGTTGCTATAAACATTGGGGGGCATGTGCCCCTTTGAAGCAGCACACCTGTATTCTGTGGATGAATGGCTAGTAGTGCAATCCTGGGTCATAGGGTAGTTCTATTTTTAATTTTTTGAAGAACCTCTATGTTTAATTTTTTTAATGTTTGTTTTTGAGATACACACACACACACACACACAGAGCACTAGTGGGGGAGGGGCAGAGACAGGCAGAGACACGTAATCGGTAGCAGGTTCCAGGCTCCGAGCTGACAGCACAGAGCCCCGCCTGGGGCTCAAACTCACTAGCCGTGAGATCATGACCTGAGTCTTAGTAGGACGCTTAACTGACTGAGCCACCCAGGCGTCCAGTCTCTTTTTATTTTAATAGTCTATCAAAGCATGAGGAGATAGAGTGCTCCAAGAAGATCTAGGAACAGTAATGGTTGTAACACAGTTCGTGATGGTGTTACAGTTTGCATTTTTTTACAGTCTGGATTGTGCATGGGACTTTTCTCCAGGGAGCTGAGAGTATTTTTAACTCACTTTCTTAATGGACCTGGAGAAAAGGGAAAATGCAGAGCTGAGACTGTGTAAGGAAATAGGATGACTTCTTGGAGTCACACGGTCAAGTCATAATCAGAAGCAGAAGCAGACTGCAATCTCCACTCTGTAGTTGGGGAAGCAGGGCCTTACCCTGGACACGGGCAGGTAATACACCACACACACACACACACACACACACACACACACAGAGGCAGGTAATAACACACACACACACACACACACACACACACAGAGGCAGGTAATACCACACACACACACACACACACACACACACACACAGTGGAAGGTTGTGGTCACCCTGAAGGTTGGGAAGAAGGGGACCCCCGTCGTGGCCCCCCCTCTTGCTGTGACCCTCTCCTGGGAGCTGCGAGGGTCCCCGATGGCTCATCACCCGTGCTGCGCCGTGCGGGCTGAGAGTCGTAATGCCCTCGTCTGTGTCCTCCCACAGAAGGAGCAGGAGGACCGATCGCTCCACACAAAGGCCTGAAGTACTCATGTGAAAGGTCACTAAAGTACCGTCATCTGGGCGGGGGAGGGGGCCCAGAGACAGGCCGCTCTTGGAGAACAACAGAACAGGGGCAGGATCTTAACCTCGGCCTGGGGCCCGGGATGCCGGGTGGGGGAGGGGCACAAAGTGTTCCGTAGGAGCCAGAGAGACAAGGCAGGGAGGATGCTTGGGCCTCCCTCCACAGCTCTGCCGGGAGGCTCACCACTCTCATTCGTTCCCCAGGCCCCACAGGTGACAGGGTGGCCTGAAAGGACAGAGGAATCGGGAGGACCAGCCCAGGGACACTCCTCCGGGCTTCGGGATGAGGCCCCACCCGTGAGCCCCCTCCTGGGGGAATGGACCACGCTGGGAAGTCGGGGTGTGCTGCCTGGAACCCCGTGAAACACAACTTTCGTGAAACCTTCAAGTACTCCACACGCTACGTGCATCAAATTCGATACCACTTAATGTCGTATTGGAGCATGTAAATGTGGCAAAGATTGACGAAGGAAACCAGAGGGTGGAAATGGAAAACTGAACAAGAGAAAAAGTGCTCTCCACTTGCCCAAGTGGCAGTGAGTCGGGGGCAAAGGACCCCTGGTGTTCATTCTTCCTTGGGACACTCAAATGTAGCCCAAAGGACACCAGTGCCCTGAGGGGATGCGATCTAGGAGCTGCTGAAGGCTGAGACCCAAGGCGGATCCCTGCTGCTTTATGCAGTATTTTAAGATATGTACCTGGGGGCGCCTGGGTGGCTCAGTCGGTTAAGCATCCGACTTCAGCTCAGGTCATGGTCTTGCAGTTTGTGAGTTCAAGCCCCGCATCGGGCTCTACGCTGACAGTGCGGAACCTCCTTGGGGTTCTCTCTCTCTCTCTCTCTCTCCCTGCCCTTCCCCCACTTGCAGCTGTGCGCTCTCTCAAAATAAATAAACATTAGAAGGGGAAATGTGACCCCGAAAAAATCAAACAGCACTTTTGAGGCCACAGGCAACTCATTTCAAACACCCAGTGCCTCTGTTTGCCTCATCTGTAAAGAGGGATTATTTTGAAGATGTTTTGAAGAAACGTGCTAATATATGTAAAAAGCTTAGAAGAGCACTGGACCCGTAAGCTCCCCGTAACTGCTGATTACCACCATCACCATCCCCATCATCACTGGGGGGCAGAATTCTTGGTGAATTTAATTTCTTTCCTTTGTTGTCTGGAATGGCTGCCATGATGATGGACTGTTACTACCATGAGAAAAGCCAAACCTTTTTTTTTTTTAAGAAAGAAAGGACTTCACAGCTGCCTTCCAGAGCCCTAGAGATGAGCCAGGAGAGGAATGACACAAAGGAAAGGGGCCTCCTCTCCAACGGAAATGTGCCTCTTTTGAAATTAAAAGGGGGGATATAGGTTAAGGTTAAGGTTGGGGTTTTCCTCCCCGCACCACAGAGCACACAGGCAACGATGCCTTCCACGGCACACGGGCCACTTTGCCTGCACTGAGTGCTGAACCAGGATAGTCCCAGGCCAACCAGGCCACGCTGGTCACCGCAGCGGCCAAAGGGCTCAAATCTCCAGGCGTACGTTGACCCCGCCCATGTACGTGAGCTAGGGAATTCTGAACGCTTTGCTCCGGGTCCCAAGATTTAAACCACAAAGCTGAGCACGAAGCATCCTCGGTTGTCTCGGGGCAGAGAGAGTTAAGTGTCCTGGAGTTGGAGAGGCCGGGAGACACATCAATGAGAAGTCAAATCCACCCCTGGTCCCCTTTGTGGGAAAACACTGGCCCTGAGGCAAAGCCCTGTCCTGGGGAGACACCGGGCAATGGACTGTCCTGCATTGTGTTTTCTAAAAGGACGCCCTCACTGAAGACGCTGACAGCCCCAGGGATGCTGTGCCGAGCACCCAGAACCAGGGGGACCCGAGAAAGTCCCCCGCAGCACATCTGAGCTGTAAGACACCCAGGAAAGACAACGGCAGGGGAGAGTCTGGAGTAGCTTGGAGTTTAGAGGAGAAAGTCTAAACCAACTTTACGAAGGAGTGCTGGAAAAGGGTTTTGACTGGCTCCGCTGGGGAAAGAAAAGCCTGTGTCTCAGTTTCCAGTGGTTTCTATGACACAGTACCATGACTTTAGGGGCATAAGCAACAGAAATGTGTTCTCTCACTCTTCTGGAGACCGGGAGTCTGAAAGGCAGGGCCACATTTCATCCAGAGCTCCAGGTGAGGATCCTTCCTTGCCTCTTCCAGCCTCTGGTGGCTGCAGGTGTCTCTGGCTTGTGGCTGTGTCCCTCATGTCTCCGCCTCTGCTGCCACAGGGCTTTCTCCTTCTATGTGTTTCTCTTCCTTGCGTCTCTTATTAGGACACTTGTCACTGGATTTGGGGCCCACCCGGGTAATCCAGGATGATCTCACCTCAAGATCTCTGCATCTGCAAAGACCCTTTTCCTAAATAAGGTCACATCAGGGGTTCTGAGGTTAAGATGGGAGTCTAGCTTTGAGTGTGTGTGTTGGGGGCGGGGAGGGGAACCATTCCACCTACTAAAGCCTGAGAACAAAGAATGGTAGAAAACGAAGCAAGGGAGGGTCATCTGGGCTTTTTCCAAAAAGGCCCACGTGGCTGATCACAGAGCTGATCTGGGTTCTAACCTTCATTTCTCAGTCCAATCCTTACCACCGCCGGCAACCCCAAAAGGTTCACAACTCAGTGTGTGATCTTACCCTTACAAGGCGCTTTTCCAGACCTCCGCTCCCTACCGACCAGCAACCCCCTGCCTCCCATCCTTGTCAGCAGATGACCCCCGCTCCAGCATCACATAGGAATTAGAAGCCCTCACACAGGCACAGTCTTATTTTCCCAACCCCAAACTTACCTGTATCCGGGGCGCCTGGGTGGCTCAGTCGGTTAAGCGTCCCACTCTTGGTTTTGGCTCAGGTCATGACTTCACAGTTTCGTGAGTTCCAGCCCGGCCTCAGGCTCTGTGCTGACAGCGCGGAGCCTGCTTGGGATTCTCCCTCTCCCTCTCTCTGTCCCTCCCCCGACTTGCACGGTCTCTGTCTCTCTCAAATAAATAAATAAACCTAAAGCAAAACATTCACAACAAACCTGCCTGTATCACGGTCGCCTTCCCCTGGGTTCCTCCCTCCCACTGCTAAGAAAGCAACATCTCCCCTTCTCTTGTGGATTCTTTCCCATTTTTTAAGCACAGGCATTTTTCCCAACTTAATTTTTCCAAGTGCCCTCCCCTACTCTGCTTCTGCCTCCAGCAAGCACCCTCGGGCTCCAACCCTCTCCAGACCGGCTTCTCCCACGTGGTGCCTCCACTTTCTTTTTTTTTTTTTTTTTTTTTTTTAAAGTATTTGTACTTTTATTAAATTTTTTTTTCAACGTTTATTTATTTTTTTGGGGACAGAGAGAGACAGAGCATGAACGGGGGGAGGGGCAGAGAGAGAGGGAGACACAGAATTGGAAACAGGCTCCAGGCTCTGAGCCATCAGCCCAGAGCCTGACACGGGGCTCGAACTCACGGACCGTGAGATCGTGACCTGGCTGAAGTCGGACGCTTAACCGACTGCGCCATCCAGGCGCCCCTCCACTTTCTGCACGTTCACACAGCCTACCCACCGCCTAAGAGGCCATCTGTGCTTCCAGACTCCAAAGCCAAGGGCGCTTTGCAGCCTCCACCCTACTTTGCAGAATTTGCGGGTGATAACTAGACCCTCCTTCTCACAATACGGTGTCGTCTTGAATTCCCTGCCCCCCACACCCCGCTGGTTCTCATCCTACCTCTTTGCCGCAACTTCTCGGGCTTTTTGCGCAAGTTTATTTTCTGTTTGGTGCTTCAACACGCAAGCTCCCCAAGGTTGGGGTCCAGGCTCGTCACTCTGGTGCTCCTTTCTAAGCTGACTCCTTTCGTGCGGCTCTCATGTCCACATCCCAGCGCACGTGACATGTGGGTCTCCAGTCGCAGAGACCGTGTGACCGGCCACTTCTTCCACACCTTCTGTTGGAGTTTGAAAGGCACCTTATACTCTGTGTCCAAAGCTCAAGAGATTTTCTCCCGTGAACCTGGACCCCCTCTCTCTTTGCCCATCTGTGTGCATGGGACCACCACCCCACTAGCCATGAAAACCTCCTCAACAACCTTCTTCTCGCTCACGTTGGAACAAATTCCAAATGATCTTTCCATTGCCAACAAGTTTCGTCAGCCTTTTCCTTGTTTGAAGAGCAGAAAGGATGCTGTGTGCGTCTCAAGGCTTAAGAAAATTCCAGTACTAAGGCATTGGATGTAATTTGAATGTTTTCAATTTCTTTCTTTCTTCCTTCCTTTCTTTCTTTTTTTAATTAAAAAAAATTTTTTTAACGTTTATTCTTTTTTGAGAGACAGAGCATGAGCGGGAGAGGGGCAGAGAGAGAGAGGGAGACACAGAATCCGAAGCAGGCTCCGGGCTCTGGGCTGTCAGCACAGAGCCCAGTGCGGGGCTTGAACTCACCCACCAGACTGCGAGATCATGACCTGGGCTGAAGTCAGACACTTAACCAACTAAGCCACCCAGGCAACCCCCTTTTTAAAAATTTTTTAATGTTTATTTTTGAGAGAGAGAGAGAGAGAGAGAGAGAGAGTGCAAGTGGGGGAAAGGCACAGAGAGAGGGAGATACAGAATCTGAAGCAGGCTCCAAGCTCTGAGATGTCAGCACAAACCCCAATTTTGGGATCGAACTCACAAACCGTGAGATTATGACCTGAGCCCAAGTTCGATGCTTAACGGACTGAGCCACCCAGGCACCCTTAATTTATTTATTTCTTAGTGTTTATTTATTTTTGAGAGAGAGAGTGAGAGCGGGGCAGGGGCGGAGAGCGAGGGAGACAGAGAATCCCAGGCAGGCTCCACACTGTCAGCACAGCACCCGATGTGAAGCTCAAACTTACCAACCATGAGATCCTGACCTGAGCTGAAATCAAGAGCCGGAGGCTTAACCCACAGAGCCACCCAGGCACCCCATGTAATTTGAATTTTTAATGAACTACTTTGCATTTCTATGGTAAAGATTCCTGTAAGAGCCATTATCCAAGGCCCTATCTTGACTTACCTAGCAATCGGGAGCTCCAGGATTTTTGACACTTCTTGGGCCTTGATTTCACAGGGGGAGATAATTTACGGAAAACCTCTTACGTCGCGGCCAGCCGCAGAATTCCCAGTCACCCTTTCAGGATATAACCAACTGACCATTACAATTTCTGCAAATATTAAACCACACGAGGGGCGCCTGGGTGGCGCAGTCGGTTGAGCGTCCGACTTCAGCCAGGTCACAATCTCGCGCTCCGGGAGTTCGAGCCCCGCGTCGGGCTCTGGGCGGACGGCTCCGAGCCTGGAGCCTGTTTCCGATTCTGTGTCTCCCTCTCTCTCTCTGCCCCTCGCCCGTTCATGCTCTGTCTCTCTCTGTCCCAAAAATAAAATAAAAACGTTGAAAAAAAATTAAAAAAAAAATAAATAAACCACACGATAAGCACCAAATGGTAATAAAAAGAATGTTTGTGTGTGCGTGATGGAAAAATAGAAAGGAGATACATGAAATAGTTTTTTGGAGAAGAATTGAGTACGAAAGTTGGGATTTAAACATATTTGAAAATTAAGGTATTATTTTCATAAGTTTTGGGTTTTTGTTTGTTTGTTTGCTTTCAATCTATCTGAAAAGATGTCACCAGAGAAAGGAAGACGTAAAAGACACGATCAGGACTGGCTGTAGGTAGACAAGGAATAATGTAGATGTCAGCTTTATTCTAAATGGACTAATACAGTAAAATCATACTATGCTATGTTATCTTGGATGGAGTCTATGAATCTCGAGGGGCCGTAGTCTGAAGACTTACCACTCTCTCAGCTACAAAGGAAACTCTGTTCCACTGGATTCAAACACTGAGTTCCTAAGTTTACTGACAAAGAATTTCAAAGAGAATAAGATTTTGGTGTTTGGGGGGGGGGGCACCTGGGTGGCTCAGTCGGTTAAGTGTCCAACTTCAGCTCAGGTCATGATTTCATGGTTCGTGAGTTCGAGCCCCTCGTGGGGCTCTGTGCCGACAGCTCGGAGCCTAGAGCCGGCTTCGGATTCTGTCTCCCCCTCTCTCTCTGCCCCTCTCCCGCTCATGCTCTGTCTTTCCTTCTCTCAAAAATAAACATTAAAACAATTGGGGGGGGGGTTGTTTTGTCAAGTTTTAATATAAGCATTAGGGTCTCCCTTGGAAATTATTTCACAGTTTGTCTCTGCAACTGAGCCATAGCTAAAACGTAGCGTCATCTCCAGACGAGACACAGTCTATAATGCCATCAACCCAAGATGGTCGTTCTGTCTTTTTAAAAGGGATGTAGTGTGGCCCAGTAGGCTTGGCGTTTTGTCCTGCTGGGCTTGTGAAGACCTGAGCTGGCGGTTCTCCAGCTTTGCCTCCCGTTGGAATCCCAGGAGAGCTTCCAAAACCCTGATGCCCGGGTCTGTCCCAGACCAGATAGATCAGACTTTTGGGGGCGGGGGAGGGAGGGACCCTGGCCTCGGTATTTGAACAGGTCCCAGGTGATTTCAGTGAGCAGCCAAGTTTGAGAAACTGCGATCTAAGAGGCTTTTCTCGATGATTCTATCCTTCCCCTAAGTGGGAGGAAAGAAAGAGTAGTGACAGTCCCCTCAAAGGATTCAGGACGTTCTCACTAAAGAAGGGAGCAAGTAGATGGAGAAGGAGACTGTCCAATAGAATCTGCAGGTGATGCAGCGTCTAGGAAACAACCACGCCAGGGGCCCTAACCGGCAAAGTCAAGTGTCTCCACACCTTCAGCAATTTTTTCTTCCCACCTAGGGCATTCCTGGGGCGCCTCCGGAAAACGCACGGGTGGGACAAGCTGGGCCAAGGCAGGGCCTCACTCCCCCAGGCTTGGGCCCATCTGTGAAGTTCCCCGGGGCTCGCCGATTGTCGCTCAGGTGGGAGGAGGCCAGCCGCACCCAACAGCAGACCGCCCACCGGCCAGCTGGGCACCCTGGAGACCCCCGTCCCCGCGCCCCGTTGCGCCACTCAGGTTGTCACTGGGGCATCTGCGCGGTCCCGCTCTGGGACATCTGGCCAAGTGGCACCTCCCTCTGCCTACTTCCTCCGCCTTCCCGCCCCTCCCCTCCCCACCCTTCCCTTGTTTGGGGCGGTAAGGTCAGAAACGTCGGACAATTCGACGACGTGGGAAGTCTCCTGGAGGAAGTGCCAGGTCATAAATTTCACCCAACAAGAGGCTCCCATCGAGCTCAGGCATGTCAGGGAACCTCCCAGCCACGAATCCAGGCGCAGGGGGGCTGGGCTTGGGGGTGAGGCAGAGCTGTTGAGGGTCCAGGTGCTCAGAGCCCTGTTCGTGTGCGTGTGTGTGTGTGTGTGTGTGCCCCTCTGCCTTCTGGAGTTGGACACTTTCTTAAAACACTTTCCACACCCGAGCACAATTTGGGAAGGACAGTAGTGGCGTTTCTCCTGAGATTGGAGAGGTATGTTACAGACCGTCTGGATGGCTTCACGCCTGAAGGTCGGGTCACAGAAAACATGTGCACCAAGGTAGTGATGTACTGAATGCTGTGTGACACACCTTGCTGTCGGAATGTGATGATAGTTTCCAGCAAAAACACACAGCCGAGGGGTTGCAGACAGCTTCTGGTCCCCGCCCTGGCCGCGTAAGCCTGGGCCAATGGCTTGGGCTTCTGACCTCCATTCCCAGCAGTGGTGTGAGGGAGTTGGAGGGCCCGTGCTGGACGGATGGGTCCCTTTGGGCTCTAAGAGCCTCCTGGATTTGGCCACCCTCCTCCATGCGGCACCAGAAAGGTGAAGGAAAGGTCTGATCCCACCCAGCCCCCATCTTGCCACCGTCTCCTCGAGGGCAACCTTTCCAGGGACAGGCACGCTGGCTCAGCTGCCCACGCCAATGCAAGGAGGGGATTCAAGCCTGCCTAATGCTGTGCCCAGCAGAGGGGAAGCAGAACTGGAGATCATCTGCTTCTGGCATTTTGCAGAGTGCCTCCTGGAGGCGCTCCGGTAAATAATGTAATACTCGAGCCCCGGAGGAGTTTCGAGAACAGCAACGATGGCTCCAGTTCCTACCACACACCAGGCACGGTTCAAAACGCTTTACGTAGATGGACTCTAACCTCCTCACAACAGCCCCTTGAGGTAGAGACTAATATTAGCTCCGTTTCAAAGATGGGTAAACTGAGGTATAGGGAGCATTAAGTGCTTTGCCTAAAGACACACTGCGGTTCAAGCAGAGAGGAGACTGGGAGTCCTGTAGCCAGCCACAGGGTCCGTACCCCACGTGGTGAGAGGCAGGGAGAGTGCCCACGGGTCCTCTGTGGAGACAACACTGCTTGTAGTGGGGACAGAGTGAGACATTAGAGGCATTCCAGGGAGCAGGAAGCCAGGAGGGGCCGCAGGCAGGGCAAGGGGCCAGCTGGCTGGCACGCCTGGCCCTTAAGGAGAGGGTGCGTCCTTGGGGCATTACGCCTACTTAAAGCTCTTTGGCTCAGATTTTCCATCAAGCCCCAGAAGAACCATCTGAGGACAGCACAGAAACCTCTGGGGAGATGAAAGTTACTAACCAGACAAACTTTACCCTTCAGACCGCAAAGAAAAATCTGTTTGGGGGCTTGAATGGTTTGGGGGAAAAAGTTAGAAAGACAGCGGTGCCTGGGTGGCTCGGTTGGTTAAGCATCCAACTCTTGATCTCAGCTCACGTCTTGATCTCAGGGTTGTGAGTTCAAGCCCTGTGTTGGGCTCCATGCTGGATATGAAGCCTATGAAGAAAGAAAGAGAAAGAAAGAAAGAAAGAAAGAAAGAAAGAAAGAGAAAGAAAGAAAGAAAGAAAGAAAGAAGAAGAGAAAAGAAGGAGAAAGAAAGAAAGAAAAGAAGGAGAAAGAAAGAGAAGCGAAGGAAGAAAGAAAGAAAGAAAGAAAGAAAGAAAGAAAGAAAGAAAAAGAAAGGAAGGAGGGAGGGATGAAGGAAGGAAGAGGGAAGGAGGAAGGAAGGAAGAAAGACAAACGTTCCAGTCCCATTTTCTAGAGATACAAGGAAACCTTAAACGCATAAGCTATTCTTGTCATAGGTGTTGAGTTTTGATGGCTTTTGTCCGAAACAGCTGTGTACTTGGGACAAAATAATTCTCTGGATATGAACTACCTGGATAATCATCTGATAGAAACTCCTGATAATACTGCATCACTGACGTTCTCTGTTTTCTTTGACCAGAATGTTTTACCTGTGTTCCAACCATGCAAATTTCTGCACTGGAAGCATTTTTTAGGCCTCTCAGAGGACCCCCTTTATGCGGGGTGTCAAGCTCGAGAGAGAAGCCATTTTAAAATCCGAAGAAAAAGTCATCGTGGCTCGTGACGCTCTGTGCACACAAGAGCGCGTGCCCCTTGCCACTCTGGCCTTCTGCACAGAGGCCTACGAACCAGGCTTCTATGCCACACTTCCGCCGGCTCCCCTGGTTTCTGCGCGCCCCCGCCTCTCCCTACTGGCAAGGTTTTGCCCAGCTTATACAGGACGACTTCTGTGTATTTCACGACTTCTGTGAATTTCACGACTTCTGTGAATTTCACGACTTCTGTGAATTTCACGCTTTGGCTGCCACTGCCAGTCCCTGCTTTTTCCTGAGGGCTGCAGGAGGCTGCTGGGCGTGAGGAGAGGCCTGGGGTGGGGAGGTGGGAGTGTGGGGGCAGGGAGACAGGGAGAGCGCTGGGCCTGGGCGCTAAGCTCCGTCCTGGCTTCCCATAAAGGAAGCAAAATCAAAACCCAAGCCTGGAAAAAAAAAAAAAAAAAAAAACCTACATTTAATTGGCTAGGAAACAGGATGCCTGGGGCCTGTGCTTTCTCGGCTTCCAGAGAAGGATTTAGACAGGGGCACTTCCCCGCCCTCAGGATAAAAAAAAAAAAAAAAAAAAAAAAAAAAGGATTAAATTCGGGTTTGGTCTGGCTCGTACAAATTGCATACCGAGTATATACAGTTGCTTTGCATATTGTGTGTGCTTTCACTGAGAGGGCAAAGGGGGAGAGAGGGAGGGCAGGATACGGACAAGGGGGGAAAAAACCTAAAAACAACTTGCTGTTTTCATATGGTGGGATAAAACTGTTTTGTCTCCCTAACTGTGCAGAACGTCAATGGTGGCACCGTGTCGGGACAAGATTTTTTTTTTTTTTTTTTAAATTAAGCTTAGCTCGCACCGAGCTGCAGCCCCCCGAGGTACTACGGCTTTAATTGTGTTCAGTATGATCTACCAAACAATATGTCTTGATAAATCTGAATGGCAACCCAGCACACGGTTCCCCTTGGCATTGCTGCAAAGCCAGGCCTCGCTTTAGTGAACCCGTTCAGGAATGTGGGTTAATTCGGCCGACCCTTTTTACCCCCACAGCTCTGTTTTTGTGAGGTTGGCAGAAACTGACACGTTTTCTTTTGCTTAATTAAGTTGTTCAGTAGAAGGCCGGTCAAACAGTTGCATCTACGTGGGGAGTCTGCAGATACACAGAAAGCCGTGGGCGTTTCCAACATAAAAAGGGGGATTCTGTTATTGTTTGGGTGTAGACGGGTCATTTTTTCAAAGTTACTGCTGCCTGAGTGACCACAACCGTGCGCACAGCCCTGAAAGGAAATTAAAGCTGCTTAAATACAACTACCTTGGGTTCTAAAGTTTATTTTTAAAAGAGAGAGAGAGAGGGAGCAAGAGAGAGACGAAACGGTCTCATTTATGTGGCGTTTTATTTCTTTCTGGTCTTTTTTTTTTTTTTTTAAAGGCAAACAGAGGGTTCATTTAAATAAGAGGTGCCTGTACATTATGAATTAGAGCTGGTATGGTGAAACTCTCTTTCCAGTTGGTAAAACAGAACTGGTGCCTTGGTCCTGGCTTTCTGGGTTGAGGAGTAGGACCCAGTCACCTTCATGCCAGGCACTGGGGCTGGGAAAAAAAAAAAAATCCATCCACAACCCCCCAGCTGATGAAATTCCTTGCTGATGTTATGACAACCACAAACAATATCAGTCTCACGGACATTCAAAGGCACTGAGGACCTGAGCTGAGGCATCCCTCATCATCTCTCAGGCCCTTCTGGAAGCTTCCTACATTCTGATTTAAATCACCTTTATCCTTCTCATGCATATCTCCCTCCATTCTGTCAATATCTGGTCCCACCGCGAGTTTTTCTTCTTGCATGCACTGGGTGATCTAATTAACAGAAGGCATGTGGATAGAACTTGGACTAGACTTTGGGGTCCTATTGTTAACAATTAGCCAGCTACAGGATGACCCCGAGAGATTTCTCATCCGTGCTTTTGTGCCTCGGTTTATCCACAGCAGCAGATGCCCAAAGCGGGGTACTTAGCAGGCACCTGATATACCTTTCTGAGCTTAACTTGCTCTCTTTCTCCTTCTGAATAAGTCAGTCTCTGGAAAACCCACTGATCCCACAGCCCTTGGCACCATCATTGTGTTGATATCCATGCCAGGGTGCTCACCAGTTGCGAAGCCCTGACTTTCATCCATCTGTTGGGTCCCCTGCTTTTGCATCAGGTTTTGTTCAGGGGCCACTGGAGGAGTGTTTGCACACGCTTGGTCTCAGCGCAAGGAACCCTTGTGTTTGCTTTGAATCCACACACTTGAATTTCCTACCAGGTCCCAGAACAGCAGGCCTGGGGAAGCCCAAAGACAGGCTCTCTCCTTCTAGAGGAAGAGGTCCGGATGGTCAAACTTCATAAGAGTCCTCACTGTGATTTTTCACTTCTCTTCATAAACGAGAAAGAACGGGCAGTTATTTGGCTGCTTTGAGGTGCGTGAAGGGTCAAATGATTCTTAAGGGGGTAAAAATCCGGTTTGGAGTCTAAATCACTTGGTCAGTAGTCCACACTGACATCAGTTACTTGTTCCTTACGAGCAGTACCTCCTTACTCCCCAGACGTTGCCAGAGTTGGTTACAGATCTATACCCAGGACACCTTAGTGGCATATTTAGGTTGTGTATATTCAGGTCTCCAAAATGACACAAGAAGACGCTCACATTTCAAGGTCCTTCCAGCCGGTGAGTAGAGAGTATAGGAGGGTTTGGAAGTTCTGGTTTGTACGACCACTCCCAAAATGACTTGTTCTTCTGGAGAACCAAAACTCAGCTACACGCACACGCACACACACACATAGTGCAAAAGAACGTTTTCCCCAGTTCTGGTTGCCAATGGTCAAGGACCACACAGACCTCTGGTCTGCAGCATCCTTGCCCTTCCCCTCCCTCCACGATGGCTCAAGCAAGGCCCCAGAAACTCTTCCACCAGACTTTCCATTATGGGACCATGCTGGCTGGGTCACTTGCCTTACCTCCAAAAAGGCCACATTCAAACTACAGTCCCACACACAACTTTGCAGTAACAGCCGACTGGCTGGTCCCAGCATCTCTTTAAGAGAGGGGCTGGCAGAGGCCGGCGGAGGCCGAGCAGATGGGAGCCACCGGGGCCGGGCGGCAGTGGATGTTAAGAGTCACACTGCCTGTCAGCCTTCCCACTGTCGGGAGGTGGTGTGTGCGTGTGTGTGTGTGTGTGTGTGCGTGTGTGTGTGTGTGTGTGTGTGGCTGGCGGTTCGCTTCCCGCTCGAGGTGGCGGACCCTCTCCCCCTCTCCCATTCCCTGACAGCCAGGGCAGATTTTTCTCTGGCTTTTTAAAATCTGAGACACGCTATCGCTCAGAGTCCAAGTTCCAGCTGCTAGAGAGAGCCGGCCTTTCGCTCTGTACCTCCCCACCACCGTTCTGTCTCCCCACCCAGGGAAACAGAAGGCCTTCCTCGAGGCGGGCGAGCCCACAAGAGTTCAGATGCTGCCACTCGGGTCCCGGAGACGGAGGGAGGACTCACAAGGGCTGGCCGGGAGCCATCTCACCATCCCTGGCACATGGAGCTCTCTGGCTCTTCAGGACAAAGACGAGCAGCGTTTTTTATCAGCCCCAACGTTCTGCTGACAAATGCATAATAAACTGACAGAGAGCGACCAAGCCGCGTTTCAAAACCCCCAGTTACGGGGAGGCAGAGCCCAGGCGGGGATGGTCACTTTCTGCAGGTGTTCGGCCAGTGTCCCCGCATTTGCATGCATTTGCATACACTGTCAAACAGTTGGCTGACAGAAAGTCTGAGGAGGTCTGGACACAGCCCAAACCTGTCAGTGGCTTTCTCCTTGCCAGTCAAGGTTGGCCTGGGCGGCAATTAAAGCGGGAAACGAATACTTCTGACATTGCAATATACCCCAGCCACAGCTGGGCGAAGCGAAACGGAAGGGCGTGCTTCATTTAGGGAGACAAGACGCAGCTTGGGAAAACCAAAACAAAAACAAAAACAAAGAGAGGGAGGCGAGTCGTGGCAAATGCTCAGAAAGCGACACGCCAAGCGCATTCTTCGGCGAGAGGAAGTTGGTAACCCTCGTGTGTTTGCTGGGCTGGCTTGTTTGTCATTGTTGTCGCTTGGGGCCAGCGAGCCCACCCTCCCCACCGTCCCCACCCCTAACCTCCACCGTGGGAGGCCGAGCCTGCGAGGGACAGGGGCTGGCCCCACGCCACACCTCCCGTCTTTGGGGGCGGCGAGAGTGATCGCCGGCAGAAGGGGCGAAATAAATCCTACAACGGCGTCTCTGTGGCACGCTCCGTCCCCTGGAAGGCTGCACTGGGCCTTCCCGGCTTGGAGCCAGTGAGAAAGTTGGAGAAGGCTGAGCACAGGCTCGTGTTGTTCCCCATCCCGCTGCCCCAGGATTACAGATCATATTAGCATATGGATTGCGGTGGGAAAGAAGCAAAAATCAGAGCCTTGCCTCTGTAGATGTAAACGGCCCTCAAGAGGTGGCGGGGCAGGAGGAGGAAGGAAGCCCAGAGCCGCCAGGAAGGCGGTGGTGGCAGGGGCTTCTAAGAACACGGGAGGTTTAGATTTGCGGGGGAGGCCTGCGTCCCGCTGAGATGTGGCTTCGCGGATGCTTTAAGCGAGACCTAACAATTTATTAAATACTTCATCGCTCAACAGTGGTGGGCACTAGAGTTTCACGAGCAGCACACAATAGATTCTGTTTATTCGCCAACAATGCAGACTCTGTTCAGCTCTGGACTGCAAGTGGCTGGGACATCTGGCTCATATCTCCACAGTAAAACATTGTCTGTGACACAAAAAATGACTACATCCCCAGGACAAACTAGTGTGACCTCTAAATAAAGCCTTCCTCTGAAGCTATGATATCACACTGCACAGGGAGCACCAGCACAATTGAATCTGGTCACCAAAAGCCCAAGTGAGATAGCACTATGCAAATGGAATTTTATAGGAGACTTTTTGTCCTCCGTGGCAAACCATCCAGATCCGTCCACAGCACTGAAACATCTTTCTCATTCACCCTTGGGACAACAGTGCGGTTCTATTTGGGGATTGGCAGTCCTCTTTCTCCCCCGCCCGGCCCAGGAAGCCCATGTCCCTGTCCAGCGGCGGCACCTGCTACCATGACTTCCAACAACATTTCAGTGACGGGGGCCCCACCTGCGCCAGCCTTTTTTGGCGGATATTTCGGAAACAAGCAGTCCTTTCTCCTCCCTGCCAGGGAGAAGGTCCACGTTTGCCAGCTCCTTCACAAATAGCCCAAGTCACTCACAGCATGGCACCACCTGAATGCCCGCTTCACTAGGCAAACAGCACACACACACACACACACACACACACGCACGCACTCCCATCTCCCCATCCAAGAAAGGGGGCCGTTTCAATGGAAGAAGTGTCATTCTCCGGAAAAGGTCCAATGCAGGCTCCACAACCAAGGCACTTGTACGGCCGCTTGGTGGGAAAATTTTGTCCCAGAAACTGAGTCGTGATGAGGGACAGACCCAAAAGCCCGATTGGCGTAAGCATTCCACCTGTTCCGACTCCTGTCACTTTTGTTTGGTGATGCGTCTTCGAGAAAGAAACCCTGATCCACTCCCGCGCCTGAAACATTTTGCGCGTAGAACGCCTCACAAAATAAGGTCTCTAAATGCTTTCCAAGTACAAGGAAGCACTAGACTGTCTTGCAGCCAGACCCACCTGATGGGTGTGTCATGTAGCATGGTGATGAAAACGCCATGTGTGGGAATAAACGGGGGGTTGAATTCCTGTGTGAACGTTTGCCAGCTCGGTCATCTTTGGCAAATCGGTTAACCTCTTGGTGCCTGTCTTCATTTATAAGAGAGGAGAGTGTATTTTCTTTTTCGCAGGAACTGTATTTGGAAAACGCGGGAGAAACGCTTGACATAATGCCCGACAGATAGAGAGCAGCAAGGATTTATTTCATAAATGAGAGCCATATCAAGACCACAGTAGATAATGGTAAGATAGCCTCTCTGCCCTTGGCTACCTTCAGTAGGAAAACAGCTTCCAGGATACTAGTCATTCGTTTAAATGCACATGGACCTTTGACAATATAGATTTTGATTTTTTTTTTTTTTTTTAGGAAACTCTACACCCAGTGCGGGGCTCGAACTCACAACCCCGAGATTAAGATTTCCACGGTCTGCTGACTGAGCCAGCCAGGCGCCCCTGACCCTTGGTAACAGTAACATTGTATTATTGCCATTATTATTTACCATAAATCCAAATAATTCGGCAAGTTGGATTTTCTGCTGTAATACTAGTTGGCTTTCTTCTTTCCTATTTCTGACTGTCTTCATGCAGCACGAAGCTGGCCAAAACTAAATGTTATTCTTGTCACAATCATATTTTTAAAAATAATGACAGACCGCATGCCTAGCAGCTGCATGTTGGCGTAAAGCCACTAGTACTGGCTTGATATCTTAAAATGATTTTATTTACTTTTGCTTTACTTCCAATCGACCCCAAGATTTTAGTTGCTTGCAATGAATTTAAGAATAATCTCTGCACTTATGACAAGTTGATTTCTAGAAATGAAGCCATTTGATTGCAATTACGAGGGCTGATTTTTCTCAGTCGATTCCTTGAGAGGACACAATCCTGACCCAGAGTCTGGGGGATAATTCTTCATAAAAATGACCACAAATACTATATTTAACCAACTATAAGTTGAGTTCTGGACTCTTTAGTAATAGGTGTTAAATCAATTTAGCAGGACGTCCCTGTAACTCCGACTGCCACCTATGTGACTCCTGCAGACATTTTCAATAGAAATTTAATGTGGTCCCAAAACATTTTTAAAAACTTTTAAAAAAAGAGGGCGCCTGGGTGGCTCAGTTGGTCGAGCGTCCAACTTTGGGCTCAGGTCATGATCTCACAGCTCGTGAGTTCGAGTCCCGTATCAGGCTCTGGACTGACAGCTCAGAGCCTGGAGCCTGCTTCGGATTCTGCGTCTCCCTCTCTCACTGCCCCTAACCCACGCACATTCCGTCTCTGTCTCTCTCAAAAATAAATAAACATTTTTTAAAAATTAAAAAAAAAGTAATGTGTTCCCAGAACATCAAAGCAAGTTGAAATTTCCATATGGAAAACCGTCCAGACTTTACATATCTTTGCAAGAGTGTAAAATATTCAGTACTTATGTACAAGTCTCTACCTTAGTTTGTTAGGGGTTTTGTTCGTTTTCTTTTTTTAATGTTTATAGGTTTATTTTATATATATTTTTTATATATAATGTTTATATATTTATTTTGAGGAGGGAGACAGAGAGAGAGAGAGAGAGAGAGAGAGAGAGTGAGAGAGAGAGAGAATCCCAAGCAGGCTCTACTCTGTCAGTGCAGAGCCCCACTCCGGGCTTAATCTCACGAACTGTGAGATCATGACCTGAGCTGAAATCAAGAGTCAAATGCTTAACCAGTTAAGCCACCCAGGGGCCCGTTTGTTTGTTTTTTAATGCCTAAATGTGGCTGCTATGATACAAGAGGTGTTATCCCTATGAATCCTGGTTAATTTCAGTAGGAAAAGTGTTCCCAGGGTGATAGTCAACCATGCAAATGAACACTCACTTGGGACCCCAGGACCTATAAGAAGTCAAGCTGAGGACAACTACAAATGTAATAAAATTTAGAAATATACCTTTGGGGGGTGACTGGGTGGCTCAGTCACTTGAGCATCTGACTCTGGCTCAGGTCATGATCTCACGGTTCGTGAGTTCGAGCCCGGCATCGGGCTCTGTGCTGACAGCTCAGAGCCTGGAACCTGCTTCTGAGTCTGTGTCTCCCTCTCTCTTTCTGCCCCTCCCCTGTTGGCTCTCTCTTTCTCTCTCTCTCTCTCTCTCTCTCTCTCTCTCAAAAATAAACACTTACAAAATCATTAAAAAAAAAAGAAATATCCCTTTGGGATGGGGGTCAGGACCAAGTATGCTGTTGTTGGCCTTGGGAGTCGGAACGACTTTCTTCAAGGGTCATTTAGCAGTCTCCACCAACCTGTAAACCGGCTCACACCCTCAGATCCAGAAATTCCACTTCTGGCTGGGACTGATTCCTACTGAGCTACTCCCTCAAGTGTGCCAGAACATATGTACAACGGGTTTCATTATAATATTATTCGCAAAAGTGAAAACATTGGAAATAACCTAAGTTCCTGATTGAACAACTTGCGGTGCATCCAATACGAAGACCCAAGGCTCTATGTCTGTGTCTGCATCTATATGTGAAATTACCTCAAAGAATGCACCTCGAGCCATTCGGAAGGTAGAAAGCGGAGGACTTTCCACTTTTACAGCATGCCCTTTTTCATGACTCGCATTTTTTTGAACACCAAACACGCAATCCTTTTGCGATTTAAAGAGTAATGCAAATAAAAAATACGTTTCCTAGGAGCAGTCCACTGTCAGGCTGCTGATGCTCCTTTGCGTGGGGAACATCAACTTCATGAGGAGAAGGGAAGGAGAGCTGGCCGGCAGAGCTTCCTGGACACCCACTGTGAGAAGGGGTCAATGCCAAAGGCTGAGGGAGTCACGGCCAAAGAGAAAAAAAATAATCTCTTGCCCTGAGGGACTTTACGGGGCATAAAAAGTCTGTGGCAAAAACCTATCCTATGAAGGATGGTTTGACTTGGCCGGGCTGCAGGGTTTGACTGGTTTGTAGTTATGTATTGTTGATTCTGTGATAACAACACAGGTCATGCAAAGTGATACTCAAGAGTCCGGACTCGGGGGTCAGAACATGATCAGCTCTGTGGCGCGCTAGCTGGGGGACTTCATTCCTGCCACCTGCACAGGATCCTCACTGGCCACCGAACCCTGAACCCCACATGCTCTTTCTGCTGCCTCAACTGTCCCCACTTGACTAAGTCCCTCACGGCCAGTTCTGATCCCCATGCGAGCCATTAAAGGCTCCCACTCCTCTTTCGCAGCCAGAAGTAGTCAGGAACCGTAGGCACAGGTGGGTGATGTGGACAACAGCCATTGAAGTCTATCACGGAGTTATGGGCGGGCGTACAATGACTGACACTTCTACTAACCAATAAAACCTAGAAAAGAGACTCCTCCCTTCTAATCGGTCAGCCCTGCTTCCAGAGGCCTTCAGCTGACTAGAAGCTGTTCTCCTGGTAACAGGTGCAGAGGGCCCATCGGGGCCTGTGGAAACCTTGGCTGGCTTTTCTGTAAGGAAAATACAACTGCATTTTTTTTTGTGTGATCCAGAAAGCGCAAGACCTTTTTTTGCATAGCCATATTATTATCAGATGTAACTCCGAGCAATGATGACCCAACAGATTATATTCTTTTCGCTACTGATACCAATGCTTTACGTACAATACAGGTCTTTACTTTCTACAGACTGCCTTCACAGACGCTAGTTTATTTGGACAATATCCAAGGGGAGGTGTAGCTGATTGTCCCCATTCAACAGAGGAGAAGGACACGGCTCAGAGAGGTTGAGTACTTTGCCCGAAATGAAGCTGAGATCGGACCCCAGCTTTGCGGACCCTTCAGCTGGTCTTCCTTACCTGTTCTCGGACGTTCTGTGAAATGTTCAGAAAAACAATTCCAGAAAGAACCAGATCTCGCTTTTGCCCCCTCTCTGCTTTCCATTTTGGAAACCGCTTTCCCATAAGGATCAAGATAAAGTAAACACCAAACCTTCCACAAGTACAGAAGTAAAATTTCTTAATGAATAGGGTAAGTTGAGGACAGACATACGGATCCGCCAGTGAAACAAAAACTCTGTAGAGGGTCCTGTCTGGGAGGGAAAACTGTCCCCACGAAATCTTCTCCTATTGACAGAGTCTGGTCGTGACAGTACGGGTGGGGGCGGTCATAGGCCTCAGCTGCCCTCAGATCAGAGCCCAGTGCCCTGGGGACACAGCCTCTGCCTCCTCCCCTGCCTGGGTCCCCATTTCCTAACGGAGGGCATCTGCTTCTCTCTGGCCTCTGAGAAAAAGCAGTGGACGAACTGCCTTGGGACTCTGTCCTCCTCAAGCAGCAAAAAACCTGCAGAAACGTTCATAAGTCCTGCACATGGTGATCTCAGGGGGGGGGGGGGGTGAGTCTGGGCCTATATTCTTGCCTTTGGACACATTTTTATGGCTCTGGAGCTCATCACTGGGTGGCGGTTTGCCAGAGAATGACCAAATAGGGCCAGCCTTGCCGTGTAAACAGACACGTGTGTACAGGCAAGCTTTGCTGCAAGATCGTAAGAGGGAAATCTACTTTTTTACTCCAAATCGCCCTGAAGTCCTTCAAAGCAGACGACTTTCGCAAGGGCGAGCTGCTAACTGCTGACAGAGGTCAGGTCAAATAGAGCCTGGGTCTCTGGACACTTGGAGGGAAGCCCAGTGCCCTGATAAAGCCAGCAGCGAACGTTTCACTCATCCCAAATGATGTCGCCTTCACCAGCGACACAAGAGCCAAGGTGCAGAAATCGGTAGAAGGTCCTCACTCACCCTCCCCAAGACCCGTTGCTGGCACTCAAGTCTTTTTGGGAAACTCCTTCTGAAGCCCGGATCCTGCAGGAAAACACCCACAGACTAAAAATAACGGGATCCAGCCGCTGGGTCAGGGGCTTACAAATGTGCGCATGAGAATTCATCCTGAATCCGAAGAACTTTGCACCGCCTCCCCTCCCCTTAGGAAAGGAGGTAGAAAGACAATGAGAGGTCCCCCTGGTTAAGTGATTTCCCAGGGGGGAAACCAGGACACCAGGATAAACCTCTTCAGGGGCTGGGGAGAGCGGAAGGAGAGACGGGGGAGGGACCACCGGGTGCCCGACCCCAGCATGATAGGGTCACGCCACCCCATTAGGCCAGAGGGCACAGCCCACACCGGGTAAGAAGGGTCCTCCTCACGTGACCGGCCCCAGATGTGAGAAGAAAGGCAGGTAGGACAAATCTTTGTTTCATGGCAGGTAACTGTCCGTGGTGGGGAGCCACGGAGACCTGTGCTATGGACCACACAGCCACCCCGCCATCTGGCCCAAGCTCCCATGACGGAAAGAGCCTGCTTTGCTCCGTTCCCAGAGACGAGGACCACCCAGACCGCCCGTGGCTCCCACTCTGTTAGCAAATGAAGAAATAACTAAAACAGGGACAAACTGTCACCTCCTTACAGAGGCACTTTTATTTAATTTTTTTAATGTTTACTTGTTTTTGAGAGAGAGAGAGAGAGAGAGAGAGAGAGACAGACAGAGCATGAGCAGCGGAGGGGCAGAGAGAGAGGGAGACACGGAATCCGAAGCAGGCTCCAGGCTCCGAGCTGTCAGCGCAGAGCCCGACGCGGGGCTCGAACCCACAGACCGCGAGACCATGACCTGAGCCAAAGTCGGATGCTTTACCCACTGAGCCACCCAGGCTCCCCGGTGCACTTTTAACGTAGAAATCACACACATAAACAGTTACTACCCACAGAATAATTCTATCCGCAGAATAATTATGTGGTTCGAAGAGAACTTTCACTTGGGCGCACTTGGGTGTGGCTTGCTGTTGGGGCCAAGGGCAAGCTGCATCTTTCACACCTGACCCCTCCTTCCGGCCTCCCCTCCCCCGGGACAGCTATGCAGGCAGCCTTGTTCAGAGTTCGCTGCAAGTCTAGGTCTGAGGCCCAGGCAACCTTCTCCTGGCCTGGCCTTCATTGGATCTAACCATCCTCCTCCACCACAAACATGGCAGTTACACTTTCTCAGAATCTGGCTTTGGGGAGCGAGAAGCAGGAACAACTCTGGCTTCTGTATAATTCTGAACATCTGCCTAAAATCGCTTCCCTGTTGCTTTGTCCCCTGGAGACCTATGACCTAAGTCCGATGAGCCTTCGTTTTTGTTTTTGCGGCGGCGTAAGCACAGGGCACCCACCTTATCCAGCCTCAGGGTCGCTCTGCCCTCCCATTCCTGGTTCGGTTCCTGAGCGGAGACTGAACCGCACGCACCCCAGGCCGAGGATCCCCTTAAAACCTCCTCTGCTGCCCCACACCCACCCCATCTGGAAATTACCAAGTCCTTACGGACTTTGCTCTTTATTCATTCACAAAGAATGTAAGATTCCGTTTTGTTGTTTTTTTTTTTAAAGAACTGAATAGGAGCCCCCTCGTCACCATATCAGGGCGGCTGTTCCACGCCAAGTCAGTAATTGCCCCGTTTCTAGTGCCTTTTTTCCCCTCCACCAAAACCAACTTAAGCTGATTACCGCCATCTCAAACAACCTCACTGGGGTCTAGATATATCCATTTAATATGGCCAAGACAAGCAGCCAACCGCTGTTTTCAAAAGACGATCTGACAGATTCTATTCACTTTCAAAGTAGCTCTCCACGGCTGGAATAATGATCTTCATTTCCCTCATTCTGACACCTTTCAATGATTTGTTGACATCTGAAGAGTTATGGGCAATCTCACAAGAGGCAGCTGGACTTCCCACCCCCAAAGGCACAAATACAGAAAGGATTCCCATACAGCATCTGAAATAACTCGCTTCCTTGCAGATGGATATCCAAATCTGCATGTTAATGGGGGGCACTTTCATCTTCCAACAGTAACCTCAAGAAAAGAGGAAGGGGAGCGGTATTCATTTAACTGGTTCCCCGCCAGCTCAACAGAAAGCGCACCTTTCCCTCCAAACCCGGCTTCCCTCGCTTGACCAATAGAAACAAAAAAGATGCCGACATCCTGAGTTTTCAAACATCGCATGTTTGGTGTGCCGTCCGCTGAGGGAGAAGCCCAAGCAAATGGCAAGAGGCCTGGACTGTGTCATCTGTTGTTAACGGGGTTTTAAGTGAGCATCACGGGGATAATGACTATTAATAATTTGCACTTGTATAGCCCTTTCTCGAGGGGACCTCTAAGTGTCCTCCCAGTGAACACAGGCCTGGTCCAGCAGCAAAGGAACCTGTCCCCAAGGGAGGTGGGAGCGTGGGGGGGGGGGGAACTCTAGCCTTGTGTCACATCTCCATCCCTGTCTTGGTGCAAGGAGGCTCACTGTCTTTCACCCTGGGCTGAAGGGGGCCGCAGGAGTTTTTAAAAGAAGATACGTAGCAGATATATCATCCAGTTACAAGTATGGTCCCATCACACATAGGAGAGAGAGGCATTGCCAGTGCCTTTGGATTCTTCTCTGTCTCTTTTTTGCTGTCTCCCTCCCCGAGTTTGAGGACTGGAGTCGATAATCTTAGCAGTCTACCCAGCCAAGTGCTTGGTAAATTTCAGCGCGCCGGGCTGGTGCAGGGAGTAGGGCTAGATTCAGCCGGGAATGTTCTCAGAGGCAGTAGGAAAGGTAGGTAAGCGGACGGAGCAGGCTGAAGTTTACAGCCCGAGCGACCCCAGCAAACCGTCATGTGGCGGTCTGGAGCCCTCCACGCTGTCTGCTGGGGATGGAGAGGTGGCTGGACAAGGGGAGGGGGTGGCCAGGGAGGACCCGGCAGAGCAACCTGCCGCGGGGATTGCTGTCCGTCCAGAGATGCATAGCACTGAGCCTGCAGCGGTTGAAGCCGCTTGTTTTGAGTTTTCCAGCTCGAAGCAGATCGCCCCCCAAACAGCGAGACCTCTAAGGACCAGGGAACACACACGAAAAAAACCCCAGCCGAGGGCCACTTCTCTCGCGGGCTTCCAGCCAGTCTCTCAATCAACAGCGCCCCTTACTGGCCAGTGGGTCGAAAATCGAGGAGGTTCTGGGGCTCCTGGGGTAACCATTGGTAACCTGGAGGCTGGCCTGTTTGTTTCATCCCTATTTATAGAATGTGGGGCACAGGGGGAACAGCAGCTCTTGAAATCCCAGATCAGGGCTCCTCACTACCCTTCTGTCTTGAACTCTGGTCTCGGCAAAGTCAGGTTCATCTCCGGGAGTTTTATCATGATGGGGGGGGAGGGGGCTGCTTCTCCCAGGAGACCGATAACTGCAAACACCGTGTGTGATCACAGCAGATCCAAGCGTCAAGAAGTCTTCACCAGTATCAAAAACCCTGTGGCAGGAGAATCCGCGTTCCCTATGACCAGGATGGATTTGAATTCTCAGTGGTTGGTGTCAGAGGGCCGTCACTAAAACCCAGAGAGGGACTGGGACCTGGGTGAAAGAAACCTCTCCATTAAAGTTTCATTAGCAAAATGCATGGATGGGGCAGCTGATTGCAGGAGAGTGCTCTGGGTGGGGGTGGGGTGGCCCAGAAAGCTGGCCTGGGTTATTTTGGGCGAGGGGATTGATGCTCAGGGAGAGGGAGAGATGGAGGGAGTTAATTTCGGTGGAGGTGCTTTATTTTGCTCTCTTGCTTGTGAGGATTCGTCCCCCTGGGGTAATTTAAAGTTTGTAAAGAACCCTGGAACTCCTCAGAGGGAACGGGCCGTTGCAAATAAAATAAAGAGGTCACAATGCTCGTGTTGGTGGAACAGGGTGGCCAGTGCTGTGCCTTAAGACTTAGAATTTTAGCTAACGGGGTTAGGTAAGGTTTTTAGGCATTTTGGGGAAGCTGCTTCTCATGTGCCCAGCTCTCGCCTGGGGCTTGTTGTAGGTTTGTTTACCCAGCATTTATCAGTCTAGGCACCGTGCTGTGATTTCACACGTGTTAATTCACAGAGTCCTCCCAGCAAACCAAAGGCATCAATTAATTCGTTCTGAATCCACGTGTGTTTAATCAAAGGAAGTTTGTAATGCCCACCCCTCCACCACCACCACCACCACCACCACCCCCCCTTGGAAACAGAGGGCTAGCCTAGCTGGATGCTCTAAGCCAGACTTCTTAATCCCTCCCAATGCCATTATCAATATGTTGAACCCTAGTCAGGAGTCAGCAGTGACTTCCCATGCTGGTTCCATCACGTCTGATTTCCTCTGCCTTCCCCCAAAAATCTTTCAGGATACTCCACGCCAGTGTCCTGGATGGGAGGAGCTCAGCAGTCCATAATCAAACAATCTTGCATTCTCTAGTAAAACCTATTGAACCTCATGGACCAGCCACACTGACTTTTACAACGTTGAGTAGTATTTTCTAACACACGCAGTCTGCAGGGAGGTCTGGGAGTGGTTTCCCCGGGCCACCTGCTCCTGCTTACCCAATAACCAGGGACGCAGCCTCGATTCTAGACTCTTGGGCAACACCACGCAGTCATTCACTTAAGAGGCAGAAGAGAAAAACTGTGATCCTTGTTGTGAAAATGTATCCAATGTGGGAGATAAAGCAAAGGAGGGCTATCCTTCAGGGCCAGGCTGGACCACTAATAGGTCACGCACTCTCTAAGGGATGTGTGTTCTCTGGGAGACTCTCTAGGGGATGTGCCTTTGCTCGATCCATTTCTGATTACTGACTGGGACCCAGATGCTGATGTTGCGTGTTAACTTGGAGATTGTCAAAAATGTTTTGCTTTGTATTTTCAAATTGTTTCAAAATCATAGGGAAGTTGCAAGAAGGATACCAAGAATTTTCTTTCCTAATGTGGTTGCAAAGAAATTGCTGATGTGATACCTCATCACCCTAAAATACTCTTGGTGTCTATTTTCTACAAACCCAGACGTTCTCTGTCATACTCCAAATACAACCATCAAAACGAGGGAGTTAACACTGAGCCCTACTACCATTAAATGCCCAGATGCTATTCAAGAGTCTCCAGTTTTCTCAATAATGCCCTTTATGGCAAAAGGACCCTGTCCAGGATTACTCATCAAACTGATTGTTGTATCTCTTTCATTTCCTTCGATCTGGAATAGTTTCTGCCTCTCAGAAGATTACGGGCCAATTCTTTTGTAGAATGTGGGTTTTTCAGATGACTCCTCATGATTAGATTCAGGCTAAGCACCTCTGACACAGACATCACAGATGTGACGCTGGGTTCTTCCCCTTGCCCCTGGCCAAGTGGCACATGACTTTAAATTACCCCAATACTCCTGACTTTAATGTAAATCAAATGACTAAGGTGATGTGTTCCGCGTGTCTCCACTGTAAGGTTACTTTTCCCCCTTTGTAATTAATAAGATACATTGTAGGGGCGCCTGGGTGGCACAGTTGGCTAAGGGTCAGACTCTTGATTTCAGCTCAGGTCATGATCTCATTGGGCTCCGCGCTGCCTGCCTGGAGCCTGCTTGGGATTCTCTTTCTCCCTATCTCTCTGTCCCTCCCCTGGTAGCCTTTTCTCGTGTTCTCTCTGTCTCTCTCTCTCCCTCTCAAAATAAATAAATAAACTTAAAAAATAAGATACATTGTAGGGAGGTACTCTGAGTCTATGCAGATATCCCCATTCCCCATCAAACTTTCACTCACTGTTTTTAACATCCATGGATGTTTCTTGGTTGGGTTAATAATTGCTATGACAGTTGCCAGTTGATGACTTTCTAGTTTCATCATCCCTTCTGTGTTTATTAGTTGGAATTCTACTTTAAGGGAAAGCTTCTACTTTTTCCATTACTTTGTTCATCTGTTTCTATATATCTTTTTTTTTTTTTTTTTTACATTTATTTACCTTTGAGAGACAGAGAGTGAGCAGGGGAGGAGCAGAGAGAGAGAGAGAGAGAGAGAGGGAGACACAGAATCCGAAGCAGGCTCCAGGCTCCGAGCTGTCAGCACAGAGCCCGACGCGGGGCTCGAACTCACAAACTGTGAGATCATGACCTGAGCTGAAGTCAGACGCTTAACCAACCGAGCCACCCAGGTGCCCTTGTTTCTATATATCTGTAAGAACTTGTGGGTTCCTATTTTGTTTAATAGGCTATATTAAACTACTATTATTATTTATTTTTCGGCGTGAATTGTCCAAGATTTGGCCAGGAGGAACTCCTTCACACCGGCTTCTGTGTTCTCTTGACGTGTTCCCGTCATTCTTGGGCCCTTCTTCGCTTTGTGACGCAAGATGGTCCACACTCATCGTGTACTTTCCCTACCCCAGCCTCGGAATCAGCCATTTTCCCAAGGAGCTAGGGCTACTGTTAGTTAGGATTTTAGCAACCAAGATCTGAGCATGAAACGTGCCGTCTGTTACTGGGTGGCACTTCTCCCAGCCCCTCTCAGTGGACAGAGCAAAAATATGCCTCCATGTGTTTATGCTGACTTGACATGGATAGCTCCAATAGCAGCCCAACACCAAAGGGCTATTCTAGGTTTCTTTTTCCACGTTTGTAACTCCCTTCTTCCACATGAGAAATCTGGTTCCCATAGTGGCCTCCATATACATGGTGTCTGTTGTCCAGAAACATAGTTAAATATACATAATGTCGTCAGAGGCACCTTCAACCCGGAGAATAATGATCATAACGTTCCTTTCTGTACTTCCCGATGTTGCGGACGCCGTGTATTTGTTAAGCAGTCCTGTGTGGAGACGATCTCTCGTTGTTTCTGCACCCACCCCCAACCAGCAGAGATGCTGACACCCCACATCAGGCTCGCCTCCTAGTCTCCCACAAAGTGTCACAGTGCTGAGATTAACCCTCTGATTCATTATTGGGCTACAAAGCGTGTCTGAGTCCTCCTCCTTCACCAGGAGGAGCAGGAGGCTTGTCTTGTCACACATACCTGGTCACTCCGATGGTCCTCTTAGCCCCTCTTAGTTGAGTTACTGGGTTCCACAAGGGGTGGACCTTTGTGTCCGTGGCTCCCTTTCCTAGCGTGCATTCCCAGCCTTCTGATATGCTTCAGCCCGTCCTCTCCACAAAGCCCGCCCTGGGTCCCACGACCACTTACAGGAGTTCCCTTTGGTTCCCTGCTACCGCTCTCTGGACACTACCCAGCCCTTATTCCTATGTGGTTACTTATTTCTCTCTGCATCGGAGGTATGAGTGCAACAGCCTCTATAAGTGCTTCACTACATCCTAAGGATGAGACTGCTTTACAGTGCCCACAGCATCTGGCCAAACGCTGTCTCCTCCGTGCCCCCTAGAAGGGCGACTGTCAAAAAACCAAATAGAACAAAAAATAACACGTGCTGGCGAGGATGCGGAAAAATTGGAATCTTTGTGTCCTGTTGGAGGGAACGTAAAATGGTACGGCTGCTGGGGAGAACGGTTGGCAGTTTCTCAAAAAGTTAAAAATAGAGTTACCATATGATCCAGCAATTCCACTGTTGTGTGTGCACCCAAAAGAATTGAAAGCAGGGATCCAAAGAGATCCTATGCATGCTCACAGAAGCATTATTTATGACAGCCAAAAGGTGGAAGCAACCCAAGCATCCATCCATGGATGAATAGATAAATAAAATGTGTGTATATGTGTACATATATATAATGTATATATGTATATACAATATATATATTATATATAATTATTTATTATAAATAAATAAAATGTGCATATATTTTATATATATATATATATAAAATATATATATAATTCAGCCTTTAAAAAGAAGGAAATTTTGACATATGCTATAACATGGATGAAACTTAAGGATATTATGTGAAGTGAAATTAACCAGACCCAAAATACTCCATGATTCCACTTAAAACAAGGCCCCTAGAGTAGCCAAATACATAAAGACAGAAAGTAGACAGGAATTTATCCAAAGGATACAGGAGTGCTGTTTCGAAGGAGCACATGCACCCCCATGTTTAGAGCAGCTCTATCGACAATAGTCAAAGTATGGAAAGAGCCCACATGTCCATCGATGGATGAATGGATAAAGAAGATGTGGTATAGATAGATAGACGGATATAGATATAGATACTACTCAGTGAACAAAAAAAAAAAAATGAAATCTTGCCATTTGCAACAACATGGATGGAACTGGAGGGGATTATGCTAAGTGAAATTAGTCAGTTGGAGAAAGACATATCATATGCGTGAAATCGTATGATAGAATTTAAGATACAAAACAGATGAACATAAGGGAAGGGAAGCAAAAATAATATAAAAACAGGGAGGGGGACAAACCATAAGAGATTCTTTATCATGGAGAACAAACTGAGGGCTGCTGGAGGGGTGTTGGGTGGGGGAATGGGCTAATTGGGCAAGAGGCATTAGGGAGGACATTTGTTAGGTTGAGCACCAGGTGTTGCGCGTAGGGGATGAGTCGCTGGATTCTCCTCCTGAAATCATTATTGCACTATATACGTTAACTAACTTGGGTGTCAATTTTAAAAAATAAATTAATTTTCAAAAATGCAAAATAAACAAAGGACCAAAAAACAACAAACAAACAAAAAAACAAAACCAAAGTAGAATGGCGGTAGCCAGGGACTGGGTGAAGAGGAGAGTGGGTAGTTATAGTTTAATGGAGACACAGTTTCAGTTCTGCAAGACGAAAAGAGCTCTGTGAATGGATGACCGTGTCGCTCACACAACAGTATGAGTGTACTCAGTGCCAATGACCTGTCCCCTTAAAAATGGTCAAGGTGGTAAATGCTATGTGCGTTTTACCACAATTTCTTTTTTCTTTTTTTTCTTTTTTTTTCTTTTTTTTAAATTTTTTTTCCAACGTTTATTTATTTTTGGGACAGAGAGAGACAGAGCATGAACGGGGGAGGGGCAGAGAGAGGGAGACACAGAATCGGAAACAGGCTCCAGGCTCTGAGCCATCAGCCCAGAGCCCGACGCGGGGCTCGAACTCACAGACCGCGAGATCGTGACCTGGGTGAAGTCGGACGCTTAACCGACTGCGCCACCCAGGCGCCCCTCTTTTTTTTTTTTTCAATATATGAAATTTATTGTCAAAATGGTTTCCATACAACACCCAGTGCTCATCCCAAAAGGTGCCCTCCTCGATACCCATCACCCATCCTCCGCAACATTTTACCACAATTAAAAAAAAAAAAAAACAACTTATCTCTTCAATTGTAAGGTGGTCACGAAACTGAATAAAATAATATACATAAAGCACCAAGCACAAAGTTCCGTACGTGGCAGGTGCTTAATGAGTGACAACGATCATTATGGTTTTGCAAGGTGCTCGGGAAACATTGGATGAATTGATTCATTCACTAAGAGCTATATTTTCTGTCCTCCCAAGAAAAGCTTTCTGAGTTTTGTGAGTGGGGAATGGAGTTGAGGGATGGGCATATTGGAAGAGTTTGGGCCCGACTTTTGTGTAGAGTTAAACAGGGGGCTGCTGACAGAGCACGTAAGTGACCTGACGGCAAGGGTCTCCCCCCGCCCCCTTGCCTACAAACCCGGTCCATGAGAGTCACTCTCCTGGCAAAAGCATCGTCTGCAGAAGACCCCGCTGTGGAAGTCCATATGTTAACCTAGAGGGAGAATCCATTAACACCCTAATCCCCATTAGCAAGAAGTATGGCTGGATCATCTTGCTGTCACCTGGCAGGAGGCAGGATCCTGCAGAGAAGGACGCCAGTCAGGCATATTGTGATGGAGAAGAAGAGTCGGGAAAAGCCAGGAGAAAGGTGTGTGGTCCAGGGCAATGCCCAGGCGAGGCTGCGGTCAGCCCCAAGTCCAAAGGAAAAGCAAGCCGCGGTTGCACTTCTCTTTTGACTACTCGCTCCAAGGCAGGTCAACACAACGCGGCCCTCAGTGTGCACACTTTGATGGCAACAACTTTGCGAGGTGGGTGTCATTAGCTCCATTTTACAGACAGGAGACTGGACCTCAAGGCTTTCGGTGAATATCAAGCAGCTAACCAGGACTCAAATTGGGGTCTTCTGATTTCCCCGTTTGGCGTTCTTAGCACAACTGGTGTCTGCGCACCACGAGGGAGAGCTGGCATTTAGCACTACTGTAAGCGTTAGCCGTGATCGGTATCGTTACCATTGTCACAAGTACTGCCACCATGATGTGCCCGCACGGTTGGAGGCAGCTTACATACGCAAGCTCATTTACTCTCCATAACAACAATACTATGTCAGTACGATTATTATCTTCATTTTGCAGATGAAGAAAGCGATAGGATTAGGAGCTTGCCCCAAATCAGGCAGCCAGCAAGGGTTTGACCAAGCGCCCGGCGATCTAGATGAGACACCGCACAAGGACATTCTCCACGGAGAAGTCCTTTTGGCATCCCCAAGCTGTTGCTGCAGCTGGCACCTGGAGGCCTGGCCCACTATTTCACACTCCTCCGACTCGGTTTCCAGTCTGCAGCACCCACGAAAACCTGCCCAAGGGTTTCTGGGTAGACTTTCCCCCTGAGATGGGCTGGGTCTCTTTACTGCCTTGGTTCTTTGGGACATTTGGGTCTCATTAAACTGTAATCTTCTCCGTTGAAATGCAGACCATCAGGAAAATCACACAGGTCTTCTGGGAAGCTTTCTTAAAATAGAGTGCTATTTATCTCGTTGATTTGTAAAGTTTTAACCAGATCATGGGGCGCCTGGGTGGCTCAGTCCGTTGAGCATCCGCCTCTTGATTTTGGCTCACGTCATGATCTCATGGTTTGTTGAGACGGAGCCCTGAATTGGCTGTGAGCACAAAGCCTGCTTGGATTTATCTCTCTCCTTTTCCCACTGCCCCTTCCCCTGCAAAATAAATAAATAAACTTAAAGAAGTTGTAACCTGATCATTATTTTATTTTTTACCTTCCTCTTCTTTTAATATTATTTACAGCTTCCATACATACTTATATATTATAATAACATGTATATATTAAAACATTATTAATATGTTAGAGGGTTTCATTTTGTTTTGTTTTAGTTTATAACAACTAAAGTATAGAGCAAGGCTTCTCCAAAGTTATCATTATTGGTTGTTACGTAAAGCCTTACCCAACCCTTCGCCAACCAAAAACTGATTTTTTTTTAATGTTTGGATATATACTGTCTATGTATGTTGCACATTAAACCAAGTAAACATTTTTAAATATTTAAGTGAAGCATGAGAAATTTACAAATCTCGAGTTAACAAGGGCATCTCATAGTCCAGGTTTTATAGAACTGTGAATTCCTGGCCTCCTGTGAAAGACTCTTGCATTGGGAACGTGGTTAGTTAAGAGAAGGTCTGACTCAATTCGGCACCCTAGCCCACTGCATTGCTTTGGAACTACCGGAATGGTGTGCTCTCCCTCACTCTTCGTTCTTTATGCCCAGAAACCATCCTGCCAGGGAGGCGGGGAAGGAATCCCCACCATTTACTATCTGTGTGTGTGTGTGTGTGTGTGTGTGTGTGTGTGTGTGTGTGCTTATGCATGTGCATTAAAACGACTCTTCTGTTCCAAAGGAAAACAACCTGTACATTCACAGGAGTTTAACTGAAGCATCCGTGGCATCCAGGAGCTGAGCCGGCACAGAAACACCTGAGTGCCTCGGTCTTTGCTTCTCAGCCCACGCTGGATTTCCACGTGGTGAGTGCAGGCAAGAGGTTGGATCGGGCCATTAGGACACAATGACCCACTGGGAATGTTCTGACCTAAAAAAAAAAAAAAAAAAAAAAAAAAAAAAAAAGACCCAGCAGCAAAGGCGTGTAATCTCAAACGCTAGGAATGCTGCGTGTTACATAGCTGCTTTTCGAACGGGTTGATAGCGATACTAGAAGCCATTTCTGACCCTGGGCTGAGAAATACGAACGTGGCCCACATTTATCAGCCGTGTGAGTCTGCCGCTGTGGTTTTCACCACGCACACAGCTCACAACCTCTTGCTGCGAGACGCGGGTCTCAACAACACAAAAGCCTTCACTGAGCCTAATTCCGCCTGCACCTCATTACTGGGTGGTAGCTTGTTTCGTGCAAACAATTGCCGGTTTCTAGCATAACAAGGAGACCCATGGTGTCTGTACCCAACATATTCCTCAGAGAATGAGAAATCTCCAGCCGGGAAAGAGGAGATTCTTGTTAAGCCCTGGAAATGGGGCTGAAATGTAAATGTGCGTTCCCTTCCACACGCGCCTAATTGCCCATAAATGTCATTAAGTTGAGAAATGTTTTCCACCAAATTAACTTTGACTCATGTTGTCTAATTAGCAGCAGAAGCTAGAAGGTAACAATTTATCAGTCATGTTTAAGAAAACATGTTTCACGGGTGACTTTTGGCTAGCGGCGAGGTTGAACCAGGTATTGTAACTGTCAAAATCATGCCTCGGCCCCGCAATTAAGCACAACGTCTCTGTTTTGGTGTCCGGAATTTTACAACTGCCTCGCAGATGTCGTTTAAAAATTGTGGGGAGTGGGGCGCCTGGGTGGCGCAGTCGGTTAGGCGTCCGACTTCAGCCGGGTCACCATCTCGCGGTCCGTGAGTTCGAGCCCCGCGTCGGGCTCTGGGCTGATGGCTCAGAGCCTGGAGCCTGCTTCCCATTCTGTGTCTCCCTCTCTCTCTGCCCCTTCCCCGTTCATGCTCTGTCTCTCTCTGTCCCCAAAATAAATAAACGTTGAAAAAAAAATTTTTTTTTAAAAATTGCGGGGAGCGTGGGCTTCCTGGGAATCCACGGTGCACCTAAACGAGAGGTTTGGGGAAGGAGGAAAGATGGCATAGGTATTGAAACCAAAGCTCTTTGGCAGAAGATCTGGGGGCAAGGATTGGAAGGATTGATTCCATTTTCAGTCTTTCTTAAAACCATTGTGTATTGTGGGGTTTTTTTTAACTTTTTTAATGTTTACTTTATTTTTGAGAGAGAGGCAGAGCGTGAGAGGGGGAGGAGCTGAGAGAGAGGGAGACACAGAATCCCAAGCAGGCTCCAGGCTCCGAGCTGTCAGCACAGAGCCCGTTGCGGGACTCGAACTCACCAACTGCGAGATCATGACCTGAGCTGAAGTCGGATCCGTAACCGACTGAGCCACGCAGGTGCCCCTGTGTATTGTGTTTTGTCGCACAGTCCTGGAGACGAGGGGTCTGAGATGGAGGTGTCGGGCAGGGCTGGTTCCCTCTGAGGCTGTGAGAAAATCTACCCATGGCTCTCCCCGGGCTTCAGGTGGTTTGCTGGCATTCTTGGCTGTTCTCTGGCTCTTAGAAGTGTCACCCCGATCTCTGTCTCCAGTGTCACACGCTGTTATCCCTGTGCGCATGTCTCTGCACCTAAATTTCTCCTTTTTATAAGGACGGCAGGAATTTGGGATTAGGGGCCCAATCTCCTCCGACATGACCTCATTTTAACGAATGACACCTGCAACAACCCTATTTCCAATTAAAATCACATTCTGGGGGCGCCTGGGTGGCTCAGTCGGTTAAGCGTCTGTCTGACTCTTGATTTCGGCTCAGGTCATAATCTCACGGTTTGTGGGTTCAAGCCCCACGTCAGGCTCCATGCTGACGGTGCAGAGCCTGCTTGGGATCCTCTCTCTCTCTCCCTCTCCCCGCCCCTCCCCCAATTTGTTCTCTCTCTCCCTCCCTGTCTCTCTCAATTAATAAATAAACTTAAAAAAATAAAATAAAGTCACATCCTGAGGGACTTGGAGTTAGGACTTTGACATACTAATTTGGGAGGGCACCATTTGACCCATATCAGGCCTCCTAGGCCTTCAGCCGGCTACGTGAACTTAGCTGGGGAGAAACCCCATATTCTTTTTCACTATCCCCCGACTGAAATGTTGCATCTGATTACAAATGCAGGGCACAAGCCGCCGTAATGTGCGTCACCAACCAAAATGGCAAATACATTCAAGTCATGTTGCAGGTGTTGGAAGTCTCTCGACATACTGTTTACTCATCGCCGTTTCAAAGTTACATGCCTAGGAGACTTGCGATCGGATCTTTACTTAATGCATGTTTTCAAAGTAACACGTAATTACATAACACGGATGTGGCTTTGCAGAACGTTCTCATCACTATCTTTCAGGAGAATTGGTTTCCTTTGTAATCCTGAGTATTTCTTTTTCAGGCCCTGGGAAACGTGATTCTGGGGAGAGGCCCAGAAGCCTCCACAGGGAGCACAGAAAGAGAGAGGAAGGTGCCGGGCCCTGGAGCTGCGGAATTTAGGAGCGGGGAGAGGACCGTGACTGCCCTCGCCTGCCCCGGTCACAGGCCGCAGGGAAATTGTTCCTGGCTGCACTCTGGGGTGCCCTGGGGAAGACAACAAAGCAGCTTGTACGCATGAGCAGGACACCCCACGCTGACCTCGGTGGGGCCTCCACACTCTGGGACAGGAGTGCACCTGACGTCTTCGCGTGGCTGCTCCCGGTTCTTTGCTGCGTGCTGTTTTCACCGCTTATCAACGCCTGATGCCGCCCCTAAGTTAGTCCACACGAGACTTTCTGAGTTCTTTCTCACTGAGAACACGTGTGGAAGTCACCACTGTCCACGAGGACGTTGGCGGGCACAGGACCTGCCCCTCCGTGCCAGGGAGGAGAGGGGGCACCAGACCACATGAAGGCACTGGACGGCACGCCCCTAAGCGGCCACATGCACCCCCCAAGCCACATGTGTCCCTCAGGCTCGTGGGTTCTGTAATTAAGTGCCTTCGACCTGGTCTTCGGAAAGCTCTTGTCAGTTTGGGAACCCACAGCTTCAGGGCGAGAGAAACTTGGGACACTGGCTGCGAACAAAGGAAGAGGGTGAGGAGGGAAGGGGTAAGAAGCAGGATTATCATGGGCATTGAAAACGCATACCTGTAACCTAGAGAGAGTTGCTACAACAGTGGGGTGGGTGTGTGTGTGTGTGTGTGTGTGTGTGTGTGTGTGTGTTTTCACTTAGGGGTTGGGGCAGAAGTTGCTAAAATACACCTAAATTAGTGGCTTTATAATAGGAAGCATTGGGGCGCCTGGGTGGCTCCGTTGGTTAAGCATCTGACTCTTGCTTTTGGCTCGGGTCACGATCTCAAGGTTGTGAGATCAAGCCCCGCATTGGGCTCTCTGCACTGACAGTGAGGAGCCTGCTTGGGATTCTTTCTCGCTCTCTCTCTGCCCGCCACCCCCCTCGCCTGCAAATAAATAAACAAACATTAAAAAGAAAAAAAGCTCAAGCTTCAAGGCAGTCCTCGTTTCTAAACCTCACAAGGTCTATCTGTAAATGGCGTTAATTCAGACATAACACACATACAAGCACTGAGAATGCCCAGTAACACAGTAACACCCAGGAAATGCTACCACCACTAACATGCCTCATCCTTTAGGGCCCCTGGAATTATAGAAGTTGAAGGAAAATTGCTTGGAGGGTAAGATCCTCTTTTGCACTGGACTTTCTGCTAGGGTGATGGTTCTTCACCTGCTAGGAAGCTACTGATTTCTTTAAGAATCCAATGAAAATGGGACACCTGGGTGGCTCAGTTGGTTGAGCATCCGACTTCGGCTCAGGTCATGATCTCGCAGTTTGTGAGTTCAAGCCCCGTGTCGGGCTGTGTGCTGACAGCTCAGAGCCTGGAGCCTGCTTCAAATTCTGTGTCTCCCTCTCTCTGCTCCTCCCCTGCTCATGCTTATTCTCTCTCTCTCTCTCTCAAAAATAAACATTTAAAAAAATTTTATTTGTTGACAATTTTCAGATACAATGTACTCCAACAAGATTAACAAACATCCTGTTAAACCATGCCCTTTAGTTCGGGAAAGGGGTAAATTACAAACATATGAGTGATTGGTGCTGATAGGAAGAAGGGAGCCTTACTTTTTCAACATGAGGACCTTATTCGATGACACTGGAAAGTTCTGATTATATGAGGCACTGGTGTGACAATAGTCATATCTCACATGGAGAGTGTCGATTCTGTAATCCCATAATCCTCTTTGCCCAAGGTCACACAGCCCCCAGCCAGTGAACTTAACGGAGGGAGATGGGAAGATCAACCTGTATGATGTACGGGATGCATATAGAGTGCAACTTTATAAACCAGCTGAAAGTCTGCCAATTTGTAATCTTTCCTTTTTTGGAGCTGTTCTAGAAGCAGTGAAGACCCTAACTTCATAGAAGTTCTGCCCTCGGTGAATATTTAAACTATTGTGGAACATTGAGTGCATCCGTCTGCCATGGCTGCGTAAGGAACCAAAAACGCAGTGGCTTTACAAAATGGCCAACTATGATCACCTGCATGCCTGCCTGTGTGGGGGTAGGCTGGGGTTGGCTGATCTGGGCTGTTCTCCTGGGTGACTGAGTCCCAGGCAGCAGCACTTGGAGTGGCTCTGTGTCTCTCCTGCAGGTCTGGGATTCAGCAGAAGCAGCTCTGATCCACGTGTCCCTCTGTCCCTCATCCTCCTTGAACCAACAGACTGGCCATAGACATTCTTCTTACTAGTGTTACCATTTTTATTATTATGTAACATGGTTGTTTTTTGTTTTTTGGTTTTTTTTTTACTGTTCACAAAAGCACAAGGGAGCAAGCCTGATCCTTCAGGGGCTTTTCAAGGCCCTTGATCGCCTAAGGTCCATCAATATCCCATCCGCCAAAGTCAGAAGGCCACCTCCATTGCCAAGCCTACCGTCAAAGGGTGGGCGACCGTGGAGGTGGGGGAAGGGTTAATATTTCTCAACAGTAGGTTTCTGATCTCCTTGATCATGATGAGAGCGAGGGAGAGGCTTTAGAGAAATAGGATGTTTTGCAGTGTTTCTCATCTTTGCACTTTGCAATCACCTGGAGAAGTTTCAAAGTTATGGATGTGTGGGACCCACCTCAAAGGCCGTTCTGGGGTGCAACCTTGGTAGCAGGGTCACAAGACACAGTGAGTTTGAAAAGCACTCCTTAAAGACTCCTCAGAGCCTTCCTCAAGGACAGTGGCTCTCACCCCCGGCCGCACATGAGAATCACCTCCAGAGTTTTTCAAAACTCCCAAAGCCAGAGACACCCTCCCCCAGCATTTTCTTTCTTGAAAGCACCCCGATGGTGCTGATGGGTGGCCAGGGGTGGGGACAGTGGCTCCCTGGTCCCATTCGTTTTGTCTATGAGCCTCTCATTCATGACACAAACATTCGTTAACACCAGGTGCCAGGCACCGTGCTGGGGACCAGTGACACCACAGTCCGCCAAAATGGGCAGACTCTTCTCTCCCTGATCTTAGTGCAGGAGCGGGACAATCAAGTCATCGCACTGAAGAATTAGCAAAGGGCCCCGATGGTAAAGAACCCGGGGTTGGGACAGCAACCACAGAGAAATCTGTCCTGGGGGAAGTCACCGAAGGCTTCCCTGAGGAGGAGTCCTGGGCACAGTCCCGGCCATACATGAGCAAGCCCAGTTAAGTACAAAATATGAGCAGGGTCAGTTTCACATCCTCTTCCTGTTCCGGCATTGTCGGTGGGGAACAAAGACGTACCTCGCAGAAAGATGCGGAGGGAGGTTGAGGCAACCCCATGGGACCTAATAGGCTGAAAGAGACAAACCCGACCCGCAGACCTGTCACCTGACCTGCACCCATCACCCATCACCCATCACAGACCTGCAGTCACCACACAGTGAGAGGGAGGCAGGGGACACCTCCCTCGCTCCCCCCTCCCCAGGCAGCTGTCCTAAGTGAACATTCCCAAGGCACCAAGTCCCGATCTAGAAGCGCTGGAGGGAATGAAGGACTGGAGTTGTGAGGTTGCCGGGGGGTAGGCTGGGATGATGGGGGTGGGGTGCCTGCAGATGTTCGGGGCTGGGAGATTTCCCAGGTAGATAGCCACTTCAGCTCCTTGGGGACTGCGGCCGTGTTATGTGGAGCCGGCTTGCACTGGCACCAATTGTGAGCATTGCTTCCCAACTGTAATTTAGTGACACGCCATTGAAGGCTCAAAAAAAAAAAAAACAAAAACAAAAACAAAAAACAAAAAACCCAGGGTGGGAGTATTTATACCAAATCAGTATATGCCAAAAATTAGGGCTCTCGCTCCTGGAAAGCCAGCGTTAACCTTCACGCACACCACCGGCTGAAGGGAACTTTTAGCTTGAGAGTCTTGGATCGCCGAGTTCTAGATCAATCAAGTGAGGGTTCAGAGGGCAAGGGAAGGGAGCAAACACAGAACCTAAGATGGAGAGAAGAAAGCAAACCTAAGTGTTTGGCTGGGCGCTTCCCTTGGCTCTAGTGTTAGGAACCTGAGAATAGGGACATAATGACATACGGACATCATATGCTATGGGGTCTTGTGCAGGTACCTCTTCTAGTTTTCAGAGCTTCATCTGTACAATAAGGAAAATCCCCGTCTTATTTCAGAACCAGGCCAATTTTTTTTTTTTTTTTTTTTTGCTAAAACTTAAGATTCTAACTATATACATCCGTGCATGGAGAGTTAACTAATACCACACGAGGAACCCCACTGGCCACACCACTGGTCTTGTCCACAAGTGTGAGTGATGAAAATGATCCGGATGTATTCATTCATCAAATTCGAAGTTTGGGGGCATTGGGAAATATAGGGTCTCTATTTTGTGTGTATCATACTAAGAAAATGTACCAGGGGCACCTGGGTGGCTCAGTCGGTGAAGCGTCCGACTTTGGCTCAGGTCGCGGTCTCATGGTTCGTGAGTTCGAGCCCCATGTCGGGCTCTGTGCTGACAGCTCGGAGCCTGGAGCCTGCTTCGGATTCTGTGTCTCCCTCTCTCTGCTCCTCCCCCACTCACACTCTGTCTCTCTCTCTCTCTCTCAAAAATAATAAAAACATTTAAAAAAGAAAATGTACCAAAGCTTCCTCCCTCCCCACGGTGTCTGCATCTTCCTCCCTTCTCCTGTACCTCCAACACTTGAGATGCACACCAAAGGTTATGGTGAGAAATAAAACCAGGCAAGGAATCCAGGAGGCTGGTGTGGCAAGAGCTGTCGGGATCCCCACCAATATTCCCTCTTCTGGAGCTTCCTCCAAAGACTATTCCTTTCATTGAAGGTTTTTTTCTGACCTTGAGGCCACACTTTGCCTACACGCGCTGGAACACGAACCCCCCAGAAGTAGGTTCAACCAACCAACGAAGACTGGTTGCCCCTTGGTTGGAATAACTCTGGGGACTTCTCTGCCCCAAGTCCCCCCAGAGAGTTGCACTAGTCTAGTCTCCCCACCGCACCCCCCTCCCCCAACCAGGTAACTTGCTAAATAATGCATTTTTAATTGGCTACCTTCTCTTTCCCCATCTCAGGTCCCCACTCTCCTGCAGAGTTTCCTGGGATTATCTCCCAGATAAGCTACCTGCCTCAACTCTTTGTCTCCGAGTCAGCTTCTAGAGGAATCCGAATGAAAACATCAGGGTTCTAAAAACACGCTGTGGAGCTTTAAGCAAATGGCTAGCCTGTCTGAGGCCTGCCCATGAGACCGAGTGCCCCTTGCCTCCCTCACAGGGATGATGCAAGGGGGGTATGAGATCGTAGAAGCATCGGGGCCTAAGAGAAGTCAGAGCAGACACCGCAGGAGACGTCCCGTGCTGCTTTGGAAGACATTTGATGTCGCCGAGAAAGAGGGATTTCATTTCCTACAGAGCTTCCGGAAGAGCAAAGATGTATTTGACTAAGAGTGGTTTTGCAGCTGGATCTTGCCGAAGAAAGAGAGGATGAGAGAGAGAGAGGAGAGGAAATTGTTACCCTCTTCCAGGCTTGTGGCCCAACAGTCACTGGTGTTTCTGGACGGCCCCCAAAAGACATGATGAAGACCGGGGGGCACGAGTGACACTCAGGACAGCCGGTGGCAAAAAGAGTATAAACAGGGTCTGCACAAAGATGAAGCTGACTGGATGTATAATGATGGAAAAACTCCCCCCTTTAAAAGCAGAGTCCTCTTTTGAAACACATGCCGTTCTACCAACAAAACTAGAGAAAGAACAGAAGAATGTTCCATCGAATACTATTTGGATCAGAAACGGCAGTTGGAGGGACACGGGTGGCGGTCCCGGGTGGGTTCTTGGTTTACCCCATCGTCTCTGAGCTCCGCAGCCTGGCACGTATGGTTCGTAAAACCACCCAAACGCTGTCACACATGGGGACAGAGGGGCGGCCACCTCCCCAATTCTGATTCTGTGCCTTACTTTTGAGGTGTCATACCCTTTTCAACACGACTTTTGTGCTGCAAGAAATGAAGGGGATTGCGGGGGGAGAATTGTAAGTAACCAGTTTCAAACACGGCTCTAACCCCCACTCCGGAATCTGGCTTTATGATTAGAGGTCTGTGCACACACAAAGCCCCCTCTCAAGGGGACATGAGCTGTGGCCCCAGGAAGACGCGTGTCTTATGGGCACCGTCCTTCACACCTCAGCAGAACGAGGAATGTACACCTAGCGAGAGAGCCTGGTTTGTTTCTGGTTCTTGAAAAACTGGGGAGATTCATACTTTTGGGCCATGGGTCACGCTGCTGGGAGTGTCCACGCTTTCTGGTGAGCCACTTAGGACAAGGGATTGGAGCCACCAAGAAAGCGCCGGATTCTTCCAATGATGCCACCCTGCTAACACGCTGCATGTTCCTGAAAGTTTCTTCTTCTTTTTTTTTTTTTTTTTTTTTAAATTCTGAAAAGCTCCCAGTGAGCCAGGCAAGTTTCAATCCTGTATAAATTCAGATGATGCGTCCACACAAAGCCCCAGAAGATTTGCAATGGAAATGGCAAGTGGTCCTTAAGTGCAGAATCCAATGTGACGCTCGCCGCGTTATTACGGTGTCTGATTTGGAATTCAAATGCCACTCAAGACAGTGGCCCTTTATTAAGTTTCTGCCAGGCATTACCCCGCTCGCTGGCTGGCCATATCTCACGTTCTGCTTATCTTGGGAGATGGACTAATTCTTCACCCCCACACGCTAAGGAGTTGCACTCACCCAGGGGCCACCCAGGGAGATGAGATGCACGAAACTGAGCCCGCCACACTCCATGCCCACGACTCCTGCTCCTGGCCCTTCCGCTGCGCCCGGCTGGCTGAGGACGGCTCGTCTTTCCGAGCCAACAAAACGAAAAGGGCTGTTTCTGTGACTGAGCCAGGTACCTGTTGACCAGCCTCCCCCCCCCCCCACCCTCCAGTTCAAATCCTCTGTTGCTGTCACTGACACATGCCTCCTGGCTCATCTGGGTGGCCCAGCCTCATTAGGAAGGGATTTGGTGCCTGTTAGTTAATTGAGGCCCGTTCCCGCCACCTGCCACTCGTGGGCCTCATCTGCACACTAACAGCTCCTAATTGTCATCATACGGCGGGGTCCCCGCAACAACTTGAGAACAGATCCCGAGCAGCGTGGGCAGGCTCTGCGCTGGTCCAGGAGCACTGTAACAATTTATCAAGGGGCCAGATGTGCGGGGAAGAGAGGCACCTCACGCCAAGAAACGGTGCAGAAGTTTGCTGTTTATTATACTCTCCGGGAGGAGAAGCGTAGAGATGGTCTTCTCAGGGAGACTCTGTTCAGGGCACACGAACAGCGTGCTTATCGGCGCGCAAGGTGAGCCCGTGCATTTGTTGGCTTTCTCCTGTTCGGAGACCAAGAAATGCCTAGGGTGTCAGAGCACTGTCCCCACGTCCCGTTTCCAAAGAGTCTGAGTGGGAAAAGATGCAGAACGGAGTACCAATGACTGATCCAGCCCCTTAGGAGCGGAGAGGGATGTAGGGAAGGAGACATGGCAGGACCAGAGAAAGAGCACGGAACACGCAGAGATGAGGACACAGATGGGGAAACGGTGTCCTCGAGCTAAAGAGCCAGGCGGGACTTCGGTGTAGGTACGGAAGGAATACAGATGGAAACAGAGTCTAAGACAGAGGGTGTGAGAACTGCATATAAAGAGAGAAAATCAGGAAGAAGGGAAAGGGGAAGGTTCGGTCATTACAGGAAATTTCTAGGATTTTGGAGCCCAGGAATCCACATCCCTAAGGAATCAATCTAGGCCGAATAGAAATCAGACTATGGGGGCGCCTGGTTGGCTCAGTTGGTTAAGCATCTGACTCTTGATTTCTGCTCAGGTCGTGATCTCGTGGTTTCGACAATTCGAGCCCCACTTTGGGCTCTGTGCTGACGGTGCGGAGCCTGCTCGGGAGTCTCTCTCTCTCTCACTCTCTCTCTGCCCCTCCCCCACGAGCTCTCTCTCAAAATAAATAAATAAACTTTAAAAAAAAAAGGAAACCAGACTATGGTGACAAATGGGATGAGGGTTTTGCCTGTTTGTTTGATTGCTTGTTTTTCAACTGTAAGCACAGCCCCCTGGGATTCAGAGACGAGGTCTTGGGGTCCATGGAGGCGGGGGATGGGTGCCCCAGCACCATGGCACTTGTCAGGTCTCCCCCGCCAAGAACAGGGAAGTAATTCTTGCCTAGAGATTTCCAAGACCTGTCTGCCTTATTATTCTCTCCCTGCTGGTTGAGGGACAGGCAACGAATTAAGAAAAACCCGTAAGGAACCCCACAAAGGACACGACACTAAAGCAAAAAAAAAAAAAAAAAAAAAAAAAAGAAGAAGAAGAAGAGAAAAAGCTAAACACAAAAGCTTCAATGACAGAAGGGAAGGTAGGGACCACACGTGGCCTTCACCGACACAGACCCAGCCAACCGATAAAAAAACAACACTCTGAGAACCAGACGGTAACAAGGTCTCCTCACTCTCCAACGCGAGGCTTTCAGAGACAAATGGAAACCAACCTGACCTGGTAACACGGTTTCTCAAATAAACCAAGTTAGGTCAACAAGCCTCTCCTTCCCGGGGCGCCCGGGTGGTTCAGTTGGTCAAGCGTCTGACTTCAGCTCAGGTCACCATCTCACTGTTCATGGGTTCGAGCTCCGCGTCGGGCTCTGTGCTGACAGCTCGGAGCCTGGAGCCTGTTTCGGATTCTGTGTCTCTCTCTCTGTCCCTCCTCCACGCACTTTCTCTGTCTCTCTCTCAAAATAAATACATTTTTTAAACTAATAAGAGAAGAAGAAGAAGAAGAAGAAGAAGAAGAAGAAGAAGTCTCTCCTTCCTAAGGAGACGGAGAAAAAGTGAGCAAACCCTGAAGTGGAAAAAGGCAGGGTATTGTGAATATCTTCCAGAGAGCTTTTAGAATAGTTAAGGGCACAGGCACCCCCTTCCGAAAAGGGTCCATTTCAACTTCCCCGCAAACATCACACTGAGGGCAGGTGTATCCATTAAACACCCCAGAGAGTTGGGAGAGCAAAGTTACATTTTGGCCAGAACCCAGAGTCTCTGACCCAAACGCACGAGTATACTTTTTGGTATTCTTTTGGCTCCCTTCACGTATTTTTGAGACATCACGTGACTTTGGAGACGCTTGAAACCCTGATTTTCTCCCTAAGTTTTCATAGAGGACACTTAACAGTCTTCCCGGAGTCCAGGCTCACCCTCACAGGCAAAGCCTTAAAATGTCCTTCTGCGTAATTTACTAACCACGCCCTTGGGCCTCGTCCCCACGCTTAATTCTGCCCACGACGCAAAACCCGAAGAGGCCCTCTCTTCACGTCTTTCCCCGTTGGCCACTGTCTCGCCTGCCCCCCCCCCGCCCCCCGTCCCCGCGGCGTCTCCCTCTGGATGTCACTCACTGCTTTTTCCCTGCTCGCTTCCTCCAGCCTGCGAACCCGAGAGGCCTAGTCTATGCTGCTTCCGAGAGCTGGCAGATTTCAGAGGAAAAAAAAAAAAAACCACCCGAGAAAGAAAGAATGGCAGTTTGACACCGCACGTCACAGTTAAAACGGGCCCTGCGCGTGACCCAGGCTTGGACACCGATGCCTCGTGCCCAATCACAGCTGAGCCTGCATCTGCCACGGTTCACGGACCCGCCGCTCCATGCTGGGGGACCAGATGCCTCTGTTTATGCTCCCCTCCTCCCGTCCTTCTGCCGGACAGAGCCGCCAGCCATCACTTGTCTTCATCTGTCTCCGCAATCTCGTCTTTCAATATCTTCTTGCCTCCACCCCTTTCTGTCTCCACGCACCCCCCCCCCGTGG
>NW_024412403.1:12127279-12207550 GCF_014898765.1 Herpailurus yagouaroundi | reverse complement strand
TCTCGCTGTGGTCGTTTAGGAATATCCCACCGAAGAGCCAGCTCTGGATGCCGGCACTTGGCCTTTTCAGTAAAACTGACCTTTTGTGCTACAAGTCAGAGACCACGAGAAACAGCGACAGATTGGGAGTCAGCAGCCAGCTGCCGTTTCCTAAAGGCCCCCAAGATGGGTTTGGTTTTGTACTGTGAGTAAGTCATCCTGGGCACATTTATCACCCCTTCTCTCTCACCAACCCTCAGACACGGGACTCCCACAAAGGAATGTCTGGACGGCCCTTCGTGACTTGGCGGATCGAGTGCAGAGAGTTATCTGCGCCCGCCCCCCACCCCCACCCCGGGGCACAGAGCAAAGCAAATGTCCAGTGGTTGCCTCCTGCGCTGGCCACCCTGCAGCCCCAGAGAGCCAGGCTCGTTCACGGGACCACGCTCCCGTGGGAGATGAGCACAGGAGACCCAGCCCACCATTCCCCGGCTCCTCAAAACACCACACACGTCCAGCAGAGAGGGACGCCAGGTGGGTTTTGGTGAAAGCAAGCACTCTGGCGTCCACACGTGGTGGCTGTCCCTCACATGTCAATGGTTGTCCCTACTGAGCACACACATCCTCGTCCCCCACACCTGAAACTCCTCCCCTTGGTCGTTGTTATTATTCTCGGAAGTGCCTGGGATTTGCCTCCTCGTCTTACTTCCTCTCCCCCTACAAACCCCTTCTATCACCCCCTGCCGCCCCCATCTGGACATATCTCTTCCCAACACTGAACTACAGAAAGAGGTTTTGCCTAGAAATTATATCACCCACAGTGGTAGGTTTTATGGCCACTGGAGCTCAGCTACGTCACAGGTTGTGCTAACTTGGGGGTGGCGAGCCATTCTCACGAACTTGGATTTGCTCGCCTAGATCGTAATGAGACACGACCAGGCTTCAGGTACTTGACCAGGTGTTGGACATACACGGGTGGGGGAATCAGGGCCCCCTGCCTTCAAGAAGTTCATAGAAGCACCAGAAAAAAATGTCACCAATTCATGGAAATGAAAGGGGATGAAGTGGCACCTTTTGAGAGTGACATTATGCGATGTTGTGAATGGAGGCAGCACGTTCTGCCTGGGGTCCTTGGAGGAAGGCTTCAGTGAAGGTGATACATTTGAGCCGAATCCTGAAGAATTCGAAGGAAAACAGGAGGTGGAGGGATGGAAGGGGACATTCAGAAAGAGAAATGGTCATTCTTTCCCCTACTGAGCACGTACCACAAGCAAACGCAGTACTAGGCGCTGCAGACCCAGAAGTGAGTACGATTCTGTCCCTGCCCCCACTGAGCTTCCTGACACTTGTAGGAAAATGGGTGTAATGTCACTTCTATTGAGAAATACACTGCGAATGCCACATGGTGATTTAACAAATGAGGTCTTGAAAAACAATTCACGTATAACTGAGCAGTTGCCTAAACACGAATGTCAGGTACAGACCTATACTGGCCACGTGTTGTCCTTCAAGGTTTTTGGGAACCAGTGCGCAGGCCACAGAAAACTAAAAAGATCTGAAGACCAAATGTATCATCCAAATATCCAAATAATATTTATCATGCACGGAGCACATGCAAAGCCAAGTGTTCACTCAACTAAAGAGGTATATGCATTGGTATCTTCGAGTCTGTACAAACCAATTTTTAAGCGCTTCATATCATGTTGTTTTCCAAACCAGACTCTATCAGGAATAATAGTAATTTTAAATACTCCACGTAGGCATTCTTTTTTAACCCCTAAGTCTTCCTTCAGACCTGGGGAGTTTTTTTAATGACCACCAGCATCTTCAATGGACCACGCAGCACGCATTGCACACTGAGGATTACCCGGGACCAATCTCAGGGAGAAGACAAATCTGCTTCTTCAGAGCAAGGCGGGAAGACAAGGAAGCATATTTTCGCCTGGGAAAGATTAAACTAAAATGCAAAACTTAACTAAAAACAAAGGTAAGAAAAAAAAAAACAGAGGTAAGATGATTTATATTATACACAGATTACCAGAAACAATTGACGGTCATGAGGATCTACTTTGAATGAATAAAAAAAACAAATGCATGTAATCTGGTGCATATAAAGTAAACTAAGAACTTTACATTTTTTTTATTTTCTTGATTTTGCATTTTTTGATTCAAGAAACCAATCCACTGGTTTGGGGAGGTGGGGGCTATTACATGGAAGCATTGAATTAGAACTCCACAAGACATCACTCCATGCCCAGATACTGGCACAGGGTAGGTGGTCAATGAAAGTTTGCTCAATGAATAAATGAATGAATGAATGAATGCAATTCTACCTGCTCTGATGATTACAAAGATAAATAAGGCACACGTACTGCTTTGAACAGAGAAGATATGGAACAAATAATGGCTAAATAAACAATCTGCTTAATCTACCAATAAAGACTCTCTCATGGAAAGGCCCATTGTCCTTATGTAGACTCAGTGTAAGAAAAGAAAAGGAGTTGTGGGGAAAGAAGAGAGGAAGGATACAGACATGGAAGGGAACTTTCCTGAAGATCCTATTGACTCCAATTCTCCTTACATCTTCAATATATTCTTCTGATGTCACTTTCCAAACTTAATTTAATTTTTCAAAGTTTTTAAAAACTCATTTCTTTTGAGAGAGAGAGAAAGACATGCATGTGCACAAGTCGGGGAGGGGCAGAGAGAAAGAGACAAAGAATCCCAAGCAGACACTGCTCTGTCAGCACGGAGCCCAGCTCAGGGCTTGAACTCACAAACTGTGAGATCATGACCTGGACCGAAATCAAGAGTCAGGTGCTTAACCGACTGAGCAACCCAGGCACCCGTGCAAATTTAATTTTAGCTTAAAATGTTTTAGCACAAAAATAGCCAACATATTTTGGCAAGATGTCATTCACATAGTTTGAAAGAGTGCTCTCGAGGTGTGATATCACATGTATGGGGGTCCCAGCACTCAGAAATCCTAACATGACATGTTTCCTTTTGAAAATAGTTTGGCATCTGAGTCATAGCTCCCCATACATGCTTAGCTCCGAGTGACTCCAAAATAAGGCACAAACACTGACTAATTAATCCCCATGACAACACAGGGAAGCCTGAAAAGCTCTGGGCAGCCAACACCCCATGGGCATTACCACAGATTTATTTAGAATCTTGTTCTTTCTAAGACTTTCCCTGATCAGCACCTTCCCACCCCCACTCCCTCCAAAGAAACAAAACAAAATGAACAGCAACCCAGGAAATGTGTCATGTGTCTCATTTCTTCTCTCCCTCTCCCTCTCTCCCTCTCTCATCAAAAGCAGAGACTTTCATCTTGAGTGGTGATCACTAGACTCCCTGCCTGTGGTTCAGCACCAAGGACACCTCCTGTGTTTTGGGAAACAGCTAGAAAGGACCACTCTGAGATAGAATGAGGGCTTCGGTCTAAAGACGAGCAAGAAAACAGCCCACCAAGAAAAGTATCTAGCCCCAACATCATTCCAGCCTGCTCTCACTGGAGTAACATTCAGGCAAGAAAAAATATATGTGCCTTAAATATAAGCTTTACTACGCAAACATCTGGTAAAATGTTTTCGTGTACAGATGTCAAGGTGTCACTTCAGAGGGTGGTCGGCACTCTTCATTTCACAAATGGTGAGATGGAGTTTCATCAAGATCGCGAGACCTTCCGTGAGTCCAAGGATGAGAAATTGTTTTCCACTGGACCACTCCTTCTTCTAAACTTTGATCAAATATTAGAAAATCAGAGGTGCCTGGGTGACTCACTCAGTTAAACTCAGGTCATGATCTCACAGTTTGTGATTTTGAGCCCCGAGTCAGACTCCGTGCTGACAGCTCAGACCCTGGAGTCTCCCTCTCTCTCTGCCCCTCGCCTCCCCCCCACCCCCCTCCCTCAAAAATAAATAAACATTGAAAAGTTTTTAATTAGAAAATCAGCTTTATGTGAAAAATGTTTCCACTTCTCTCCTAAGAACCTTTCCTCTGTTGATGATTTTTTAATAAGCATGCATTTGAAAGAACATCTCTTTGGGGATTTATTATAAATTAACAACTCACAAAACCTTTTATCCCCTTTTCCCAATCCCAACCCCTGCCTCAGGATTCAGGGCTTTCCTTTCACTTTTGAGACCCTCCCTATAGTGCTAAGCCCTTCTCACCCACCATCAACACATGGCCATCCTATCCTGTGGAAAATATTATTCTTATCTTCACAGATGAGGAAACAGAGGCAAAAAGAGCTAAGCAACTTGCCCAAGAGCACACAGTTAATAAATAATAAAATAAGAATTCTCAGGGCACCTAGGTGGCTCAGTCGGTTAAGCATCTGACTCTTGACCTCAGCTCAGGTCTTGATCTCAGGGTCATGAGTTCAAGCCCCTCATTGGGCTCCATGCTGGGTGTGAAACCTACTTTTAAAAAAAAGAATTCTCATCTGTTCTACCCATTCCAAACCCCCTTCTACTCCCCCCAAGGTCCCCCAAAAGTCATTAACTGCACTTGAATCAGTGCCTAAAAGGGTCAGGGATGTATGAGGGAGAAAGAAAAATACTATTTTTTCAAGTGTCTGCTATTTATGCCCCTCTTACTTTAGAAGAGAACCCAGTCTTCAGTTTTAATAAATACTTTGAGGAACCTCTTGGTCATGAAAGGTAAAGTCAAGGGCAGAGCTGGGAATGGGGAGAGAGAGACAAAGAGAACCAAATGGTTCTGCATAATAATAAAAAAAAGTGGATTGGCACCAATGATGGAGGTTTATTGAGAGGGATAATCTGAGAATAGTGGAAGTGGACAGGCAGCTCGCTGGGAGAAATAATCCCAGGAATCCAGAAGTGGTGGCCAGTAAAGGAGGCCCCGGAAGGGGTGTGGCACATTGTCTTTCCCCAAAATGGCCACTACAATATTTCTATTCCCACATGCTCTTCCAGAATCTTGCTACTCTCTGTCAAGAGGTGGGGTCTATTTCCACTCCTTTGAATACCCGCAGGATTTCATGACTGCCCCCACAGATAGAATGTGGTGGGCATGGTGCTGCATGATTTCTGAAGTAATAAACTCAGCCACCATGTTGTAGGGAAGCTCAGGCCACACGGAGAAACCACATGGAGGTCCCGGCTAACAGCCCAGCTAAGCTCTCAGCCGACAATCAGCAGCGACTGAAAACATGTGACTGAGTGAGCTTTCAGATGATGGGGGCCGACATCACAGGGCGTTCAAGCCGCCCTAACGCTGAGTGGGTACAGTGAAGAACTTCAACAACAGTGGTGATGGAAATCCAGTTTTAAGTTTTCCATCCGTCTATGTTGTAATTATACTGTTAGTGTTCCCAAGTCTTTCATAAATATCCATTGTGCAGTAAAAGTTCATTAGCATCGTGTTAGAGATGCCTTGAGAGGTGAAGGAAGGGGGCTGTGTCTGTGCTTGGTGGGGGGCAGTGTGTGGGGAGAGGGCAGTAGACAGAATAACAATGAGAGAACCCTCAGATGTGATGGAGGGGGAAAAACCAGGAGCCAGGGCAGAGAAAGAGGGATGGGCATTGACCAGTAGAATGTAAGCTTCTCCCCAACTACACACACACACACACACACACACACACACACACACACACACACACCAGGAATCCTCAAAAACAATGAGAGAGGGACTGCATTTCTTTTGAAAGAGAGTTCTATTCAAGACTCTTAGAAGATTGGGGTGCCTGGGTGGCTCAGCTGGTTGGGCGTCCATCTTCAGCTCCGGTCACCATCTCGTGGTTTGTGAGTTCAAGCCCCACATCAAGCCCCACGTCAGGCTCTGTGCTGACAGCTCAGAGCCTGGAGCCTGCTTCAGATTCTGCGTCTCCCTCTCCCTGCCCCTCCCCTTCTCACTCTCTGTCTCTCTCTCTCTCTCAAAAAAAAAATAAACATTAAAAAAAAAAAGACTCTTAGAAGATTGAAGCCTCCAGTAAACTCTAACTTAGTCAAATGTGCTGGGTAGCCACTACCTCACAGGAAGAATGGGTCTGGTCTGGGGGAAGGAGAGGGAATCTCAAACAGGCTCATACCCATCGCGGAGCCCATCCTGGAACCCCCCCAGCAGGGCTCCATCCCCAAGACCGCGAGATCATGACTGGACCCGAAATCCAGAGTTGGATGTGCAACCAACGGAGCCACCCAGGTGCCCCCAAACAGGTACATTTTGAAGGAATAAAATGAATTTACAAATTAGAATTAGGTCTGGGTCCCAGTAAGAAGCCTGGGAAAAATGGCTTAGACAAGATACCAGCTTCGTTCTGTCATGTGAGGCTCTGGATTCAGACACCCCAGTACAGATGTAGCTTCTCCCGATTTCCTAACTCTGACCCATCTTCATGGTGGGAAGAAAAGGGTCGATGGGATGAGGGGCCAGTTACCTCCTAAGTAACGTCCTTAGAAGCTGCCATGTTACTCTTCCATTGACGTCCTGACCAATGGGCCAGAAATTAGTCCTATGACCACACTTACCAGCAAGAGAAGCTGAAAAACAGAATTTATTCCATTAGCCAGGTGCCGTCTGGGGGTCAGGAGTTCTAAAAGGAAAACAAGTCTTTGGGATTTGGCAGCTAACAACCACTGTCAAGGTGACCAGGGAAGTGTCTGGTAAGGTTCAAGGCTGGAAACATTTAAAATGGGCAGAGTCAGAGCTCAACCCCCTTCCTTCAAACCCCAGCCTCTCATTCACCACAGCCAACCAAAATTAGCACTGAGTCAAGTGTTGAGTTTCTCCTGTTGTTTCCCAAACTCTGGGATTGGGGAAAGTTACTTGACAGGTGCCCAGATGGTTCAGCTGATCTGGAATGGCCATTCTCGGCCTTGGCTTTATAAAACCCAAAGCAGCCCCCAAACTCTGTAAGCGGCATAGTAAAGTCAATAAAATATTTTTAAAAGAAAATTATATCAATGTTGCTTAAATCAAAATATACACATGCATCAACACACACACGCACACACCACACGTAACTTACAATAGCCGTTTTTTTTAAATAAGGGGGCACCAAACCAAATAACCAATAAATAAGGGTCACAGTTCCCTAATGGTAGGAACCAGAGCTCCAGGGGAAGGTCAGATTTATTTTGGTTGCTCGCCCAAATGCCATAAGCCTGCCCAAATTAAAATCTTTGCATTCAAAATTTCTGGTGATTCTTTTGTTTTTCATTTTTTGTGAATTTTGATTTAGTCACCTGTCTTATTTTGTCGAGCACTGAAGAAAATTTTTTTAAGTTTATTTTATTTATTTTGAGAGAGAGAGAGAGAGCATGAGCAGGGGGAGGGGCAGAGAGAGAGAAAGAGAGAGAGAGAGAGAGAGAGAGAGAGAGAGAATCCCAAGCAGGCTCCGTGCCATCAGCACAGAGCCTGGTATGAGACTTGAACTCACAAACCCTTAGATCATGACCTGAGCTGAAATCAAGAGTTGGACGCCTAACCGACTGAGCCACCGAGGTGCCCCTGAACAGACGTGACGAAGGCAGAAGGCAGTCTTAGAAGGGCCATATTTGCCAAGGCTCTATAAACACGGTAAAATCAGGAAAGATTGAAGCCACCACTCAGCTGGCCAGAGCTGCTTTAGCGTCCTTGTTCGTTGCATCAGTATTTCCAAACACCTGTGACACACAGGGTTCCGATGACGGTGGCGGTCGTGGTGGCAGTGGTGGTGACAGTGGTGATTTCCTTTTTTTTTTTTTTTCAAATACCCTCGTGTCTGCAAAGCCCTTCTACCACTTTGAGGTTTTGCATCTCATATATTTTCACCAAAATCACTACATTTTTTTTTTATTTGCTTCCCATTTCTATCCAGGTCACGTAGCTTCACCTCAAATTAGGTGGCACTCACCAAGATTGTGTGACTCTCACCAGAAACAGTATTGTTAACATGGCTGTGACCTCTGGGCCTCATCTGACAGGTTAATAAGAAATTGACAAAATGTTTAAAGCGGTTGGCAAGATGATTAATACCGGGACAGTCAGACAAACAGATCATCAAATGCTGGTTCAAGGGCGTCCCAGTGTTGAATCAAATGGATAATAATCCAGAGGAACATGTTGATGTTATCCTGCGTTTAGAAACACAGAAGAGTCTCAAGGTGTTTAGGGACGTTAAAGTAAAACCAGCCATCATTTTGGAAGTCAGCCATTTTCTGACGGACCCTCTATTCCCGGGGGACATCTCAATCAACTGTGGGGGTTCACTGACAGTTTAGAAGACACATTTCCCAAGCAGATGAGCTGTCATGGACTGGAAAAAAGGGGCTCATGTTTCTCATTTCTTTCCGTTTATTTAATCTGAGTTATTCGTATCAAAGACTAGAGTGAAATACTCTCAAACAAAACAATTCGTGTTCCATGCATTTAAGTTTCTATCCCATGAGCTCGAGATGGAAATAAGACTCCATCCACATCATTTCTGGAAGCCCACAGGACACATTTGTAGTTGTTCCAGCTCTTTCCGACAGAACTGGAAGGAACTGCCGTGAATTTCACAGAAGTCACTGCTCTGTGACAAAGTTCACGGCTCTCCATACCACCTGCCTTCCGTTCCCACCAGAAGCCATCATTCCTGATTAAAGCAAACACTGTCAATTCGGCCGCAGCCCCGGCGGCTCCGATCCCCTCTGAAAACATTGCCAAAACAGATTTCTGATTGGGTCACGTTAGGTCACAGTATCCACGGGTGGACAAAACGTAGTAAAAATTTTATGGGCCACCAGAGACACATTGGATCGGTGCAGAACAAGCCCCGTTCAAAAGAGCGCCGTTGGCTTCAGGCTCTTTGGCCAGCTCCTTGGCATATGGAAACTTCCCCAAGACTTCTCCAGCATCCTCTGCAGCCCGTGGCCCCCACCCCCTCGCTCCTCCGTCAGTCCAGACGGCGAAGCCTATTCTCTTTCAGCTTCATGCCTCACAGGGAACAAAAGAAATTTCAAAGTGGGTCTCTCGCCTTTGTTAACACCCGCAAGGGCCCTTTGAGGAAGAGTGGGTGGGAGCTGGGGGGGGGCCATGAGGCAGTAGCTTTTCCAGAAGCTGTGGTTTTTATTAAATGCCTGCCAGCCTCCACTAGTATGCATTAACTTGGAGAAAGGATTGCTACGAGAAACCTGACCATTGCTCACCCCCCCGCCACTGGTTTTACTGAAGGAGTGGGAGGCGAGCAGGGGTATCCAGTCCTGTTACTGGGTCTCTGCCTTCGCTGGCAGACGCTGAGGGGAGTGTGTCCGATGATGGAGGCCGCTGAGCCTCCTGCAAAGATATCTAGACCTGATCTGTCGGCCCTGGGAGCCACAGAGGATGTCTGAGTGAGGGAGAAGACTGCTCTCGGGTTCTTTTGAGCTTTGAAGTGTCATCGGCGAAATGGCTCCTGAAAGCTACAGTTTCCCCACACCTATGGGGTCACCTGATGGTGATGAGAGCCAAAAATTCTTTTTTTTTTTTTTTAAAGTGCTGTGACAATGTTGACGGGAGAGTTTACGTAGAGCACCTTGTTTTTTTTACTTTTTTTTAATGTTTATTTATTTTTTTTTTTTTGAGAGAGAGAGAGAGAGAGAGAGAGAAACAGAGCATGAGTGGGGGAGGGGCAGAGAGAGGGAGACACAGAATCCAAAGCAGGCCCCGGGCTCTGAGCTGACAACACAGAGCCTGACGCAGGGCTCGAACTCACAAACCATGAGATCATGATCTGAGCCGAAGTTAGACGCTTAACTGACTGAGCCACCCAGGCGCCCCAGAAACCAGAAATTCTTAATCCTACTTAGTCTCAGTTCTGTTATGCTGAACCTTGAGTCTTTTTCTGAACCTCAGCCTCCTCACCAGTAAAATGGGAAGAAGTGTTTCTTAGGCCCCCATCCATGCATAACAAGCAAATTTTTTTAAGTGAGATCTGAAGAAATGCTATTTATGGCTGAAGCCTTTAAATCACTTGACATATTTCCAGAAGAGAGATTTTCCAGCCCCTCACTTCCAAAATGAAAGGCTCTTACTGCTTGAGAAAGGAAAGGCAGCTTCACTCACAGACTGATCGACAGAGACACTTTCTATTTTTAATATATTTTAAAAAACTTCCTATTTTATATGTATAAAATTCCCAAGATGGCTGCAAGAGTATCTCCCATCCCACACGACCTTCTGTCGTTCCTCTATAGTCTGTGACTTTGACAGTCCTCGCACCAAGAGGCAGGGGTCTGTGCTCACGCTCCTTGAATGCCAACAGGCTTGTAACTCACTTGTAACCAACAGAATGCAACAGAAGTGATGAGTCATGAAGGCTGAGTCATGAAAGGTATGCATCTCCCACTGTGTCCACTAGAACACTTGTGCAGGCCCTGAGCCGCCATGTTGTGGAAAGGCCCGTCAAGGTGGCCATTTTGTAAGGAAGCCCAAACAATGTCACACAGAAAGAGCTCCTGGAGAAGCAGGTGGAAACACGCAAAGGGACAGAAAGAGGTGTACAGGCTGTTCCCCACTGCTCCAGATGCCTGATGTTCCAGTATCTGACCACAACTCCATGAGCGACCCCAAGACAAAACCACTCGGCTGGTCCTTTCCTGAATTCACGACCCACAGAAGCTGTGAGAGAACTGGCATCCTACAGCACCTTCCTAAGCCCGTCTCTACCCCCAAATCTTAGAGCGATGGGTTATACACAGACACCAGTGTATATAACAATCACCTGCAATACCTCCCCGCCTCTACCCAGATTCTGATTTAGTGGCTGTAGACGGAAGCCAGGTGGCGAAATCCACCCCAAGAAGATCAGAGAGCAGAATGGGATGTACCACTTTTGCTGGCCTCCAATCCTCAAATGCCTGGAAGCTCTCTCCCCCCTCGCCACAGGGCTCTTTTTCTGGATTAATTCTGAAGGCACAAGCTTCGGGTCCCCCAGGAAAATGTTTGGTCCGGAAAACTTTTGTTGGCTAGAGACCTGTCTGGTGCTAAGTGGGCAGAGGCAGGAAAACCCAGAGCTGAGAGCATCCAACGACTCTCCCGGGACATCTGGGACCTCTTTGGCTGAAAGCTACAGGGAAACGGGGTCACCAACTGCTCTGTCGGTCTGCTCTATATGGACCCCTCCCCTTCCTGACCCTCACATGTATACCCTGTCCCTGCTGGTCATTGTGCCGTGAGAGACCTTCCGTCCTTCCAGCAGAGTGGTGCCTAACAGTGCTTTCCCCCTTTCTCGCTGCGAGTCCGATATGCAGTCCTCTGTGTGGTCGCCGTATTCAGCCCCAAACCGGAAGCTCGCGTTCCAGAAGGCCTCACTTTTCCAGGCTTTGGACGTTATCTCCAACTGAGGCTACACACGCTCACATTGTGTTTTTGATATGACACATTACCAGTTGTTCGATGTAAACGTTTAAAATGCCCCGTGCTTTGTGTAACCCCGTTTCAGCATCCTTCTATCCTCACCCCCATGTATTAGGAGCTTCAGCAAATGAAAGTAGCCTCACTCAACCTCTGATTCTAAGATACTCCGTTGATAATTGCATATCTATTTTCCTTAGACACATTTTCCCCTTTTCTTCAGGTTTTCTTTGTTTTGATCCTGACTCCACCATCAAATTTAAGCTTGCTGAAAATAAAGCCCTGGACTTTTGTTTTTCTGTACCCCCTGCAAACCCTCATGTTCAGAGCACCCACGGGTCCGCTGATGTATGACACACAGCACGGGGTGGGCGTATTTCGTAACTAGCTGGGTGGTCTCTCTCAGTGCCAGTGTCCTTGAACATGAGTCAGGACACGTGCAGGAGGGTTGCAACCCTTAAATATGAATCTATGGGCAATACACATATACAATCCCTGAGACATAAAAGATATTCAGTGAATAGCCGTCGTGGGTTGAATTGTGTCCCTCCAAAAGATATGTTGAAGTCCCAACCCTGACCCCTGTGAATGCGATCTTATTTGGAAATAGGATGATTGCAGATGTAATCAAGTTAAGGTGAGGTCCTACTGGAGTACGGAGGGCCCTAAATCTGAGGGCAGGTGTCCTTATGAGGAAGAGGCAAGTCGGAGACACACAGTTACACAGAGGGAAGATGGCCACATGGCCGTAGAAGCAGAGATTGGGAAGATAAAACGACAAGGCAGGGGACCCCAAGGATTGCTGGCCACCATCAGAAGCTGGAAGAGACAAGGACAGATCATCCCATAGACCCTTTGGAGGGAGCATGGCCTTGCCAACACCTGGATTTTGGACTTTGAGACTCCTAGAGTGTGAGACTGTAAATTTCTGTTGTTTTAAGCCGCTCAGTTTGTGGTACCTTGTGATGGCAAAACTAATACGCATTTTGGTACTGGTGGGGCGGGGCGGGGGGGGGTGGTTACTGTTTCTGAAAAGGAAGAGAGGAGGGGCTCCGGGGTGGCTCAGTCGGTTAAGCGTCAGATTCTTGGTTTCAGCTCAGGTCATGATCTCATGGTTCATGAGTTCAAGCCCTGCATCGGGCTCTGTGCTGACAGGGCGGAGTCTGCCTGGGATTCTTTCTCTGCCCCTCCCCTGCTCATGCTCTCTCTCTCTCTCTCTCTCTCTGTGTCTCAGAAGAAATAAATGACCTTTAAAATTTTTTGGAAAAGGAAGAGAGGAGACAGCTAGACAAAGGCCCGGATGATGAGGGCGGTGTTCGTGTAAAGCAAGGCACCCACACAGGGCAGGTGCAGTCCTCTCCTCCCCCCAGCAGCCGAGGACACCTTTCCCAGCCCTTCCTCCCAAGACTTCCCAGCAGTCCAGTACGTAGTCCATGGGACCAAGCACTATGACATACAGTTTGTATCAATGGTGATTTCATTGAGGACTTAGTCCAAAAAGATACCAGACACAGTGGTGGTGGGTCAAGGCAAAGAGATGTGGTTCCTCCCCCGGAGGAACTCAGATCAAGGGAGCCCTGCCCTGCAGTGGGGAGGAGCAGAGCTCTGGGTTGGCAGGGGCGTGGTGGGGGGGGGGGTTTGCAGGTTATTGCCCAAGTCTTAAAGAACATGGTAAGATCAGGCCACAGAAGACAGCAGCATCCAGGCAAGCATAAGAACAAAAGCACCAGAATGCGACACAGTGTAGCACGTGCAAGAAAACAGAAAGCAGTTTAGAATTAGCGGACGAGAGGGGTGCCTGGGCGTGTCAGTCATCTAAACGCCCAACTTCAGCTCGGGTCATGATCTCATGGTTCGTGAGTTCGAGCCCCACATCGGGATGCTTTGGATCCTCTGTCCCCTTCTCTCTCCGCCCTTCTCCCTACTCCTTCTCTCTCTCTTTATCTCTCTGTCTCTGTCTCTCTCTCTCAAAAATAAATAAACATAAAAAAAAAAAAGAATTAGCAGCTGAGTCAAGAAGAGGAAACTAGCAGACGGGTCTGGGAGGCAAGTTGGGGCAGTGAGCTTGGAATTGTGCCTCCGGGAGTTGGGATGTGTCTCAAGGACTTAAAGCAAAGGAGTAACAAAGACAGGTTTTCGCTCCATAGAGATCATCTTGGCTAAGATGTGGGGGACGGATTCAAATAGAACAGGAGAGGCGGCGGGCTGTCACACAGTCCGACCAGCCACAGCGAGGCTGGGGCCAAGGAAGTTCGCTGGATGGAGAGGAAGGGTTTCAGGGATCTTTCAGGGGCGTCGAACTTGGACTGCCCCCAGAAGCAGGGCCTGTGACAAGCACTTACTGGGCAGGCAGTTTCGGAAGGGATCCCAGAAACAGCAGTGGCTGGGGGGGGGGTGGGGCTGGGGAGAGGAGAGGAGTCAGGTCAAGGGGGTGTCGTTGGGCTGGTTCCCAGAGTGGGCAGTGGGGCCCAGATCCCCGGGGGGGCCCTCGAAGGAGTGTGTAGGGACCCCAGAGCCATCCACCCGGAACGCGGATGGAGGAGACACTTACCCATTACCTCCCACCTCCTACTGGTCAAGGTTCTCCTGAAAGAATGTCAAGTTTCTTGAACTTCCAAGCTTACACGGGGGTACCCCCTGCCCTGTCGGGACACACCTTAGAGCTGTGGTCACAGCAACACCCAGGCCCCAGAGGGGAGCCAAGAGAGTTCGAGAAGGGGCACAAAGGGCGGCGGGGGGGGGGGGGGCCGCGGGCGGTCCAGGAAGCTAGCCAGACAGGGGAAGTGAAAGGAAGACCAGTTTCTGGGGTGGGTAATGGCATGGGTGGTGGCGCCCTGTCCCCCTGGGGATGGGCACTGGAACCATAAGGGGCTTCGTTAGCGACATGCTAAATGGAAAGGACTGCGGGACCGTCACAAGATGCGGGACGAGGTCTGCGGAGCCGTCAGGCCCGAGGTGGAGCTCAGGGGACAGAATGAGAAGCCCCAGGGCGGGTGTGTGGACAAAGCGAGGAGCCGCCTGACCCAAAGGCAGGGCCCTCGGCTACCCGGAGGCTCAGAGGCCAGAGAAGCTAACGAAGGAGGCGCGAGGAGACGAGAAACAGAAGAACCAGGTCACGGAAGCCGATTGATTGAAAGACACAGAGCCCTGGAGGGTTTCGCGTGCAAGACCAGATCAGTCATCTCTCTCTCTCTCTCTCTCTCTCTCTCTCTCTCTCTCTCTCTCTTAAAGAAAATGAGGGCGGGCTTGCTTTGTCTTTTAAGTGTCCAGTCTGTTCCTGGCACCTCCTTCCCTGTCACCAAGTCCTGTCGCCTTTCCCCCACGGTGGCATCCATTCTCGCTCCCTCCTGGCTGTTGTCACCGCCACCGTGTGGCTTCAGTGCCTCTGGTCTGAACGAGTCCCTGAAGGTCTCCCGCTCCGGCCTCCCTCCTCCCCCCTCCCCCAGCTTGATTTTCCTAAAGAAACAATCTGAACAAGAGACCCTTCCTGATCTTTCTCTCACCAACAGGCATCCTCATTTTTTTTTGCTGCCACTCACAGGGCTGCTATCAACGCTGATACATTTGTCTCCCAGAGCACTAGAGTAGGAGTTTCTCTGGAGGAAACACTTAGGAGTGACATTTCTGGGCCAAACGGTATGTTCATTGCTGTCCTGACTCTCAACTTTTTTCTTCCGCTCACCCCCAAACCCTACATTCCAGACAAGTACGACCACTGCATCTCTAGGACAGCCCGAGCCTTTTTCTGTGTTGTTTCCACTGCACGGAGTGTCTTTCTCCCCCATCCCCAGCAGTCCAAACCCTGATTTCCTCTGAGCCCAGCTCACATACCACCCCTCTTCCAGGAAGGCCCCCCTGACTCCTCCCCACCAGCACTATTCTCTCCCTCCTCTGTGCGCTGAGGCACTTGATTTTTTCCCCCTCATCCTCTTCTCCTTTGCCATTTCCTCTCCCAAGAGCAAAGGCCGTTTCTTCTCTTTTTTAATGTTTATTTCTTTTTAAGAGAGAGAGACAGACAGAGTGTGAGCAGGGGAGAGGCAGAGAGAGAGGGAGACGTGAGAACCCAAAGCAGGCTCCATGCTATAGGCGCAAAGCCGGACATGGGGCTCAAACCCGTGAACCGTGAGATCATGACCGGAGCTGAAGTCGGAGGCTCAACCCACTGAGCCACCCAGGCGCCCCGCAAAGGCAGTTTCTATATCACAATCCCCCCCACTACTAAGGTGTAACGGACACTGTGCCTACCCCAAAACCCACTTTCTTTTCACACTTCCTCATCTCCGAACTAGGAGAGTGTCTTGCATTTGATAGTGTATCATGGTTTAATCGGCAGCTTTTCTTCTTGGTGCTTCTTAAAACAGCAACATGCCTACGGATACCTTAAGATTCCACTACATACAGTAGGACGCGTTCAACCGATATTTGCTAAATTGGGTGGGTTTAAGTCACTTTAGGTAGGAGAGAGAATCTCGACCCACTGTCTGGATTAGAACCATTAGGATGCAATTCGGGGCTTCCCTAGAGTCCCCTGACCCTCCCCTGCCCTCTGGGTGATGGCAGAGGCGCCCAGAAAGACTTCACCCATTCTGAACCCACACGGGGAAAGAACTTTCTTAAAGACCTTCTCACCTGCAGGATCCCAGCTGCCACAGCAGCAAAATCTTAATAACAAGTCTCTCGCTGGCATTTATTTCCTCCCTCTCTGTTTTGCAACTCCTTCTCCCTCACCCCTGCTTCCTGGAGCCCCACGCCCCCCACATAAACCACCTACACCCAAGCACAGCTCTCGGGCTTTGCCTCGGGGGATCCCAACCCAGACTACAGGATTGCCATCAGACTGTCCTCACGGGGCCTGTGCCTGCTCTTCAAGAAGGAGGGAGGTGGCCGCAGGGTCTGCGGGCAGCCGAGGGTCCAAAGAGAGCTGCCTCTCCCCTGGTCCCTCCCACCCATCCTGCCTGTCCTGTAGACAGGGTAGAGAGCAGGATTAACCCGGACTCGTGGCCCCGTGACAAGGCCCCTAAGGAAGGAACATCTCCAGGGATGGCCGGGCAAGAGGACAGGAATCCTGCCTGGTCTGGGAGTGAGGGAGGGGGCGGACTGGGGCGGTACAGTGTGTGTGCCGGGAACAGATGGGGCTTTCTGGGGACCAGCGCTAATTAAGCAGCTCAGCAGCTCAGGCCCAAGCCTATGGCCCGAGGCCCCTGGGGGTTGAGCCCGTGGCTGCGCACAGCCAGGAGCCCACCGAGCCCCGAGACCCCAGCCCAGGGAAAAGGAAAAGGAGGAGGGAGAGGGAAGCCCCAGGAACTGGTCATCTCTCCACTGTCCAGGCCAGGCAGCTGCAGCTTCTAACCCGGATCCGGGCCTTAGCCACCGGTGCCAGGGACCCAGGGGGAGGAACAGAGGGGCAGAAAAGCAGGGGAAAGAGTGAGGGCCCTCTGCTGTTGCCACCACCCACCTGCCCTAGGGCCAATAAAAACGGAACCTCAGAAAGACTGTGTGTGTGTGTGTGTGTGTGTGTGTGTGTGTGCACGTGACAGGCATGTCACAACTTTTCAGTCACTTCATGTCCAAACCCGGGTGGCTGCTGGCACCCTCCCACCGCCTTCCCCTCCTCCCCACCCCCCCATCCCTCCCCTCTCCTGTTCCCTCTCTGGCTCCTCCCTGGCTTCCAAGAACAGAATTCATTGTAACGGTTCCTGCTCTCCAACCAGAGATGGGGTGTGTGCTGTTCGGGGAGGACACTGAAGGGAAATAGTTCCGGCCTTTTAATTTTAACTGGAGTTGCATGCGTCAGGAAGGACAGTTTGGGGGCTCTTGAGTGGCTGGGTCGGTTAAGCATCCGACCCTTGATATCGGCTCAGGCCATCATCTCGCGGTTTGTGGGATTGAGCCCCCATTGGGCTCTACCCTCACAGCGTGGAGCCTGCTTGGGATTCTCTCTCTCTCCTCTCTCTCTCTCTCTCTCTCTCTCTGCCCCTCCCCCACATGCAGACACACACACACACACGCACGCACACACACACACATGCTCTAAATAATAAACTTTTTTTAAAAAGGACGACAGGGCGCCTGGGTGGCTCAGTCGGTTGAGCGTCCTTCAACTCAGGTCATGATCTCGCGGTCTGTGAGTTTGAGCCCCGCGTCAGGCTCTGTGCTGACCGCCCAGAGCCTGGAGCCTGCTTCCGATTCTGTGTCTCCCTCTCTCTCTGCCCTTCCCCTGCTCTCTCTCTCTCTCTCAAAAATAAACATTTAAAAAAATAAAAATAAAAAAAATGTTGTTAAATAAAATAAAAAAGGAAGACATCTTTGGTCCGGATTTTTTTGTGTGTGATAAACCCATAGACATGTGAAATGGGCTGTATATTATGTATATCAATTAACTCATACTCAACACTTGCAATCTGACCAGGATCAAGGTGCATTTTTAAATTGTAAGCAAGATGTTCCCAAACACACCGCTGCCAACGAGCTTAACGAGGCTGATCTGCTTGATTCTCTCCCAGCTCCAGGCCACCTCTGAGTCCCCGGGGCCCAGCACACTCCTAGCTCAGAGTAGGAATTGGTAAATTTTTGTCGAATACATAAATCCGCCTTTCAAAATACAATCCCAGAATTTACAAACAATAGCTGACCTATGCACGCTTACTGAATGGGGCAAGCCTGCCCCAAGATGCAAGTCAACAGAGAGTGACAAAATGATGCTGGAATCCGCACCAGTCCCCGAGCCAGAATCCAAAATACGTTTCCTTTGTCCTATTTCATCGTGTGTGTGTGTGTGTGTGTGTGTGTGTGTGTGTGTGTGTGTTTTAAAGTTCTTCCATTTTTCCATTCTAAAGTATTTACGGGTAAAATAACCTAATGTGTGGGTTTGCTTCAAAACACTCAGCAGACTGGGTGCATGGATTGAGGAACACTAACCACGTGTGGATACCTGTTGGAGCTGGCTGATGGGAACACAGGCATTCATAGAACTGTTCTCTCTACTTTAGAAGCTGAATTTCAAAACTACGTTTGAAATTGTCCACTGTAAGGTGTTTTCATTAGGCGGTCCTAGGAAAAATCTAATTGAAACGAAACAGAAATTTTAGAAAAAACGAAGCATACAATTCACAAGTTTGGTGTCCTACCCTCTTAGGACACGGATGTCACACACATATCCCAGCCAAGAAGTATAATATGCATGGCACCCATGTTCAAAAATGTTCTTGGCGGGGCGCCTGGGTGGCTCAAGTTGGGTAAGCGTCTGACGCTCGATTTCGGCTCGGATCATGATCTCACGGATCATGGGTTCGAACCCCACACCGGGCTCTGTGCCGACAGTGAGGAGCCTGCTTGAAATTTCCTCTCTCCTCCCTCTCTCAGCCCAACCCTGCTTGCTCTCTCTCTCTCTCTCTCTCAAAATAAACAAATAAATAAATTTTTTAAAGTCTTCTTTGCCGCTTCCCCAATACTTTGCAAATGCAAACTCTGAGCCACCAAAAATGAGTAATGATAAATTCCATTACTATTTCCATGACTTTTTCTACTGATCAAAAAGAAAAATTAGCAAAAGCAATCCTAAAGACAATGCTTCCCTCTGTGGCTCCACACCGTGGGAAATAATCAAACCCTCTTGGAAAAATCGTTTTTAGAAACAAGCATAATGGAAGATGTTAATAACCAATTTCTAACAGAGTTCCATCACTTCAAGAAGTCTAGCACAAAATGTGAAGCCGGGGGAGTAAACACAGATGCTTTTACTTCGGATGATGCTGTGTTGGAGTTAAGGAACATCTTCCATGTTTGGTCGGTAGGATGCTTTTAGCTGTGACCACTTGTTAAGGTTTTCATTCTACACCTTTTCCGCACAATTTGGAAATTCTGTGGTGAAGAATGATTTTAAAGTCTCTGGAAATGTAAACCTTGATTGTAATCTCAAAAGACAATTGAGTACCTACACTGTTACTATGTAAATAGTATTCAAATAAGTGGCAATGAGCTGAATAGTAAAATAAGTCAGCAGGCCTGGACATTTTAGTGGGCTCCCAAAGGCTCTCCGAAAGACTCAAGTTGTCCTGTTAAAGGGGTCATCAGCAGATTTCCAAAAGGGAGCACACAGTGGTGTCACATAACCCATCTTTAGCCTGGAACTTGAGCAAGCAAAGCCATTTCACAAATGCTGAGCCTGTATTTCCAAATGCATTCCAAAATGACCTTGGAAATCCAGTGCAATGGATATAATATCTTTAGAGTCAGGAGGGATGGACTTAAGAGAAAAAGAGTTACCAAGGACTGGGGGTGGGGGGGAGGGGAGAGATGTCATTTAAAGGTACGACCTTGAGGGGCGCCTGGGTGGCGCAGTCGGTTAAGCGTCCGACTTCAGCCAGGTCACGATCTCGCGGTCCGTGGGTTCGTGCCCCGCGTCAGGCTCTGGGCTGATGGCTCAGAGCCTGGAGCCTGTTTCCGATTCTGTGTCTCCCTCTCTCTCTGCCCCTCCCCCGTTCATGCTCTGTCTCTCTCTGTCCCACAAATAAATAAAAACGTTGAAAAAAAAATTAAAAAAAAAAAAAGGTACGACCTTGAAACTTGCAGATAAATACGTGCTGGAAATCTAACGCACAGCATCGTGATTATGGACAATATTGTGTTATAAACATCAAACTTGCTAAGAGACTAGATCTGAATTCTTCCCACCCCAAAAAGTAAATGGTAAATACGTGATATGATAGAGGTGTTAGCGAATACTATGATGGTAATCATATTGCCATAAATAAATGTACCAAAACAACATGTATACCTTAAACTTGTATCATGTTATATGTCAAGTGTATTTTCAAATAAAAAAGGGAAATTGCCTTGTCAATATTTATCACTGAAGCAGAATCACTGTAAAAGGAGAGAGGTCAACTCCAAAGGATGGAAAACTAAAAGTAGTTTTTACATATACGTTTAATGTACATGTTAAATATACGTATAGGTGTGTGTGCATATGCATGTGTAAATATACATATGTATGTACATGTATGTGTGTATACATATACTTATCATATATGAAAGGGAACAGCCCTTTTCCAGGGAAAGGTGGAAAGAGTCAAAATAATAAATATTATTTTGCCTATTATAAGAACCATTGACCGAGAACAAATATGAATTATTCATAAAATCCTCGTATGTACTCCCTCAGACAGCGACTGCTAATATTTCCCATCTCTTTTAAATCTTGCTCTCTTTTTTTAATGTTTATGTATTTATTTTTGAGAGAGAGAGAGAACATGAGCAGGGAGGGCCGGAGCGAGAGGGAGACAGAGAATCCCAAGCAGGCTGCACGCCATCAGCACAGAGCCCCACGTGGGGCTCGAACTCGCAAACCATGAGATCGTGACCTGAGCTGAAATCAAAAATTCGATGCTTAACTGACTGAGCCACCCAGGCGTCCCTGGTATTATCCCCATGTTATAGCTGTGGAAACTGAAGCCTGGGAAGATCACATAATGTAACCAAGGTCATACAACCATCGAACAGCTCCCAACCATTTCCCAAAATTAAAAGAACTCTATTGTATTGAAAGGTGCAAATATGAATAATGGTTGCCCCAGCCCTCTTTTTTTTATACATATATTTTTAACGTTTATTTATTATTGAGAGAGAGAGAGAGAGACACAGAGCGTGAGCAGGGAGGGGCAGGGAGAGGAGGAGACCCGGAATCCGAAGCAGGCTCCAGGCTCTGAGCTGTCAGCACAGAGCCCGACGCGGGGCTCGAACTCACAAACAGCGAGATCATGACCTGAGCCGAAGCCCGACGCTTAACCGACTGAGCCAGCCAGGCACCCCTGGTTGCCCCGGCACTCTTAAGAAAAATCTAGATCTAGCTCTGCACTTGAGGATGTTCACCATCTCCCACCCTCTTCTCAAGCTAGCTGCCCCCTTTCCTAAGCAAACACTCGAAATAAATGGCTTCCGAGGGAGCTCTCCATGGACAAATCAAGCGTGTCCTACACAGAGCAGCTGATTTGTCTGTAAGATTAAAGCCAGAGCTCTTTTTTGGGAAGTTCCACCAAAGGCTGGAACACATGGGGCTATTCTGGTAGAAATAAAAAGTGATAAACCCACCTGGGGACAACAGAGCCGGCAGGGACTCCATGGGACCAGCAGATGGTCCCTAAAAGGTCTCTGCCCTCTTTCCCTCCTCAGTGGGGGGCAGCTGTGGCTCAGGCCCAAACCTTGGGGGCACTTTTGACTCTTCTCTCTTACCTCGCATCCAACTGTCGGCAAATCCTATACTTCAAAGTATATGCAGAATATGATCGTTTCTCACACCTCCACGGCCACCAGATCTACCTATGATGCCGGGTGTCTGGATTCTTATCGTTGTCTCACCTGGTGTCCCAAGTCACAGTCTGTTCTTTTTCCTTTTTTTTTTTTTTTTTAATGTCTATTTACTTTTGAAGGCGAGAGAGAGACAGAGTGTGAGTAGGGGAGGGGCAGGGAGCGACAGAGACACAGAATCCAAAGCAGGCTCCAGGCTCTGAGCCATCAGCACAGAGCCTGATGCGGGGTTCGAACTCAAGAACCACGAGATCTTGACCTGAGCCAAAGTTGGAGGCTTAACCCACTGAGCCACCCAGGCGTTCCAAGTCAAAATGTATGTTAATACAGCAGTCAGAATGTCTCCTTAAAAACCTAGTCAGATCCAGGCGGCTCTGCTCTGACCCCTCCAGGGATTCCCCTACTGCTTTCAGAGTCAAAGCCAAAGTCTCTGCAATGCCCTGAGGCCCTACAAGATCTGCCCCTATCCGCACCCCATCCTCCGTCCCTCTTGGACCCCATCCGGGACCTACAACTCTCCCCCACCTGACTCTTCTCCCTGAACACCAGCCTCCCGTGTTCCTCAGACACGCCACGGCTGTTTCCTGCCTGGAGCACACATCCCGGGACATCCTCGTGACTCACTCCCTCACCTCCTTCCATCTTTGCCCAGGAGATGCTTCTTCAGTGGGCCTGCCCCAACCTCCCCCACCTAAAATTGTAACCTCCACCCAGCATTCCCATCCCCCAGACCCTGTGCCATTTTACCCCATGACACCCCTCCCCTTCTTACCTAGGATATCATCTGTTTCCTGTGTAGTCGGTCTCCCCTCCCTACCCCTGACGCACTCAGGGTAACTGGGTAAGCGCCAGGAACATGATAACTTTTACATCCCAGGGCCTCGGATGGTACCAGGCACACAGTAGACACGGTCTGCGAATAAGTTATTAACTGAATGAATGGATGGCCGTGAAAGAAAGACAAGGGCTGAAGATGAATCTTTCAAGAGTGCTTCCTGCCTCCTCGCCCACTCCTCCTGTCACTGGGAAAAGGAAGGTGATGTTGTGGAGGGAAAGACCTCGAACTGACCTGAGGGAAGAGTCGTACGTCAAGGCTTTGCCCCAAAACTGTATTAACAGTAAAACAATAAACGCGGACATTTACCCAGGATCCTCTGCGTCCCAAGCTCTGTGGAAACTGCTTTACCTGCTTCCGCTTCTCGACACCCGACCCTATGCCGTACTTGGGTCTCCTCTGTGAGTGCGAAACTTTGTTTTTGTGGTGACTATTGGGACACCAGCTGCCCGCACTTCCTACTGACTAGCGACAGATTCAAGGGTCCCCGTGGCCCCTTCAGGTTTGGTAACTCGCTAGGATAGCTCCCTGAACCCAGGAAAGTGCTCTACTTAGGGTTTTGTTATAAAAGATACAAACTGGGAGGTGCGAAATGAACATACGTATAGGCCGAGGTCTGAGAGGTCCCAAATCCAGAACTTCTGTGCTCTTTCCCCACGGAATCAGGTGCGTCACCCCCCTAGCACATTGATGCTGGCATCACCAACCAGCAGGCTCCACCCGCCCTCGATGTCCAGAGCTTTCCATTGAGGTTTTCTTGCCTAGGCACAACTGACTGACTCATTGGCCATGTTTGAAGCCCATCTCCAGCTTCCCTCCCACCCCCAGAGGTCAGTCTTGCCCAAAACCCAACCCTCCAAGTCCGTGCGTGGGCTTTTGGTGACCAGTCCCCATCCTGAATCACCTCATCAGTTAGTACAAACTCAGGAAACCCCTCCTGTTACTTGGGAAATCCCAAGGACTTAGAGCCTCCCTCTCACAACCAGAAACAAAAGCCAGTCAAATTCCTTATGATGACAACAGTAACATCACCTAAACTCTCCTTCAAGGCCCCATTCAACTGGCAAGAGGGCAGCTCGGTCCATTTCTTGGCTAAATTTTCTGCAGGGTTAATGCCTATTTCCAGGAGGGCACGAGGCTCATGTGGCTCCACGGGGACAGGGAAGGAGGGAACGCACACCTGGTCATTGGTCACCAGCTGTGGCAGCTGCTGTACCTGTAGCACTTGGCCTACAGGGGTGTCTGCGAGGCTCCTGAGGCCGAGCCCCCCTGGACCCCAGCATCTCATTTTCTGTCTGGGCTCTTGCCCGTCTCTAGGATCTGTCTAGAGCATGGCCCAAGCTTTCTCTATTCTTTCATTCTACAAACCTTTTCCTTACCCTCCACCCAGATTCAGCTGGCAAGGGAGAGGGGTGCAGAGTGTTTTTCTCCCAGGAACCACAAATATTATGCACCCATTTCTCCGATTAATCTCTCCCCACAGCCTGGAACATCCTTTTTTATTTCAGAGACAAAGAGCCTGTTTTTACCTCATTATGCTTGTTCTCATATCTGATAGCTATGCCCACATGTGTTCCATTCCTCACCAAGGATTGGCTTCAAAAACCCCAAGGCCAAGGGCACCTGGGTGGCTCAGTCAGTTAAGCGTCAGACTCTTGATTTCAGCTCAGGTCGGGATCTCACGGTTCATGAGATGCACCCCCACATCAGGCTCCGAGCTTCAGCGACGCACCTGCTTGGGATTCTCCCCCTCTCTCCCTTCCTCTCTGCTCCTCCCCGCCCCCCAAATAAATAAGCTTTAAAAAAAAAGGAATCTAAAGATCTGTTTACAACCAGGTATCGTGTGCCCCCACATGAATGTAAACGCACACAAGCACCGCTCATGAAATATCCTTTGCCCCAGAAACATGAACCCGAACCCAGTCCGACCTCCAGCTGACTTCCACCTACTGGCAATGTAACCAGTAAATGACACCGGAAGGAAGCAAACAGACAAGTGGAGAATGTGGGCCATTCTCCTCCAGGACCGCTAATCTGGGCTGCACAACAAATCAAGGGGAAGGAGATTAAAGAAGAAAAACGACGAGGACTGCTCTAGATTAAAAGCCACCTAAGAGCCATAACAACCAAATGCCATGTGGAGGCCTTGCCTGGATCCTGACTTGTACAAAGCAACAATACAAAGACACTTTGGCGACAAGAAGGGACATGTGATTATGGGCTGGATAGTATACCCAGCATATTACCAAAGAAGTTGGATCCGTGTTGTGGGGTAAAGTAATTGCTTGTGGCTTTGTGAGCAAATGTTCGGTTCTTAGAGTTACATACTGAAGTATTTCGAGATTAACTGATGTGATGTCTGGGATTTACTTTAAAAACACTCCAGCGTACTAAAAGGGGTAAATAAAACAAAAATGGCAGATAGCTAAGAAATCGGTTTTATTGATCCGCAATTTATACACAATAAAATTCTCCCTTTTTAAAGTTTAACTAGTTGTGGGGTGTCTGGGTGGCTCAGTCGGTGAAGCGTCTGACTTCGGCTCAGGTCATGATCTTGCGGTCTGTGAGTTCGAGCCCCACGACGGGGTCTGTGTTGACAGCTCGGAGCCTGGAGCCTGTTTCGGATTCTGTGTCTCCCTCTCTCTCTGCCCCTCCCCCCTCACACTCTGTCTCTCTCTCTCTCTCAAAAATAAATACAGTAAAAAATTGTTTTAATTTGTCTAGTTTTCACAAACATATACAGTTATGTTACCACCACCACAGTCAAGATAGAGAACATTCCCTTCACTTACAAGGCTCCCTTGTGTGTGGCAAAGTGTTGGCAACTGTTGGATGTGTGTGATGGGTGTATGGCATTTAACATATTATTTTCTTTTTTTTTAAGTGTATTTATTTTGAGAAAGAGCGGGGGAGGGGCAGAGAGAGAGAGATTGGGAGAGAGAATCCCAAGCAGGCTCTACGCGGTCAGCCTGGAGCCCAACGCGGGGCCCAAACCCACAAAGCGTAAGATCGTGACCCGAGGGGAAATCAGTTCAGGGGTCACCTGGACAAAGATGGTATTTTAAGCCCCGGGATCAGATTAACTCCCCCAGGGAAAGAGTGTCGACGAGATAAGTCGCCTTAAGGAACTCTACCATTAACAGGGAGCGGTCCTGCCCGACACGGGCCAGCCCCCGGAGCTCCTGAACTGCACTCCACTTCCTTTTTGTCCCCCATCTTTGGAAACAGGCAGGAATCACTTACGGATGCCCAACCAGGGGCTTCTGGGTCTAATCGGGGTTCAGTTCTTCCCACCAGCGGCCTCAAGCCTCATTCCCATTTCCTTTTGCCTCACCGGCAAAGGCAGGTCATGCCCGGGCCAGGCTTGTCGGAGGGCGTCCGCGGGCCGTCCACCACTTGGGAAGTATATGAGAGACACTCTCTGACATTGGGGACTGGCCCGGACTTAGGTGCGCTGCTCTTCTGTGTTTGGCGTTGTTCACTTCTTTCTGGAACGGTTCCTAGCCGTCGCTGCATCTAGCACAAGGGCCAGCACGGTGCCTGGTGCTTTCCGGGTTTCCACGGAAGTTTGATGGAGGGATGAGCGCCTAAGTCACGGTCAGTGACGCCTGCCTGTATCAAAGATGGGAGGGAAGAAAGAAAGCGAAGTGTTTCTTCGGGAGCTCCTGGGGCTGGCCTGTGTCAGGCATGGCCATTCCTTCAACTTGGAGACAGCTGGCCACAAGCCACTTGGCATTCTCAGCATGCCACATCCCCCAGGTGACATGTACAGCTTCAGGTAAAATTTCCACCTTCTTATGGGAGGGCCACTCCATCTACGTTCCAGCCCATATTAAGGTAGACCCAAGGGGCGTCTGGGCGGCTCAGTCGATTAAGCGTCCGACTCTTGGTTTTGGCTCAGGTCACCATGAAAGATAACAAATAAAAAAATAAAACTACCCACAAATTTTGTAACAATTACAGACACGCATATTAACCATACCACTATACATTTGTCTCAACTTTTAACTGATTTGTACACTTGGTTTTGGCTCACAGTTCATGAGTTCGGGTCCCGCGTCAGGCTCTGCGCTGACAGCACGGAGCTGGCTGGGGATTCTCTCTCTCCGCGTCCCTCTGCCCCCGTCTCTCTCAAAATAAATAAATAAATAAACTTTAAAAAAAGGTAGACTCAAGCACTCAAGAGCGAGGGAGAGTGAGCAGAGATGAAGTGAACTTTGGAAGAAAGAATAATTTGAGTGCAACAGCAAGTTTCTGAAAGTCTATTTCTGCCATGAAATCTCCCTAGGAGGAGCAGAACCTGTTTCTCACGTGCAGAGAAGCCCAGAGGACAGAGACTCTTGGACACGTTGCACACTCTCCAGAGGTAAACGTGATTCACCTCCCTGCCCTGTTTCTCTGTGAACTTCCCTTTACCTCAACTGCCACTAAAATGTGCTTACTCCTCCCTTGGAAGATTAATGTTTCTATTTGCTTTACACTTTCCCGAGCACTTGCTCATACGTTATCTTATCTTGTGGGGTAGCAACTGCGTGGTCGTCTCCACTTTACCGGTGAGAAAATGAGCCCAAGGTCATCGAGCAGTGCATGGAAGCCGGATGAGTCACCAACACTCAACTCACCGCATGATCCCCGGGGCTGAGTGACCGCCTCCCTGGATGGTCGCACAGTCATTTGCCGAACTTGTAGATGATTTCTGGAAGTCTTTGTTTCCCTATAGATTTATTACAATTTCACTCCAGTCTTTGTACCGCAGTTGGTTCGCCCAAAATTGGTTGGTCTGGCACAGCCGAATGTTGGCATTGGTGTCTCACATTTCTGGGCTCAAGCACTCGCCCATTGCGTGATGTTTCTATGTGGGTGCGTGAGCTGGGCCCTGTGTGAATCTCACCGTCCTCTTTCTGTAGATGTTTGTCCTGCCTCTGTTTCTGCTTCTTGCAGCAAAATCAGAATCTGTCCCGGCCCATTTCTGTGAGTGAATTTTCTGCACACTGACCTTGACCCTTGATAACCGGCAGAAGCAGTAGAACTTGTGGGCGGCTGTTCTCCGACACAAAGTCGCTTTCGCTGAGCCTCCCATCACGTAAGCCATTTGTCGCCATGCCTTTGGGTGCTCGTTCTCACTCCTGGTCCTGGCCTGCCCGGCGTCCCCGTGAGTCTGGCTCCTCTGCTTCAGCCTCAGGAACCAGCCATGCAGACCCGCGTGGTGCCTTCCTGTACCTGCTCTACATCTCCCAGCACCACACCACATGCAATTAGGTGCCTAATAAAGGCTCTGCACTGCTGATGACAGTAATGATGACGTGACGCCTATGATGATGATCACAACTGGGAGCAATTGAATGAAATTATGCATAGGGGTGTTAAGCTAAACGTCAAACTCTCCTAATGCTGAAATTTACAGAATTGTGGATTCCTCCCCAGGGTTTGTTGGAAAAACTCCTCCCTGGAGACAGCCAGTCTATCTTTCTATACCTGTGCGAGGGCATGTATGGCCAGTATCACGAAGCATAGGAAAGGGTTCCCAAAGGTGCTTCCAGACCCAGGGGATGGCTACGTGCCTTTCTTTTTCTTTATCTGCTTCTAATAGTGGTTCATCAGACATCTATAGAACGGGAGCATTGTGGCTACAGTGATTTCAGATGGCCATCCATTCTTCCTGTCCCTCCACTGAAGGGTCTGTTTCACCTCCCCTTGACTCTGAGTTGGTCTTATGAGTTGCTTTGACCAACAGCATGTTGGCAGGTTACCCTTGCCAGCTCTAGATCTGGATTTTAAAGGGTCTCACCGTCTCTGTTTTCACTCTCGATGCTCAGCTGCCTTGCCCTAAGCCAGACTCCTGCAGGATGAGAAGCCATGCAGAGAGGACCCACCTTGGGTATGTCAGCCCCAGTCAAGCTCCCAAGTGAATGTAGCCACACGTGTGATTCCAGCTGACATCCCAGCTCGGCAGCGTCGAGCCCTGTCCGACCTCCCAAACCACGGAGTCCTGAGAACTGATACATTATTATCGCTTTCCGTCATGGAATTTTGGAGTGATACGTTATGCAGAAGTACACAACACGACACTGCTCTGGTAGAGCCAATAGAGAACTAAGAGAATCTACTGCAGGGATCTGCAGAATCAACGCCTCGAGAGGAACTCCATTTAAAAGCCCTTCCCGCCAGGTCTGGTCCATCCTAGGCATAAATTCGAAGAACAGTGTAGTCAGAGAAGCCTGGCTCCTGTTGAAAAGGCTCCTCCCAGGGGCACCTGGCTGGCTCAGTCAGTTGAATATCCGACTTTGGCTCAGGTCATGATCTCACAGTTCATGGATTCAAGCCCCACATCAGGCTCACTGTCAGTGCAGAGCCTGCTTCGGATCCTCTGTCCCCCTCTCTCTCCACCCCACCCCTGCTCGTGCTCTTTCAAAAATAAATAAATATTTAAAAAGAAAAGGTTCCTTCCAAGAGAATCCCATGAGCAAAATGGCTCCCCTAACTCCAGCTCTGCCCATGCCTTCCCGGGGGTCACACACCCTAACACTAACAGGGGCGAAGGCAAGTCATGGGAACCAACGGAGTGGGTGGAGTGTTTGCAAATCAATCACGTGGGAATGGACATTCTTCACTCCCAAAGGGACCGATGTGTTCTCCCATTTTTTTTTTTGAAACAGGCAGCCTTCCCTGAAGTTTCATTGTCACTTTTGCTGGAGACTCAGGTAAAAGAGAAACAGCCTCCTATCATAAGACAGACAGCAGCACAAGGACAGCTGCTCATGACAAGTGGCTCATGGCTCCAGCTCAGGAAGGAAAGGGGTGGTGGTGTGATAGATGCCGTGCTGTGCTGCCCAGATCCCCCCACAGAGCTGACCCACTGGTCTCTGATGTGGCTCTCACCAACTCACTCTTTGGGGATTGCCCTCAACGAAAAAAATAGCTATCTTGACCAAGGGCATGCCCCTTCCCGGGGCAGCCCACATCCAGAAATGTTCCATGTGGGACGTAAAAGTCTGGCTCCCGCCCTTGCAGCGAAACAACCCAGACAGACCATCCTACCTTCTGTGGGATAGACTGAGCCCTTGGTTGTGACCGATGCGCCCCATCATGATTCCACTTCCCCATCCAACCCTTCCCTCTTCCTCCCCACTACCAGTGATGATCCTAAGACCACTCTCCAAAAAACTCCTGACTGCAAATTCCCATCTCAGAGTCGGCTCCCCAGGGAACCCCACCAAAGCAGGGGGTGGGGGAAGCTAAAAATGACCAGCAGTGGGCAGCTGCTGCTGTAGCCATTGTCACATGTCAAGACTGAGCTAGATCTTTGCCATGCTTCAAGAGAAGTCATAACTCTAAAATTTTATGTGAGATCTTGTAATATTTAAACGCTGACTTGCTTTTTTCTGGTGTCATGTTTGCAACCTCTGAATTCCATCCACTTCATCGGAGATCCAGAGGCTTACCCATGAAATCTATCCAGCTTCTTGGACTCAATAAAGCGAAATCTGTCAAGCTTCTTGGACTCAATAAGGTGAAATCTATGTACTCCTGTATTCCACATGATCCTCTCAAATTCTCAGATGATTGATCAACTATGAAAAGAGAGTTCCTACAGGTTGACCTTCATGCAGGCCAGCAAGCTTATTCCACCATTGCTGTAATGGGCTAAATGCTTGTGTCTTCCCCACCCCCTCCACCAAGTTCATATGTTGAAGCCCTAACCGCCAATGTGATGGCATCTGGAGATGAGGTCTTTGGGAGGTAATGAGGAGCAGATGAGGTCATGAGGGTGAGGCCTCCATGATAGGATTATCGCCCTTATAAGAAGAGGAAAAGACACCAGAGAGCTTGTTCTATCTCCTTCCTTGAGTGCACAAAGAAGAGGTCATGTAAGCAGACAGACAGCAAGACGCTAGCCACCTAAAGTCAAGGGAAGAGGCCTGCCTGGACTGGACTTTGATCTTGGACTTCCCAGAATCCAGAACTGCGAGAAATACATTTCCCATTGGTTAAGTCACTCCATCTATGGTATCGTGTTGGTATCTTCTGTGTTACAGCAGCCCAAGCTAAGAATTTCCCCTTATTGCTCTGCATCGGTTAAGTCATGGGTCAGTTCCCGCTTTGCATACACTGGCAACTACTGCGTGAGACTCTCAGGTGGGCCACATGGCACAGCACAGGACACCAGCTCCTGCACGGTGAAGACACCTCAGTTTGCCAGCCCCTCACTAGCCTGCCCACTAGCGTTGGCCTTCTTTGTTTGGACGAACCAAGGGTGCTGGCCATGTTGATCGCGAGCAACGAAACCCTGGGGCTTTAGCCTTATATTCTCACTCGCTTCTGCAACTGATGGTCCGGGACCCGTGCACACATCTGTGCAAAGAGGAGTTCAGCCATCGTCTCCCACGGTGCCCTGCCAGCGGGAACTCGCAGAACCTCCTGATGGCAGGGTCAACTAGAAACAGGAAGACGTGGTGGGGGTGGTCTGGCTACGCGTCTACCCCCATCATCAGGCCTTCTTCAATTCTCAGGCATATCCGCCTCTTTGCAGCTGTCAATCCAAAAGCCTGTTCGCTGTTCCCTTTCAGTGTGGAGAAATGCTGATGTTCTGGGGCTTCCACAGCAAGAAGGCAGCCAGCTGGCTTCGCCTGCTTACAGCCGAGATGGTAAGGCCTGGGTAGCTTCATGGCACCACATGTGTGACCCTGGCCAGTTGGCATTTGTCACCACCCTGCTGGCACGAATTGGGCACCTCCTCCCGACTGCAGGGTGACGGGAACATCCGTTGAGAAGACAGCAACATTCCCCTTACGGGTCACAGAGAAACAAACACTGCCATGCTGGCTATTCTTTTCTCAAACTGAGCTGGGTTTGGCCTGGAACGTAGTAGACTGTGAAAGAAATTTATGTGGAATGAATGAATGGGCATCAATTGAGGCAGTTTCAGAATGATATTCCGATATGATGATGTGAATATGTGGAATTTAAATGTGGGTCCCTGACTTTATCAAATAATTCTACTTTTTCCTTAAGTATTTCTGACGTCCAACATCATGGTTGCCCTTAAATTAGGGACAGGCTACTGAAGGCCCTTTTTGACCTGCTCCCATGGTGCTCCAGCCACATAGAACTCCCTTCACTCCTCTAAGTGTGTGTGTGTGTGTGTAGGGGCGGGGGGGGGGCTCTTCCTGCCCCAGGGCCTTTGCACATCTTGTTCTCTCTGCTAGAGCTTTCTTTTACCACTGCCATGACCCCCACCACCGCTAGCCTAATTCATTCATATTCATCAAGTCCCAGATTTAATGTTATTTCCCTAAGACAACTTCTTCAATCCCCAATTCACCTGGATTAGGTATATCACCTATGTTTCTGAAATTTCCCTGCTTTAGCACCCGTCACCACAGGTAGCCCCACTGCCTGTTGTTCCTCTTGTCGGACTGTGCACATAATCCAGGGAAGTGTTTCACTGTGGTATCTTCAGGAATTGACAAATGGGAGGTGCTCGTTACATGTGTGAGTTTTGATTGGTTAATTAATTGGCCATTAATAATTCCATTAATAGCTCTATTATTAAAGGGCTCTGTTCTTCTGCCCTCCTGGAGCTCAACAATGTAGGCTTCAGAGAACAGATCTTGGCATCAGACAGATGTGGTGTGCAGCCTGACCCCACCCATACCAGCTGTATGAATAAAGATAATAGAAACCACTCTAGATGGCTTAAATATAAATATATATTTATATAGATATATTAATTACATTAGTTATATGTTATACTATATATAATATAGTATATAGCATATGTAATTTATTATATATTATAATAATTATTATATATAGTATAATATAATATAATATTATATATATAATTATATACATATTGTATACATAGATACAATAATATATAAATATATAGAACATAATATATACTATATATAATTATATAATATATCACATTATACACACACCATATACATATATTATGTATATATAATATTATTATAATATAATATAATTATACATAATATATGTATATATATTATATATACATATACATATATGTATATATATTTTATATATATAATATTATTATATATATACATGTGTGTGTGTGTATATATATATATATATATGTATGTTAGTCAGTTACTTCTTGGAAGCTCCAGGAAAGGTAGGAAACCAGATATGTCAGCTGTGCTGGTTTTAAGAACTGGCTGAAAATTCTTGGATATTTGTCTGATCAGAGGCGGAGTCTAATTCCCCTCCTCGAATGTGGGCCTTAGTGACTGCATGGCATCTGAAGCTAGGCGACAGGGCTTCTGCCCGGCTTGCTCCCTCTCTCCCCACCACCCCCACCCCCCCACCGCCATGGCGTGAGGAAGCCAGGCAGCCGCATGGGAGACCACACGTAGGTGTTCTGGCCCTGGCCCCAGCAAAGGGCCCAGCCAAAGTCGGCAGCAACGGCCAGCTGTGCAGGTGACCAAGCCTGAGAGGGTCCCAGACCCCCACCTTCAAGTCACTCTACGCTGGGTGGAAGCAAAACGACCGTCTCTGTGGAGTCCTGCCCAAACGGCAGATTCACAAGCAAAATAAATCTTGCCATTGTTTTCAGCCTGTAGGGTTTGGGGGTGGTCCCTCATACAGCAACAGATGACCAGAACATCGGCTCTGCAGCCAAAAGCACGGCCCACGGGGTGCCGCAGTGAACACCCTGTGCCACTCTTGCCGGGCAGAGACCCCCCCAGCTCCATCCCGGGAGCGTAGACGCTGCATGCGGTTCTAGAGCTTCTGCCATGGCTGTGCCCCGAGAGCCGGATGTCTCCGCTGACCTCCCAACCAGAGGCGCCCTGTGCACATTCAGCTTCCTGGTGTCTGCCAGCCCCAAACCAAAGCCCGAGTGGGACATCTGACTGGCGGGTCCCACAAACGTGCCCCATTGGCAAAGAAGGCTGGGAAGGCAAGGGCCTGGGTGCTTCCAAAGGAGCCGATCCCTGATATGGAGACTTCTCCCAACAACGAAAGGGTGCTCAAAGGAGCCCAAGGGCCAGAGCATTTCTGTGGACGCCTTGCCAGAAAGCTCAGACCAGCCCTTAACCTGCCCGTGGCTCAACACTGCCCAAGCAGAGGACAGCCACCTCACGGGACTCTCAGGCAGGGTGAGACAGTGTGTGGAAAGACCTGGGCATAGGCTTGGGACCTGGTGCGTGGGCTGCATGCGATGCTCCGTGAGACCTGGTATCGTTACCACACCCAGGAGTCCACAGCTGACTGGTCTCCCGTGATCCTCAGACCAGCTTTAGCAGAACATTTGCAACATCTTGTTACAAAGCAGATTCTCAGGTGCCACCTGGGATCTACTAAATCAAGCTGGGGCCAGGGAATCAACATGTAACATACTCTCCAAGTGATTCCCTGAGCTGGCATTGGGACGTCTCTCCCCAACATTCATTCGTGCATTTATTCAACAACTGACCTCCACCTGTGAGCCCAGGGCCGTGCTAAGTAAGAGAAGAACTAGCAACCATCCACATGGGGTGGTGGGGGGGCGGAAGCTGGTGAGCCCCATTCATATGTGCAGCATGGATGATAAGACCGCTGGCAAAGAGAACAGGTGTTGTGCAACAGAGGAAAGGGAGGTGCCGGGCTGGGTTTGCCTCTCCCACGGCAGGCGATGACTGTCCACAGCAGCCACGACCAGGTTTAAGTACAGCCCCCAGGGGCGCCTGACTCCGCCCCAGGACCAAATTCCTGGGGAAGCAAATCTGATTGGCCCTCCTGGGTCACATGGTCACCCATGCGCAGAGCGCCCACCCCTCCAAACCAGCTCCCGGGACTGCGCTGTGGCCCGAAAGGTGGGTGGTGGGAAGGGATGCAGATCCCTGGGGCGCATGTCCTGCAGACAGGTGAAATCCGGTTAGCGGGAGGCAGAAATAGGCCATTGCGGGGGGAGCCTCTTGAACGGGTGATGGGACCAAAGTTCAGACCCCTTACGAGGGGGAACAATGAGGCGCTGACCGCGGGGTGGATGTAGGAGAAAGCTGATGGGCAACTTCGGGGGCAGTTATTTGCATTTCGTCTTCTCGAGTGCACAGGGGGCAGAAGAGGGTTTGCTGCACCGGTGACCGTGATCAGGACTTGTGTCAGGAGGACTGGCCTAGAAGCCCACGCACGTGCCAGCCTGGAGAACTCTTGGAGCAGAGATGGACTTAGCATTTATTGAGCACCTGCAGGGATCCAGGCCTTCGGCTCAGTACTCGGTCATTTGGCTGAATCCTTACAGCAGCCCTATTATTGGCCTATTTCACAGACCAGGGAAGCCTTAGACCGGGGAATCACTGGCCCAAGAGGAGCCTCAACCCTTGTCTGGTCCTCAGGGTTATCCATCCACGTCACCAGATGGCAAAAATAAGGGAGGCTCACGACATCTAGGTGAGACGGGGCAGGACGAAAATGGGTGGTAGGACAAGGTGGGGTCAGATGGCACTTGGGTCCAAGGTGGCAGCCAGGGACTCCAAGGGTCACAGCAGAGCCCAATTCCACCCGGTTGGGTAGCCGGCTTCCTGGCAGAGACGGGCCCTGCAGCCTCTTGCCTGCATCGGAGCCTGGGCGGGGCCTTCCTGCGCTGCCCCCAGGCTGAGCAGCCCGGCTCCCCTCTGACCAGACCCCCGCACACCCTGCTGGGGTTCCCTGGAATCAGCCTAAGTGCTGGGGGGGGTATCCCATTAGTTTTCATCTCATCAATAGAGCCAAATCCTCCCCAAGGCCTGGGCACCTGCTCAAATGCAGGAAACCAGGAAGACCAGACTGAGAAAGGCAGAAGCCGGGGGTCCCAGTTCAAGATCTTACAGACGTCATCTAGGGTGGCGGGTTGGGAGGGAAGAAGGGACAGACGCCGGAGTCATTTTAGAGGAAGAAGCCCACGGGCGTGTGACCCACAGAGTCCATCAAGGGCCTGCCACCACCAAGGTCCTGCTCTGGGCATGGTTGTGGCCGCGAGGAGAGGGAAGGACGGACCTTGGAAGTGCAGGTGGTGCTTGCTGAGAGCGTGACTCAGAAGCCAGACTGCAAGACTCTGCTGTTGACTCCTGTGTGACCCCAGGCAAGCTCCCTAACTACTCTGGGCCTCGGCTTCTCTTCGCTAGAATGGGATTCCTAGTGGTGCTTAATTCATAGCGTTATTGTGAGGATCCGACAAATTAGAGGTAGCGACCACGACAACAGGTCTTGCTCCGTGAGCGCTTGTTATTATTTTCTGAATTAGCTCCTTCGTCACTGTGTGACCGTAATTACATCTCTGGTGGGTTCGCTATGGTGGGTTTGCTGTCTGGGCTGCTTCCTCCGGGGCTGCGAGTTCAAATGCGGGCAGGGAATTTGTTCTGCCATCACTGAGTCTTCGGTGTCTAGAAGGGTGCCCACCTAGCACATAGCAAGCACTCGGTCAATACTTGCTTAGCAAATGAGTCCAGAGGCTGCTAATACCAGAGCGCCGAGAGGGGACCTCGGGCAACGTTAATGCTAAACAGAATTCTAAACTCCATAGGAAAGGGACACAAAGCCACAGGGCTTCAAAGGAAAGAGAAATAGGAGTGCCTGGGTGACTCAGTCGGTTACGGGTCCGACTTCGGCTCAGGTCATGATCTCGCGGTTCGTGAGTTCGAGCCCCGCGTCAGGCTCCATGCTGACAGCTCGGAGCCTGGAGCCTGCTTCGGATTCTGGGTCTCCCTTTCTCTCCCTGCCCCTCCCCGGCTCACACTCGGTCTCTCTCTGTCTCTCAAAAGTAAATAAACATTGAAAATTTAGAAAGAAAAAAAAAAGGGAAGAGAAATAAATCAGTTGAGAGTTCTCAGAAAGGTTTGGGAGAAGGAATACCCTGGGAGAGGGGTCTCTGAGGAGGAAGAGAGTCTCAAGGGATGAAGATGGGGTGGAAGGTGTGGCTGGAGGGGGGAGTTAGAGCAAAAGCCGAGGTAGGGAAAGGCAGAGCATGCTTCGCAGGTGGCCAGCGGTGTCCTTGGGCTGGTCTGTGAATTACAAAGGTTGGTTGCAACAAGCTTTCAGTGCACTTCCAAGGGTAAACTATTCCCTGGGTCCCAGGAGGATTCAGTGCAGGTGCTTCCTGCTCAGCGGCATCTGGGCCTGACCCTTCCCTCGAGCACGCTTGTGCTGGGAATGATCCATGGGGTCCACACTCGTGGTGGAAAAGATCCCAGTAACTTTTGTCTTTTTTTTTTTTTTTTTTAAAGAATGTAGAAGCTGGGCTTTCAATTCTGAATTCTAAGACAGCGAACATATCCCACCTTTAGAGCACAGTGCGGGTCCCCAAATAGTATTCAGCTTTGGGATGGATAAGCACGCTTCCCAGAATGCCCAAGAGCACAGTGCACCCAAAGAGTTTTAAGTTCTACTTGACTCCTCAAAGGAAATTGCCTTCTCAAAGGACCACGTGGGGAAAAAAGTGGGAGACACAAGCATGTGCGTTTTCTCCTATGTCTGGGTGAAAAACAATCCAAATCTGTCCCCTCTGCACATATTTACCAAAAAAAAAAAAAAAAAAAAGGACTCAACATTTTCTGTTTGGAAGGCAGTACCACTTTCTTAGCCCAGGAGCTGTTCTGTGGCTCACAGAGTAGAAACGATGCCCTGTTCATGGGTGTGTTTAATAACAAACAAGCAGTGAAAGTTAAAATAATTACCTGAGAACAATTGTCTATGTTTCTGTCATCTAATTAGGTAATCTGCCCAGGTGTTTAGCACCGAGGCCTCTATGCTTTAATTGGAAAAAGTCAAGGACAGAAACTAATTAGCAGCATTAATCCAAACCAGAAGTCTAATGATATTAACCACAAATCACCACTGCCATCAGGAACCTTTATTCTCACACATTTTCAAAGTGGGGGAGGAGGAGCGGAAGACAAAGTCGTTTTGAGCTTTAGAATACCGACTTCTAACCACCAGTTCCGAGCAACCTTGATCCACTCCCTCTAAGAAACTGAAAGAATTGTGATTGACAAGGCAACAGAGAATTGCAGGTGAATGAAGACATCCCTACCTTTGTTTCAGGCGAGAAAGAATGACATACCCTCTTAGATTCAAGGGCGCTCAGTTCTGTTCATACGTTGACCCCCACCTCCCTCCTGAGCCCCCCGCCCCCAAGTTAAAGATAAGAACCCACATGTGCCTAAAACTTTTAGAGGGCAAATAGATTTGGATGATTTTTTTTTTTTTAGTTTATTTTATTTAGAGAGAGCGCAAGAGCGAGCAGGGGAGGGGCAGAGAGAGAGAGAGAGAGGAGAGAGAGAATCCCAAGCAGTCTCCCTAATGCCAGCACAGGGCCCCATGTGGGGCTCAAATTCACAAACCAAGAGATGGTTGGTTACCTGAGCTGAAATCAAGAATCAGAACGTTTAACCGACTGAGCCACCCAGGTGCTCCAATTTTTATGATCTTCAGCTCTCCTAAAATTTCCTTTTCATTCATTTCTGTTTTCATTTCAATATGAGAGAAAAATAACCAAATTCTACAAGAAAAATCCCTAATTCCAAGATGGCGAATGGACTATGGGGTCTATAGAAAGAACCACCGGGTTGTTTTTATTATGGACCCTCTTCTGCTTATCTCTTGGTCTTTTTTCCAGAAATTTTCATTCCCCGTGACATTTTTCTTAGCAGACCTGGTGGTTTGAACACACAGGGAGAGACAGTTTTGATTTGTTTGGTTTTTATCAGCTAACAGAAAATGACCTTAGAAAAATTTTAGATCCCTAGCACCCTGACATTTTACGTGAGAAATTAGATAAAAACTCACACTGGATGAAAAGCCCAACTGGGGACAGGGCTGAAGACGGAAGAAGTCCCTGTCCGAGAATTAGGAAGTTCAAACGCAATCCTTATTTGTTGCAACGGAGGAAACCATTTTTCCAACCCCTCTTCTCTCCGGCGATGCCTTGGGTTTTGTTCGTACGGCTAGCCAGATCCCTCGAGGTTAGTGCCAACTGACCCAAACTTGGACCCTCCCCCACCCCCACCCAGGAAAATAAAACCTGTGTATAAAGCAGTGCTCCCGGCAGCTGCTTCGGGAGGTGCCCCTGGCTTGTTTGTTTATGTATTTATTTATTTATTGTTCATCCTCTCTTTGTTTGACACACGCTAGGCTTTTCCAAGCCTAACCCTCAAACACGGATCACGCGGAAGGGTTAAAATAATGTGGTCATTATGGGGCTATTCCCGAGGACCAGGAAGCAGACGCCCACACCCAACTTGCAGCTGGTAGGAGGCCCAATTGCCATCCACCAGGGACTTTGCTTATTTCTATATCACAGCCTCCCACCTTGATAAAAAAAGAAGAGAAAACACACCCATTTCACTTGGACTGTGCGCTAAGAATAATTGCCACCAATATTGATTGGTCCTTGGGGACCCGGCTGAATGTAAAAATTGCAGACTGTGAAATCCCAGCTGATGGGGCCTCCCAGAGACTGCTGCTTATTTGTGACATGTTCCTATGTTTAAACTTATCTGTGAAAACTGTGAAATTAATATCCTCACAATATGGTGACACACCCAGCTGGAGCACAGGGCTATTTTTGTCCTCAATGTTTTCCACGCCGGCTTCTGTCTGCGTGCCGGCCGCTGCAAGACCCTTCTGGGAAGCACGTTTGCTACCTGGTTATTCGCAAGATGTGAGCGAACGCGTGAGGTTTTTCACTTTCTCTTTGCCGCACGTTTTGTTTCAGCGGGGTTTTAACCTAGAAGGGCTCTCGTGGCGGGGGCGCCTCTGGCTTGGGTGGAAATGTCCTGATGCTGCGTTAGCCTCTCCTTCATCGTGCGCGCCCCCAGTGCAGGAGGCCGGAAGCTAGACATTTCCTGGCAGGTGCTCTCGTCTGCGAAAAACAGAGGAAAGCGTGCTAGCGTCTTAACCCCTAACTCCATGGGATTGAGTTGCAAGGTTCAAACAGGACAAGGATGGGACTTTCAGAGGTTTCTGTGATGAATCACAGCTAAAAAAGAAATCCTACTCCTTCGTTCTGAAATCACGCAGAGATGTGCTTTTAAGCCCACGCCAAAAAAACCATCAGTGGCTGTGCCGATGGAAATTTCAGGGTCTCAGGGACTGTTACCGTGACATCGATAAAAGCAGCAGAGAACTATGGCACTGTGCTTTCTGTTTGTCCAGGGGCTCTTTGTTTCGTATGTCATTATCAGAGTCGTTGAGAGAGCTCGTCTTCCTTCCCGTCTATTCGGCTGTCCTGCCCTTCCTCGTGTCATACACAAATTAAATGATCTGGGCAACACCACTTTTTAAAAACACATGCATATAGACAAAAACTGGAAAGATGTACACCGAAATTCCCCAAGGTCCTCTCCGTCTACTATACAATTCCTATGATTTTGTCTTTCTTTTGCTTATCTCTCTGTCCTCAATTTCCTACACTGTGTGTGTATCGTGACTGTAATAAGGAAACAATTATTATTTTTTTTAAAGCAGCAAATAGCATCACGTCTATAGTTCACATGCAAATTACATGTAATTTCACTTTACATATTTAATGTGACAACTATGTTTGTAAACAAAGTATTTAATATTGCCATCAATCTTCCTACTTACATTTTATATTCAAACATCTGCTGGGATGCTTGGGTGGCTCAGTCCGTTGAGCGTCCAACTTCGGCTCGGGTCATGATCTCGTGGTTTGTGGGTTCGAGCCCCATGTCAGGCTCTGTGCTGACAGCTCGGAGCCTGGAGCCCGCTTCGGATTCCGTGTCTCCCTCTCTCTGCCCCTGCCCTGCTCTCACTCTGTCTCTCTCACTCTCTCTCAAAAATAAGTGAACATGAAAAAAAAATTTTTTTTTAATTTTGCTTTTATGTTAAATGCTTTCGAATTCACCCTGATATATCCCAGTGAGGAACGACAATGTAGCTGTTCCTTCTTGTGTGTATGTACTTATTGGTCGGTTAGCTGGTCAGCCTGTCGGTTTCATTTGATCTTTGCTGGTAGGATTTCCTGTTCGTCACTTTCATTGAGCATTTGACTATATTGTTATCGTGACATTTCTAACAAAGGGTCCTGGTTGTATAAATCCAGGTGCTAACTAATGAGTAGGAAAGCCTGTAGAATGTGAAAAATATAAAGGCAAGACACAGACGCACACACACACGCAAGGTACAGTGTATCTCACGATCCCAAATTTGGAAATCGTTTTTTAAAATCACAAACCAAGCCAGTTCAGCAAACATGCCCCTAGCGCAGGAGACAACAGCAGAAAAGTCTGCATTCACGTACATCTCCTGTGAAGCCACCAATTGCTGGAAACAGCAACCTTCTTACTTCTGCGCTGAAAACAGAGCATGAGAAACCAAGATAAAACATATTCCTAACTACTTGGGAAAAACTTCTGGCTCCAGGGGCAGTTGAGAATCAACGTATTTAAGACTGTTGTGAAGCTGAGTTCACAATGTTGGTGTTATTTGTACACAATATTTCTGCAGACGCAGTTTGCTGCCCCACCCCTCAAGCCCCAGGAAACCGTCACATTTGCGGTTCCAGACCTACAGACTGATGGCGACAGGTTGACGGAGTTCCTGCTGCCGAGCCGGGAGGTCTCGAAGAGGAAGGGCTATTCCTGAACTCAGCTGTAACCCTTCACTGGCGGGGCTTGCTTTCGCGAAATGCAGCTGACGTTTGTTTTTATTGGGGATTATTGATTATTTTAACCTGCAAAGGCAGGTGTCTGGAGGCACAAGAGAGGGAAGCCGGCAAAGTGGCCCCTCAGGTTATCTTCTCTAGGCCAGGGGGTCTGTTGACGGTCATCATTCCCGAATTAGAAGACACAAAAGCTTCCAGTTCTAGAACCTTCTCTCCAAGTCTGGGCTCCCCTGGAGGCAATTACCAAAAAGCGATGTAACATTGTTTTTACTGCAGCAGCCACATCGCTGCCAACTGGTATGGTTTTTTTTTTTTTAATTTTTTTTTCAACGTTTTTTATTTATTTTTGGGACAGAGAGAGACAGAGCATGAACAGGGAAGGGGCAGAGAGAGAGGGAGACACAGAATCGGAAACAGGCTCCAGGCTCCGAGCCATCAGCCCAGAGCCTGACGCGGGGCTCAAACTCACGGACCGCGAGATCGTGACCTGGCTGAAGTCGGACGCTTAACTGACTGCGCCACCCAGGCGCCCCTGGTATGGTTTTTTAAAAAATAAATAAATAAGACAGAGTAGGATGAAGGCGGGGGGGAGGGGGGGAGGATTTCCCCATATTTAAATTTGGAAGGTTAACGGCTTGACTCTGAGCACAGACCCACAGATGTTCCACCAGAGACTCTTCCGGGAAGAGGCGGGAGGGGCTGCCCATCTCACATCAAGAAGGGCACTTGGAAAACTGCAGACACTGCATGGTGTTGGGGTTGCCCGCAAAATACATGATGGGTTTCTCCTGGACACATGAGACAAAGGAATGATTAGCATTTTTCCCCCCAGGGGCCGGGCATGATACATTCACAAAGCAATGGCTACCTAGATGTGTGCTAAGATGTTTTCTACTTGCAAAGGCTTTCTTAGGAGTTATGTAGTTCAGGAAATTCTAGCCTGACTAGCCTGACAGGTTCAGGACAGCTACATCCAGGCGCCACAAGACCACAGGCGGCCACGGTGTCCCCGGTGCCCCTGCCCAGGGCACAGGGAGCCAGGTGAAGGTTGACCGACAAGTGTAATGGTGATTCAGCTAAGAAAGCACCTCCTAGGGGCACCTGGGTGGCGCAGTCGGTTAAGCGTCCAACTTCAGCCAGGTCACGATCTCGCGGTCCGTGAGTTCGAGCCCCGCGTCGGGCTCTGGGCTGATGGCTCAGAGCCTGGAGCCTGTTTCCGATTCTGTGTCTCCCTCTCTCTCTGCCCCTCCCCCGTTCATGCTCTGTCTCTCTCTGTCTTAAAAATAAATAAACGTTGAAAAAAAAAAATTTAAAAAAAGAAAGCCACCTCCTCCGGCCATGGCCTGCGCCAGTGCCATTGGTCACCCGGAGACTCGCCAGATAAAATACAGAACACCCGGTTAAATCCGAACTTCAGGTGAGTAATGTAATCTCTGAGTTATAAATGTGTCCCAAATGTTAAAACACTAGAGCGGCACCTGGGGGGCTCACTCAGTTAAGTGTCCAACTTCGGCTCAGGCCATGATCTCGTGATTTGTGAATTCAAGCCCCGGGTCGGGCTGTCTTGCTGTCGGCGCAAGGCCTGCTTCGGATCCTCTGTCTCCCTCTCTCTGCGCCTCCCCCGCTTGGGCTCGCTGGCTCCCTCTCAAAAATAAACATGAAAACAAACAAACGGAAAATCGTACTATAACTTGGTACACGTACTGTGCTCCAGGACATATTCTAAATTGTATATACTTACAATATTACACACAAGTTTCTTATACCCAAATCTCATTTATTGTCCATCTGAAATGCAGCATATAATTCAAATTCAGAAATATGGGGTGCCCTGTATTTTTTATTGGCTAAATCTGGCAACCCCGGCATACAGCGACTTCAGAGGGTGGGGGGATGGCCCCAGGCCCTCCACGTGGCCCCCCTTCCACTTCCTACCCCCCCCCGCCCTGGGGCCCCCCCCCCCCCCCGAAGAGGCCTTCCCTGACCATGCATACACCGCCTCACCCCTTCCCACACTCTCATCCTGCCTGCCTCCTTTCCAGAGCTTATCACTGTGTGACACGCCATGCATTCTAAATAAGTAAAGTTTAGGGGCACCGGGGTGGCTCAGTCGGCTAAGTGTCCTGACTTGGGCTCAGGCCACGATCTCACAGTTCGTGGGTTTGAGCCCCGCATCTGGCCCTGTGCTGGAGCCTGCTTCAGGCTCTGTGTCTTTCTCTCTTTCTGCCCCTTCCCCGCTCACGTTCTCTCTCCTCTCTCTCTCTCTCAAAAATAACAAATAAGCATGAAAAAATTTTTCAAATCAGTAAAGCTTATTTTCATTCTCCGCCCCCCCCACCCCATGAGCTCCACAAGGCCAAGGACTTTTATTTTTACTCCCAGCCCTCAGACTAGCGCCCACTGCTCCACGGGCCTCGGGAAGTATCTGTGGCATGGCGTGACTAGCAGTGACCACGTGGGCAAAAGCAAAACTCTGACCTGAGAGCGGAGACCGAACCAAAGGAACCTGGCGCAGTTGAGCGGCTCGCCCAGTAGATCCGCCGGCAGGTGCTCCCCGGATGCTCACGGACGCGCAACTCGCCTGCTCATCCCATAGGTGCAAGGTGGGCTCCAGATTCTGCCTTCCTAACTAACCAGCTCCCGTGGCAAAGGGAGTATTTAAGAAAGCACAGATAAAGGTAAAAATAAAGAGATCACAACCTGAAGATCCCGCAATTCTGTGATCTCAAAGGAAGGTACCAATGGGCGGGGGGATCTAAGTTACTTGATAAAACAATATTTTCCAGAAAATAGAAAGCCAGTCATCCTGAAGCTAGTAGGCCCGTATTTCAGAAACTGTTCTTATTAAAGCTCCCTTACCTCTGAAGGAAACAAACAAACAAAAATGAATACAAGGATAATAAAAAGCACTTCTCCCCGCGGAAGAGAGGAAACGGTACCTGCTGGCACAGAGATGATTTCATCAGCCCGGTGACACAAGTGTTAACAGGTGCCACGAGCGGAGGTGCGGTGCCTGCCTTTTGTGGTGGCCTTGAATTCCATATGACAGGTGCTGAACGCCTGGAGGACCCTCACTGACCACGCCTTGACGGTGCTCACCATGAAAACATAGGACACTTTCCTCACTTCTATGCCCAGAAAGTAAGCAAAAGCTCACCAAAACAAACAAACAAAAAATTGTTTTCTCGGAAGAAACCTTCTAAAAGATTGAATTCAGAGTCTGGGAACGTACCTGTGACATCCCATCCCTAATATGCTCCATGTTCTACGAATTATGAAAGGAGCTGAAAATAGCTACCACGGAGTCCTTTTCATGATCAGGCTGCTATCCGTGAACACCTTTTAAAATTTACATGCAGTCTCGGGTGTGATAATTAAAAAAAAATTTTTTTTCAACGTTTATTTATTTTTGGGACAGAGAGAGACAGAGCATGAACAGGGGAGGGGCAGAGAGAGAGGGAGACACAGAATCGGAAACAGGCTCCAGGCTCTGAGCCACCAGCCCAGAGCCTGACGCGGGGCTCGAACTCACGGACCGCGAGATCGTGCCCTGGCTGAAGTCAGACGCTAACCGACTGCGCCACCCAGGCGCCCCTCGGGTGTGATAATTTAAACAGAACTCATGCTTACCGCCATTTCAAAAAAAAAAAAAAAAAGGTAGACTAGAATAAATTTCCACCCATGCCCGCTGTTTTTCTTCTTCCGGAAGTATGGAAAAGGAAAATAAGTCATCTGTTAGGCACAGATATATGCAAATGCTTCTTATAATAAAAACCGGACCAGGGGTGCCTGGGTGGCTCAGCTGGTTGAGCCTCTAACTCTTGATTTCAGCTCAGGTCATGATCCTAGGGTCGTGGGATCCAGCCCCACGTCAGGCTCTGTGCTGAGCATGAAGCCTGCTTAAGATTCTCTCTCTCCCTCTCCCTCTCCCCTTCTCCCCTTCTCTGAAAAAAAGGGCGGGGGGCGCCTGGGTGGCTCAGTGGGTTAATCATCTGACTTGATTTCGGCTCAGGTCATGATCTCATGGTTGGTGGGATTGAGCCGCACATCGGGCTCTGTGCTGATGGCTCGAAGCCTGCTTGGGATTCTCTCCCTCTCTCTCTGCCCCTCCCCTGCTTGTGCACATGCTTGTGCACATGCCTGTGCACGAGGGTGCTCTCACTCTCTTGCTCTCAAAATAAATAAACGTGTTTTTAAAAAAATTAAATATAAAATAAACAGCTTAAATCTGGCCTGTGATTAGGAATAATAGGCATTTAAAATTCAATGACGATTGAATTCTTTGGAAATATCACCAAAAGTTTATAATCTGGGAGACCTATTGTTTAGCCTCTCCTCTGTGGTTTGGCTTCGGGGAAGAATCCTACATCTCTGGGTCTCAGTTTCCTTGCCTAGAAAGTGAGAGAACCGAGGGGCACCCGGGTGGCTCAGTCGGTTGAGCGTCCAACTTTGGCTCACGCCATGAGTTCACAGTTTGTCGGTTCAGACCCCACGTCGGGCTCGATGCTGTCAGCAGAGCCTGCTTCAGATCCTCCGTCCCCCTCTCTCTCCACCCCTCCCCTGCTTGCACACACACTCACTCTCTCTCTCTCAAAAATAAAATAAACCTTTAAGAAAGGAGAACTGAATCAAATTACTTTGCAGATTCTCTCCAATCCCGACGACAGTCTATCACTTCACACGTCCTTTAACCTAAGACTCCAGCAGCCACATGCGGTTCTTCCTTGGGAAACAGCGCCACCTTCAGGTCACAATGACCATAACAGAGCTGCTGGGGCATTGCTTCTCCAGCAGGCAAGAGGCATTTGCCAGATTCACAGAAACCCGTCCCCTTCATGTCCTCTGGGATGTGGCCACACATTTGTGAGCCGGCCAACGAGGTTAAGATCAATGTGTACGGACATGGCACCAAGCTGAGCTAACGGGCCCACAGGGGACAGATGCATGCCCTTGGCCTAATTATCATAGCCCGCAGCCAACAGAGCTCACCCACAGAATGATTCCTAGTGGAAGGAAAGGAAGCAAGGAACATACAGGATTAACTGAAGCCCATCAAACAATGATACCTATTTCGACACTTCCACTTGAGACAGTTTCCACCTGTTCTTATCTTAGTAAGACACCATTTGGAGACGGTGCTTGTATACTTTTGCTAAGGAAAATTGCATAACAGACTCTTTAAGTTAATAATGTTTTTTTTTTCCACACTGCAAATATTTGTTGAGCAACCAACCGCTCAGTGCCCTCAATGCCAACACGGTGCTGAGGGCTCTCGCAGAAGTATTCTTCTTCAATGCCCACAACAGCCTTTGCAAGATAGGAATTAAGATCCACATATTTCAGCACAAGGAAATTGAGAGTCAGAGAGGCCCAGAACGACAGCTCCGGCCTCCAAGCTTGAATATGCAGACACACACACATTCACACGGTCCTCCTGAGTAGGGATGGACCTCGGTCAACCACGAACATGATAGCGACCGCCCCTTTTCGAGAGCTCATGTCTCAGCACGGTGTTTTCTGCCAGTTGCAAGCAGCAGATTGGAAGCAAAGGCAGTCTGAGAACATGGCTCATTTCTTTGAAGCGTGAGCCGTAGGCAGAAAATGGCCCTGTCTTTGCCAGCCACCCTCAGTTGCAGTGACCCAAGCCACTGTTGGATGAGGCCCAGGATAAGGTGTGATATGGCGATCTGTTACTAAGCATCGCCATTTCGAAATGATGACACTTCCTACAAATAGAGTATAGAACATTTAAAATTGTCCCTTTGATAATATCCCACCACTCCCTAAATTCCATAGGTTCTCTCGGTTGGACAAAGGCAGAGAGAAAGTGCTAGCCCAGGGAATGCGTCGTATCCAGAAATAGGTGCCCTGTGCATCACTGAGGAAAGAGGTGGGGAGCCACTGTTCAGTGCCAAGGGGCTCTGGGCTGCGTAACTCACGCTTCCCTATATTCGAATATGCCTACTTGATTTTAGTTGACAAGATCAATTTTCCGGTCTTTGTCCCCCCCCCCCCAAACAGAATACTGGGCACATAAATACTTGCTGATGCGTCAAGGGAAAAAGTATGGTCTCCATGCAGAAAACAGGAATGATACTGGCTGGGGTGATCAGACGTATTCGAGATGACAGCTGAGTTATTTTAGGACAGAGCCCAAGGAAAGAGCCTGGATACAAGGGGGATGGGAGGAAGTGTCTGTGAACTTTGGGTTCTGGGTAGCAGTCAGAGAAGACCCAGATGGAATAAGACACCAGAGTTGGCTTGACCCTTTGGGGAAGGAAAAGTTAAGATCTGACATCTGAACCACGAGGCAGCTGCCAGAAAAAGAAAAAAAATAATAATATATTGTGTAAGCAAGGAATTTCTCAATTTTAAGCACAGTATCTTCTCATACTCGGGAAAGCATGTTTTTCAGGGTTGAGTGATGACCACGTAGTCGCAGCTAGTTAGAAGTTGAGAAAGAAAGGCCTGACCCTGGTTATCCAGTTTTTTTTTTTGCATGTGATCAGAATCGACAGCGTTAGTTCCGCACTGTCTCAGAAGCCAAGGCCAAGGAGGAGGAAACAAATGGGAGGAAGCCAGCCCGGCTCGGGACTGATGGTCACGCCACGGAGGCAACCACCGAGCATGAACAGGAGCAGAAAAGCAGAAATGTCTACACGGCACACATTCCTGGAAAAAGTGTTGTGCAGCGAGCCTCAACAACGGCAGCAGTGGCTTAGCTAATCCTGGCCGGAATCCGGCGAGACCCCTCCCCAGACCCAGTGATGACGGTGGATTCACAGCCCGTTGTCAACTGGCCACGCCTTCCATGTGTCTTACCCTGCTGGCCTTCTCTTCTCCTTTCCACCCCACCCTCCGTGACCCCTGCCTCCTTTTTAGAGTCACTGACCTGCAGGCGCCTAGGACAACCGAGAATCAGTGACATCTCCCTGAGGGCCCAGAGGATGGAAACTGGTTTTCCCTGAATGGAGGGCCGAGGACTGGGAACAGGTGAAAAGGAGGACCGTCCTCCATGGGAAGCAACTGGTAGCTGGCAAAGAGGCTTTAGCTCTTCATGATTGGGCAAACTTTCAGTTCCCTGAATGAGCCAGACTTCAGGACCCGCCGGCCCACAAGGCCACTTGGGCACATGAAGGAAAAATGTGTCCTTTGAGCCAGGACAGCCCCGCTGTGGGCTTGACATGAAAAGGACGCCTCCATGGGAATTGGGTAAAATAGCCCAGGCTGGACTTGAGCCCCCATGCACTGCCGCCCCCCACCCCGCCCTGTCCTGATGGCATGAGCTTCCTTGGGCATTTACTCGGGCTGTTCGCTCTTCCTGAAATGCTTCTCCACGCCACCGCCACGAGTCTCACCTTACAGGTGACTGACCCGGGTAAGCCTCCCCAGCCTCTCCCAGCTGAACTTGCTCATTTTCCATTTGCATGTCACCCTGTGCTCCTCCTTAATTAGCCTCCTCACAATCACAGCATTTGTGGAACTGTCTTTCTCTGATGAGTGTGTAAGCTCCTAGAGAGGAGGGTACGTGTCCCCCCCCCCCCCTCACTGCCGGAAGCCCTATGCGTGCCAGGCACAGGTGATACAACTCAGTAAATGCTTCCGGAAGACGTGCATGATGGAATGAATGGAAGGTTCAACAGAGGATTCAGAAGAAGCCGCCTTATCCTTCTAAAGGGAATGGTTTGACCCCACTCCCCACTCCGTGCAGCCAGGACATATCAGGAAAGCCCCTATATCACATGCTGGGTCCCCTTATCGGGCTGGGTGGCGGAAACTGAGGCCGAATGGGCCAGCCTCGTCTGCGCTCACACCCCTATTTTTCTCGTTTGCATCCAGAAGACATGGACTCTGTGTGTGCTACAAAAACGTGCTTCCCAGACTGTACAAGAGAAGAAAAATCCTCACGCCATAGAGGCCAACTACAACAGGCAAGGGACTACCCACATGTGGAATACATGGCTGCCGGTGTTTTCTTTTCATGGTGTCTGGTCACCTTTCCCTCATTTATTCCCAAACGTTTATTGGGGTACCTCCTAGGTGCGCCAAGCACAATTCTAGTGGCTGATTTTTCCATGCTCGAGAGAGCTTTTGGAGCCCAAGCTGTGTGGATTGCTTCTGTTTCACAACACCAGACTTGGTCCAGACCTGCTGTCCGGCTCACAGCTCGAGCAGTGCAACTTGACCATGACAAGGAGAGTGCGGTTAATAGCATTAATCTGATTGGGGCACCCGGGTGGCTCAGCCGATTATGCTTAAGGGGTTAAGCGTCCAACTTTGGCTCAGGTCACCATCTCACGGTTCGTGAGTTTGGGCCCCACGTCGGGCTCTGTGCTGACGGCTCAGAGCCTGGAGCCTGCTTCGGATTCTGTGTCTCCCTCTCTCTCTGCCCTTCTCCCACTCATGCTCTGTCTCTCTCTCTCTCTCTCTCTCTCTCTCAAAAGTAAAATTAAACGTTCTAAAAAATGTTTAAAAAATAAAAATAAATAACATTAATCCAATTTACAAAGGATGTGTGTTGACCAACAGGACAGTGATTTCCTGCTTACAAAAGGGTATTCTTTGTGGACTATTTCTGGAAGCACTAGACGAGGTTAAAGATTTGCAGGGTGTTGTTGTGGTGGTGGTGGTGGTGGTTTTGTAAGTTTATTCATTTTGAGAGAGAGAGCATGAGGGAGGGACAAGGAGAGAGGGAGGGATAGAATCCCAAGCAGACCCCACACTGTCTGAAGTGGGGATCGAACTCACAAACTGTGAGATCATGACCTGAGCCGAAATCAAGAGTCAGAAGCTTAACTGACTGAGCTACCCAGGAGCCCCCAAAGATCTACAGTTTCATAAGGAGGCATTAGGAAACTATATTTATATTATTACAAGCTGATCTTCAGCTTGGGAAGTTGCATGTCCCATACAGGTTGGTGCAGAATTTTCCTCCAACCCCTGTCCTCCCCACGGGGCCCTGGCCAAGCAGCCCTCCCCCAAGACCTCCCACCCCGTCCTCACAGACCAGCATCCTCTGCTTGGCACAGTAGGGACCCACCCCAGTTGCTGTATATTTTTTTAATATCAGCCCTGATTACGGGTGAAGAATTCTGTAAAGATTCTATAAAGCATTTTATAAAGTAGCATCTAAGTACTTTGTTTTTAATTCTGAACAGGAAATTCATTGTTTTCAGGGCATTTGGCTGTAGCATGAAGACCCAGCAGAGGGAGCCATTTCCCAGCATAAAAGTTGCTATGAAACACAAGATGGCCGCGGTGTTAGGGCCGCCATAAACAAGTGCCAGAGACTGGGAGGCTTAAACAATGGGAACTAGAAACGTACTGTCCCTCACCATTTTGGAGGCCAGAAGTCCGAAATCAAGTTGTCACCAGGGTTGATTTCTTCTGAGGCCTCTCTCCTTGGCTTGCAGATGGCCAACTTCTCTCTGTCTTACCTGGTCTTCCCTCTGTGTGTGTCCTGTCCCAACTTCCTCTTCTTATAAGGACACCAGTCATTTTGGATTGGGACCCACCCTAATTATTTCATTTGACCTTAATTACCTCTTTAAGGCCCTATTTCAATTACAGTCACGTTGTGAGATACTGGGGATTAGGAGTTCAACACATGGATTGGGGGGGGTGGGGAGAATACAATTTAGCCTATAACAGCCAATGGGGTTTTGGAGTGGTGGGGGTCTGGAGCTGATGGCCAGGAAAGAATTCTTGAGACGTCTTTGGTGCAAAAAAAAGGTGATTTTATTAAAGCATGGGGACAGGACCTGTAGGCAGAAAGAGCCGCACTGGGGTTGTAAAGAGTGACTGGTTATATACTATGGAGTTTGGGGAGGTAGAGGCAAAAGAGAGGCCTCCAGAAGGACTTTCTTATGCTAAAGAGGACTCTGGCATACCAGAAGCCTTGATACTGTCAAGCTAAGGTTGTTTTCCCTCAAGTAAGGCATTAACTATTATGACAGTAGGGAGGGGTGCTTGGGTGGCTCAGCCTATTAAGCATCCCACCCTTGATTTGGGCTCAGGTCCTGATCTCACAGTTTGTGAGTTTGAGCCCCGCATCAGGCTCTGCACTGACAGTGCAGGGCCTGCTTGGGATTCTCTCTCTCCCTCTCCCTCTGTCCCTCCCATGCTCTCTCTCTCTCTCTCAAAAACAAACAAAAAAGAAAGTAGGGGGTCCTGGAGAAATGGTATACTCTGTATTTGCCTCAAGTATCTGTCAATGGGCTGCAGGTTATAAAGAAATTTAATTTTACCTGCCATTTCCTTCTTGTCTTTGTTCCCCACATCACTATGGAGGGGAGGGTGATGTTGGGGCTCCAGGAAACTGAGTCTATAGGTTTCTGGAGATGAGGCTATTAATAAGGTATCGTTTCTTCTTATAATTTATAATTATATATATATATATTTCTTCTTATAATTATCGTTTCTTCTTAAAATTTACCAAGACATTTGTAAACTGATGGAGACTCGTGTCCTGTTAACATTTGTTTTCCTCTTTCCTTTGTTCTTGAATAGCCAGAATATCACACATATCCCATGGGGGGTGGGGGGGGGGCGGGGGTGTTAGTTTGTGTTTTGTCCTCAGCTTGCCTTAGGCTCCCTCATCACAGCCCCCGCTCTTTTCAATTTTGTGAACTTTTAAAAAGCTGTATATTTTTAAATGTGTCTCCACTGTTTTCTAAACGTTCGCTCAACCTATACTCTTTTGAACTCCCGTGGTGATAAACCCATGGTTCAAAGGTCTTTGTCTGCCGCCATATTGGCACACATCAATGGTTTGCTCAGATTGACAGAAAGGGCAGACGCAGCCACCTCTAGGGAAAGTCATGCAAGTTCACATAGCTAAAGACACAGAAGGAAGTCGGTGAGGCGGACCTAAAGAGGCCACCTAAAGAGGCCACATCAGGTCTCTGGGGATGGAATGGGAAGTTGCAGATAATAAGAGCTACCCCAGGCATCGGCAAATCCAGTCTCGAAAACTCTCCCTTCCCTCTTGATTTCCCCTTCTCTCCCTGAAGCTTCATACACTTAAGGCTGGGGCAGTTCTGCTGTTGGCTGGCCTAGAGTTGCACGGGGACACCTCACGGCCTGGGGTGCCGGATCAGTCCTTCAGTTAGACAATAGCAATCTGACCGAGAAGCACGCTCTGCTCCCCGGGCAAAGAGCCTAGTCTAAGACACCCCTGACTTAGAGCCTTAGAGCTGGACCCGGGCAGTTAGATGTGTCTTAAGGGGTCAAGTTAACTGGCCCCTAGACTCTCCATGTATCTCACTCAGCCATCTCAAAATGTGGTCTACCCAATCTGAAGAGTTGTCTTAAGGATGAACAAATGCATCGTGGCACCTGAGTGGCTCAGTTGGTTAAGCATCCGACTCTTGGTTTCGGCTCAGGTCATGATCTCATGGTTCATGAGTTCGACCCCTGCGTCGGGCTGGCAAATGTGAGGCCTGCTTGGGATCCTCTCTCTCTCTCTCTCTCTCTCTCTCTCTGTCCCTCCCCAACTCACGTGAGCATGCGTTCTGTGTCTCAAAATAAATAAATAAACTTTTTAAAAAAAAGGATGAACAAATGTATCTAATTAGTAACTGGTTATCTTACCCTACAGTCAGTTCATTGCAAATAAATGTCATTCAAAAATTATTGTATGTACTTCCTTATACATCCATGTATTAGAGGATTTATGCAAAATCCAACATTACCACTCATATAGTAAATAAGACAAGGAAAGGACACGTATTTGCTTAAAGTAGGATTCTTTTGCTTACGGTGCACCTGCTTTCCTGTAAAACTGCTTGTACTTACTGCACATGTCAGGACAGTTGAGGTAGAGTTTAATTTTTGAAAAAGATTAAAAGCCCAAGTCCGGATCCAGAGGCAAGCAAGCCTTTCCGCACCCCCAGGTCTGGAGGACGGGGCAGTTCTCACGAAGTACGAGGAGCTCTGAATCAACATGGTTTGCTCAGCCATTCATTCCAGATTCCAGAAGTCAGCTGGGGCCTCTTTCCCTCTGGAGCTCAAAGCGTGATTGGCCCAGGCCCATCATAATCATATCATGACCCAGAATGTGCACTCCCTGGACATGTATTCTTGGAATCTCCCTCCCTTCTCCTGAGTATGATCTCGAGGCTTCTTAAGCCAAAGTCAAGGGTCAGACACTTAACTGGCTGAGTCACCCAGGTGCCCCAAGCCACCTTCAAAGATCAGCTAAGGTTACATATAGCTTTCGTGTTTTCTGTTTTCTTAACAATCTGTTTAACCTGTTCTCACCGAATGCCTTCTACGAGGTAGTCACAAAGGGGGCTCTGGAGCCAGACCCCAAAGGTAGAATCCTGGATTCACACTTACTGTGTGACTTTGAGCAAGTTGCTTGTCCCCTCTGGGCCTCTGTTTTCTCACCTGTGAAGTGGGGAACGTGCTAACAGCTCCCGACCCTTGGGCACGTGACTCAGGAGGTGGGGAGCACCAGCAACACCAGCATGAGTAAGAGCGCGGTCAGTGGTGCTGTGTGGTGGGCACGGGATGAGCCAGGGAACCACAGCCCAGGGCAAGTAAACCCTCAGCGTGTCTCAGTGCCCTGATGGTGGAAGTGCAGGGTGCCATGGGCTTTACAGGGGGGTCACCTGACCCACATTTGGGGAGCAGAAGGCTTCCCGGAGGAAGGGACAGCTAAGCAGAGTCCAAGAAGGGAAGGGGGAGCCAGAAAAGAGGAAGTTGAAGGGTCTTTGGGGGACAGGGAACAGCATTTGCACGCACACTCCCATAGGGAGGAGGGAACACAGAGGTCAAGGGCGGACACTAATTTAGCCTCGTGGGCATGAGGAGTGGCCCAAAGACTGGAGCACTAAACGGGGCAAGAGCAGGTTCCTTCGGCCAGGGGAGGAGTCTGCATTTCATTTCAAGGATGACGGGAGCCCAGAAGCCTCCGGCAAGGGAGCAGGCAGGTGGCATTTGCATTTTGGCCAAACAGCGCTGTCTGCTGTGTGGAAAGCGAGCGAGAGCGTGGGCTTTTGTAGTTTTTGTGTTTGCCTGTGACCCACGGGGAGCGAAGCGGCACCACAACCGTCTTCGTCTTTAAGAAAAATGACACAAAATGGCATTACAAATACCGAAACAGGGGCAGGGCTTTGCAAGGGGCTAGTGGCCCTGAAGTCCAAGCTTCATTGGCTTCGGGATAGAGCCACTTCTGATTACAGCCCAATAAATACACCCACATCACACACACACGCGCGCGCGCACACACACACACACCATACACAATATACGCACTTGAGACAGGTCAGTATTTATCATATGATGCACTAAGTGCCGGGCTATTTTCTACTGTGCTTTTTTCCTTCTATGCCATTCCATTCCATTTCTCCCTAAGGCTGTCTGTGACTCACTACAGTGATTTCATGACCCACTAATAAGTCCCAAGCTGCCCTTTGGAAGACACTGGCTTAGAGGGAGGCACAGGAAGTCCCGAAGTGGGGCTTTGAAACAGAGCGGGCCGGAGGCAGGGTGTGTTTGGCTCAGGTGGGGCCACAGCCCGGGCTGCGGCTCGGACACATGACACACAGCCACCTCCCCACGTAGGAATGCGGAGACACAGGGCCTCGCAGCCTACCAGGACAGCTGGCAGGAAAGGGCCCCTCACTGCATGGCTAATCTGACCCTAAGAAGATTTTGATTTGAATCACCTTTTTGCTTATGGTGGCCTTGGGTTTCCTGTGCCTCTCTCCAAATCAGTGTTTTCCCAACTGCAGTTTGGAGCCTATTAGTGGGTCATGCGATCACTTTGGTGAGTCTCCTACAGCATTAAAGAGAAAGAAGGAAAGGAAGAGAAGAGGAGAGGAGAGAAGAGAAGAGAGGGGAGGAGAAGAGAAGAGAAGAGAAGAGAAGAGAAGAGAAGAGAAGAGAAGAGAAAGAATGAAATGGAATGGAATAGAATAGAGAATAGAACAGGCAGAGCACGTGGTAAGGATAAGTACTGATTTATTTGGTGTGTGTCCGTGTGTGTGTGCATGCATGTGCTGTGTGTAACTTTTACTTCCAAACAGCCATTAAATAAGTAAAGCTGTAAATGCAGGGCAGAGGAAATCAATCATGTCCAGTGACTCAGACACAGAATTTACAGAATGGAGCAACTCAAGAAACTCTAGACCGAGAAATACAGAAGAGATCCAGCCCCCACAGACGTGTCGGACTCTGCCAGATGATGACTCAGTGAAAGCTGAGCAGTTTCTTCACTTGGCCAACTTTTTTTCCGCGTTGCTGTTCAATCCAGCCGTCCTTCCTCCTGCATCCCAGGGGCCTGGGTAGGAAGGGGCCTCCAGTACTGGAGTGACTCACCCTCCTACCAGTCACCTCAGAAGCCCTCAGGCCGAGATCATTCTTTTCTCTTCCACACAGATGCTCCTGCCCACTATGGGTCACGGCTCCAAACTTGTGGGAACCCGCTTCAGGAATTTCCCACCAAGTCGCAGCTCGGTCCTCGTTGTGTCAGGAGTTTACAGAGAAATAGCCGGGCTCCTAGACTATTCAGCATGAGTTGGATTTGTGTCTTGAAAACAAAAGAAAAAAACAACATTTTCTCAACTAAAAACCACGACAAGGGGTCTTAACTTGATAATTGTTCTGATGTACACGATTTATGTGAAAATCACAAAGTTCGAGTCTACATAAGTGTGTTTTTTTGTGAATTACCTTCGTGAGAAAGAATTACATTTTCTTTTTTCAAGAGTGCCATACTAGAAAAATCCAGAACGTGGAGCCATCACGTCTGGACATACGTGGGTGAACACACGTAGGAAGGAGCACAGAGCCCCCCTTGCTGTCTTCACCTCCCCCCATTGGTCCACCCACCTCCCCCCGGCTTGCGCTTCTCGCCCACACTCCGCTGACCCAGCGTTGCCAAGATCCTCACCGATCTCCAGGCTCTAAAATGCAACAGACACACTCTGGTTCTCTGCTTGACATCTTGACATCGTCCAATACAATCTGTTTCCCTCTTCTTCCTAAAGCACACCCTTCTCTCAGCTCCCACCTGACGCCACACAGTCCTGGCATTTCTTCCGTCTCTCTGGCCACCTCTCAGCTTCCTTTGCCAGCTCCGCTTCCTCTACGAAACCTCAATGGGCACGTCCCATCCTGGGTCCTTTTCCCTTTTTGTTCTATATAGTCTGTCTAGGCAACAGGCAGTCATGGGGAGGTGGCGTGGGAAATGTGTGATTGGGCAGATTGGGGTCGTCACACCGATGGAGCGGAGGCTGCATCAGCAGCCTTTAGTGCTTCCGCGTCCTCGTCCTTAGCAACTGGAACCATCTTCTAAAACAGCAGCTCCAGTCCTCCCACACCCCGGCTCAACCTGGCCCATGGGTCCCGCTGCTCTCAGAATGCGGCCCCCAAACCCTCACCACTGCCGGTGAGGAAGACGTCTCTTCAGCATCGCTCACCCTTGCTGAGTTACTTGAGCCACCTTCTGTCACTCGTCCATGACACCCTACATACTGGCTGCTATGATAACTCTTTTATCACTTCAAATAACAGTTTTGGTGCCAAGAAACATTTTTGACACTTATCGGTGAAAAAATATACACTTACTGCTTCTGCTCATGAAATAAATAAACCATCTCATCACTATTTTCTTAAAGTTTTTTTTAACGTTTTATTATATACTTTTGAGAGAGAGAGAGAGTTAGCGGGAGAGGAGCAGAGAGAGAGGGAGACACAGAATCCAAAGCAGGCTCCAGGCCCTGAGCTGTCAGCCCAGAGCCCAACGCGGGGCTCGAACTCACAGACTGAGAGATCGTGACCTGAGCCGAAGTCAGATGCTTCACCGACTGAGCCACCCAGGCACCCCTCTAATCGCTGTTTTTTAACAAAGAACATTTTATTCTGTTAACCAAATCTTTACTCCATAATTACACAAGCAATTCATTTAAATTTTAATCACACAAGCAAAAACAAAAAAATCCTAAGACACCCCCACCTTCACAAATGCTCCTTCTCTTCTCCTCCCCCACCAACTTCCCCCCCACCCCACCCCCGCCAGTGGCTAAGGCTAACATTTCCCTAGTTATCTAGTGTTGGTTCGAATGTCACATCTTTCAGGAAGCCTTCCCTAGGATGAGCGCTCCCATACACTCTCATGGCTCCTAGTCTGTCCCTTTCCAGAACTGATCATCATTGTTATGAATTACTTGGTTGTGCAGCTCTTTATTGAATGTCTTTCTTTGCTGGTCTGAAAGCAGCCCTGTGGGATGAGGAATGAGCCAGCCTCCTTCGGTGAGGGTCCCGTGGCTCCCAGCACAGTACCTAGCAGAGTGGACACTCAGGACATAGCCAATACATAGATTCCAGTTCTAGCTTCAGATGCTGACCCAGCAAGAGTGCCGATTTTCCCGGAGATAAACCCAGGAGAAAAGTGATACAATTATGCGAAAGCCCTGGGGGAACATGGTTGTGAAAGGAATGGGGGGGGGGGGGGGCGGGATTTGGCCAGAGGCAGGAGTTGTCAGTCGGTCTATGGAAACACTCAGAACAGAAACCATGGGCTCTGTGCTTATTCCTCCCCAACCAATGTCAGGGACAAACAATGACTTCCCTAGACCCATGCTAACCCTGCTAACATCCATGCTAAGACCTGTGGTCCAGTTGTCCCCGGGAGAAAAATCTCAGTAGTTCTGTGCTTGTGAGGAGTTAAGAAAAACAAGTAGGGACACACACACACACACACACACACACACACACACACACATAGTTGATTCCCTTCTCTGACAGCTCCCTTTTCAAACCTCCATGCCAGAGGAATCACAATCTAAAACTCTTCCTGAATAGTTTCTCCCTGGGGCAAAGGATGGGGAGACAACCTGAGGAGTTTGTCTTGCTGAGTATGGAGTGACTGCAGGGACTGATGCATCCACCACCTTATCTCCCTGGGACAGTGGTAGCCTAGGCACTGTCTGAGAGAGACACCAGTGCCCCGCAGCCCCGCCATGGAAAATGAGCTCACAGGTCCAAGTAGCAAAAAGCATTAGAGAGGCATGACCATTTTCAAGACGAACAAGCAAGGAAATAACAACAAAAACTAGGTTACAGAGTCCATTGGAAGCAGAAATGTTCGTAAGTCCAAGACGTGAAAATTAGCCTGATAGGGAAATACAAATCAAAACCACACTGAGATACTACCTCACATCTGTCAGAATGGCTCACGTGAACAACTCAGGCAACAACAGATGTTGGCGAGGATGCGGAGAAAGAGGATCTCTTTTGCATTGTGGGTGGGAAGGCAAGCTGGTGCAGCCACTCTGGAAAACAGTATGGAGGCTCCTCAAAACACTAAAAACAGAACTACCCTACGGCCCAGCAATTGCACTACTAGGTATTTATCCACGGGATACGGGTGTGCTGTTTCGAAGGGACACATGTACCCCCGTGTTTATAGCAGCACTATCGACAATAGCCAAAGTATGGAAAGAGCCCACATGTCCATCGATGGATGAATGGATAAAGAAGATGTGGTATATAAATATACAATGGAGTATTACTCGGCAATCAAAAAGAATGAAACCTTGCCATTTGCAACTCCGTGGATGGAACTGGAGGGTATTATGCTAAGTGAAATTAGTCATTCAGAGAAAGACAAAAACCATATGACTTCACTCATATGAGGACTTTAAGACACAGAACAGATGAACACAAGGGAAGGGAAGCAAAAATAATATAAAAACAGGGGGTTATGGGAGGGGGGATGGCGTAAATGGGTAAGGGGCATTAAGGAATCTGCTCCTGAAATCATTGTTGCACTAGATGCTAACTAACTTGGATGTAAATTAAAAAAATAAATTATATTTAAAACCTTGACCTGATAAATCATTAAGAAATAGGGGAGGGGTACCTGGGTGGCCCAGTCAGTTAAGTGTCTCACTCTTGATTTTGGCTCAGGTCATGATCTCATAGTTCATGAGATTGAGCCTCTCATTGGGCTCTGTGCTGACAGCATGGAGCCTGCTTGGGATTCTCTCTCTCTCTCTCTCTCTCTCTCTCTCTCTCTCTCCCCCTCTCTCTCTGTCCCTCCCCTGCTTGTACTCTTTCTCTCAAAATAGAAATAAACTTAAAAAAAAATCTTTAGGGAGGCTGGGTGGCTCAGTGAGTTAAACGTCTAAAGTTCGGCTCAGGTCATGATCTCACGGTTCGTGAGTTCGAGCCCCACATCAGTCTCTGTGTAGACAGATCAGAGCCTGGAGCCTTACTCCAGGTTCTGTGTTTCTCTGCCCTCCCCTGCTCATGCTCTGCCTCTCTCTCTCAAAAAATAAATTAACATTAAGAAGAAAATTTAAAAATAAAATCTTTAAAAAAAAGAAAGGACAAAGGGGAAATGAAGCAATAATAAAACAACATAAAAAAGGAACTGAGCATATGACATAAAAATACATAAATAGTTGAAGTAAAGACACGTTGATGGAAATAAATAGCAGACTGGATGCAATTCAAGAACAAGTTGGTGAATTGGAAATCCAGCCTGAGGAACTTCTTTAAAAGAAGGGCCAGGGGCGCCTGGGTGGCGCAGTCGGTTAAGCGTCCGACTTCAGCCAGGTCACGATCTCGCGGTCCGGGAGTTCGAGCCCCGCGTCGGGCTCTGGGCTGATGGCTCAGAGCCTGGAGCCTGTTTCCGATTCTGTGTCTCCCTCTCTCTCTGCCCCTCGCCCGTTCATGCTCTGTCTCTCTCTGTCCCAAAAATAAATAAACGTTGAAAAAAAAATTAAAAAAAAAAAATTAAAAATTAAAAAAAAAAAAGAAGGGCCAAAAAAAAAGGAAACCATTAGAGGAAAGCAAAGAATCATGGGTGATTTATGTGTAAGTGCTAACATGGGTGGCTCAGTCGGTTAAGCGTCCGACTTCAGCTCAGGTCACCATCTCACGGTTCGTGAGTTTGAGCCCCACATCGGGGTCTCTGCTGTCCGCACCGAATCGGCTTTGGATTCTCTGTCCCCCTCTCCCTCTGTCCCTCCCCCATTTGTACTAAATAAATAAATAAACAAAAGCATTTTAAAATATGCAACTATCAGGGCGCCTGGATGGCTGGGTCAGTTGAGCGTCCAACTCTTGATTTTGGCTCAGGTCATGATCTCGCGGTCCGTGAGTTCCAGCCCTGCGTCGGGCTCTGTGTGGACAGCTTGGAGCCTGGAGCCTGTTTCGGATTCTGTGTCTCCCTCTCTCTCTGACCCGCCCCTGTTCATGCTCTGTCTCTCTCTGTCTCAAAAATAAATAAACGTTAAAAAGCAAAAACAACAAAAAAAAGAAGTTGCTGCAAGAAACATAGAAATACAAGTGACTGAATACCTTAGAAAAGTCAGTTGTTGTCTTAGCCTAAGAACAGGAAACAAAATACATTTATAGTTACCCAGAAGTCTAGATCAGAACTGTCCAACAGAAATGCCATGTGAGCCACATAGGTCACTTTCAACTGAAACCACAGTTAAAAATTAGAAACAGGTGAAATTAATTTTAATAATATGTTTATTTAACCCATTATGTCCAAAATAATATAATGTCAACATATAATTAATTTTTTTACTGTTTGTTTATTTTTGAGAGACAGAGACAGAGCACAAGTGGGGGAGGAGCAGAGAAAGAGAGGGGGACCCAGAGCAGGCTCCAGGCTCTGAGCTGTCTGGACAGAGCCCAATGTGGGGCTCGAACCCACAAACTGTGAGATCATGACCCGAGCCGAAGTTGGATGCTTAGCCGACTGAGCCACCCAGGCACCCCTAACATATAACTAATTTTTAAAAACTGTTCATGAGATCTTTTACCCCGTCACATGCTAACTCTTCAAAATCCAGTGTATGTTTCGCACTCAGAGCCTGTCTCAATTCAAAGGCTCCATAGCCACGTGTGGCGAGTGGCTTCGTACTGGGCAACATTGCTCTAAACATCAATAAGATGGTGTTGGAAATGAAGGGCACCAAGAACTATGAGAGTGTGCTAAGTATTCGTCTTATTTGATGGAGGAAACAAATTCTAGTATTTAAAGGCATTACAAAGGTGGGACAAAATGAGTAATAAATGAAGGGCCAAACTGGGACACCGGATGGTTCCCAGGGTGCAAAATTTAAAGAAGCACTCACTCTCAGGTGCCGACCTCGAACTCGTCTGATCCCGAGTGAGTGCCTCCTTGAATTTTGTTCCTGGGAAGCATGTTTGCCTCACCACACTAGTCCCAGCCCTGCTTAAGACAGAAGAAATGTCCCAAATATAGTAATAACTGCAATAAACGTAAATGAACAAAATGCACCAAGTGAAAGATACAGATTGCTGATTGAGTGGGAACAAAATCAAGATGTATGCTGTCTAATAATATCTGAATACCTGCAACACGAGACCACACAAAGATTGAAGGCAAAAGCATGGAAAAAGACATACCAGGCAAATGCTAGCCAAAAGACATTTTGTATATAACGATATTAATATCATATAAGATTAGAATAACCATACATAATTTATTGTCTAAAGCAACATATCTTTGAGAACAAAAGGTATTCTTAAGAATGACAGCAGGAGGGGGGCACCTGTGTGGCTCTGTCAGTCAAGCCTCTGACTCACTTGATCTTGGCTCAGGTCATGATCTGGTGGTTGGCGGGATCGAGCCCCACATCAGGCTCTGCGCTGGCAGCATGGACCCTGCTTGGGATTCTCTCTCTCTCTGTCTCTCTCTCTCTTTCGCTCTCTGATCTCCCCTTCTGGTTGGTTCTCTCTCTCTCTCTCTCTCTCTCAAAATAAATAAATAAACTTAAAAAAAATTACAGCTGGAAAAGAGAAATAAACTGGGACTGTCTTAAGCAAATCAAGATGGATGGTCAGTCATGCAATATGAAATAAATCAGAAAGTATTATTAAGGATAAGAAGGATTTTTAAAAATTATAAAGGTTTGGGGCACCTGGGTGGCTCACGTGATTGGGCATCTGACTTCCGTTCAGGTCATGATCTTGTGGTTCATGGGTTCAAGCCCCACGTCAGGCTCTGTGCTGACAGCTCAGAGCCTGGAGCCTGCTTCTGATTCTGTGTTCCTTCTCTCTCTGCCCCTCGCCCGCTCATACTCTGTCTCTCTCTCTCTCTCTCTCTCAAAAAATAAATAAAAGACACTAAAAAAATTTTTTTAATTATAAAAGTGTTAATTCCTCAATATTATATGAAGCAAAAAAACCCCCGATAAGACAGAGAAAAAAGGAACAAACAAAAAAACAGACTCTTAAACACAGGAAACAGACTGGTGGTTGCCAGAGGGGAGGTGGGTGGGGGGGGGGGGGGGGCGGTGCGTGAAATAGGTAGAGGGGATTAAGAGGTACAAACTTCCAGTTACAAAATCAATAAGTCACAGAGATAACAAGGACAGCACAGGGAATATAGTCAGTAATATTGTAATAACATATAGTGATAGATGGTGGTGACCACATTTATCGTGATGAGCACTGAGCATGGACAGAAGTACTGAACATGTTGTACACCTGAAACCAATATAACACTGCATGTTAATCATACTTCAACTTAAAATTTTTGATAGACATATAGGGGGACATTGCTCAACTCCACCTTCATGATAGGAGATTTTAACACACCATTCTCAGTGAATGATGGGCCAAATAAACAAACAAAAACTCGGGCAAAAAATATAAAAGGTTTGAATGTCACCTAAACATACATACAGGGTTACGTATCCAAAGCTTTAAAAATGCGTTTTTTCAATCACGTATGAAACATTTACAAAAATTGATCATATACCAAGCCATGGAAAGGCCCTAAACAAACTTCAGAGAATCAGTATCACACAAACCAGACCTTCTTGACCAGGCGCAACTGAGCTAGAAGGTACTATAAACAGAAATATTCTGCACGTTTGCCGGTGGGCATATAAACTGATGTGAGAACACTGGGGGAAAGTTTAGCACGGCCGCCTGAAGCGAAATAGCCACATACCCTGCGATTCAACAATTTCACTCTTAGAAACATACCTGAAGCTCCTGCACCTGTAAATCGGGCAAAATATACAAGAACGTTTGCAGCGGGACTGCTCTCAGTCAGAAAAACCTGCGGGCGCCTGGCTGGCTCGGTCGGTGGGGCATGTGACTCTTGATCTCAGGGTTGTAAATTCAAGCCCCACGTTGATGGTAGAGATTACTGGGGCGGGGGGTGGGGGGGAACCTGGAAATAACCTAAAAGCTCATCAAGGAAAAGTAGGAGAAAAGATCACGGGTGAGTTTGTTTTGTCCTGCCGTGTAACAAATTGCCACAAATTTAGCGGCTTAACACAACACCGATCTATTACCCCAAAGTTCCGTAGGTCAGAAATCTGGACAGGAGGTAGCTGAGTTCCCTGCTCAGGGTCTCCCCAGGCCGGCTCAAGCCGCTGGACAGGCAGCCAGCCCGTCTGAGCCTGGGGTCTGCTGGCAAGCTCACTGGTCGTTGGCCGAAATCGATTGCTAGTGGTTGGAGGTCAGAAGCTCTACTTTCTTGATAGCTGTCGGCCAGGCGTTCTTAGCTTCTGTAGGCCACCTGTCACATGGCCCTGTCCGCAGCATGACCGCTTTCCTCTACAAAGCTAGTCGGGAGATTTCACCTCACCTTTAAATCTCTGACTCTGGCCCCAGAGATAAAGGGCTTGTGCGATTAGGTCAAGTTCTCTTTCTTAAGATCCACTGGTTTGGGACCTGAATCACATCTGCAAACTCCCATCACAGCAGCACTTAGATTAGTGTTCGACTGAATAAGATGTGTGTACCAGGGCCCAGGTGGCCACCTTACTCTTCTGCCGTCCTCAATGGTCTGTTCACCTGATGAGTATTATGTAGCTCAAATGGGATGAGTGACAGCCACCAGCAACTGGAGGGATTCTCCTTAGCAATTTAATATTATAGGGAAAAACTAGAGTCCCAAAGACCCTGAATTAAAAACCACTAAAGGGGCGCCTGGGGGGCTCAGTTTGTTAAGCCTCCGACTTCAGCTCCTGCTCTCGCGGTTCTTGAGTTCAAGCCCCACATCAGGCTCTCTGCTGTCAGCCCAGAGCCCACTTTGGATCCTCTGTCTCCCTCTCCCTCTGTCCCTCCCCCGGCTACCACCCCACCCCCTCAAAAATAAATAAGCATTAAAAAAAAAAAAAAAAAAAAAGGATGTGTGTATTCCCTCCGTGGCTGGGGAGGCAGCTGGATTCCGGATAGCACCAAAGAGGCAGTGACTGATTTCCTCAGGGCAACCTCACCACCTTGGAAAACTTCCAAAATGTAAGTCGAAATGGCCATTTGTTAGAAAAGCCTCGTCTGAAAATATATGCAGTGATCAGATACCACTCTTACCCACTCAGACCTTGAACTCTCTTACCCCTGTTTTCTATTTCCTCTCTTCCCCAATGCCACTGGCTCCTGTGCCCCTGCATTTAAACATACCCAAGGCTCTCCTGGGGGGGGGGGAGTGGGGGGAGAGGTGGGGCAGGAAATGAAGCAAGACCTCTCTTTCCCCAAAACCCTTCCAGCAGCAACACTAGCGAAAGATGTTGCAAACACATCCCCTACAATCTGAGTCTCGGTCTTCAGGCCACCCACGGCCAACTGACTTTCGCCCTCTCCATTGCACAAAACCTGCCCTCCTCCACCAAGTCACCCACCACTGCTGGCATTTAATTTTCCTGGCCTTTTGGCACCCTTTGACTCTGTCAACCACTTCCTCCATGAACCCTTTTTTCTTAGAAGCTGTCACCTCCCTGACCGCTCCTTTTCCGATTCATCCACGGGTTCGTTTTCCTCCACTGTCCCCTAAATGCCAAGGGACAGTTGCCAATTGTACACTGTCGGTCTCCAGATCCTCCCTTGTGCTCAACCTTCTTCACTCTGGGTGCATAGAACCAACTAGCCGCAGGAAACGTCTTCAAACCCTTGTACCTAGAACCCTCTGTACCCCAAGCTGGGCTCGCCATTTCCTCCACCCCCCCAATGTCTGCTCTTTCCTTGATGTGTCCTCTATTCGCAGGGCTGTCCAGAGAAACAGAGCCAACGGGATACGCAGAGAGAGACGGATTTCTTTTAAGGAACTAGTTCGCAAGATTGGAGAGGCCGGCAAGCAGGAAGCCTAGGGAAGAGTTGACGTTGCAGCTGAAGTCTGAAGGCGGTCTGGAGGCACAAGTTCTCCTTCCTCAAGGGACCTCACTCTCTTTTCGTACGACCTTCAAATGACTGGATGAGGCCCACCCACAAGAAGGGTGATCAGCTTTACTCACAGTCTGCTCATGTCAATGCTGATCACGTCTAACAAATACCTTCACAAAAACACCTAGACTGGCATTTTGCCAAAACCCACGTCCAATGGCCTAGCCAAGGTGACACAGGAAATTACCCATCACACGTACCATCTTGGAAAATGGTACCACCATCTAACGTTCCCACACGTTTCTGACCCATAGACGTCCTGGTCCAGGGCCCCATCACATCTGAGCTACGACAAGAGCCTCGGCCCCGCCCTCTGCCCTTCTGGTCTCACCTTCGCTGGACACAGTGAAGAGTGAATCTGCTGATCCTAAACTGGCCTGTGATCATTTCCTGCTCTAGACCACCATGAGCACCCAGTCTGATATAGGAATGACCTGTTGTTGGCTCAGATACCAGGAGTGGTGTTCCTGGTGTGCAATTTCTCTAGAATGAAGAACTGGTGGTTACGTTTGGAAGGAAACAGTGCAATCTAAGTTACACAACAGTGACAACTCTAGAAAAGTCAATTGCATTAAAACCATACCATCTCAGTCTGCTTGGGCTGCTATAACAAAATACCCTAGACTGGGTGGCTGAGACAACAGATGTTTATTTCTCATGGCTGTGGAGGCTCGAAGTCCAAGATCAATGTGTTGGCCAATCGGCTCCCGGAGAGACTCTTTCTCTTCTTACAAGGACATTAATGTCATTCATGAGGGCTCCTTAGCATTCACCTTAGAGTTCCTTACAGCTTTCACTCTGGGGGACATTGACTAAATCCTCTCTGGTGAGATCAGGGGAGTTGGAGCGTTGTCATACCCAAAAACATTATCGCTCCCCAGCACTTACGCCAGGACCTAGGATCCAGTCAAAGCAGTTTGATAGGCTCTTGCCAGCCTCACACAAGCTGCCTGCCTTCCTGAGCCACTCCTCTAGAAAATCCTAGGGTCTTCCAGAAATCCATCAGCTCTGGGGCGCCTGGAAGGCTCAGTCACTTAAGCGTCTGACTCGATTTCAGCTCCGGTCGTGATCTCACCATTCGTGAGACAGAATCCTGCGTCGGGGTCTGCGCTGACAGCAACATTGAGAGAGTCAAGGTACATGAGAAAACATGAGGTTTAGGGATTTTAAAAAATGAACCCACATTTCCATAGTGACTCACTAGCTGAGATTCAATAACACATAGGTAAAATTAACTCATTGCCATCGTATTGGCTCAAGAGACTAGCAATCACTTGGTCCGCTGGCCTGTTCTGGATAAGAACGCTGTCTCAAATCCCATTACTTCCTTTTTCCTTTCCCTTCAAGCCCCGGTGACACCCATTTCTCAAGAAATCTTGGAGGATGATCTGGGCTCCAGAGCACTGCAGCAGCCCCAGGACCCTGACACCTTACTCACAAAGACCCTAGTAGGGTGAGGGCATGAACAGAGCCAAGTCCTAGAGAATGATGCTAGCCCAAAAAGAGAGTTGAAGAGGAAGGAAATGACTAATTCTGAGAATCACAGGTCATGTACATATGGCTTAGTCTCTGAGTTGAGGTTGGGTGTGATGGAGGCAGGGCCTCTTTGTCACCCAGGGCCAGAAAATGGCCCAAATGCCAAGGCTGGAACACCCGGAACTATTATCAGAGACATTTTGCAGCTGAGCTGGAAGAAGCAGCCCCTCCATGGCCCATTTCCTTCCACCTGCCTGGGCCACAGAAGGCAGCTGCAGAGAGAAAAAAACTCGGTGCGGTTGAACTATGGTTTCTCAGTTTGAGACTCAGGGGGATGGGGACAGGGGAATTGGCCCACACTGTCCTCACACATGCAAGTTTGAGGAAGAGCTCATGGTTTATAATGGGCACAGCCATCTACAACCTCAGCCACGAGCTGCCAAGAGGAAGCTAGAGCTGAACAGTTCACCCCAGAAGTAAACTTGACTAATGAAACTGTTCATGCCAGAGTTGAGGCCAGATCCTGTCCTGCAGGCTCCTGATTCGGTTTTCTTTCCATTGATCCCGAGAAGAGTTGGAAGGCACAGGATTCTGCATTTATGAAGAGAAGGATCAAACCCACTAGTACTCTCTCCAGCCCAGAGAAATGCCTTCACTGGGTCACCTCCCATCATGAAGACTTTGATCTACCAGGGTATTTCACGTCTAGAATGTTCCTTCTCCACAGACCTCCTTCAAGACCCTTTCTGTTCAGCTCATTAGCAGAAATGTTGCCATACGGCTTCCTGCAGAGTGCCGAAGCTGTCAGATACATCCTTCCCTTCCGTTTTCAAATCTACCCACTCTTTTTGCCTTCCTTTGTCCTGTTGCAAAGGACAAAAGGTCCCTGCCTCTACCCCAAACCAGCCCCGTCAGTGTTTGGGATCCCCCTCCCATCTGAACAACTTCACTCTTGCCTTTATCTCCTTGTTTCCTCCTTATCAACTTGTCGCTCTATAAGATCATCCTCAATAGACTGTGAACATGCCTGGTAATCTCCCACAGGGAGTGAAAGGATGGGTGAAATAGGGGACAGGTGATGGGGATCAAGGAAGGCAGTTGTTATGGTGAGCACTGGGTGCTGTATGGACCTGTTGGATCACTGCATTGTATGCCTGAAATTAACATTACACTGGATGCTAGCTAACTGGAATTTAAATAAAGACTTAAAAAAAAAACAACACCACCCACCCCTTCAAACAACGGTGAGATACCACCACGCACCAATTGGAGTGACAAAAATTCAAAAACACTGACACCACCAAAAGCTGACAAGGGCAGGGGGGCGTTCATTCACTGCTGGTGGCAATGCAAAATGGTACGCCCACCTTGGAAGGCAGCTTGGCAGTTTCTTACAAAACGAAACATACTCTTAAAATATGATCCAACGACTGCACTCCTTGATACAAACCCAGATGAGTTGTTCACACAAAAACCTGCACACAGATGTCTATAGAGGCTTTATTCATAACTGCCCAAACTTGGAAGCAACTAAGAAGTCCTTCGATAGGTGAGTGGATGAACAAACGGTGGTACACGTTTACAATGGAATATTATTCGGCACTAAAAAGGAGCTATCAAGGGCTATGTGCTGTATGATTCCAACTATATGTCATGACGGATAAAGCAAAACTATGGAGGCAGTAAAAAGGTTAATAGCAGGGTTACAGAGGAGAAAAAGGGAATGACAAGTGGGGCACAGGACACAAGAGGGGCAGCAGGATGCCGCAATGGTGGATGCAGGGCTTTATTCTTTTGTCAAAACTCAGGGAATATATAACACCAAGAGTGAACCTTAATGTAAAGGGTGGACTTTCGTTGATAATCACGTATCAGTATAGCTCCATTGTAACAAATGTCCCACACTAGTGCAAGATGTTAACAGGGGAAACTCGGGGAAGGAGTGGTATGGGGATGCTCTGCTTTCCACTCAACCGTTCTGTGAATCTGCAGCTGCTCTAAAAAAAAATAAATCATTTATTTTAAAGAGCAAAAATAAAACTATTCACCTGTGTCCGCAGGGGCCATCCTGGCTCCCACCTCACTTCTCTGCTCACTTCCCTCCAAAACTTTTCCAAAGCTGCTCTCTCACCTCCCGTGTTTGTTCCCAACCCTATCTCTCTTTCTAGATATATATTCCTCTCTCTCAGTTTCCGGCTGCTGGGAAAAGGAAGTATCGCAATCTTAGCGGCTTAAGATAACATAAATGTATTAGTTTACAGTTTGGGAGGTCAAAAGGCCTAAAATCAAGGACAGAGCTCCCTTCCTTCGGCACTGCAGCAAGAAATCCGTGTCCTTGCCTCTTCTAGCTTCTGAAGGCCACCTGCATGCCGTATCCTCGGTCTTCAAGGACATGGCCCCTCCCTCTGTACTTCGATCTTTGTCTTCTGATTCCGACCCGCCTGCCTCTCTCTTATGTGGATCTTGTGATTGCCTTGGGCTCATGCAAATAATCCAGGATAATCTGTCCATCTCAAGATCCTTAATCACATCTGCAAAATCCATTTTACTATCTAAGGTAACAGAGTCAGAAATTCTGGAGTGCAGGGGATGGGTGTCTTTGGGTTGAGGGGGGGGACCATTCTGCAGCCTGCCACACTCTCTAACCGGACTCCACTGAGACAGCTCTTGGCAAGAGGTTCCTGGCAGCCTCTGAGTTGCAAAGCCCAAAGGTCACTCCTTCATCGGGTTCAATCTATCAGCCACGGTCAACAGAGTTGATTGAGAAAGTCTCTTCCCTCCACTTCCATGACATCCAATCTCTTCCTACCATCCAACTGACCACGCATGGCAGTTCCCTTGCCTCGCTTCTCTCCTGGATGTCTAGACATTGGCGAGACTCAGGGCCAGTCCTCAGCCTTCTTCTCCATCTGTTCTCTAGGTGACCCGACACATCTGATGACTTAATACTCCAGCTCTATGCTGACGATGTGCAAATTTAGAATTCCAGACTATACCTTTATGCCAACGCCAAAAACTGTATACCTCACTACCTTCTTTGTACGTCTTCAATGCATTTTTACTTTTAAACAGTCACAAAGGTACAGCAAAGTTGAACTATGGGACAAAGAGCTTTTTTTCTGAGTCATTTCCTGTGGCCCATCACCCCTAAATACTTTCATGTTTACTTCCTAGGAGCAAGGGCAGTCTTCCACATGACTATAATACAACATTCGTGATAAGGAAATTAACTTTAATGAGCTAATACCATCTAATCCCTGGACCTCCTTCAGGGGTCCCCAGTCAAGTCCTCTGAAAAGGACCCAGTTCAGTCACAAATTGCTTTTAGTTGTCATGTCTCTTTAATCTCCTTTAGTCTTGAAGTTTTCCTTCGACTTTGACCTTCATGACCTTGACCTTCACGACTTTAGAAGACTGCTGGCCAATTATCTTCTAGAATATCATTATATTTGGTTATACACCTTTGGCAGGAGCATCGCAGATGTGGTCTGCTATCTGAAGAAGACATTGCTCCCTGCTGAGCCATATGCAATTTATGCAGTGTTGTCCCAACATTGACGGTGTTCAATTGCATCATCCGATTTAAAATGAACTCTGACAACATAGGCCACCGTAAAGTTACTCTTTTCACCTTTGTAATTAATAAGTATGTTTTGTGGGGACATGCTTTGAAAGGAGGTAAACATCCTGCTCTTCATCAAACTTTCAACTTACTCAATATAAAACAAGGAAAACACCAGTGTGGACTCATGATGTCCCTTTTTATTAAGTGGGTTATAATCCATTACTGGCATTATTTATTTTGATACTCCCATTGTCCTTGTTTGGGCCAGTCCCTTCGACATGCCCCTATCATTCTTTGAGAGCTTCCTTGCTTTCCTGCATAAGGTGTTCCAGACCTGCCTTGTGCTTTCCCTGCCCCTACCCTGGAATCTCCAAGGAACCAGTTTCTTTTACTGGGTAATTATATTTCGAATCAAAGATCTAGGAACTAGGTATGCCTATCACTATTGGAATGTCACCAAGCCCCTCAGAGGGCAAAGCTAGGGGGGGAAATACACACATACATGTATGCATTCATATCTCAGAGGGCAGAGTTAGATAGATAGATAGATATAGATATAGATATAGATATAGATATAGATATAGATATAGATATATTCATTCTATAATTATATATATTTATTTTTAATATTTATTTTTGAGAGAGAGAGAGTGAGAGAGAGAGCGAGCGAGCATGGGCAGGGAAGGGGCAGAGAGAGAGGGAGACACAGAATCCAAAACAGGCTCCAGCCCCGAGCTGTCAGCACAGAGCCCGACGCGGGGCTCGAACTCACGAACCGTGAGATCATGACCTGAGCTGAAGTTGGACACTTAACCGACTGGGCCACCCAGGCGCCCCTATATATTTCCATTATATACAAAAATATATAGCCTCACACATACTTATATTACTTATAAATATTTACATTCACATGTGCACATTCTATATTGTACATATTATCTTTTATATATTCTATTGTGTCTATTATATTATTATACCTATTTACATTTTATGTCTATATCTATCTTTCTATGGGTCTACCCATCCATCTAGAGAAAACCATGAGTTCACATCAATGCCTCCAATTCCAATCCAACACCACAGAGTTGATTCTAGTCTCTCCCTCTCACTACCTGTTTCTCCAACAGAACCTTAGCTCCCATTAGCCTTGATAGATTGATAGTATGACTGATCCCCCCTGTAGTATGTAACCAATCTCCAATCTCCCCTGCCCCCCCCTTTCTCAGCATGAATGCCCTCCTCAACCCACCTGGGCTGTCCCCATGAGAATTCCTTCCTCACCCCTTTTGTACCTCACACTGCCCCCTACTCCCGTGTGGGTGCAACCCTCACTCTCCGGCATGCTCTGACGCTCCACGAAAGATTGTCCTCACGGATGCCCCTTTCTCCCCTCGATGGGTTTCCACGGCTCCCCCATCACTCACCAGCATGGTCCCTGTCTTGCTCTGTCCCACCTAGCAACTTTAGGACTCTACCTGCCTTAGCATCAGTGGAACTGTCAAACTTAACACTACAAGGCAGAATGTTAGATTTCCATCCTCTACCCTTACACCATTTTTCTCTCAGCCTTTCCCATGTCAATTCACGAATCCAGTAGCCAGCGCATTGCTCCAGCCCTCGATACGGTCATCCGTGATTCCACACTAGACTTGCTCTTCCCTTTCCTTCTTTGGCTGGTTCCTGCCCCGGGGGCTTTTGGGCTTAGCTCTTCTTCCAGCCTGGCCCTCTAGGAACTCTTAACCTCAGACTTCCCATTGTTCAGGTCTCAGCCCAGATGTTCTCAGCTGAGAGAGGCCCTCCCAGACCAGCTTGTCCCACGTAGCTCTCCCAGGCCCCTTCCGGCTTACCACCTGTTGCTTTCTCCTCGCATCACTCTGAAATTATCTTGTTTGCTTATGGTCTGTGTCTGCACCCCCAGCCCCCCTCCACCCACTAGTTGTATAAGCCCCACCAGAGAGCAGAACTTGGCCTGTGTAATATACTGTGCTACCTCCAAAACACACAATAGTTAACATGGGTGGGTGCCCAATATATATTTCTGAGTGAATAAACAAAGGTGCATTTTTTAGAATGTAGTAGACTTTCTTTACAGAAAAATACAGCATATAGTACAGAGATTTCCCATATAACCCTTCTCCTCCATACAGTTTCCCTTATTGTTAACATCTTGTATTGGTGTGACACATGTTACAATTGATGAGCCAATAGTGATACAATATTATTAAAGTGTAAAGTTTACATTGGGATTCACTCTTTGTGTTACCCAATTCTACGGGTTTTGACAAATGTATAATGTCATGTAGCCACCACTACAGTATCACGTAGGATAGTTACAGTGCCCCCAAGTCCCCTGTGGTCCACTTTTTCTTCCCTACCCTCTTCATACCAAAACACCGGAAACCACTGATCTTTTTACTGTGTCTATAGTCTTGCCTTTTCCAGAATGTCAGGTCATTGGAATCGTACAGCATGTAGCTTTTTCAGACTGACAGGTTTGTAAATTTAGATCCCTCCATGACTTTTTGTCTTGATAGCTTATTTCTTTTTATTACTGAATAATATCTCATCGTACGGATGTGGCCACCATTTGTTAATACGTTCACCTGTGGAAGGAAATCTTGGTGGCTTCCAGAATAAAGCGCTCGTCGATTTTTGCGTGACCACAAGATTTCAACTCATTGTAGTAAAGTTCATGTTTGCTGGATCATAGGACGTAAGAGTATGTTTAGCTTTGTAAGAACTGCCCAACTGTCTTCCAAAGTGATTCTACCGTGTTGTACTTCCACCTACAAGGAATGACTCCTTCTACTGCTCCAGCATTTCGGGTTGCCAGTGTTTGGGATTTTAGCCATTCTAATAGGTATACAGTGGTACCTCATTGTTGTTGTAATTTGCCATTCATTGCTAACAAATGACTTTGAGAACTTTATATGCTTACTTGTCATCTACCTATCTTTTTTTATGAGGTGTGGGTTCAGATCTTTGCCTCCTTTGTAATTTGGTTGTTCTCTTATCACGTTTTAAGAGTTCTTTGTACATTTGGATAGAAATCCTTTATTAGATAAGTTTTGCAAATATTTACTCCCAGCCTGTACCTGGTCTTTTCATGATCTTAACAGTGCCTTTTGCAGAGCAGAAGTTTTTAATTTTTTTTTAAATGTTTATTTATTTTTGAGAGGGAGAGAGAGATACAGAGCATGAGCAGGGGAGTGACAGAGAGAGAGGGAACACAGAATCGGAAGCAGGCTCCAGGCTCTGAGCTGTCAGCACAGAGCCCGATGTGGGGCTCAAACTCAGGAACTGTGAGATCATGACCTGAGCCGAAGTCGGACGCTTAACCGACTGAGCCACCCACGCGCCCCAGAAGTTTTTAATTTGAATGAAGTCCAACTTATCAATTTTTTCTTTTGTAGATTGTATCTTTGGTGTTGTACTTAAAATTCACTGGCAAACCTAGGGTCATCTAATTTTCTCCTATGTTATCTTACAAAAGTTTTAGAGTTTTGCGCGTCACATATGTAGGTCTATGATCTACTCTGAGTTAATTTTTGTGAAAAGTGCGAGGTCTGTATTTAGCTTCTTTTTTCTTTTCCTTCCTTTTTTCTTTCTTTTCTTTCCTTTCTTTCTGTGTGTGTGTGTGTGTGTGTGTGTGTGTGTTCAGCTGTTTCAGTACCATCTGTTGGAAAGACTATCTTTCTCCTCTGAACTGTCTCTGCAGCTTTGGCAAAGATCAGGCGACTGTATTTGTCTGGGTCTTTCTCTGGACTCTTTGTTCTGTTTCATTGATCTACTTGTCTGCTCTTTCACCAAAATCACACTGTCTTGATTATTGTGGTTTATGGTAGGTCTCGAAGCCAGCTAGCTTCAGTCTTCTGACTGTCTTCTTCAGCCATGTGTTGGCTATCTGAGCCTTTTGCCTTTGCACATAAACTTGAGAATCATTTTCTTGATGTCCACAAAACAATCTGCTGAGACTTGACCGAATGCAAATCCAATTGGGAAGAACTAACATTTTAACAATATCGATTCTTCCTATCCATGAATATAGAAATCTCCTTATTTATTTATATATATTTTTTTACTTTCTGGCTTCACAATTTTGTAGTTTTCCTTATATACATCTTCTGCATGTTTTGTTACACTTAGAAAAATATTTTACTTTGGGGTTGACAATGTAAATGGTACTGCACTTTTTTTTAATATGTGTTTTTTCAATTTTTTTTTTTTATGTTTCTTTATTTTTGAGAGGCAGAGACAGAGCGCGAGCAGGGGAGGGGCAGAGAGAGAGGGAGACACAGAATCCACAGCAGGCTCCAGGCTCTGAGCTGTCAGCACAGAGCCCGAACTCATGAACCACAAGATCACGACCTGAGGGACGATTAACCGACTGAGCCACCCACACGCTCCAATGGTACTGTGCTTTTAATTTGAAATTCCAATTGCTCATTGTTGTGTATAGGAAGCAGTTGACTTTTGTATATTAACCTAGTATCCTGCAACCTTGTTATAATCACTTATGACTCTCAGGAGGGTTGTTTGTTTGTTTAGGGATTTTTTGGTGAGTTCTTTGGGATCTTCTACGTAATTATGCCATCTGCAAACAGACACCATTTTATTTCTCCCTTCCCAATCTGTAACCCTTCTTCTCCTTATTTGTAGGACTTCTGGTACAGTGTTGAATAGGTGGGAGGGAGAAGTCATCCTTGCCTTGCGCCCGATGGTGGGAGAATACAGTTTTTATAATGTTAGCTGTAGGCTTGTTGGTAGATGTTCTTTATCAAGTTAAGGAAGTTTCCTTTTATTCCTAGTGTGTTAAGAGTTTTTGTCAGGAATGAATTTTGGATTTTATTAGATGCTTTTTATGCATCTATTGATATCATCATGTGATTGTTCTTCTTTAGCCTGTTGATATGATAGCGTATATTCATTTTAGAGTACGTGGATTTTTGAAGATCGTACAAGCTTTACATAACTGGAATAAATCTCATTTGGACATGGCCTATAATTCTTTTAATCATAGTTGGATTTGATTTGTTAATATTTTGTTGAGAATTCTCACTTCTTTATTCACGCGAGCTATTGATCTGTGGTTTTATTTTCTTGTATTGTCTTTATCTAGTTTATGCTGGCCTCACAGAATGAGCTAGGAAGTGTTCCTTCTACTTCACTTATCTGGAAGAGTTTGCAAGAAATTGTCACCATTTCTTCCTTAAATATTTGGTACAATGCACAGTGAAACCGTCTGGGCCTGGGGCTTTCTTTTTGGAAGATTACCAACTATTGATTCAATGTCTTTAACAGATATAGAATGATTTCAATTATCTATTTCTCTTTGTGTGACTTTTGATAGATTGTGTCTTTCAAAAAATTGGTCTAAGCCATCTAAGTTATCAGATTTATGGGCATAGAAAATTATTCAGAATAGTGCTTTATTATCCTTTTAATATCCATGGGATTAGTAGTGATTGGTCCCTCTCTCATTTCTAATTGTAGTGATTAGTGTCTTATCCTTTGTTGTTGTTGTTGTTGTTGTTGTTGTTTGGTTAGCCTGGCTAGAAGTTTATCAGTTTTATTTATCTCTTCAAAGAACCGGCTTTAGTTGTGTTGATTGTCTCTATTGATTTCCTGTTTTCAATCTCATTGATTTCTGTCCTCATATTTATTCATTCTTTTCCTCTCCTTGCTTATATTGATCTTCTCTCTCTAGTTTCCTAAGGTGGAAGCTTATTGATTTGATATCTTTCTTCTTTGCACTGCTTCCCACAAATTTCAATAAGTTGTATTTTCACTTTCATTTAGTCCAAACGTTTTCTAATTTCTTCTAAGCCTTCTTCTTTGGCCCAAATGTTTTCTCATTTCTTCTAAGACTTTTTCTTTGGCCCATTTGTTATTTAGAAATGTGTTGTTTAACCTCCAAATATCTGAAGGTTATCTAGCTATCTTTCTATTAGTGATTTCGAGTTTAATTCCATTGTGAACTGACAGCATACTTCGTGTGATTTCTATTTTTTTCAGATTTGTTACGGTGTGTTTTACAGCCCTGAATATAGTCTATTTTGGCAAATGTTCCATGCGAGATGAAGAATAACATACATTTTGCTGTTGTTGGATGAAATATTCTACAAATGTCAATCAGAGCCAGTTGATTGGTGATGTTGGTCAGCTCAACGATATGCTTACTGATTCTCTGACTACCGGGTCTGTCGACTACTGATAAGGGGGTCATGAAGCCTCTATAATCATGGATGTGTCTATTTCTCATTGCAATTCTATCAAATTTTGCCTCACATATTTTGACACTTTGTTGACACTTTGTTAGGCATCCACACCTTAAGGACTGTTATGTTTTCCTGGAGAATTGATCCCTTTATCATCAATATAATGTCCTGTTTATCCCTGATAATTTTCTTTGTTCAGAAATCTGCTACTCTGAAATTGACATAGTTACTCCAGCTTTCCTTTGATTAATGTTGGCATGCCATAGATTTCTCCATCCCTTTGCATTTAATCTATCTGTGCCTTATATTTAAAGTAGAGTTCTTGCAGATAACATGTCGTTGGGGTCTTACTTTTTTACACACTCTGTCTCTGTCTTTTAATTGGCATATTTAGACCATTCACACTTAAGGTTATCATTCATATAGTTGGGTTAAGGTCTACATATTTGTAGCTGCTTTCTACTCTACTATTATACTTGTTCTTTGTTTCTTTTTTTAATCTTCTATTCTTTTTTTTAAATTTAAGTTTATTTACTTATTTTTGAGAGAGACAGAGACAGCGTGAGCAGGAGGGGCAGAGACACACACAGAGAGAGAGAGAGAGAGAGAGAGGGAGAGAGAGAGAGAGAGAGAGAGAGAGAGAGAGAGAGAGAGAGAGAATCCCAAGCAGGCTCCTTGCTGCCAGTGCAAAGCCCAACATAGGTCTCAAATCCATGAAACTGTGAGATCATGACCTGGGCAGAAACCAAGAGCTGGATGCTTAACTGACTGAGCCACCCAGGAGCCCCTTTAATGTTTTACTCTTTGCCTTCTCTAGTTTTAACTGAGCCTCTTACATGATTGCCTTTTCTTTCCTTCATTAGTATATCTATTAAAAAGAAGTGTAATCATCAGTGATCGCCCTAGAGTTTTCAATATACATTTACAACTAATCTAAATCCACTTTAAGATAACACTACACCATTTCATGAGTAGTGCAGGTACCGACCCACAGTATGTTTCCAATTCCTCCTCCCCATGCCTCATAAACTTTATTATTACACATTTCATTTATCCATAAGCTCTAATCACCCAATTCAATGCTACGGTTATTATTTTAAATAATAGTCTATTCGATCAATTTAGAATAAGAAAAATAAAAGATTTTATTTTACTTTTACTTATTCCTTCTCTAGCAGTCTTTCCATTTTTAGACAGGAAAAGCGTCCAACCTATATTATTTTTTTTTCTTTCTGAAGGACTTATTTTAACATTCCTTGCAAGGCAGGTATACTGGCAACAAAACCTTCCATTTTTGTTTGCCTGAGAAAGTCTTTATTTCTCCGTTATTGTTTGAAGGATGATTTTTCTGGATACAGAATTTCAGATTGCTGGGGTGTTTTTTTACATTACATCACTCTTCTTTCTTGCGGTTTCTGAAGAAAAATAACGTGAAATTCTTATCCTTGCTCCTCTGTAAGGTAAGATGTTTCATTCCTCTGGATTCTTTCAAGGGTTTCTTTTTGTCCTTGGTTTCCTATAGTTTGAATTATGAAAAGCCAGCATGTAGACTTTTCGGTATTTATTCTTAGTATTGTCTGAGCTTCCTGAGTCTATGATTTGGTGTCTGTCACTAATTTTAGAAAATTCTCAGCCATTATCGTTTCAAATACTTCTACTCCATTCTCTCTCATTCTTCTCTTTCTGATATTCCTTTCCTACTATGAATGTGATACCTTTCGTAATTGTTCCCTACTTCTTGGACACTCTGTTCCTTTTTACTTATTGATTGATTTTTACTTTTTAGTTTGGGAAGTTTCTAATTTTTAAGTTTTATTTATTTATTTAGAGAGAGCAAGAGCGAGTATGTGCATGAGCAGGGGGAGGTGCAGAGAGAAGGAGACAGAAAATCCCAAGCATGCTTCATGCTGCCAGCACAGAGCTTTGTGCGGGGCTCAGATTCACGAACTGTGAGATCATGACCTGAGTCCCAGTCAAGAGCTGGATGCTTAACCAACTAAGCCATCCAGATGCCCCTAGTTTGGGAAGTTTCTATCCACATATCTTCACACTCACTGATTCTTTCCTTGGCTATGTCCAGGCTACTGATAGGTCCGCGAAAAGTGTTCTTCACTTCTGTTACAGTGTTTTGTTTTGTTTAAATTTCTGGCATTTCCTTTTGGCTCTTTCTTAGAATTTTCATCTCTCTACTTACATTACTCATCTGTTTTTTTCATTGTTGTTGTATTTTTCCTCCCGACACCAACCAACTCGAATGCCAGCTGGTGTCCTAGAATTCAATTCAACGCTGACACTAAGTACCCAGAACTCACATCAGACTTGGCAGGTGTAAGGCTCAGTCCTCTAAGACTGCCCTCACTTCAGATACCAGTCACAGGTTTTGGGTTCCCGGTCCACCCACCCTTCTCTCCGACTTGACTACAGAGTCAGGGGTTCCCATGACCACCCTGCCAGGTTTGAAAATTCGCTAAACTGACTCACAAAACTCACCAAAGTGCTTTAGTTACCATTGCTGGCTTACTGTACAGGATACATCCTTGGAACAGCAGGAGTCAAGTGCAGTTTAACTTTCCCTACGGTTTCCAAGACTCCTGCTCCCTGCACACCGATTCTCTCTCTACATTGGTCTGCCTCTCCGGGTTTCTGGCTGCAGTTTGTGCTGTGATCAAAGAAGAGATTCACTACTGGATCGAAGAGATTTCCAGTTGGCTCAGCTTTTCTCTTGTGAAATGTGGAGTGACAATTTCTAAGCACTTTACATCTTGGAACAGACTGTGTTTGTTTTTTAAAATCTCTTTCCATGGGGCACCTAGGTGGCTTGGCCAGTTAAGGGTCCAACTTCGGCTCAGGTCATGATCTCACAGTTTGTGGGTTTGAGCCCCGCGTCGGGCTCTGTGCTGACAGCTCAGGGCCTGGAGTCTGCTTCAGATTGTGTCTCCCTCTCTCTCTGCCCCTCCCCCACTCATGCTGTGTGTGTGTCTCTCTCTCTCTCAAAAATAATAAAATGAACATTAAAAAAATGTTTAATAAAATCTTTTTCTGATTATATAAGTAAAAATATTTGGAAATTAGACATTTGGAAAGTGAAAAGAAGAACCTAAAAATCACCTTGAGCCGCCCAGTCTATAATTAATCATTGTTAACATTTGTATATATTTCTATTTGTCATGTTTCTATTTGTGGGCATATTTATATTCATAACTATGTTTTTATAAAAGGATGGAGTTCTGTATTGTCTTTCCCCCACTGTCAGGGACTATTTCTGAAGCTTCTCTAAAACTGCTGCAGAACATATTTCCAATGTTGAATGTCTTCTGTGGGGACCCTGACCCGGTGGCGAGTTCCCTTCAGGTCTTATGGGGCTGGTGACAATTCTCCTCTTGAAGACTGAGGGTCACACATGAAGCAGACTGACATTCTCTCATGATCACCTCGGTGCCTATTGTAGGGAGGAGGGTCAGCAAACATTAGTTGACTGGACGGGTGCAAAGGTCCCCTTTTTCAGCTACAAAAACTATGAAACGTCCTCCTCCCCCTTTCCTCAGAGTCCAGAAAGCCGAAAGTCAGATTGGATGCTCGATGAGAACTTAAGGCGTTCGTGTATTTCTTTTCCTTCTCCTTCGAGGGGATTTTCAACATTTCCATATGAGTAGCTTTAATGTTCCAAGCATACATACATTTTCCTGGAAGTTACCTTATATTCTCTTTTGAAAATTGCCAATATAAACCACAGATACGCAAAATAACGGGGGACTATCTTTCCTCTCCTACCCTG
>NW_024412403.1:12096387-12126879 GCF_014898765.1 Herpailurus yagouaroundi | reverse complement strand
CCCCCCCCCGCAGCCCCCCGCCGCCGCGCAGGGCGTGCCAGGCCCCGGCCGCTGTGCCCCGCGGCGTCTGTTCCTCGCCGCCCCCGGGAGCCTTCTTTCTTTGCACCCGGCCCTGCGCCCCACTTTCCCACCAGCGGCGCCGGGGACACCCGGGCACTCGCGGCTGCAAGATGTGAGCCGTGGTGAAGTGTGAGGGTCACACGCCTCAAGATCCACCGGCCTTGCGAAACTGGGCTACCCTCTCGGGCCTCGAGTTCCATCCCCCACCCCGCCAAGAGAACCCCTGGAATTAACCAGCTTTTGTGGCCTAGCGGGAGAGGGTCACCGAGGGGCGACGGGGGTGGCGTGTCCGGCGCCCTTCCAGACTCACCGCTTGGAAGCTGGGAGGAGGAGAGGGCGGGGAGACAGAGGAGCGGGCTCGCTGCGGGGCGTGGGGAGGGGCCGGGGAATTAGGGGAACCCGGGGCGAATCGGTACTGGAGTTCAACCTGGAGAGATCAGCCGGTTCTGTGCAGTTAGGAGTTCGATTCCTCAACACGCTTAGGAGGTGAGCGGCGGCGTTGTTGAAAGACTCTAGACACCCCGCCTCATTTTTTTTTTCTTTTAGTATTTGTTTGATGTCCTTGCTTTTGTTTGGGAAGAGGTCTTAGAAGCTAGTATAACGCGCCAGAGGGCTCTGATCGGAGCCAGACGAGCCCGCCGGGAGGTGCAGACTCCGGGAGCCCTGGAGGCGTCCTACTGACTGTCCCCCGGGGACTAACACCCTCAGGCCACCCCCTGCCCCACCCCTTGGCGAGGTTTCTAAGCACCCTCCCCCGCCCCGAACTGTTCGGGTTTGGGGAGCAAAGGGGTTCAGAAGGGGAAGCCACACCAAGATGGGCTCTGAAGAAAACATCTTTTAAAATTTCCTAGTAATATGCGCACGTTGATAAAGTTAGACCCGTTTGTTCCAGGAAATGGCTTGAACTTTTTAAGTCCTGTAGTGCACAAGCTGGTTTTCCATTTTAAAGTATCAAAAATCTGCACGGCCCTTTTGGTCTTAGCTGTATTTCCTCTCAAATTCCTCCTGTATTTATTTTTAAAAAGTTAAAATGTGCCCGAAATTGGGTTCCTGGTGCTTTGTCTAAAAACATTTTAGGAGAAGCACAGCCCCAGAAGTAGTCTTAGAAGTGAAACTTTTTTTTTTTAATTGTTCGTTTTTAGAGAGAGAGCGCACGCGGGCACAAGTGGGGGAGGGGGAGAGAGAGAGGGAGACACAGAATCCAAAGCAGGCTTCAGGCTCTGAGCCGTCAGCAGAGAGCCCCACGCGAGGCCCGAACTCACCAACCGTGAGATCATGACCTGAGCCCAAGTTGGGCTTAACCAACTGAGCCACCCAGATGCCCCTAGAAGTGAAATTTACCTCATCCCTCCTACTTGCACACAGAGCCTTGGTGAACTCATTTTCCCATTATATTGATAAACCCTCGACCTATTAAAGAACCAGCGGCATATATATTCTTGGCTACCAGTCATCCTATTTTACTAAAACTAAATGCCACTGAGTATAGGATGCGCTTTTATGTAACCAAGTAAGAAAAAAAAAAAAAACATGCATTCTGATTTCGGAGGGGTTTGGATGTCAGAAAGAAATGCACATTTTATAATCTGTAAAAGGTAATCTGCACGAAAGCAGAGCCTGACAGTACTTTCCCTGAGGACTCTTCATTCCTAACGAGAATGAAACCTCGGAGACATTCATGACTCCCTGACGACCAATGATATGCCAGGCGTCAGGCCAGATAGAAGAAAAGACCGTTAGGTTCTCCACCAGGGGACTGGAGGCAGCAAGTTCCTTGAGGGCTGGCTGTCTTGTCTGTCTGCATGTTCTAAATGGCACGCGATCTGGGAAGAATAAGAGAACAGTAGTTCCCTGGGAGAGCAGGTGGGCTTTAGTGACAGTAATGAGAAGTCCAAAGAAGAGAAAAAAGAGAGAGAAATGTAGAAGGGAGCAGTTGAGAGCCACTGAACATTGTCTCTGGAGCCAGCAGAAAAACAAGGGCACTTAGTTTCCCCCATAAGCCAGGGTACATAGGAGAGAGACGCTTAAGCATCATTCTTGTTCTAATGCTGAGGGTTTCAAAAAAAATTTTTTTTTAATTTGAATGTACCCATCCACCAGAAACTTTCCTGGTAAGTCGACAACAATCTTAAAAAGGCTCCCTAATACACAGGAAAGAAGCAAACAGGGCCTTCTGAGCAAGGGGCAGTGGTCAGAGGCAGTGAGATGGGGATTGTCAGCTAGGGGAGGGGGTCGCGGAGAAAGGCAGTGCCAGAAGAAAAACCATTCCGAGGACCCTGTGGTTGGCCCTGCCTCGCCTCCCCATCCCCCCACCCCCACCAGAGGGAGGCCCCACCTCACCTTCACCATCCCAGCGTCAGGCCTTGGGGCTCTAGAAACTGCCCCGTCTTTACAGAACAAACTCGAATCTGGTGTGGAAGGCAAGGAGGTTAAAATTTCAGTCCACTCTATCGCAGTAACCGCTGACAAAGCCATCTAAGTACCAGCAAGGTGAACAGAAGTGGGGTGTGGTGGCCGGATAAAAAGGAAGGGAAAAACAAAAACAAAAACATAGTCTGCAAGGAGTCTTACTAAAAAAATAATATTACTCCTAGATTAGTAGAAAATCGTTTCCAATAGCCTTATATCCTACGACTTGGTAAAAATACGAATTCAGTAAAATGAACTCAAAGGTTAGAATATTTTAAAATGTGATGGAGACGGAGTTGCGAACTTAAGCAGATAATTTGAGCACCCTGGACACATAATTGCAGAAGAAATAAGAAGGAAGAACAGGATACTTTTGAAAATAAAGACATTTTTAATAGAGGAAAGGTTTGATTTAAGCCCAATGAATGCAAATGAAAAGGGAAAAAAAAGATCAAGTCAATTAGGAAGAATCTCCATGTGGAAATTAAAAAAAAGCACAGTCAAAATTAGGATAATTGGGATCCCTGCCACACAGAAACCAGCAAATGCGACAGAAGATGCAAATAAAAGTAAGATAAAAGAACTTTTCTTGAAATGAAGAAAAAAAATGGCCTGTAGGTCAAAAGAACATTTTTTCAGGAAATTGTCATTTTCCAAATATTCCTACGGGAATGCTGAGCCCCAAGATACCTTTAGTGATTTCAATTTTTTTTTTTAAAAAAAGAAGAATTCTTTTAGGAATCCAGGAAGAAAAAGTAAATAAAAGAAGGTCAAGCCAAATCAAGCTGGCCTCAGACGTTCTAGTGCTAAATTCCAGAATATGATGGTTCTGAGAGAAATATTCTAAATGGAGGACACTGTCCCCAGGAGGGTATTTTCGTCCAGCTTAGATGTCACTCAAGGTAATCAATAGGCAGGCCTTCTCAAATATAAAAGAGCAAAGGGAATTCAAGACCCAGTGAGCTCTCTTTGGGGGAGGGAGGGACTACTGGATTAGAAAAATCCTGGGGCGCCTGGGTGGCGCAGTCGGTTAAGCGTCCGACTTCAGCCAGGTCACGATCTCGCGGTCCGTGAGTTCGAGCCCCGCATCAGGCTCTGGGCTGATGGCTCAGACCCTGGAGCCTGTTTCCGATTCTGTGTCTCCCTCTCTCTCTGCCCCTCCCCCGTTCATGCTCTGTCTCTCTCTGTCCCAAAAATAAATAAACGTTGAAAAAAAAAAAATTTAAAAGAAAAATCCAGCAAATAACAAGTTAAGAAATAAATCAGACTAAAGACCCCAGACGTAGAGAACTCACGCTCAAAAGGACTGTTGATGAGTATTGATCTAAATGTAGAATTAATCCCAGACATGTTTGGAAATTGTAGGTAGAAAAAAATGTGATCATTATATAAATCTAGACACAAAAAACAATAAAGCGAAAAAGTAATAACAATAGGAATAAGGAAATAGGGGAGGCAGATGGGAGGAAAGAGGAGAGTAGCCACATTCTCATCTTTGAAAGCACAGATCAATAAATACGGTTTAATAGTAAACGGTGCTGGGGGCGCCTGGGTGACTCAGTTAAGCATCTGACTTCAGCACAGGTCATGATCTCACGGTTTGTGAGTTCAAGCCCCACGTCACGCTCTGTGCTGACAGCTCAGAGCCTGGAGCCTGCTTTGGATTCTGTGTCTTCTCTCTCTGCCCTTGCCTGCTCACGCTCTGTCTCTCTCAAAAATAAATAAGGATTTTTGATTTTTTTTCTTTTTTTGTTTTTTTTTTCTTTTTTTTTTTTAATGTTTTTTTATTTATTTTTGAGACAGAGAGAGAGACAGAGTATGAGCAGGGGAGGGGCAAAGAGAGAGGAAGACACAGAATCTGAAGAAGGCTCCAGGCTCTGAGCTGTCAGCACAGAGCCCGATGCGGGGCTCGAACTCATGGACTGTGAGATCATGACCTGAGCTGAAGTCGGACACCCAACCGACTGAGCCACCCAGGCGCCCCAATAAGGATTTTTTAAAAGTAAACATAGTAAGCAGTGCTGGCAACATAGGATATCCTAACTTCCCAATGTCTTCCGTAACCGTTTTTTCTAAACCTTAGAAGAATATTTTAGGAAATTACTCTGTCTTACAGAAGAAAATAATTTAAATTTCAACCATCCCTTCGGTCTTTCCTTCAGTTTTGTTCCAAGTACAATTAAATTTAGACAGAAGTGTGTGTGTGTGTGTGTGTGTGTGTGCGCGCGTGTGTGCGCGCCCACACACGCACATGCGTATAGAAAGATGTCTGGGATTATGTTCACCTAAAGTTAATGATGGAAACATCTGGATGCTGGAATTTGTACTTTCATACATTATTTTTAATGTTTCTTAATGAGCACAGAAAAGAAATTTTACAGAAACAAGAGAGACATTTGAAAAATAAACTGGAAACCAACATGCCAAGATGCTACCAGTGGTTGATGCTGGGTGGTGGAAATAAGGGTGATTGTTACTTTCTTCTTTGTGCTTTTTTGGGGTTTTTTCCCCCTAATTTCCAGGAAAAAATTATGTAATTGTGTTTGCATAGTATTTCTGAATTCAGTTCATTCATGACTCCCTGACGACCAATGATATACCAGGCGTCAGGCCAGATAGAAGAAAAGACCGTTATGTTCTCCCCCGGGAGACTGAGGCAGCAAGTTCCGTGAGAGCTGTCTGTCTGTCTGTCTCTGCCTAGGAGGAGCTGGAATTCAGAGAAGGGGCCCTGGACATCAGCAGTGTTTGTTGACATGCCAGAGGCAAGGGTTGCTCTGGGCCAGCCGCACCCAGAGCTGGTTTGCAGGGGACACTGATTTCCAGGGAAACCTAGAAAGGCTGATGACAGCCTTGAATTCAACCTGCGACACTTGCTTGATGCCTTGTTAGGTGACAGTGAGCTACAGACGGGGCTGGCCACAGAATTTGCAGGGGCCAGAGCAAAATAAAAATGCAGGGCCCACGTGTTTAAAAAGCAAGAAGGCATCACTGAAGGCATTAAAATACAAAGCTTTTTCTTTTCTTCCACCTTCTCTGTCTCTCCACTGGTCACTTTGGTATTTGCCATTTAAATGTCGTCCTGAGTAAAAAAATAAATAAAATTTGAAATTATCAGCAGGAGCTTCAACCTTTCTGCTTTATACGGTGCAAACGCACAGATCTAAATGCAAATGTAAGCGCATTTAGTTCATGTGGGAGTCACCGCACTACACAATTGGCATCTCAAGCACATTTTGAGAGGGTACCTCGAACTAGCCAGGAGAAGCAAACTCAAGCCAGACGAGGGAGGGTGGCAAGGAGAAGAGAGGTCCCCCCCAGGCACACAGCCCAAGAAGCATTCCCTGGGTTACTGTCAGGGCCAGTGAGGCTCCCTGCAGGTGCCCGATGCCACTCTGCCCCTTGTGACTCTGGGCACACATGCACTTGGGCCTGAAGGTTGCCAGGATCGCTCTCTGCTACCCGCCCTGCACTCCATCCTGGGGTGGGCTCTGGGAAGTCCAGCCCTGAATCTCTCCTTCCCAAGGACCTGCTATCTCAACCCATAGCTCACTGGCAATGCCCAAAGGTCTTTAAACCTCTGCCCCTGGACATGCTAGGTACCTGATCAAGGCTGACCTAGATGCTTACCACCCCTAGTCCAGCTAGTCGCCCCCTCCCCCACCCTGGGCAAAGCAGGGCCCTGCCAGCCTGGCGCAGGAGCAAATTCCACTCTGCCTGGCCCCTTCTCTGTCTGCTTACACACCAGGAGGGCGTCAGTGCAACGTGGGACTTTCCAACAATGTGACCCAGCTGCCACCCCACACGAAGGGCATCAATGGTGCCCAGCGTCCAAGGCGGCGGGGGGCGGGGGGTGAGACCAAGCATGAGCTGAGACTACGAACTCACCATGTGTCCAATGGCCCATCAGACTTCACTACCAAAACATAAGTTCAACGGTACCATTATTAAGAATTTCAAGGCAGCCATTGGAGACCAGTAAACCAAGGGTGGACCCTTTTTCGTGTAGGACCTGGGCACAGAGATGGGGGAAGAGCAAAGCCAGCCCTTCCTAATGGCAACAGCTTTGCTCTAGAAAGCTGATTTGTAGTCAGGGAGAGGTTTAAGGCACCTCATTAACAACCCCAGACAGGATGCCAAGACAGGAAATGAGATTTTCCAAGCAAGCAGGAAATCTAGTTACTAGTCATTGGGTTGGAAGTAGAGTATGGGTCATCAGGAATAAAGGGGAGGCGACATCCCCTGGCCCACAGGGGGTGAGGACTTCTAATTGTGTAATTGTGTGTGTGTGTGTGTGTGTGTGTGTGTGTGTGTGTGTGTCTCAGCCATTGAATAAACCCGAATGTTCCACAGATGTAGAACAAAGGTGAAGACATACTGTCAGGCAAAGACAGAGGGTTGAGAAGCCGCAGGGCAGATGTTCAACTGTAAGGGATTCCCGTCCCCCCCCCCCCCCCCACCCCCCTGTGGCATTCTACACTCTAGCTGCGGCCAGCTTCTAGGGAGTATCCACAGCTCTGCAGCACTCCTTCGGGGAGTAATGGTGGGAGATGACGTCATGTGTCTCAAAGATCCCTGTAGACACTCTAAATGGGTGCAGTCTTGTGGGACAGGTTGTAAGCAGAGGAGCCTAGATAGCTCATGGGTGGGGGAGTCTGCAGCAGGGAAGGCATCTTTGACTTGGAATCTCTCGGATTCCTGTAGAATACCCGGATGGGACCTGTTACCTCATAGTCGAAGGACTTTTTCATGTTTTGAGCTTGAACTCAGGTCTGCCGCCCTGTGGCCCTTTTCCAGTTTCAGCGCGGGGGCTTGATGCCTGCTACAAGTGTTGGGAGGACAGGACACCCAGAACCTATGGGGCGCAGTTGCTTGGATGGAGACAAAAGCCCTGAGGCAGAGAAGGCAACTAGGACTCACAATGCGGATGCCAAGAAACAAAATACCTTTAAATCTGAAAACAGACAACTCAGAAACGAATGCATGAAACTAATGAGTGAACTTGGGATTCTGTGTCTTCCTCTCCCTCTGCCCCTCCCCTGCTTGCACCCCGTCTTTCTCTCTCTCTCAAAAGTAAACATTAAAAAATTTAAAATAAAATAAAATAAAATGGAACACCTAGGAGCGCCTGGGTGGCTCAGTCAGTTAGGCATCCGACTCTTGGTTTTGGCTCAGGTCGTGATCTCAACTGTTTGTGAGTTTGAGCCCCCCATCAGGCTTCATGCTGACAGCATGGAACCTGCTTGGGGTTCTCTCTCCTCTCTCTGCCCCTCTCCCCGCTAGCTCTCTCTGTCTGACATCTCAGAGCCTGGAGCCTGCCTCAGACTCTGTCTCCCTCTCTCTCTGCCTCCCCCCCTGCCCCTCCCTCCCGCGCACGCTCTGTTTCTCCCTCTTCTCTCTCTCTCTCAAAAATAAAACATTTTTAAATTTTTTTTTTCAACGTTTATTTATTTTTGGGACAGAGAGAGACAGAGCATGAACGGGGGAGGGGCAGAGAGAGAGGGAGACACAGAATCGGAAGCAGGCTCCAGGCTCCGAGCCATCAGCCCAGAGCCCGACGCGGGGCTCGAACTCCCGGACCGCGAGATCGTGACCTGGCTGAAGTCGGACGCTTAACCGACTGCGCCACCCAGGCGCCCCAAAATAAAACATTTTTAAACAAGAAGGAGAAATAACATATATTTGGTTTTGCTTATACATAAAGATGTTGTGAAGGACTCACCAAAAAATTAATAGAAGTAGTTTTCTGAAGGGATCAAGACCTTTTGCTCTTTGCTTTTGTGTATTTTTGGAAGCGAGTAACTCTGTCGCCTGTTCAAAAATTAAATTTAAAACTTCTCCCAGAGCTAGATAGGGAACTGGTCCCAGGGCCAGCTCCTGGGAAGGCAGAGGAAGCCTGGAACAGGAAAATTCCTGTTCCTCCCACGTTGTCCTGTCTTTGTCCTTTTTTATCTTTTGTAATTTAAGTAAACACTTCAGCATTTGGATCACCTGATATCTATTTCCTTTCAGATGTGAAAGTAAAGACAAGACTTGATACCAAAGATGCTTTGGAGCCAGAATACTCCCTGGATTAGACCCCATGATTTGTATCCCGTGGGTAAGCGTCACTTTTGTCCCAGTGCTCCTAGGACCAAGCCAGCAGTCACCCCACCACCCAGAGCCCTGTTGGGGGTAGCAAACGGCTTTCCCTGATGAGGGGGCCCAGTATCAGCCCATCCGGTGCCAAGAGCCAAATGGAACGTAGATAGGAAGCCTGTGCTGATTGATGGTCTGGATTCAGTAGGAGCACCTGCCCTACTATTAATCTTAGGAAAACAAACACCTAAATAAGAATGACTTCAGGCTCCACAGTGATGGAGAATATCCTCGTGAGGAACCCTAAGAGCAATTTCTCTTAATACCCTCATTCTAATCCAGGGAGGAGTTTATCACTCGACTCCCATACTTAGGAGGAGGCCAAACCCCTTATCTCCTAACCATGTCACCAGACTGAGAAGTCATTCCTGAACTTTGGCTTCCGTGTATCTATCATTGATTTTTTTTTTTCTCACTCTGTCATCCTGGTCCACTTTTTCTCTACCTTTCTTTTGATTCTATTTCGCTATCACCGTGTCGTCTGTTCCATAGCTCATAAGTAGGGGATCCATGGGCGGTATACTTCTCCCCTGAGCACACCGCCCAGGCACGGGGGCGTGTAACCTCCTTGGCCTCCGCGTCCTAAAAATGCCTGCAACCCCTCCCCTCCCAAGTCACTGTGTCATCCCGAAAACAAATGAGGGCCCCCAAATCCCATCAGTTTTCTTCCTACACCTCCTACACCACCCTTGGCAAACACCTTTACCTTTAACGTTTCTTAACCAACAACATGCCTGTGTATTCATATTCTGAGACTTTTTCCAGGCAGGTAAATGCTTCTCGGGACATTCTCTCAACCAACCAGCCCTGGTATTAGCATCAGCTCCCAAACAGAGCTTATTTTGGATTCACTCAGGTTGAAAGCCTTGGGCCATGTGCTGCTGATACCCTCAGTGACCTTCTAAGAACCCTTTACTGGAGCTTTTTTTTTTTTTTTTAACACATGGATGTCGCAATCCAACATTGATTAAGCCATGTGTACAAAAGAATGCCAGACCCAGAGCAATAATTACAAATTGAACCTGGAGAGAGTATTTTTGCTGGTCTAATATTTTTTTCTTCTTCCTAGTGTATATCGGCCTCATGGTTGGTGTGGTATCGGCATGGCCTGGTAAGAAATTTTCTTGGCTTGGCTGAATTTCGTGTAAGGGACAGAGGATTGGGGTGACCATTCAGAAGTCTAAAATGCGGGGAGCTTGATTTCTGATCCCAGATCTGTTGCCCATTTTTGTCTGAATCCTTTTTCACAGATTTTCTCAATTTCTCTCCTTTTCTCTGTCAAAGGAGCCAACAGTAGCCACATTTTCTCATTTGTCTCTCAAAACTCTTATAAGAAATTAACACCAGAGGCGCCTGGGTGGCGCAGTCGGTTGAGCGTCCGACTTCAGCCAGATCACGATCTCGCAGTCCGTGAGTTCGAGCCCCGCGTCAGGCTCTGGGCTGATGGCTCAGAGCCTGGAGCCTGTTTCCGATTCTGTGTCTCCCTATCTCTCTGTCCCTCCCCCGTTCATGCTCTGTCTCTCTCTGTCCCCCAAAAAATAAATAAACGTTGAAAAAAAAATTAAAAAAAAAAAAAGAAAGAAATTAACACCAGAGATCATTTTATTTATTTTTTTTAATGTTTGTTTATTTACGTTCAGTGGAAGAGAGAGTGCCTGTGAGCAGGGGAGGGGCAGAAAGAGAGGAAGAGAAAGAGAATCCCAAGCAGACTCCACCCTGTCAGCACAGAACCCCACTCAGGGCTCAAACCCACGAACCGCGAGATCACCACCCAGGGGACCGTGACCTGCAAGGTCACAACCTGAGCCGACATCAAGAGTCAGACCGGTAACCGACTGAGCCACCCACGTGCCCCACACCAGAGATCATTTTAAAACTCCTTAAAAGAATTTTCAGGGGTGCCTGGCTGGCTCAGTCGGCAGAGCGTGTGACTCTGGATCTCAGGGTTGTGAGTTCGAGCTCCATGTTGGGTGTGTAGATTACTTAAGAATAAAATCTTTAATAAAATCTTTAAAAACATTTTTAAAGGAATTTTCAACTTAAAGCCCCTTCACCAAAGATTGAGGAGACAGACTATGCCAAACAAAAAACAACCCGGACATAATTTCCCTTTAATTTGCATTCTTACACCTGTTATCTGGTGCCAGGTAAAGGAAAATAATTTTTCTGAACTAAACACCTTGCCTACATATAGAAATCCGCCCCCCATAATCTCACTGTGCATTAACTATATATCCAACCTTGTGATGAGCACAGAGGACGAAGAGTTCGAAGTCAAGAAGCAAAGGCCCTAGGTCCTAACTACTGGAAGCTTCGAGAATCATAAGAAGTGAATTTGGAGGGGCGCCTGGGTGGCTCAGTCGGTTAAGCGTCCGACTTCAGCCAGGTCACGATCTCACAGTCCGTGGGTTCGAGCCCCGCGTCGGGCTCTGGGCTGATGGCTCAGAGCCTGGAGCCTGTTTCCGATTCTGTGTCTCCCTCTCTCTCTGCCCCTCCCCCATTCATGCTCTGTCTCTCTCTGTCTCAAAAATAAATAAACGTTTAAAAAAAAAAAAAAAAAACAACATGTTAATTATTGGAAAAAAAAAAAAAAAGACTTGCATTTAAACAGGATTTGACAACTATAGCTTTTTTTTTTTTTAATGTTTTTATTTATTTTTGAGAGGGAGAGAGAACAAGCAGGAGTGGGGACGGGAGAGCGGGGGAGGGGGACAGAGAATCCAAAGCAGGTACTGACAGCAGAGAGCCCAATATGGGGCTCGAATTCACACACTGTGAGATCTTGACCTGAGCCAAAGTTGGACACTTAACCCGACTGAGCCACCCAGGTGCCCGACAGGTATAGCTTCAGAGTGTCATTTACCGCTGCCTCTTGCCAGCTGCATAATATTGTATAACCCAACTCTCAGCCTTACAGTTTGTAGAATGAGTCTCTTAATAGCACCCGCTTCAGCATTGCTGCCCAGACTCAATGCCTGGAAAGGGCCAGTCTAGGCATACATTTATCTGTCCCTTCCTTCCATGACTGGGGGATAAGTGCGGTGGGAGATTCAGTGGAGGGAAGGCAGGCAGAGGGCTGAGCGAGCTGCTTAGGGGACTCCAGAAAGAGGTGGAGTGGAGTTGAGAGAATGAGGTGGCCCAGGACAGGATAACATAGATCATTTTGATTCAGCGGGCCACTGAGAGTCCATGATAATTAAGCGTGAGCCGAAATTCTGATTACACAGTGCCGAGTTCCTGCATCCTAAGTTTGCCTGCCCTAACAATGTGTTGTTCATCAATTAGTTATATGACTTCATTTTTCATGTCCACCAGAACCATTTCCTTCCTGTGGTTCCAAGGCCCCTGGGGCTTCTGTGCTGGGAGTGTGGGCTCCAAATCCCAAGGAACAGATGGGATAGGAGCCAAGCTATACCTTGAGTTCCAGATTCAGCGTTTCTTTTTCTTTTTTTTTTTTTTTTTTCCTCCTGTTTCCTTTAGATTTGTCAGACGAATCTTGCACTTTAAAGGTGACATTTCGCAGCTTCCGGCTTATCTTGTCATGGGAATTAAAAAACCATTCGATTGCACCAACTCACTATACGTTATGGTACACAGTCATGAGGTTGGTTTGACGCTTAATTTTCTTCTTGGTAAAGGTCTTTCTACTAATTGGGGGGTGGGGAAGAGTCGTCATCTTACTTGTGATAAAGCCTCTCTCTCCTCCTCTCTCTGGTTTGTATTCAGAGCTTTAAAAGTCCAAAGACAAGACACAAGTCCATTTTTAATTAAGCTGAATAATGTCATATTCCAAAACCACTTCTAACAAAACTTGTATTTATAACCATTTCTACAGGTCAAAGCCTCAGACGCACAATAATTACGGCGTATGGTTTTTATAATTATTTCTCTGACTCAGTAAGTCTGAATGTTTAAAAGCACTGTTTTCTGAGGACAGGAGTCCAAAGATCTGGTGACCATATCGATGCCGTGTTCACTTTTCTTTACTCGGTGGGGGCGGGGGGGTGAGGGGGGTGGGGTGGGTGGTGGCACATCAGAGAGCTGCCTGGCCCAGACCAGGTCCACGGTCTGGCTTAATCACTAATCAGCCCTGACCTTCAGGCACAGAGCTCGGCTTCTCTGAGCTCAGTATCCTACTTACAGTTGCCGCAGAGATTAATGCCATAATGGAGAGAGCCTTCTATGGCTCTCTTTTTCCGACGTCTGACATCACCCTTATAGGTTGTCACTTTGATCTAGTAGCTTCGTTCTTTTGTTTGCTGTTTATCTGGCTAACAGCTGTTACTACCACTGACTGGCCCATGGAAGGCCTCTTGTGAGTTTCTCTGGTGCCTGCCAAAGTCTTAGTTTCTCTCTGCGTTAGGTGGTCACGTGTATCACCTACTTACCTTTCTGAGGCTCAAGACATCAGACATCTGTGTTGTCCCTATAGAACAGGCTGATTTAGGCCTGGACCATGTGATCTTCAGCTGGAGAGAGAATGTGTCTCAGGGAGGACACTCCTGATGGTCTTGTAGGGGCAAAGAGATCTGGGACTTCTGTCATGAAAGTGTAATGTTTGCTCATTTATTCACCCGGCAAATATTTACTGAGCACCGACTACATGGCCAGGGGACCAACCATGAACCAAAGCCCTTGGTCTCCTGGAGCCTAGAGCAGACATTCGGAAAGTAGACAGAAATACCAAAAAAACAAATAAAGATATAATGTGGTAGGTGATGGTAAATGGAATGCAGGAACATGAAGACAAGCGAGAGAGGGGGTGGACATGATGGGGTAAGGTGTTCCTTTTTTTTTTTTAAGCTTATTTATTTATTTTGAGAGAGCGAGTGGCACAAGCAGGGGAAAAACAAAGAGAGAGAGAGAGAGAGAGAGAGAGAGAGAGAGAGAGAATCCCAAGCAGTCTCTGTGCTGTCAGTGCAGAGCCTGATGCGGGACTTGAACTCATGAACTGTGAGATCATTACCTGAGCTGAAACCAAGAGTCAGATACTCAACTGACTGAGCCACCCAGGCGCCCCTAGGTGTTCCATTTTATTTTATATATAGATTTTTTTTTATTTTAATTTTTTTAATGTTTATCTTGGAGAGAGAGAGAGAGAGAGAGAGGGAGAAAGACAGAGTACAAGCAGGGGAGGGGCAGAGGGAGAGGAAGACACAGAGTCTGAAGCAGGCTCCAGGCCCTGAGCTGTCAGCACAGAGCCTGACGCAGGGCTCGAACCCATGAACCCGGGAGATCATGACCTGAGGGGAAGGCGGATGCTTAACCGACTGAACTACCCAGGCATCTTCCAAGGTGTTGCATTTTAAATAAGGTGGTTAGGGCAGGCGACCTGATACGGTGATGCTTGAGCAGAGACGTAAAGAAATGAGGAAGTGAGGCATGCAGTTAACGGAATCTCCATCACATAAATACTAAAGTTTGCCTTTTCTCATGTCTTTTCCTTTCAAAGTAAACCAGACGATATGAAGATTGTGGAGCACTGTTCAAATATCACAGCATCATTTTGCGACCTAACCGATGTGTGGGAAGTCCTGCCAGAGACCTACATCCCCAGAGTTGATGGATTCAGGGGAAACACAATGCTGGTCAGCTGTATCAGCGATTTCTTCCTGGCAACACACGGTGAGTTCATCTCTGCTTATCATTTTCATCATCATCATCAAGATCATCGTTATTTGCTTTCCCGTGACACAGGCAGGTCTGCAGAGGTGTCTGAAACTCAGGGCTATGTTTACCAGCTGGCCTTGCCCCTTCGCGGCTCTGGACCTGTGAAGTGTTTGCTTCTCGGAGCCTTGGTTTTCTTATCCAAAAAGTGGGACGATAATCTGTCCTTTGCCGGCGATTCCTCACTGCCTGTCTAAGACAGGCGTCCCGGCAGCAATGGTTGGTTTGTTCCGGTTCATTTCCTGTCACAACCTGACAGGAAGTAGGTCGGGAGGTCCAGAAGGCCTGTATCTGAGCTGTCCCAACTCTTTGGGCCAAAGTTTTCCTTAATACGGTACCCCCTCCTGCAGATCATAAGCCAATAGTTCTTATCTATGTTAGTTCCCAAAACACATGTGCACCCGGGGCACTCGGAGACCGGAGCCCGAGAGTGGGTCTGCCTGTCTTTCTTTCCCTATGACTGGAGGCAGCTCCCTGTGGCACTTGTGTTAAACAGCTCCAGGGTGGCTGCTGGTGGCCCTCGGCCAGACTCTAGCTCTTCTTCGAGGTCCTCATTTGCAACCTGTTTCCAAGAGAAAGATTTGGTTTCAGCTCCCTGTTAAAGGCTGTGTGGATGTGCGTTCACACATTCGTGCTTAGCAAAGTGACAATAACCGAATCCCACTGTCGCAGACAAGATTCCCTGGGTTTGTGTGTGTGTGTATGTTTATGTGTGCGTCCAGAAAAGAAAAGAAAGAAAAGCACAACTTCTAGATCGTGGCGCTCAGACAATTACAGAAGGTACATTACAGTAAGGATGAGACGTCATTTGTCAAGACTCAAAATGGTAAATGTCAAACACATGTAAGTACCCAGGCTTAGGGGAAATGCGGAGAGTGTACTTTGAACATCTGAAAATCTGCAGCAGGATGTATTCAAATCTTGCCGTGTCCCTGCTCTCATCCAGAATTCCTCTTTAATGGTTTGTCCTACAGAAATAATTGTGGACAAATGTAATGATTTAGCTCTAAGAATGCTCATTGACACAGTGGGTCTATTCAGAAAATGTAGAGACAATCTAAATATTCAAAGCAACAGATCGGGGTGCCTGGGTGGCTCAGTCGGTTAAGCGGCCGACTTCGGCTCAGGTCATGATCTCCTGGTCCGTGATTCAAGCCCCGCGTCCAGCTCTGTGCTGACAGCTCAGAGCCTGGAGCCTGTTTCAGATTCTGTGTCTCCCTCTCTCTGACCCTCCCCCGTTCATGCTCTGTCTCTCTCTGTCTCAAAAATCAATAAACGTTAAAAAAAAAAATTAAAGCAACAGATCAGTTAAATTGTAGTGCAGCCAGACGCTTAGTGGAATAGAGTCACCCCTAAAAAGTTAACGATGAAGATCCAGGGTCAGCCAACTTTCTGTAAAGGCCAGAAAAGAAATACTTTAGACTTTATGGGCCACATATCATACACAATATCACCTGTCCTTCTTCAGTTGTTTTACAACCCTTTTATTATTTTGTAAGTTTATTTATTTATTTATTGAGAGAGAGAGAGAGAGCAAGCAGCTGATGGGAAGAGAGAAAGGGGGAGAGAGAGAATCCCCAGTAGGCTCTACGCCGTCAGCATGGAGCCCAATGCTGGGGCTCCCAAACTCATGGCTCATGAGATCATGACCTGAGCCAAAATCAAGAGTTAGGCTTAACCAACGAAGCCACCCAGGCGCCCCACAACTCATTAAAATATAAAAACCATTCTGAACTGGCAGGCTGTGCAAAACTCCAGCCCACAGGCCCATTTTCCACCCCTTAATGTAGACAAATATGCATGGATATGTTTGTGAATTAAGTGAAATATATACCATGCAAAGCTATAGGTAAGAATGATTTAATTTTAGATGAGATGTGTGTGTGTGTGTGTGTGTGTGTGTGTGTGTGTGTATGCACTAGTTCAGTTTATATACATGTGTGTATATATTTACACTGATACGATATAGACAAAACACGATTAACCACATTCAGGGACACTTGCCTACTGTATTTTCTGATATTTCTGCAATGGTTGGGTATCATTGTTACTGTGATATGATAAGAAGTCATTTTGTTTAGAATACAGGCTGAAAATTCCGAAAGGACTGACTTCCATCCTGGAACCTTCCGTTTCTTGTGGTAATAGTAAGCAAATCACATCACTTTTAGTCTCAGTTTTTCACCAATAAAAAAAAAAAAAAGAATACAACCCATGCCTCACCTAAGACCGTAGGTTAGAGAGAAGATGGTTGTCAAGAGGTCAGGTTGTATTACAGCCACGGGAGCGTTGCTGCGATGCAGTCATTGGCTGACATCATTGGGGTCTGTTTCTGGTTTCGTTTTCTCCACAGTGTCTTTGGAACCACCGGACTTTGATATTGTTGGCTCTACCAACCACATCAACGTAATAGTGAAATTTCCACCGGTCATTCCCAAGATACTAAATGGCGAGATCTTACAGTATTACTTACCTCTCGTCATCGAAGAACAGTCAGGGAAGATTGTTAAGAAGGTAAGTGGCTAAAACAGTTCTGAGCTGGCAGTGAATATATTTGACCGTCTTCTTAAAAAAAAAAAAAAACAAGGAAAAAGACATTTGTAATGATTTGAGCAATTGAGCCTAAAGGGTCTGAATCCGCGGGGTCTGACTTTAAGCAAAGAAGTCTCTATAGTTCATTCATTGTGGAAATATGTTGACTTAGCCTAGCAGTGTGGTCTTCTTTCAAAGAAGAGGCCACATGCGCAACATCGAGGGGCACACAGGAAAGGAATGTGGTGTGGACAAAGAGAACAGGCTAATTTCAGCACACTGGGGCGAAATTCCAGGGTGCTGGGATGAGTGGAAGTGGGCCCTCCCAGAACAGCAGCTGACATGTGCATAGCCCTTTGCCGATGGGAAACCCTTGCAAGTACCAGCCCACAAGTCACCAGGGGCAGGGGCATGTCAGGAAGAGGGCACAGGAAGCAGAGGTCCTGAGGCTGGAGTGGACCCAGTAGATTTGAGAATCAGGGCAGGGAGCTGGAATGGAGTAACCGGGACAGGAGACTAGAAGGAGGTGAGATCAGGGAGGCAGTGGGGCCCAATCTTGTTGGGCTTTGTGGGTCTGAGGCTTTGAAGTATCATGAAGCTGCTGGAGGTCCGGAGGCTTTAACAGGGCATCCTGGCTGGTGTATTGAGAATAAACCACAGGAGCCAAAGGTGGAGGTTGGGAGACCAGTTAAGAGGCTGTGGAGATGGTAATTGCTTAGTAGGAAATGGCAAATTACAATTTTCGCTGTACTATCTACCTGGATATAATCAACACCCTAATCAAAACAAAATGAAAATAACAGAGGGAAAAAATCAGCTTATGTAGCTCAGAGACTGTACAAAGCTTCTTTAAATATCATAAACCAGTCACATCTCATTGATACTCAACCTGTGAGCTACTAACTCTGTTTGAGATTATTATTTTTAAAATAAGAAAGCTATTAGGATATTGACAACACCAGAAGAGGAAAATGACAGTTAATAAGCATCTTCTTCATTAAAGAAAAGTAATCTTTATTTATTTATTTTTTTAACGTTTATTGATTTTTGAGACCGAGAGAGACAGAGCATGAACACGGGGCTCAAACTCATGGACCGTGAGATCATGACCTGAGCCGAAATCGTAAGCTCAACCGACTGAGCCACCCAGGCGCCCCAAGAAAAGTAATCTTTGGATTAAATTAGACCAAGAAAAAAAGAAGAGACTACTGGTGTAATCCAGGTGACAGATGGTGGCCTGGACCACTTGGCAGTAATGAGAAGTGGTTAAATTCTGCATATATCTTGCAAGTGGAGCTGACAGTATTTTTGGATGGGTTGGATGTGCCATGGGGTGAAGAAAGAGACAAGAGCATCTGGATGGATGGAGTTTCCATTAATTAAAATGGGGAAGATTACAGGGGCACCTGGGTGTCTCGGTTGAGCGTCCAACTTCGACTCCCTCTCCCCCTGCTCCTCCCCCATTCTCTCTCTCTCTCTCTCTCTCTCTCTCTCTCTCTCTCTCTCTCTCTTTCGGTCTCAAAAATAAATTTAAAAAAAATTTAAATGGGGAAGATTACGGATGGAGGAGGTGGATAATTGGGTATCAGTAGCTTGGATCTGGATATATTAAGTTTGAGGTGCCAATAAGGCATCCAGGAGGATATAGTGAGCAGGAGTTGGATGCTCTGAGTCTGGAGTTCAAGAGAGAGCTCCTCGCTGGAGAGACGTCCCGGGGAGTCGTTGGCTTCTTGGTGCATATTGATACCTTGAGACAAGGTGAGATCACCTGGAAGTGGATATGCAGAGAGGAAAGAGGACGTCCAAAGTCAGAGCCCCAGAAGCCCAAAATAGAGAGATCTGGCAAATGAGGAACCAGCAAAAGAGACTAGAGGGGTGCCTGGCTGGCTCAGTCAGTACAGTGTGCAACTCTTGATCTAGGGGTTGTTGTGGGTTCAAGCCCCATGTTGGGTGTGGAGGTTACTTAAATATAAAACCTTAAAAAAGAGAGAAAGAGACTGGGAAGGAGCAACCAGCATGGTAGGAGAACAACTAGGTGAAAATGATGTCCTGGTAGCTGAGAGAAGAAAGTTCCAGAAGGAGAAAGTGATCTACTGAATCAAATGCTATAAATGGGACACGTTAGGTGAGGACTATGGATTGGGTATTGGATTTAGCAACATGGAAGTCCTGGTGACCTTGATAAGAGTGATTTCAGTGGAGTGATGGGGTGAGGACCTGGTAAGAACGGATTCCAGAAAGAGAAGGAAGAAAGAAATTAGAGACAGTGAGGAGAACTAAATCTTCTAAGGAGTTTTTCTGTAAAGAGGAGAGATACTCTGTGGTAGCTATGGGAAGCTGGGGTCAAGAGAGAGGGATTTTATTTTATTTTATTTTATTTTATTTTATTTTTAAGTTTATTTATTTTTGGGGGGGGGGGGAATGAGGGAGGGGCAGAGAGCAGGGGACAGGGAGAATCCCAAGCAGGCTCTGCACTATCAGGACACAAAGCCTGAGTCGGGGCTGGAACATGAACCATGAGATCATGGCCCGAACCAAAAAAATCAAGAGTCAGACATTTCACCAACTGAGTCACCCAGGTGCCCCATAAGAGGGACATTTTAAAATGGAAGAACTTATGGGGTGCCTAGGTGATTCAACTCTTGATTTCAGCTCAGATCATGATCTCACAGTCGTGAGTTCGAACCCTGTATCGGGCCGCATGCTGGGTGTGGAGCCTGCTTAAGATCCTCTCTCTCTCTCTCTCTCTCTCTCTCTCTCTCTCTCTCTCTCTCTCTTTCTCCCTCTCTCTCCCTCTCAAAATAAAATAAAATAAAATAAAATGGAAGAAGTTACAGCATGTTCATATGCAGATGGGATGTTCCAAAGGGATTGCTGGACCATGTGCTTGAGGAAGTGAGGAGGGATGGAATCTCATAAGCACAAGAAGGGATTGACCTTGGTGCAGAGCAGGGACTGTGCATCCAAGGCGAGTGCGGGGGCAGGGGGCAAAATACTCAGGCGAGCTTCTGTTTGCCTGGTGAAACAGGAAGTAAGTATGGCAGACTTCATCAAGATCACACAATGGCAACACCAGGTGTGAAACCCAGATAGTCTGATTCTCAGCTATTTTTGGCTATTTCTCCTGGAGGCAAGAGCCCTCCCTCCATGACACTGTTTCTACTTCTGCCCCCTTTTTCTTCTTCACTGCTTATTGGCACTGCATGAGAGTTTAGTTTGTTAGAGCTCTTTCTTTCTCTCTTTCTTTCTTTCTTTCTTTCTTTCTCTTTCAATTCTTCCTCCTTCCAAATAGAAATTTGCAGAAAAACGTTATTACAGAAGGCCGTATATGAACTGCTGGAAAATCCTGATTCGTAGAACTGTTAGTATTTTGAAAACCATAAAACTTCACGCAGAAGTTGTTTTTCTTTTTTTTTTTTTAATTTTTTTTTAATCTTTATTTATTTTGAGAGAGAGACAGAGTGTGAGCAGGGGAAGAGCTGAGGGGAGGGAGACACAGAATCCGAAGCAGGGCTCCAGGCCCTCAGCTGTCAGCACGGAGCCCGACGCGGGGCTCGAACTCACAAACTGCGAGATCGTGACCTGAGCCGAAGTCGGACGCTCAACCGACTGAGCCACCCAGGTGCCCCGAAGTTGTTTTTCTTGAAAGAAACTTCATATCATCTCTCTAATTCCAAAATGGAACAGAACTACCTAGGAACAGAAGGGGCAAGGTGTCTAAAGGGAGAAGATGAGGAATTAGACATCAGCCACAGTTCTGCCACAGCCATGCTGTGTGGCCTTGGAAAGTTACTTAACCACTCTGAGTGGTAGTTTCCTCATCTGGAGAATGGAGATCATTGCAACTCTGTGGACTGTTTTCATAATCACATTCATTAATATGTATGAAGGCACTTCCTGAAGAGTAGACACATATCATTAATGGAAAAAGATAATCTCATTTTTTTATGTTCTTAGTTTTGCAAGATTATCTTAATGCATGACAAAATAATCTTGTAAAAATGACATCATGGAAACATTTTTTTCTTTTTTTTTCTTTTTTTCATTTTATTTGCCTGAGAGAGAGAGCACAAGTGGGAGAGAGGGGCAGAGGGAGAGAGAGAGAGAGAGAGAGAGAATCTCCAGGAGACTCCATGCTCAGTGTGGATCTCTCAACCCTTTAACCAGCTGAACCACCCAGGTGCCCAAACATCATGGAAACTTTTATTCCTCGTTGAACCTTTTTCTACTCGTTATAAAGTGCAGTTGCTAGACTAGATTTCATGGTTTAAAAATGTGCATCTAGTTTTGTGCTAAATTGCTGGCCCCAAATGACTTAAAAATACTTTTTCTTTTCAAACCTGAGATCTTTCTATCCCCATTTAAGATCTGAGGACAAAACCCCAAGGAGGCTCGAAGGGCCTGCCTGCAAATGAAATTCTCACTCAAAGCCTTCCTGATTTTTTTGCTTCTTTTTTACAGCACCACCCCAAGCTAAATGGAAACATCATCGGAAATGTCACTTATGTCATCGACAAGCTGATTCCAAACACAAACTACTGTGTATCTGTCTATTTTAAGTCTAAAGATACGGGAGCAATAAATAGATCTCCAGTCAAATGTACCTTCCTTCCACCTGGACAGGAAACAGGTATAAGTGTTTTGAAAACTCATGTTCTGCTTTCACTCCAAGGGAAAACCTGGTTAATGAAAAGAATCTGAAAGTCGTGGAGCCCTGAAGGTATTCCTTCCACGGAAAGCCCATCACAGAGATGCTTTCTGTTGGTCGGTCTCTACTATGCGGTGAAGTCACTTTTAAGTTGCCATAGCAGAGGGACAATCAGGTGTCTGTCTTTGTAAAGTCAGATCCTCTGAAGTGGCAACGCTTCTAGTTTAGCTCAGGGAGTCGGGATCGAATTCAGTTCTGGGTGCCCTTGGGTTGGCCGTTATTCAAGCTAGCTGCTGGAGGAGGCAGGGTTACTGGGACCAATTGCACGCACAGGTATCAGAGGGTCAAATTGTGGAGGCTGGGTGTGGCCCACGGACGTGGCCAGCTTGCAGGAAAGTTCGCTATAGCTTATAGATGGAAGGGAAGCTCACCAGTGCATATGACATAGTCCCTCATGAAGACTAAAAAGTCCTTCTGTTGCGAAGGCATCAGAACGGGAAACAGCCTAGTCCCCGAACCTTCCTCTGAGTGGAGAAATCTGCAGTGAGAACAGTCAGGCTTAGGGACGTTCGTTGCTGATTATTTGCTTGGGAAGTAACGAGGCCCCTAACTGTTTTGCCAAAAGTGAAAGTCTCCACCACAGAAGCCTTTCTGAATTTCCCAACCCCGACGAGAGTTTCTTTAATGGTCTGACTTACCAGAGTGCAGACAAGATCAGGTGGGACAGCAGAAGGCAACCGCAATGGTATGGCTTCCTTGGCGATTCAGTGGACACAGGCCTGGCGCCGAGTGCTTGGAGATGCTCAGTGTGATTTGACTCTCCCATGTTCCGCAGGGTCCAACGACGCCCGGAGCGATTGTAAAGGACAAAGCAGCTCCTTTCAAGTATCTTTAAAGGAAAAAGGCATTAGCTTGAATCATTAGTGTAGGGTCAGTCAAATATGGGCAAACCTGAACTTGCCTATAAATTCCTTATGCCTGGGGGCGCCTGGGTGGCGCAGTCGGTTAAGCGTCCGACTTCAGCCAGGTCACGATCTCGCGGTCCGTGAGTTCGAGCCCCGCGTCGGGCTCTGGGCGGATGGCTCGGAGCCTGGAGCCTTTTCCGATTCTGTGTCTCCCTCTCTCTCTGCCCCTCCCCCGTTCATGCTCTGTCTCTCTCTGTCCCAAAAAAATAAATAAACGTTGAAAAAAAAATTAAAAAATAAATAAATAAATAAATAAATAAAAATAAAAAAAAATAAATAAATTCCTTATGCCTGTAGCTCTTAGGAAAATGGGAACCCCAAACAAATCTACATACGTATGCCCTAATACCAATTCTCCAACACCAGCCGGGTGTCCAGTGATTCGATTCCTTTCTGACACTCTCTGGAGTTAGCAGGCCCCACAGGTTAAGGGGCTCAGACTCAAGACTGCCCCCTCTTCGGGTACCAGCTGCAAGTCTGGCCGTCCAAACTTCTGTGCACTCTAACTACAAATTCAGAGGGTCCCACACTCCCCCTTCAAATTAGTAACTCACCAGGACTCATGGGACTCAGGAAGCACTATACTTAGGATTACTTTTTTTTTTTTTTTTTAATGTTTATTTATTTTTGAGAGAGAGACAGAAAGAGCATGAGCAAGGGAGGAGCAGAGAGAGAGGGAGAATCCCAAGCAGGCTCCACACTAACAGCAGACAGCCCAAGGTGGGGCTTGAAATCACGAGCCATGAGATCATGGCCTGAGCCAATCTGACACTTAACTGGCTGAGCCACCCAGGTGCCCCAGGATTACTGTTTTATCATAAGAATACAATGAATGGCCAGATGCAGAGGCACAGAGTCTGGAAGGGTCCTGAGTGCAGGAGCTTCTGTCCCCATGGAGTCAGGGTGCACCACCCTCCCGATACGTCCGTGTGTTCCCTGACCCCGAATCTCCCCAAGCCTTGCCGTCCAAGAGTTTATACTGGGTTTTATTACGTAGGCATGATTGATGAAATCGTCATCCACTAGTGATTGAACTCCCATCCCCAGCCCTGCCCCCTCCCCAACAGTCAGGGGCCAGTTCCACTCTCTAAACACCAGGTTGGTTTTTCTGGTGACCAGCCCCCTTCCTGGAGCTATCCAGCACCCTCCCTTGGCTCATTAGCATAAACTCAGGTATGGTCCCCCAAAGACACTCCTGTCGCTCAGGAAATTCCAAGGGTTTTTAATGGTCTGCGCCAAGAACCAGGGGCAAAGACCAGATTTTTATTATTATTATTTTATTTTTCTTATTGTTGTTACTATATTTATATTGTTATTATTATTATTAGACAACGATCTTACAAACAAACGAAGACAACCTGGGACCAGTGTTATGGGTACAATACCCATAAAATCTCCCCAAGCACACTCACCACCCCCTAAACAGCCCAGTGTTAACTTCCTCAGACTCAGTGGTGAATACCACTAGCTTAGGGCATCACTCGTATGGGGGGAGTTTAGTCCAGAGATTGAGAGAAATGTCTCCCCTTTGGTCAAGTCCCAAATTAACCTGTTGGTTCTTTTGCTAAGGCCCTGAGGGAAAGCTGTGCCCGTCCATTTGACAAATATTTATTGGGGCCCCACTGTCTGCTGGATTCTCTTGTAGATGCTGGGGAAACAGCAGTGAACAAAACAAATAAAAATAACACTTCCTGACCACGTGGAACTTACACTGCAATAGAGAGACAGAAAAACAAAATTTAAAAAGCTACTTGCAGTCAGAAGGTTGCAATTCTCCCAAAGGAATTTTGACAAGAAGCTTGAGGGGCACTCAGTAGGACAAAGTGGTCTCTGTAGAGCCCTGGTGTGGCCAAAGTCCAGCCTCAGAATAACCCAGTTGTTTTTCTCAGACAAACTCCCCTCTTCCACTTCTTTCTGCCCGTCATGTCTACTGTTCAGTCACAAACTTTCGAGTCCCTTTTGAAGATCTAATTAGCTTTATTGAACGATTTGTGCGTTGAGCAGCATCCCATCTAGCAAGTATAAAGGAGCTCCAAAGGGCTGCAGAAAGAGAAATGCTTTTAAAGGCCGAACGAGGAAGTCAGACCAAAAATAGGATTATTTTCAGGTGAGGTCACCTCCCTTTGAGGGACAAAAGGATCTTATTATGTTAGGTGGATTACCTCATGGTGCTAAGTTGGAAATTCCAGAATGACCAGTGAAGATTACAGTTTGGTGATGTGGGCCAGGCATAAAATGACTCCTTTTGGGGCCTTGAGTTTTCTTTTTAACCGTACTAACAGGTGGCTGTTGAGCCTTTGAGATATGGCCAGTATGAATGAGAAACAGGTTTTTTTTCGATTTTGATGATTTAAATTTAAGTAGTCACATATGGCTGATGGCTACTGTATTGCATGGGGCAGTCATAAAACATCATTATAAACTGGAAGAAATTTCACTTTTAAAAATAAATCTGCCATTTTCATCATTTAAGAGTATGTATGCTTGGATTACTTTCACTCTTTTGTCTGTAACAATAGTTTTTCCCATGTTTGTTGTTCTTTGATACCTTATTCCACTCACCTGTGATAATTTATTGAATTTATTTTGAAATAAAGTCATTTCATTTTTCATCAACAGAGTCATCAGAATCCGCCAAAATAGGAGGAATAATTATTATGTTTTTAATAGCAGCTGTCTTCATAAGCACCATATTAATACTGAAACGGGTTGGTTATATATGCTTAAGAAATGATTTCCCCAAAGTTTTGGTATGTAGTCTTTTTTTTTTTTAATTTCTATCTTTATTTTATAACTTAAGAATTTTTATTATATTCTTAACTATTTTCACAGAAGGAAAAAAAACGTTTTCTAAAAACACTAAGATGCATTATCACTCTGGGTGACTTTTCCATCCCTATAAATATATATTTACATTTGATGCTTTCTGTTTATACTTGGCCCACGTGTTACTTTTAATGGTCACATAGTATCCCATTGTTATTAACGTCCTATTTTTCCCTTAATCATTTGCCAGCTGTAGGCCATCCGAATTGCCTTCTTTTTCCTTTCTTTTCCTTCCTTTTTATTCTTTGGCCTTTGTGAATAATGCGGTATGTTTCATTAACATTTTATAAAGATTTTCTTTCAATTTGGATTACTTCAGTGGAACATACACACAAGGTGGATTTATCTTTTTTTTTTTAATTTTTTTTTTTTATTTTTTTTCCAACGTTTATTTATTTTTGGGACAGAGAGAGACAGAGCATGAACGGGGGAGGGGCAGAGAGAGAGGGAGACACAGAATCGGAAACAGGCTCCAGGCTCCGAGCCATCAGCCCAGAGCCCGATGCGGGGCTCGAACTCCCGGACCGCGAGATCGTGACCTGGCTGAAGTCGGACGCTTAACCGACTGCGCCACCCAGGCGCCCCTCTTCTCATTTTTATAAACAACTGCACACTTAAATATTCCTCCTCAGTTGATAAAATTGTACTATTCTTTTTCTTTGTGTTTTTACTCCTTCGGGTTGGGTTTGAGGGCTGTTTAGGGGGTGCTGAGTGTGCTTGGGGAGATTTTAATTACAATGGGTATTTGAACCCAGCCCTCATTTGGCCCCGCCTTAGACGCCTTAGACGTAGAGGACTCTGTATTGGGTTTCATCCACACTGTGATCCCTGCCTTTCACGTACGGACAGTTTTGATCCTTCTGTGTAAACGTATCTTTCAGTCTTTTATGTTAGCCGTCAGTTGCGGCCTTATCGCTGCCTTAATCCGCCTCTTCCTGTCTGCCAAGTATTTATTCCTTTGGCCTTGAGGTCTTAGACAAATCCTACCCCAATATGTCTCACTGTAGCCTTGAGATATAAAGGTCCTTATTACCACACCTACTCCCTTCTAGATAAATTCTCTGCCTGACTTACCTAAAATGGTTACTAATCCCCCCCGCCAGGTCTCCCTGGGGTTCCTCCCATCCCTAAGGCGCGTCCAAATTATACACCAATTACAAATACGCCTGTTATTGTGTTGACCCCAGGTACTGAGAGGACGTGTTGTTATTGTGTCTTTCTCATACTTCTTCATGAAAAATTGTTGCTCTGTGTTTAAGTAAAAACTCTAGGAATGGCAAAGCAGAACACTCTAGGCCTCGTGTCTTTGTGTGTATATGTGTTTCATCAAGAACAGATGTTAAAGTTTTCTTTTTCTTTTTTTTTTTTTTTAACAAATATTTGCCGAGTACCTACCACATGTTTACATGTTCTAGGTGCTGGGGATATAGAAAAGAACAAAACAAACAAAAACTTCTGCCCTCCTAGATCTTAAAGTGTGAGGACGAAGGGTAGGGACTGTGACAATTTATAGATGATATAACTGGCAAAGTAAAAAATTCACATGAATCTAGAGATAAATGATTAGGATTAATAAGTTTAGTGACGTTGGTACATACAAAATCAATATAAAAAATGCTTGCGTTTTTTTACACTGGCAATAATCAGAAAACAAACATGAAGCTGCTTTTCAACCTCCAAGAAATTAAGTAGGTACACAACTCGTAGTATAAAGCCCTGTAAATTTTCACAAACTCAATGCACCCATGTAATTCATGCCTAAATCAAGAAAGAGAATATAATCAGCCTCTCCAGAAGTCTCTCTCCTGCCACCTTCGAGTAACTAACCCCCACCAAGGATAACCACTATCCTGATTACTAACAGCATAGATTAGTTTTATCTGGTTTGAACTTGAAATCGTACAGTTAAGTGGAATCATATAGTTGATTTTAAATACCATTGCAATAGTAATAAAAAAATATTTTTAAAACATTAAAGAATAAATCTAATAGAGGATGTTACAGGTCGTTTGTGGAGAAAATGGCTTCTTGAGAGACATTAACAAAGATTTGGTCAAATAGGGAGCCCAGAAACAGACCCACACGTATGGAAACATGTTTAATGATGAGTAGATATTGCCATGGGGACAGGATTGGCTGGGTCAATAAGTGTATCTATATGGGAGAAAATGCAATTGGAACTTTACCTCATACCACACACAAATACCAGTTCCAGGTATATTAAAGGTTGTCCTATGAAAGGCACTGTAGGAGATTCTATGTGACCTTGGGGTAAGGAAGATTCTCTCAAACGCAAAAAGCAGACACCATAGAGGCTCGACATCGATACATTTTCTTACGTTAAAACTAAGAATTTCTTGTCATCGAATGTCCTCACAAAGAGAGTAAAATGGTGAACCACGGGCTAGGGGAAAACACGTGACATAAATAATCAGCAAACAATTAGCATCCAGGTGATCTGAAGCGCCCCTAGGAATCCTGTGGGAAAAAAGACGAACAACCCAACAGAAAAATTGTCCCTACGCCTGGCTTGGGTAGAGTAGGGGAAGAGCAGGTTTGCCCAAGTGGGCAGCCCAAGTAGGCCTTAGGAAAATAGGAAGATGGTGCTGATGACGATTCCAGGTCTCTGAAAGGAGTCTCCTGACCACCTCCTCGTTCGCCCCACCGTAGTTAACCTAGAGACAGACCCACCGACGGGGCAAGACTCAGCCTTGTTCTCCTGTGTTCTCCACAGCTCCCTGCTCGGCTGGTGTCCTGGTGGTGCTTTCTTCCGAGAGCTGGAATAGAGTGAGCTCCAGTCTTGCCATTCCTCTAACCCTCCCAACTCTTTTAGGATTCCCCTCTTCATCCTGAAGATCCTCCAGTCCAGGGGGCTGTGACCCGGATACAATGGGCTCTCCAGAGTCTCTCCTCACCCACGGTTCCCTGACACGCCCTAGGAGAATCTCAGTGGACAGATTTAGATGGCAATCCAGAATCTAAGTGGCCGGAGTCCCCTGAGCAGCAGGAAGCGGTGAGGGGAGCCCCGCGGGAAGGAGTGGAGGCCAGAACATAGCCTCTGCCGCAGGCAGCCTCCGCCGCTCAGTGTTCGTGCCCCCTGGGCACGTTTCTTAACCTCTCTGCCTCATTTTTGTCATCTGTGAAATGGGGATAAGAATAGTAAGCCTGCTTCATGGCAGGGCCGTGAGGGTAAAACGAATGATGACACGAGTGAGGCACAGAGACCAGGGCCCGGCAGGTAGGAAACACTGTGTAACCGTTAGCTGTTGTTGTTGTTGTTGCCGCCGTTGGCCTCACTGTCCTCATCCTCATCACTGAACAGTTCATCTCACTGAGTTTTATTATGTCAAAAAATAAAGAGCAAACACTCAGAATTGATTCTCTCTCTCTCTCTTTTGTTTTTAAGAATTTTAATAACTTGTCATCCTGGGTCTTTCTCGAGAGGCCACCCTTGGAAACAGTGGCTTTCGTGGAGGTGATTCACGTTAACAGGAAGAAGAAAGTGTGGGATTATAATTATGACGATGAGAGCGACAGCAATGATGAGGTGGCCCCTCCAATAAGCAGAGGTGGTTATACTATGCACGGGCTAACGGGCAGGCTTCTGGGTCCGGCCTCCGCCTCCTCGGCCACCTTGGAAGACTGCAACCAGCCGGATGCTGAGGCACCGGATCAATCCGAACCTGAGGCTGACACCGAGCCCCTGATGGCAGCATGGCCCAGCCCCGGGCAGTCGGAATGCTGCAAGAGTGGGGCCTACAAGGAGAGAGGGAGGCTGCCACAGGACCCCGTCTCCGAGGATGATGACAGCGCCACCGATGAGTCTGGGGACAAAATTACCTTCAATGTAAATTTAAACTCTGTGTTTGTGAGGATCCCCGATGACGACTCAGAAGTACCCCCGACGTCACCATCTTTTCTAGAAGAGACAGTCAACCTAGAGGATTCAGATGAAACAGAAATAAGCTTTCTGGCAGCCAGTGGGGAAGGAACACAGCCACCCTTCGCCAGCCCCTCTGCAGAGTGCCCGTGGCCTGAAGACGCTCTTTCTGACAAAAGTGACAGTTCCGAGTCAGATGCGGACATCGGGGATGGTTATATAATGAGATGATTCCCAAGGATAGTTAATTAACAAGGACCGATGAGGTTCTCCCTCCGCGTACGGTCACCAGCCCCTCCGGGGCCTGCCAGCGATGTCGGAGGGAAGGTGCTGGAGACTGCAGTCTGCTGGGTGATTCCTGGTGACGTCATCTATGCAGATTCCCAGGACGGCCGCATGGGACCCTCCTATCCTGCAGTGTATTGTTTACATGTCCCAAGGGATGCACTTTGAAGGGAAAGTGTCCTGTCCATTTCCTTCCCCGCATTTATAATGGTTCTGCATCCTGTCTCCCAGAGTAAGGAGCAGGGTCCCCCGCATCTTTCCTGGGTGGTCCAAGACCCTGCAAGTTCATGAAATTAGCCAGGGTGGGAGTGGAGAGTGAAAAGGAAGACACTCAGCAGGGTTCCTAGCAGGTACAGTCAGCAGTGGTGGGTCCAGCAGGCTTAAGGAAGGGGCCAGGAGGGAAAAAGCAGGAAGGGAAGGCCACCAGAAGGAAAGAAAGGGGACCCACAAAGAAACAGAAGCACAGGTTCCGAGTTGGAAGTGGGGAAAGTGGAGCCCAGTCTTGGGCTCCTCCCTGATGTCACATTCTGTCACCTACACTCAGAATTCAGCTCTCCTCAATTTGAATGAGGAGGACACATTCGCACACAGAAATAACTCTAGTGTCAGGCAGGTGACTACTAGGAAATATCTGCCTGAGGGAGAGGGATAGAATCTCAGTGCCATATTTTAAGATTAAAAAAAAAAAAGCGAGAGAACAAATGCAAAATCGTTTCAAGGTCTTCAGAGGAAATAAGGTATGAAATAAAATTCCTGGAGGTCCTACTTAGCAATTTAAGAAGAGCTGTGTGCACGGATTCCAACTGTCCTATGTGTGACCACAGTTCCTGTGGAAGGAGGTGGGGGGGGGGGCAGGGGAAGAGAAGTTCTAGAACATCATGTAGCAAACAGTACAAGAACTAGGACTCAGAGGTCTGACTCTGCTATTTCACTGTGTGACCCCAGGTACTTTGCTGACCCTCTCTGAGCCTCAGTTTCTTCATTTAGGAAATAAGGGGATTGGACTAGGTAATCTCCAAGATCCTGTGGTGCTAGGAGAAATAGTAGAAAATACACAAGAATTGGGGCACCTGGGGTGGCTCAGT
>NW_024412403.1:12094690-12096287 GCF_014898765.1 Herpailurus yagouaroundi | reverse complement strand
GGAGCCGGCTTCAGATTCTGTGTCTCCCTCTCTTTTCTCCCTCCCCGGCCCCCCCCCCCAAAAATAAACATTTTTTAAAAATTAGAAAATACACAGGCATTGAAGACTCCGGTGAAGGTGCTGCAACCCTGAGAGGCCCCCAAGGTGAATGAATTGTGCGGGACCTCCTATCCCACTCCCCTCACCCCAAGAGCAGGCTTCTCAGATCTGCTAGGTCCACCCAAAAGGGGGGAAACCACAACTATGAGTCCTAGTTCAAGGACTTTGAAGAGAATATTTTTGTTACTGCTCAAAAGTAACTCAGAGGGGAGCCTGGTCAGTTAAGCATCCAACTCTTGATTTCGGTTCAGGTCATGATCTCATGTTTTAAGGGATAGAGCCTGGTGTCTGGTTCCGTTGCTGGCCAGGGAGCCTCCTTAGGATTCTCTCTCTCTCCCTTCTCTCTGCCCCTCCCCTCCTCCCATGCGTGCGCTCTCTCTCGCTCTCTCGCTCTCTCTCTCTCTCTCTCTCCCTTTCTCAAAAACAAAAGTAATTCAAAGGAGAGGGATGTGAGAGGGGAAAGGGTTATTTAATAACCTAATGAAATCACCTAGGAAAGGAACTTTATGATGGAAAGTGCCCATTTCTCCGTCCTCTTAAAGCAACTATCATATTTTGAAAGATTTCTAGAGTGATCTTTTGGGATAAACTTTTTATGGCTGTGTTGATGTGTGTGTGTGTGCTTCAGTTTTGTATAATTGTCATAAGTTGGTGAAGGATAATAAATACTTTTTAATAAAACTGGGTAATGCCTTCGGAGTTATTTCTCATTAGAGGGGGTAAATACACAGATGATTTGTGGCTCTGCCGGCATCTCTAGGGTTGCACGGAAGTCCCTCTGTGTGCGGTGGCCTGTAGGGACCAAGGGAACATTCCTCGCCCCTTGCTGTGCTCATGGTGGAGCATTCTAGGGTCAGACGTCAAGCAGTGCCTTACATCACCACGTACTTTATACCCTGCTCTGAAATTTCCAACCTCACCACTGCCCAAGCCTTGAAAGAGGAAATGAAACGTTTCTCAGCAATCTCGTGAGAGAAACCAGTTTTTGCCCAATAAATAACTTGGTTCTCTGTCGTTTACCCCTAGGTGGGAGGGGGTGACGTAGACTCTTTCAAACCGTCTTTGCTAATAGAGCGCCTTAAAATCAGCTTACTTTCAGGGAAAGGGGGTTCTAGAGAAACCCTGGAGGCAGTTTTCACTGGAGAAAACGTGGGGGGATACGGAATGGTGTCAAGAAAACCCACCACCACCCATGACCCCAGATAGAACCTCTGGGTGGGCGTTGTAAGCTACTTATCTAACTTGGAAGAGCACGCCTTTAATGCTGGCTGGGTGTCTCCCCCAATCCGGGTACCTTACGTACAGTTTTGCAAACGGTTTACTACCGGTGTTTCCCACCCACGAGTTGGGGGTAGCAAGTCCCCTTCCCTCCGCGTCTCCCGTCGCCAGGCCCCACCAATATCTCTCTCTGCCCGGGGCGCCAGGGTGCGCAGGGTGCCGGGCGGGCGAGGGCGGCGCCCGGGCCGGGGGCGGGGCCTCGGCTCGCCCCGCCCCACCA
>NW_024412403.1:12004533-12094290 GCF_014898765.1 Herpailurus yagouaroundi | reverse complement strand
AGCTGGCTGGGCGGCTGCCTCCTGGTGTCAGGTGAGGGGTCCGCGGGGAGGGGGCGCGGGCCGGTCCCTGCGCCGCGCCCTCCGGGGCTCCCGGCCGCCTCGCGGCCCGACGTCCGCTGGGGACCCGGAGGCCGGGCCGCGACGCCGGCAGCGATGGCCCCAGGGCCAACCCTGAGCGGACCCCATGGGCGCCCTGGAAGTGACCGAGTGCCCTGTCCGGCCGCCAGGGCCTCCCATTCAGTCCTCAGCACCCCAGCACCTGAGCTCTGCCCCTCACCTCCACAGCTGCGGGGCTTCTGAGTTCAAAATACACTGAAACCTTTTGTGCCCGCCCCTAGATTTCTTGCCCGGGTTGCGATAACCATGGACCGCCCCCGGGCGGGCCCGCCGCCCTTCCTTTCTGATGAACTCATCCCCGGACTTCCAGGATATCACAGTGTCCCGGTTTTCCTCCTGCCTCTCAGGCTGTTTCTACCTAGGATCCTGCCCCTCTGCCAGATCCCTGTCGGGGTCAAGTTCTTAACCAGGCCCTCTACCCCCTTCCCCCGCACTATCCCTGTAGGGGATACCAGCAGAAGTCTGGCGTTCCATACCAGCTATCCGGCCTGTGATGCAAACATGTATCTCTATTGGCACCAGCTGGGTGGTGGGCCCGTGGTGGTTTATCATACCCTTCCCTCTGCTTTTGTGTATGTTTGCTATTTTCTATTAAAAAGTTTAAAAATGGTTTCTTTCTTTTGGGTGGGGGGAGAGGGACAGAGCGAGAGAGAGGGAGAGAATTGTAAGCAGGCTCCACGCTCAGCCAGGAGCCCAATCTCACGACCCAGGGATCATGACCTGAGCCGAAATCAAGAGTGGTCTCTCCACCGACTGAGCCACCTAAGCACCTGTAAAAATGATTTCTGTCTCTGGGGCGCCTGGGTGGCTCAGTCGGTTGAGCGTCCGACTTCGGCTCAGGTCACTATCTCACTGTCCGGGAGTTCGAGCCCCGCGTCGGGCTCTGGGCTGATGGCTCGGAGCCTGGAGCCTGTTTCCGATTCTGTGTCTCCCTCTCTCTCTGCCCCTCCCTCATTCATGCTCTGTCTCTCTCTGTCTCAAAAATAAATAAACGTTAAAAAAAAAAAAAATGATTTCTGTCTCTAGCCCAGCTCTCCTGTGCACCAGGCCCCTTCCTCCAGCTGTCCTGAACGTCCCTGCTCGCATAGCTCTCCAGCATCTCAAACCTAATGCAGCTAAAAATGGGACTCTCGGTGTCCTTGTCCCCAGCCCCAGTCAGGGCATCAGGTGCTTAAGCCGGGAATGAATATTAACGTCTCCACACCAAACGGATCAGAACATCTCAAGTCTATACCTCTGGAAATATATCTAAAAAAACCCGTGTACCCACCCCCCCTTACACCGTTTTCCCACCACCCAAATCCAGGTCACCCCCATCTGTCCCTTCTTCGTGCTCACTCTCTGCCCCACCCCACCCCCAACCTCCCAGATAAAATCCAGACTCCTCGGCACAGCTGATGTGGGTCTTTTCCCCTCGCCCGTGTGCCCATTTGAAGGCATGGAGCCATAAGGGAGACCTGCATGTTGGACGTGGTCATTTACTTGTGCAACTCTTTTGAGGAACCAAGTTGCAAAGCTTTTCCTTTTATTTTTCCAGCCTTAGGAATGGTGCCACCTCCCGAAAACGTGAGAATGAAGTCAGTGAATTTCAAGAACGTTCTACAGTGGGAGGCGCCTGCTTTTCCCAAAGGGAATCTGACTTTCACAGCTCAGTACCAAAGGTGAGTCTGGGGCATCCTTGGGCAGGAAGGCCCTGAGCTGGTCACTGGGCTGGACGACAGGAGAGGGTCTGACTGCTGTCACCTGCATGACCGTGATATCCCACAGGGAGCCTCCCGGCTGGCCTTCATTCTGTCCGGGAAATTCTCGTGAAAGTTCTGTTCTCTGAGAAAAGACAGGGAAAGCCCTTTTTACTTTTTCTTGTTGTGTGGGTCCATAGCTTGACAATCGCGGGGCCACCGGTAGATGATGACCTTATATCACACGGCTATGGATGTCACTGGCCACAGTGGTAGCAGTTGCAATGCGAATGTATCAGGTTTGTCACATTTGATGCTTTTTAAGAGAAAAATGTCACCGATACCATCTCCACTTACTAGAGTAGCATTGCTAGAAGTCGGCCATTTGGAGGAGGAAGCCATCCAGGAAAACTGAGGTATGCAGAACAGGAAAGCCCTGGCCATCCGGCCACCTACCCCCTCCAGCAGATTATAACAGAACACTCCCGTGCTATGGGGTGCCGATCATTTGCACAGTGGGTGCTCAGTTACTCTGGCTGTGTCCCCAGATTGAAAGTCAGCCACCTACTGACTGTGAAAAGCTCTGGCCTCTGAAAACAGCACAGAGGCTTATGAAGGAAGGGTGAGTCTCACCAAGACTATTATCTCAGTGGGGCTCTGACTTCCCAGCACCTGCCCTGCCCACCGATTTTTCCCTCTGCCAGCCCTCCCTCAGCAGCCTGCCGTCACGCACCACAGTCTGGACTGCAGGTGACGCACCTTTATGCCAAGTGCAAATAACCGCGAGAGGCCAAAGGGTGATGAGCCGGCACACCTGCCTCCAGTGTGACTCAGAAACATACAGAGACAGCGCCTTCGGCGAAGCAGGAGGAAACCCAGGTCCCAGACCCCATTCATCCCACGCTTCTCGTCCGGCTCTGTTTTGCAAACCTATCCCAGGCCTGCTAAGTCAGAGAAGAAGTAGGAAGATGGATAAGACAGTCTTTACTTGTCTTGTAACTTGTGAATCCCAAGTAATTCCCAGCTCACAGAACATTTTAAGATTTTGAGTTCAGTACAAAGGACTCCCGAATAGCCTACATCTAGTTCACCGTTTTTTAAGGCTTGCCTTCCTTTAAGGTTTCTCCCTCTCTCTCTCGTACATCATGCCCTTTTGCCCCTTAATGTTCCACGGTGAACTTCCTAAGAGCAAGGATAATCTTTTACATCACCACAGGGCAGCTGTCAAGGTTGACAGCTTTAATGTGGGTACTTCCCTCTGACCTCCAGTCTGTAGTCCAGCTTTGTCCATTTTCTCAAGGATTTAGGAAGGGTCATCCTGTGTCTCCTTTTTCCCTGCTGTGTATTTTCTCCCACTGACATTGGTTTGATAATTTCATGTCTGTTTCTGTGGTGGTGACAGCGGTAGAGATTTCACTGTGGAAAAATCACCCTCCCTCTCCCTCTGTCTCTCTCCCCCATAGTTTATTATTTGGAGTTCTGTTCTGTGCCCTTGTGGTAGAGGCGTTTGGTTTCGATGTTCCTCTTTTAGGTGCGAATTCCCAGTGGCTTCCCAGTAAACAAAGGTCAGTCCCTGGGCTCCAGGCGTCCTTAGCATGGAAGTGTAGACCGAGCACGGGATGTGCTGAGGAAAACACAACATGTGCTGGGGGTGCCCTTGGGGAAGAAATTTGATCCTGAAAAATCTGATGACTGTTCCATGGCTTGTGAAAGGTTGGTTCGAACTTAGCCTGAGGGATTAGATAGCACAGACTCTCTCATATATGTGCGCTGGGTAGGGGTGACCAGAGGAGGGGCACTTTCAGAGGATGTATGGGTGATTCGAATATGGAATCGTCTTTGAAAACTAGATGTAAATATGGGGAATGGGTCATATTACCTGCTCAACGGGGAGAAAAATATATTTTTTTAAACGTTTATTTATTTTTGAGACAGAGAGAGACAGAGCATGAACGGGGGAGGGTCAGAGAGAGAGAGAGGGAGACACAGAATCGGAAACAGGCTCCAGGCTCTGAGCTGTCAGCACAGAGCCCGACGCGGGGCTCGAACTCACGGACCGCGAGATCATGACCTGAGCCGAAGTCGGACGCTTAACCGACTGAGCCACCCAGGCGCCCCGAGAAAAATGTTTTTTAAGTGCAATAAAAATGACTCTTGAAGGAGAAATTGTTGCAGAACAGCTTTTGAAATACCCTGTGTTCCAGTCAGTTGATGCATTAGTTTATTTTTTTAAATATTTTCTTAAAGTTTATGTATTTATTTTGAGACAGAGAAGGAAAGATTGAAGGAAGGAAGGAAGGAAGGGCAGAGAGAGAGGGAGAGAAGGAGAATCCCAAGGAGACTCCATGCTGTCAGCGCAGAGCGCTAAGTGGGGCTCCAACTCACAGATCGTGAGATCCTGACCTGAGCTGAAATCAAGTGTCAGATGCTTAACTGACTGAGCCACCCAGGCGTCTCGATGCGTTAGTTTATTTTTTTTTTATTTTTTTATTTTTTTTAATTTTTTTTTTCAACGTTTATTTATTTTTGGGACAGAGAGAGACAGAGCATGAACGGGGGAGGGGCAGAGAGAGAGGGAGACACAGAATCGGAAACAGGCTCCAGGCTCCGAGCCATCAGCCCAGATCCTGACGCGGGGCTCGAACTCACGGAACGCGAGATCGTGACCTGGCTGAAGTCGGACGCTTAACCGACTGCGCCACCCAGGCGCCCCTCGATGTGTTAGTTTAAATGAAGGAAGTGGCCACGTATGAGAAAGCCCCCTTAATGCAGTGACCCCTGGAGTTTCCAAATGGTGGGATGTCAGGCGACCGTGAAGAGTCAATTAACCAAAGATTTGTGCTATATTAAGTGAAAAGAGCAGATTGTAGAATAGTATGATCCCAATGATCTCTGCCTACTTTTAGCAGGAAATTGTTCTGGGCCCCGTCGCCAAGAATGTGGCGAGGTGGTGTGGCTCCTAAGACTGTGGGCTCTGAAGTCCAACAGATCTGAGTTCCGTTGGGCGAGTTTCTTAGGTCCTCCATACCTGTGCCTCATCTATAAAATAGGAGTGGGGCGCCTGGGTGGCTCAGTTGGTTAACTGTCCGACTTCAGCTCAGGTCATGATCTCGAGGTTCGTGAGTCCGAGCCCCGTGTCGGGCTCTGTGCTTCGGATTCTGTGTCTCCCTCTCTCTCTCTCTCTCTCTGCTCTTTCCCCCCTCACGCTCTTTCTCTCTTGCTCAAAAATAAACAAACATTAAAAAAAAATTAATAAAAAAAAAAAAGACATCTGTATAAAAATGAATTGTTTTATGGTTTTTCCAGAGGAATTGCAGCAAGAGTCATTTGTAGGACATTGTTTGAAATTATTGTAACATACTTATTTTGGCTACTCTGGGTATATCAGTATTCACAGACTGTGTCCCACATAATCAAGGAGGGAAGCTTTCTTCCTCAAATGTATTGAATACTCAACCCTGTTTTGGAGAGGTACGTGCTCATTAAGATACAAAGGTCACTGAGAAGTTCTGTCATGAAGACAGATGCCTCTTTATGTTTAACCTAGTTTCTGCCCCAAGTCGTTTGACTTTGGACAGATTATTTTTGAAACAACTTATGATATCTCAAGGATCACCCAAGTCCCATGGAACACAGTTTGGGAAATGCTCTTATAGACGAGGCGTGCTACTCATCAAAACTGATGATTTCGAATTTGGTGTATTTTTCTCACGTTATTCTCTGTTATCCTTTGGAAGTGGGGATTAATAAAGTAACAGTCAGACTCAGACCAGAGTGAGAACTTTCATGATATTATTTTTCTGATTTTACAGTTATAAGAAATTCCAAGATATGTGCACAAGCACTGTCTTGATGGAATGTGATTTCTCAAGTCTTTCCAAGTATGGTGATCACACCTTGAGAGTCAGGGCTGAATTTGCAGATGAGCACTCAGACTGGGTGAACATCACCTTCTGTCCTGTGGATGACAGTAAGTCGCTTTGTTTTCCATTTCATTACAATGCCATCATCATGCCTTGGGTTTTTTTCCCCATGGGGTAGCCCATCAGCAAGAATTCTTTGAGCTCCCACAAAGCGGGTGGCCTTGCACAAGGAGCTTAGGGAATATAAGAAGGGCTATGGTCGTAAAGAAGTTTATGAGAGAGACACGAAGGCATAGTCACAAAGTCAACACGATAATTAAATATAAATCTAAGAATGTCAAGGCTTGTGGGTAAAGAAGGAGTTGAGGCCAGTGTTGTTAATGAAAAGAACTGGAAAGATTAATGTAGTGCATTTTCTGGGAGGAAATCAGTTAGAAGTTAGGACGTAAGGAAATGTGACATGGCAGGCAGAAGAATAAAGGTTATTCAAGGCAGGTGTGGAGACAGGCTGACCGGATGCAGAGAGCCAGCTTGCGCAGAATGAAGGACAGAGCAACGGATTCGGTGCATGTCAGGTACGTTGAGTCAGGCAGGCTGGTAAGCATCAAAAAGAATGTTCCCAGGTTAGATCTGGGGGTTCGTGGGGACTCACCAGAGGTCACAAGATGAACATAATTAGAACATCAGGAATTGAAAACTAATTAAACCACCTTATAGCAATGGAGAGAGTAAGAGGACAGGAGGGGCCGGGTACCCTCACTAACAAGACTCAAGTGCAGTCTTCCGAGGAGTCCTGGAGAGAAGCATTGGAAGGCTTGTGTCTGTGCGGGGTGGGGCCTTTATTCTGCTCCCTGCTCTGGACCCCCGGGGCTCCCACAACTTTGCCCCCGGCCCGCCCCCTTCCCCCCCCCCCCCCCCCCCCCGGTGGGCAATGCAGCTAGGACACCCTTCCACTCTTTCCCAGTTCTGTCCCAGCCTTGGACAACAGAACTCTTATTTCTGGAGTCAGAAGTCATCAAAGTTGTATTATCTTTTCTAAAGGTTATCTTTATGAAAGTTAAGAAAAAGAAACATTGAGGAATACAAGCAGCTTGGGGCGCCCGGGTGGCTCAGTCGGTTAAGTGTCCACCTCTTGATTTCAGCTCAGGTCATGATCTCTTGGTCTGTGAGATTGAGCCCCGAATTGGGCTCGTGCTGGCAGCATGGAGCCTGCTTGGGATTCCCCATCTCCCTCTTTTCTGTGCCTCTCCCTGCTCATTCTCTCTTCCTTTCCCTTCCCTTCCCTTCCCTTCCCTTCCCTTCCCTCTCTCTCTCTCTCTCTCTCTATTTTAAAAAAAAATAACAAGCAGCTTAACAGTAGTCAAGTTTTCAAAACATAGTCCAGTCTTCTGCTCCTGTAATTGCTAAGGGACTGACCGGGTCCTGACTGGTTCCAGTTCCCGTTTGGGGACCCATCTGTGGAAATTCCCTTTAGAAACTGATACACAATAGCTGAGCAGCTTGCCCAAAGGTCATGCAAGTAAGGAGTGGCCCGGCAAGGATTGAGAACCAGGCTGCTCTCTTCACACTCTTAGCAACAACCGCCCTTCTCTGGGTATTTGCCTCTTGAAGTTGATATGACAGGAAAGTGCTGCAAGATGTCACGTCGAATCTGTTTACACATTTTGCTTTGAAAGCAAATAATAAATTTTCTTATCTGGTTTTCAGCTACCAGCAGATTAAAAACAAGAGTAGGATGCTGGAAGCAGGCCCACTAACAGCCTCAAAAGAAGTAACAACAGCCAGAGAAGAATACAGGATATGACTCAAATAGCACAGTCACCGAGAGATATTTATTATTCACGGTACAGTTGTTAACGGGCACCTACTGTGTGTCACGCACATTCTTAGTGCAGAAGCTGTAACAGTTAACAAGACAAAATCCCTGCCCTCGTGGAGTACACGCTCTAATGAGGGAAATCAGACAATAGATAGACACGTATTTTGTGACAGATTTGACCGTGGAGCAAACAAAAATCCGACCACCCTCCTTGGCCACCTCAGTCAATGTCATAGCCATCTTACATCCAAGAGCAGAGTCCTTCAGTGGACCATTGGTCTGCACCGTTATGAAAAAGAAACGTTGACGTTTTCAAATGGGATTTTTGACAGCCATTTTGCTTTGTTCTCTTCCTTAGCCATGATTGGACCACCTGGAATGCAAGTAGAAGCACTTGCTAATTCTTTACATATGCGTTTCTTAGCCCCCAAAATAGAGAATGAACCTGAAACATGGACCATGAGGAATATTTATAACTCGTGGGCTTATAATGTGCAATATTGGAAAAATGGCTCTGACGAAAAGGTAAGCTCAGCAAATCATATGCATTTCATGTGCAGCCTCCCCCTCTTTGGCCTAGTATTAGTGTGAGGCCGTGATTGTGGAGAAAGGGAGCCAGGAGGCCATCCAGGTCAGGGTCTTGCAAGGTGGTAGCACCTTATGGTCCAAAGGGTTTAAGGCCAGTTCCTCTGAGTGCCAGAAGCTTCCCAGTCTGAAGGATGCCTAGTATCTGGCTCATGCTTCCCGGGCCCCAAGGGAAATGACTTCCAGGGTACTAGCTCAATGAGAGCAAGCCTTCCTCTCCCTGAAGGGAAGTTGGAGGAAAAGATAGAACTGACTCAGCAGTCACCAGACAGAAGTTGGAGTCAGCTGAACAGGGTGACGTGCTACATAACTGCTGTTCCACGGTATGAACCCCTGTGCCCCATGTACACCACAGAACAGTCAAGGCCGTGGTCACGGCAGCCCCACCCCTGGATGCTAGATGAAGAGTGTCACATTTTACCCACCTGACCCCACTTTTCCCCATCACTCTCCTCCTCTCCAGGGGATGGTTCCTTTAAAAACATGAGCTAGGAGGGGGCGCCTGGGCGGCTCAGTCAGTTAAGCGTCCGACTTCGGCTCGGGTCGTGATCTCACGGTTTGTGGGTTCGAGCCCCACGTCAGGCTCTGCGATGACAGCTCGGAGCCTGGAGCCTGATTCGGATTCTCTGTCTCCTTCTCTCTCTCTCTCTCTCTCTCTGCCCCTCCCCTGCTTGTGCCCTCTCTCTCTCTCTCTCTCTCTCTCTCTCTCTCTCTCTGTGTGTGTCTCAAAATTAAAATAAACATTTAAAAAACAAAAAAAAAAGGAGCTAGGAGTTTGACCTGGTTGGATGTTGCTCCTGCCATTGTGACTCCGGTCACATTTTGTACCTCAGCACCTTCCTGTCTGCAGAATGGGCATGAAAACCCACGTCATTAATACAGTGGGACTGATAACCTCCTTCACAGGATTTGGGGGGAGTTTAATGGCATAATGAAAAAAAAATAAACTTGTCCCATCACCTGAACAATGATATGGTCAATACATGGGGTTCCCTTCCCCTTCTGTAGATGCATTAAGGCTATTTTCATTCATCCTTGGTCAGGTTTTGTTCTTATACTTACTGCTTCCAAGCTGAATGCCATTCGTGGTCCTAAACTGACATATGTATATGTCATATAAGTTAGATTATGTATATGTTATCCCTTCTATGTTAAATGGTGCTTTTATCACTTAATCCTCAAGCGTCTGGGAGGAAAGAGTCACCTATATGTATTGTTTTAGGAATTGTGTAATTAAATTTATAGGTACATACTGCTTGGCCCCCCAGAATCTCAAGTTAATTTTTCCCTCAAAAAGTGCTCCATTAAATGGTGCAGGATATCAGCCTTCTTCACAGAATAGATGATTTTGCTTATAGTCAAGATCCCAGGAAATGTATGCCTGGAAAGCAATACAGAATAATAAGGGCTTTTTTTTTTAAGGTTATTTATTTATTTTGAGAGAGGAAAAAAAAAAAACCATGCGCAAGCAAGGGAGAAACAGAGAGAGAGAGAGAGAGAGAGAGAGAGAACCCCAAGCAGGCCCCATGCTATCAGCACAGAGCCCAATGTAGGGCTTGATCCTACCAACTGGAAGATCATGTCCTGAGCCGAAACCAAGGGTTGGGGACTTAACCGACTGGACCACCCAAACTCCCCCAGAATAATGAGTTTTATAGCCACTTATCAAGTGCAGGCGTCTCTGTTAAGCTCTGGGATGCAAAGATAAGACAGGAGTTAGCGAACCTTTATTAAGGATCAGTTTCCACCGCAGTCGTGCCTGAGTGCCTCCTGCACCAGGCATGAAATGCAACACCTCGTTTATCTTTAGCTTCTCATCCAGGATGTGCCCACAGGATAGGCGTCTGGCTGCACGTTTGTCCTGTCACTTCTGCCTGCTGTTGTTGTTGTGACATGCCGAGTGTTGGGGAGGCTGCCTGCTCCCCCGCTCCTCCCTCGCTGGTGCCTACCCTGTCACCATTACTGGTTTATGCGTGCTGTAGACTCAGTGTTTGTGTCCCCCACCAGACTCATGTGTTGAAACCTAACCCCCAAAGTGAAGGTATTAGGAGGTGGGGCCTTTAGGAGGCTTGGGATTCGTGCCCCTATAAAAGAGACCTCAGTGAGCCCCTTCTCCCCCTCTGCCATGTGAGGACCCAGCGTGCAGATGGCTGGCCGTGAATCAGGAAGCAGCCCTCCCCGAACACCAGATCTGCCTGTGCCTCGACCTGGGACTCTTCCGCCTCGAGTACCGCGAGAAATAAATGTTTCTTGTTTATAAGCCACCTGTTCTGTTACAGCAGCCTGCAAGGAATAGGACAGTGTGGTTCCCTTCTCGAATGCAGGCTTAAAAGGCTGGCATGTTAGATCCCTAAGCAAATCGCCTAAAAGGCTTCGGGAAATTCTATTTCTTCCTGCTGGGAAAGAGTGGGCAGATAAAGTGAGAAGTTGCCCAGGTGTGAAAGACAACTGGAAAAAAGCAGTCAGAGGGGACTTGAACAGGGCCCTCCCTATCTGTCCTTCCCTGCCTGCCACTGTGAGTCAGCCCTGAGTTTAGTCTTTGAAAAAAAGAGCACCGTAAGGTCTTAGGGGTATTGGAGTTCTAGAAATGAAAGCGAGGGTTTTCTTATTTTTAATTATTGGAAGTTACGAGGCTCCTGGGTGGCTCAATCAGTTGAGCGTCCGACTTCGGCTCAGGTCACGATGTCACGGTCTGTGAGTTCGAGCCCCGCGTCGGGCTCTGTGCTGACAGCTCGGAGCCTGGAGCCTGCTTCCGATTCTGTGTCTCCCTCTCTCTCTGCCCCTCCCCTGCTCATGCTCTGTCTCTCTCTGTCTCAAAAATAAATAGAAACATTAAAAAAAAAAACTTAATTATTGGAAGTGACACCATGCTTTTCATCAGGCGATGGTATAATCCGGTTCTTGTCCTCAGTGAGCTTGACTTTCTCATACAATAAAGGAATAGAGACAAGTTTTCAACAAGCCCAACCCTAAAAGAAAAATAACCAATTACTAAAGCAAAAGAAGAGTCTGTGCTCACTTTCTGTGGAAGTTCCTATGCCTGGAACGCGTTTTAAGTAGGAGCCTTCTATCCAGAAATGATAACCGTGATGGAGGTGTGGCTGGTAGATGCTCTTCTTGTTTCCTTTCTTTTGCCGGAAACTGTCCTGGTTTCCCAAATTCAGGAATATATCAATTATGATACCTTCTATTCAAACTAAGCTGAGTCAGGGATGTCCCTCCAGAGGCAGGCTGTGATGTGTGCCCTGCAGGGGAGGCAGGCCGCTGCTGGACGAGAGCATCCCAGGGGCTCCAGTAGAGAAGCGATTCGAAGGAGAAGGCTGGGCAGCTAAGGGTCGGCCACCTGCCCTTGACTTAGAAGGAAAACCACACGGAGTCTCACTGTACATGACCGGTGGCAGCAGTTCTGGGGCTGCTATACCAAAGTACCACAGATTGAACAGGAAGGCGTCGGCTCAAGGTTCTGGAGGCCAGACGTGTGAGATCAAGGTGTCAGCAGTGGTAGCCAGTCCTTCCAAGGAAAGTGAGGGAGTCTCTGTTCCATGCCTGTCTCCTAGCTTCCAGCTTGCTGGCTCTCTTTGGTTCCTTAGCTTGTAGAAGTGACAGCCCAATCTGTGCCTCCGTCCTTCTGTGGCATGTGCATGTCTGTGTCCAAATTTCCTCTTGTAAGGACGCTGGTCATACCGGATTAGGGCCCATCCTAATGAGCTCATTTTAACTTAATCGCCTCTGGAAAGACCCAGGCTCCCACTAAGTCACTTTCCAAGGTACTGAAAGTTAGCCGTTCAGCATATGAATGTGTTGGTTACACATATTCAACCCCTACAACTTAATTCTTTTTAAAAAAGGAGTAGGATGGTTTAGATGGCATCTAAACTAGAGAACTCAGGAAATGGAGCGGTTCATCGGGACCACAGTCCATCCTTGCCCCGTGCCTTAAAATGCTCTCAGGGCCCCCTGACGTGAACTGGGAGGAACGCCCGCTTCCTTCACCTGCCTGCTTTGAGCCCAAAGTAAAGATTATAACTGGCAAATAGGGGAGGAAAAAGAGCTGGTGTCCTTTCACTGCGGAGGCATGTTTTCACTTTTGTCTTCGTTCCTAGTGGCCGATTACTTGTCAGTATGACTTTGAGGTCCTCAGAGATCTTGAGCCACGGACAACTTACTGTGTTCAAGTTCAAGGGTTTCTTCCTGATCGGAACAAAACCGGGGAATGGAGCGAGCCTGTCTGTGAGCCAACAACCAATGCCGGTGAGTCTTGAAAATCACCGTCTGTAGTTCTGCCTCCTCTGAGCCTCCTCCGCCTCCTCTGAGCCTATAGACACCCACCGAGTGTTAGCGTTGGAAAGTTCCTTAGACAGGAACACGTCCAGCTCAGACTGCAGCCCAGGTCAGCTCTCACCGATCTGCTTCCCGCCGGAAGGAGACCACACCACCTTCCGAGGCAACTCGTACACTCTGAGACCAAAGGGACGGATGGACACGTTTTCCGTTCATTGAGCTGGGCTCTGCCCCCTGGCACCCACCCGCACCGTGTCCATTCTGTGCCCTCAGGCCTCCTGGTGCGAGTCTCATCACCTCCCCCCCCCCCCACAAGACCACCCAGCAGGGCCAAGCCCCACCCCCAGGAGCCTTCCCTTCCCAGGCTGTATGTCTCCAGTCCCTCCAGATACATGAGAGAGAGTTTGGAGACCTTTATCACTGTCTCCAGCAAGGCTACTTGTCTTGGCTACCAGGATCGCAACACCATCCCTCACAGCGCCTCCATGCTCCCTGTTTCTTAAAAGAAAAGAGAGAGGGAAGGAGGAAAAGAGGGAGAGGGGAGAGTACCATTGGCCCCGACGCTGTGATCATTTACATACAGGCACATTGCATACGGGGTCATGCAGACTTGCAGCTGCGTGTCTGCCCCCAAATGGCAGGCCTTTTTATTATTTAAAGACGTCGTTGAGAGGCTCAGCCAGCTCAGACCACAGAAGGATGAATACAGGCAGGTCCACTCCTGGCCGTTTTCATTTACCGAGGCCCTCCTGGCAGCAAGGCGCTGATCTGGGGGCTACAGAAATACCAAGGAGAGTCAGAAAGAGTTCCCTCCAGAGAGAACAAAACTTTTCATCTTCCGGGTCACAGTGCAGCGGACAAAACTGCAATGCAACAGCAGCCTCATTGATTCATCATCTCTGCTCCTCATCAACTGTGTTCCAGGACTATTTATGAATGTTTCTCAAAACAAGAGCCCTGTAATCTTGAGGGTGCTTAGAAGCGATGGGGCGCTGGATTGCGCGGTCAGAAAAGCCACCCTGTATATTAGGACTTTTAGTGTATTTGACCTCTCACCACCTTTTCTTGAGGACTAGCATTCCGAGGAACACAGCCTGGGAAAAACCAGCCCATCATATGCCGTAATTTACCAACAGGTTACCGTGCCCAAAAAAGGAAAGGCAGCCATTTTGAACTAATTGCTTCTTGGTGCCCTAATGTTGTTTTCAGTTATCATCCTTATCCTTTTTTGTTGTTGTTAATTTTTTTTCAGTGCTTATTTATTTCTGAGAGAAAGGGACAGAGTATGAGTAGGAAAGGGGCAGAGAGAGAGAGAGAGAGGGAGACACAGAATCTGAAGCAGGCTCCAGGCTCTGAGCCGTCAGCACAGAGCCTGATGCAGCGCTCGAACTCACGAGCCGTGAGATCATGACCTGAACTGAAGTCCGACGCTTAACCGACTGAGCCACTCAGGTGCCCCCATCCTTATCCTTTTTAAGTGTTGATAACTAACCCTTAATTTTCCATTCTGGAATGTTTGTTATTGTTTTCTGGAGATCAGCATCAAGCTTGCTGGCCTGTAGTGTCTTGAATCTTATTATTGTTGTTGTTCCCTTTGTTTTCTAAATGCACAAATTGCCTGAATCCAGGATTCTTTTCTTTTTCTTAACACTTACTTATTTTTGAGAGAGAGAGAGAGAGAGAGAGAGAGAGCATGCACGCATGCGCACAAGTGGGGGAGGGGCAGAAAGAGGGAGACAGGATCTGAAACAGGCTCCGAGCTGTGAGCATGGAGCCCAATCCGGGGCTCGAACTCACGAGCCACAAGATCATGACCTGAGCCAAAATCGAGAGTCAGCTGCTCAACGGACTGAGCCACCCAGGCGCGCTCTGCCTGAATCCAGGATTCTTTCACATCTTCCAGGTCCATGATCTTTGCGGTGTCAGCCAAAGATCTGCAATTGTAGTAGGAAATTTTCTCAGGGCTACAGAGCCACACAGAGAATGAAAGTCTTGCGGTCTCCCTGAAGGGCATTCTCTGTCACTCTGTTTTTTTCTCTAGCCCCCAGTTCAGTGCCTCGCATCTGTAGGCCCAAGGTCAGTGCCCAAGTCCACCTGCCTGTGTCCCTGCTTCCAAGGTCTGAGCTGGCTGAGCCTCTGTGCAGTGCCTTTAAATAATAAAAAGCCTCCTGTCTGTGTGCTACAAGTTATTTGCTAGCCCACACGTTGTTTCTATAGACCTCCTCTAAGTTTTTTCTCATTTTATTCCCCTCTTGAATCGTTTTTCCTTGATTTAGAATTCTGTACCTTGGGAGCCCCCATCCTGCTTGAATCACTAGAATTGCTGGTCTAGAATCATCCTTTGCTCTGAACACCTGTCATCTGCTTTCCCAAAACCTTGAGTACATTTCGGGATCACCCGGTGTCCCCTCCTTCCCCCATTAACATGACATGGGCCATGGGACAAGTCCCGGACTGCCCTCTGCCTCAGCCATCTCATCTGCAAAACAGGGAGGGCAGTATGTTGCCACCACACGCAGGGCTTGGGGGACTTGAACAGTGCCTGGGACAAAGTGACGCCTTAATACGTTAGATATTATGGTTACTAATAATGACATTATTACAACCACATTGTCAGGTGCTCCTCAAGGTTTATGTCATGAGACACAGTGTGAGGCCTACAATTTGACCAACAAGAGAAATATTTCAAATATTTTGTGACTGTAAGTGATTACCCACGAACTGACAAAATCCAAACATTTTATAAAAGAAAAGTGTCACCCACTGAAAACCTGCTTTTGTCAAACATCATCTTAGGTTTGTTTAAACACAGTTATCTCTCTTTTTTTTTTTTTTTTTTAATTAATGTTTATCTTTGAGAGAGAGAGAGTGCAAGCAGGGGTGGGTGGGGCAGAGAGAGGGGGACAGAGGATCCGAAGCAGGTTCTGCCACTGACAACAGTGAGCCCGACGCGGGGCTTGAACTCACGAACCACGAGATCGTGACCTGGGCCGAAGTCAGACGCTTCACCGACTGAGCCACCCAGGCGCCCCCAAACACAGTCTTCATTCTAAACCTCACGACAGATTTTCCCTGAGAGCTTTGGGCCCTGCCTCTTTTACAAACTGGAAAATCAGGGTTCAGAGAGGGGAAGTAACTTGCCCACGGTCGGTCGCTCAGGCAGTGAATGACCAGGGATGGAGCAGGTTATCTTCCCTGTAATTTTACTGCCTACAGATGAATTCCGCAGGCGAGCGCAGGCATGACTTCCCTGCAGGTAGCACAGAGGAAGGGAGTCCTTCCTGACCCGCAGCAGGTCAGAGAGCAGAGGGTTTTGACTCACAGATCCTCCTGTAATTCTCAGCCCGTGTGACACAGTGACCTGTCCTTACCCCTTCTCTCTCGGGGTGAGTCACAAGTGCATCTTTTGAATTTTGTCACTACCAACCAGATGTGCCCATGGAACGTTCTCCAATAAGATGCCAGCACATCCTGGCTGGATCACAAGGAGCCCAGGCGCTGCCCTGGGAGGGGGGCGTGGGGGGCTCGGCACAGTGTCATCGACGGCGCAGGGTCTGGGGTCGAGGCCAGCAGTGTTTAGTCAGTACTCCGTGAGTAAGCCTGCTGCGCGCCACACAGGGAACTGCCAAAATGCTAGATGGAAGGACAGGTGGACGAGTAGGGGCCTGGGGCTTCCCTAAGAGCTGAGATAGCAGATCCCAAGTCGGCCTCCTGTCGTTCACTGAGGTACAGCCCCGGGACCATCGCATCCAGCTCGATCGCCAAGTGACCCTGCATTCACCGAGAAAGGACCTTGTTTGAGTGCTGAAACTGGGGGCTGGAAGGCACCACCCCTGGGTCCAGCAAATGAAGCAAGATTTCACCAGGGAAGTCCAGGAGGAGTTCCCCTCGGCCATGAGGAGGATGAGGCCACTGTTGTGAATGAAAACACAGGGGGCCGAGGGAGGAAGGCAGGCTGGGCCCAGCCCCTGCGCCCCCTGCAGGCGCCACCCCAGAGCAGATATCTGAGGACGGTGCCTGCGGGCCTCATACTGCTAAGTGCGGGGGGGACAGGGGCAGGTAGCAGCTGATGAGGCTCCAGCAGGCTTGGTCTGCCCCGTGCGAGCATATTCTCGACGAATAAAATGACTCTCTTTAAAATGACTTGCTCTTAGAGGGCAGGGTTCACTTGCTTTCCTCTCTCAGCACCAGATGCTTTGGGTTTTGATCGGAGGGTGGCGCCAGTTGCCAGGCGTTGGGCACTGGGAGGGTAGGTGGCCCGGGCGACAGAGGAAGGCTCCTGGTGCTGCATGAGGGGAGCCAGGACCACAGATACCCAGGTCAGAGGTAAAGCTGGGCATTAATTGAAGCAGTAAAAACCTATTCAGTGAGGACTGCAGGAGAGAAAGAGCTGCCTGGACAGGTTATCTTTTTTGTTTGTTTGTTTTTGAGAGAGAGTGATCAGGGGAGGGAAAGAGAGAGAGAATCCCAAGCAGGCTCCGTGATGTCAGCGCAGAGCCCAATGCACGGTTCGAACTCACAAGCCGTGAGATCATGACCTGAGTGGAAATCAAGAGTCAGACGCTCAACTGAATTAGCCACCCAGGCGCCCTGAGCTGTCCGGCCGTTTTAAAGGAAGAACAAGGGGGCGCCTGGGTGACTCAGCCCAACTTCGGCTCAGGTCATGATCTCACGGTTCACGGGCTCGAGCCCCGCCTCGGGCTCTACGATGACAGCTCAGAGCCTGGAGCCTGCTTCGGGTTCTGTGTCTCCCTCTCTCTCTGCCCCTCCCCTCCTGCTCACACTCTGTCTCTCTCTCAAATACACATTTTTAAAAATTTTAAAGGAAAATGAGAAGAGAAGAGAGAATCAGGGAACAGGAAAATTACAAAAAGCAGGTGAGAGGGTCGGTCAGCATCAATGCGGTTAGGCCATCAGTGTCTATCGCTAACTGGCATTAACAGGTCAGCTCCTACCTTCCTTCAGAGGCTGGGGGACAGGGGCCTGCCTTCCTAATGGCTGCGGTTTAGAGGAATGGCCTGTGGGTCCTTGAGAAAGACACCCCTGGGTTTCACGAGATACGTATGCATCTCAGAGGGGCAGAGGAAGGATTCACAGTCATAAACTTTTTATGGTAAAGGCTCTAAGAAAGGAAGGCCGGGTATTGGCAGCCTTGAGTTTCCCCCTACAAACCCAAGGCAGGTGCTGGGGCGTCCCGTCCCAGCAGCGTGGCCTTAGGCCACTAGGAGACAACGTTGGAGTTTGGGCACGTCTCTGGGCCCAGAGGCTCTGGTGGAGACGTCATGCCAAGACCTTTTGCTGTTCTCGGTACAAAACGCTGCAGTGCGTGTGTTTTACTGGGGCTCTGGGGCCCCAGGGAGTCCCATTTCCCACTTCAAGGCAGAAGAGGTTTCTCAGAACGGGGAGGCTCACTGCTCAGGGTTCTTGCTTACTCTTACCCTGCCTGTCAGCAGTCCTGCCAGAAACCAAACCTGGGAACAGATAGGAGGGGGTGACCCTTGCTGGAAACGCCTGGATTCTTGAGCAGCTTTCCCGTGGTACCTCCTCACCCCTTCTGAGATGAGCGGATGGCCCTGCTTGCCGGGATTTCCACTGGATGGTGACGGTGGGATGGTGTTGAGGTCACGTGACCCGTGTGTACTTGAGCAGCAGGTAACGCAGCCCTCTGTCCCGTCCCCGCAGAGACTGCCCCGTCCTGGACTGTCGCCGTCGTCCTGGCCGCCTCGGTGTGTGTGGCCTTCCTGCTCCTCGGCTGCTCCGCCCTGCTGTGGTGCCTGTACAAGAAGACCAAGCACGCCTTCTCCCCTGGGAACTGTCTGCCTCAGCACCTGAAAGAGGTAGGCCTACGAGGGAGCCTGACTGGAAGGGGACCTCTTTTTTTTTTTTTTTTTATGTTTATTTTTGAGACAAAAAGAGAGCACGCAGGGGAGGGGCAGAGAGAGGGAGACAGAGAACCCTGGCAGGCTGCATGCTGTCAGCTCAGAGGCCGATGTGGGGCTCGAACTCACAAACTGTGAGATCAAGAAATCAGGGTTTGGAAGCTTAACCGACTATGCCACCCAAGTGCTCCGGAAGGGGACTTCCTTTTAAGTCAGGGCCATCTCTTCCCACGTGGCGGACTGTCCTGGAGAAGGACACCACTGCCGGGCAGTCTGTGGTCACGGAACAGCCCACGGGGAGGAGGCAAACCGTCCCTCCAACCTGGACGTTGTTCCTTCTCTGACCTTCCCTGCCTGAAGCCCCAAGTCGTTAGGGGGGCACTCAGCTGTGAGACAGCTGCCAGCAGTGCCCCCCGGTGGCCAGGGCAGCGAGGGCCTCCTTCCAGAAGGAGATCTGGGGGGGGACACACCTCAGCATCTAATACAGTCCACCCCTTATACAGGAACCCACCAGAGCAGCACCCCCGAGACTTAAGTCACTCTCTTCCTGGGGAAAGTTACATGAGGAAGGTTAATGGAGCCACTCTGGGCCTGTCTCAGGAGCACAGGTGACACGGTCTCACAGCTCTACTGGCCCCCCTGTGGGACCCTCTCCCCACTCCCCTCCCATGACTGCTGTTTGTCTCATTGGTGCCCCAGGCCCTCAGCCCTGAGTAGTTCTGAGTCTCTAGTCACAGGGCACCAGAAGCCTGGGCGGCTGCACTTGTCCACTTGCCATCATGGCACAGAGACCACCCTGAGACACCCAGTGACTCACTTGCCGTTCGAACTGCACAGGGGATGGGGCACCTGGGTGGTTGAGTCAGTTAAGTGTCCGACTTCGGCTCAGGTCATGATCTCTCGGTTCATGAGTTTGAGTCCCACATCGGGCTCTGTGCTGACAGCTCAGAGCCTGGAGCCTGCTTCCGATTCTGTGTCTCCCTGTCTCTCTGCCCCTCCCCTGCGCTCTCGTGCTCCCTCTTTCTCTCTCAAAAATAAATGTTAAAAAAAAAAAAAAAAAAGAACTGTGCAGGGGACACCCTGAGACATCCGGTGACTCCTTTCCTTGCCAGCTGGGTTCCTGACATGAAGAAGTGGCGGCCATAATGTAAGTTTACCAGGACTGTCCTACTATGTCCCCTGGTAAGAAGGCTCCCCCTTTGGGAACTCTCTAGACCAGACGTCAGCAAACTTTTCCTTTAAGGACCAGATAAAGGAGATGCTTCAGGCCTTGTAGGCCAGGAGGCAAAAATCAAGATAGCATGCAGGTATTTATACAACCACTTATAGGTAATCATTTAATGGTTTAACTTTTAAACCATTCTCTCTCTTTTTGTTTTTTTATGTTTATTTATTTATTTATTTTTGAGAGAGAGAGAGAGAGAGAGAGAGAGAGAGAGAGAAAGCGTGTGCACACGCACAAGCAGGGAAGGGGCAGAGAGAGGAGAGAGGGAGAATCCCAGGCAGAAACTTCATGCTGTCAGCACAGAGTCCAATGTGGGGCCCGAACTCGCAAACCGTGAGATCGTGAGCTGAGCCAAAATCAAGAGTTCAACGCTTAACCGTCTCAGCCACCCAGGCGCCCCTGAAACCGTTCTTAATCCATGGGCTTCCCCACAGTTGGCGGATCCTGCTCCAGACTCAGCCTAAAACTGAGCGCGCACCCTAAGTGGGTCCCTGAGAGCGATGGTAAGCGCGGCCACTCCGGTTTCTTCCCCTTGGTTCCTGAACCCTTGTTTTCTATCGAAGGTGCAGCATCACGTAACGGTCCTTGCTTCTGGGTGCACCCTGGGTGCCGCGGGACGATGCCCCGTTCTCGCAGGGCACCGTTTCCGGGCTGGCGCGTCACCCGCCCTTTCCGCCGGTCAGTCTGCCGCCCCTCCGGGCTGGCCGTGACTGGGTCGTGTGCCGCGTGGTATCACCAGTCGGCCCCTTAGACGTGTGCCCGCTCCAGGCCTTTTTTGCGGTCAGCGGGCCCCCGGTCTCACGCGATACTAGGCGGGGGCCCTGTTAACTTGCCTGGGCGTCCGTAGCAAAGCCCCACAGGTTGCATGGCTTAAACAGCGGAAGGTTCTTGTGCCTCGGTTGTGGGGGCCAGAGGCCTGACATCGGGGCGCTGGCAGGTGGGTGCCTTCTGCGGCTGTGATGGGGAGCCTGTTCCCAGCTCTCCTCTGGCTTCTGGTGGTTTCTGGCCGTTGTTACCATCCCTTCGCTTGTAGATGCGTCGCCCCAACCTCTGCCCTCATCGTCACGTGGTGTCCTTCATGTGTGTGCCTGTGCCCGTGCCCACGTTGCCTCTCCTTATGAGGACCCCAGGCATACGGATTAGAGGCCCACTCTGAGGAGGTCTTTTTAACTTGAATACCTCCGTGAAGACTCCATCTCCAAATTGGGCCACATTCTGCGGTGGTGACACCAGAAGGGGCCATAAAGCACTTGGCTGTAGTGGACGCTTGTGGGAGGGATGATTTGCCGTCCTTGACTGCCAGGGCCTGAGTCAGCGCCGCTGAGGTCTGACAGAGCGTGGGCTCGGTTGGCACGGGGTCCCGTGGCGGTCTCAGAGTCCACACACAACACGGAGCCACTTGGAGCCGCTCCCCTGAGTCCAGCCATCGACCTCCGCCCGCGAGTCCACGGGGAGCCCGGTCTCGGGGCCGCTTTTCTTCCAACACGAGAGGACGACCAGATGCGCGGCCCGAAACTCCGCTGACGGAGGGCTTTCTCCTCTCCACTGCCGTTCAGGGCCCCCTGGTTCGGGCCGCAGTGCCGCCACAGGCCGTTTTGGGTGTGTGCCCACGCGCCACGCCAGCCGCCCTGTGAACCGCGTTTGGCCTTTTCCTCCTCCTTCGGCCGGCCCCCCGCGCGGTCGTGGTGCGGACCGAGGCGGAGGTGCTGGTGCAGCGGGGGTGGGTGGCGTGGGAGGCCGGGCCCCGGGTACGTGCAGCCTCCGACCTCGCTTCTGGCCACGGGCCGTGTCCCTGCTGGGTCCCTGTAACATCCGGGAGCCGTCTTACAAATCGGGCATAACTCTCTGCGGCAGTGGCCGGGCCTGGCCCCCAAATGGCAGTCATCCGCGTAGCGATTCTCCTTGTAGGATTTGCCATCCACCCCACCCGGCGCGGCTCCCCACCACAGACCCGTCAAGGATCTGCCGGGCCACGCGCACCTCGTGTTCGTTGGGTCCAGTTAACACGTCGTCACTGACAGATAATGCCGGGCCTTCGTGCCCCTGCGTCGGCCGGTCACGAGATGCGGCCAGGGCGGCTTGCTCTACAGCCCGTTCGTCCTGCGGGGGCCTCTCCTGCCCTTGGCAGCTGTCCTGTGTCCCTCTACAAACACCCTGGAGTTGGGTTCCCAGGTATAGAATGTGCTGCCTCCAGACCCAGAGAGGCCCACTTAGCAATGGTGCCAGTTGTTAGCGGTGGGGGGGGGTGAGACACAGCCATTGGCCCTTTACTTTAGAGAAGATGTCCAGCGGGTCCTACTCCAGGGGACCCCTAAAACTTCACTGATATGGCGGGTCCCTGAATGTCCACACGGTGAGTTTCCCAAGCTCCGAGGTGCATGTGTCTTACCAAGGCCTCGCCATCTTTCTCTTCTGGTCCCGTTACCATATTGTGGTGATAGCTGGTGTCAGGCCCCGCCCCCACACCACCCGGTCAGTTGGTGGCAACTGCCCCTGGGAAGGACGCGGTCCCTCGCGTCCCGCGCCCTTCTGTATAGGGCAGTTTCCGGACGCTGCTGTGAGCCAGGCCAGCCCCAGTGTCGCCAGAAGCTGTGGAAGAAGCACCGTGAGGGCTGGTCCAGGCCGCACGCCGTCCACGGTGGAGGGAAAGTGAGACACATGACCACAGGCAAGTGTTTCCCAGCAGTTAGAACCTTCTCTCAAGATCGTTAATCAGTTCATCAAGACCGCCTCAGCCAGAAAGAGCCAAGAGGCCTCTGTGAGCTCCTGAGAAGCAGGAAGAACAAAGAGGGGCAGGCCCTTTGTTCTGGGCAGAAGGCATTTTGTAAGTGGAGACCCAGGAGGAAGCAAAACTATTCACCTGCTGTTTTTGCTTGTGGCTTGTCGTCACAGACCGGTCAGACAGGAAAGGACAACTGGGACCACCTGCCGCAAGGCACATCAAAGCCAGATCTGCTGGAAGGAGCCCCTGCTCCAAGACTAGAAGACTTGCCCCACCTGCCTGCTGAGGCAGCCCCTGGGATGGCTGAGAAACGCGGGCAGGGGAGCCGGAGAAGGGGGCCGGCGGGGAGAGGGACGAAGGAAGCACCGGGAAACTACAAAGATTGGGATCATTGCATCATGGGATGCTCCAGCCTGATGCGTGATGTAAAGGTTCGCCAACCGCGGCCCAGAGAACAATTCTGGGTTTCGGGGGACTCAGCAGGGACGGGGACTTGGAGTTAGAGCAACACGGAGCCTTATCCAACACCAATCTGTTGCGTTTCTGTATGTGTCCCGCCTGGACACCAGCCTGACATGTGCTCTCCTGAGACTCAACCCATCTTCCTCTGTTCTTTCCTGTCCCCTTTCCCAGGAGAATCAAGAGCGGCCCTGGCCCATTCTTACGAATCCACCGGATCTGAGAGTTTGGGGAAGTTACTCCTCTCCGCACTGTCTTCCTTTGCACAAACTGAGATCTGGGTGTAATTCCTCTTGCCCCTCCCGTCCCTTCCATCAGGTGGGAGGTGGAAATCCTGCGGCGTTAAACCAAGTCCCATCAAAGGGTCGAGGGAAACTGCAGAGCTCTGAGACTGTCTCCACCTCATCCTGAAGATCCAAGGGCATCGGTGGACCTACGGGGAGGAAAACGGCAAACATGAAGTCGGCAGATATTCCAGGAAACACCTGGGCATCTTTCATGCTTCAAAGGGCAGGAAAGCCCCGGATGGTTACACCAGGGTTCCTGCTCGTAACTAGCCCCATGCCCTAGGAGAGAGAAATAAACAAGGCCATGTGCATTCGATGCGCTAGACAGAAAGATAGCACAAGCCACGTGTATTTGAAATTGGCTAGTAGCCACATTGTCGTTTATTTGTTTTTAAGTAAAAAAGGGCAGACGAAATTAACACTGACAATATACTTTCTGTAACCCAGTATTTACAAAATATCATTTCAACCGGTCATCAGTGGTCTTTATAATTTTGGAAATATTTGCATTCTTTTTTGATACAGCGTCTTCGAAATCTGGCATTTCTCACGTGTTGATTCGAGTAGCCACATTTCAGGTGGCCAGAAACCACATGTGACTCGTGGCTGCCAGGCGGCACAGGGCTGAGGGCTGAGACTAGGGGCTCATCGGGTACTGGCAAACACCAAAGAGAGCCCCTAACCCTGCCTGAAGACAGACGGGAGATTCTGTTCGTTATTCCAAGACACGTTCATCCTGTGCCTGCGACATCCTGCTTCCTAGAGGGAATGACACTCAGGCCTGTGTTAGTGCCACAGCGCTGTGATTCCCAGCTTAAAAGAGGAACCATCGGGGGCACCTGGGCGGCTCAGTCGGTTAAGCAGCCAACTCCTGGTTTTGGCCCAGGTCATGATGTCACGGTTCGGGAGATCAAGCCCCAGGTCAGGTCCTGCTCTGACAGTGCGGGTCACATTGGTGGGCAGCCATCGCCACCATCCGTCACCAGAACTTTTTCATGATCCCAAACAGAGTCTCTGCCCCCATTAAACAGGAACTCTCCATCCCCCCCTCCTCAGCCCCTGGCACCCCCGTCCTGCTTTCTGTCCATGACCTTGACTACTCTAGGGATTTCGCATAAGTGGAACCATACAGCACTTGTCCTTTTGTGCCTGGCTTCTTCCACCGAGTGTAATGCCCTCCAGGTCCATGCACGTAGCATGTGTCGGAACTTCATTCCTTTTTACGGCTGAATAATTTTCCACTGTATGAACAGACCACATCTTATCCATTCCACCGTTGACGGACACTCGGGTTGCTTCTCCCCCTGGCTCTCGTGAATAATACCGCTGTGAACATGGGTGTGCAGATATTTCTTTGAGACCCTGCTTTCAGTTCTTCTGGGAGTGTATCCAGAAATGAAATTGCTGCATCATATGATAATTCTATTTTTAACGTTTTGAGGAACTCTCCCTCTGCGATTGTCACATCCTTTAAACTCGCATTCTCTGGCCAGGAGTTCTGTATAAAATCTGTGTAAGCCCAGAAAAAGAAATGGGAAAATTTGATCATTAACTATCTTTTTTTTTTTTTTTTCCTGCAGTTTTTGGGCTGCCCTCATCACAATACACTTCTGTTCTCCTTCCCGCCCTCTGATGACTATGAAGTCTTTGACAAACTGAGCGTCATTACGCCAGTCTCTGAAAGCAGCACACAGAATCCTGGCAACGGCTGTACCCCAGGGACCCTGTCGGGGCAGGGCTCCTCCAGGCTGGTCCCCGAAGGGGAAGTGCACCCAGCTGAGTACAGCACCCCCCTGGTTCTCTCGCCTGCGTCTGAGGGTAAATGGAGCGGGAAACCACCTGGGCAAACCCCAAATCTGGATCTCGAAGATTCCGAGACAGCATCTGAACAATGAAAGAGCTAGATTTTTAAAGACTCACTTGACAAAAATAACTCCACTTTGGGAATTTGCTGCTTTATAAAGACCTCAATAACTTTAAGAAAAAAATTGTTGACCACTGGGAGTATAATTTTCAGCCTCTTAGGGTCACTAATATAAGGAATAAGTTTTAATTATAAGAAACAAAAATATTTTAAATGAGGAATAAAAACCGAGGTGCTGTAAAATCCAACCAGACTGCCGATAGACTGCCTCCAAAAAACAGCCTCAACTCAAATGTGGTCAGCAAACTTTGGGTTCTCAGAGATACTTGGCCTGGATTTATTTTTCTACTGTATACGTTTTCTATAGTGCTGGTGCTCTATTAAAGTTTTATTCTCTGTTTAGTCTGTATGCATTAATGGTACTACATTTGGGTAGTCGTCAGATATTGAATGAGGCTTTCATCTGCCATTTTTGGTGTCCACTCATTCACCAGGTAATCCTTAGTCCCTTCCTGCCATCATCCAGGAGCTGTGCCGGGTGTGAGGGTCTAATGGCATCTGGGAACTATCAGTCTAGAAAGCTTTAAATTCTACCTCAGGCAACTTCTAGCCTGTGACCCCTCAGTTTCCTCATCTGTACATGGAGATGAAAAGACCTAAGGGGGGCGCCTGGGTGGCTCAGTCGGTTGAGGGACCCACTTCGGCTCAGGTCATGATCTCACAGTTCGTGACTTCGAGCCCCGCATCGGGCTCTGTGCTGACAGCTTAGAACCTGGATCCTGCTTCAAATTCTATGTCTCCCTCTCGCTCTGCTTCTCCCCTGCTCATGCCCTGTCTCTCCTTCAAAAATACATAAAAACAATTAAAAAAAAAATTTTTTAATTGAAAAAAAGTGCTGCTCCCGGTGCCCGCACATAGTAGGCACTCAGGAAATGGTAGCTGTTCTTACCAGCAACATAACCAGTCATGGGTATGACTTTAACTCCTAACTTAGGTCAGTGACAAATGTCCCTTCCTCTGTGCCGGACTGCCCAATAAACAGCTGCGTCGAAGGCCACAAAGGTAGGAGAAACAACTCTTCAAGTAACTCGACATTTTTAAAAAGAAACATCATGGGTGGGGGTCGGAGGGGGGAGGCGGAGGGAGATCGGAGGATTGCTGACCTTCCTGGCTCTCATTTGACGTTTCAGTGTGATTTCATTGTTTTCAATAGCCTTGTGAAGGAGCGAGCAACATATTCTCAGTTCTCGGTGCCCCCAAAGATCTTCCTCTGGTGTGAGGCTAGTCTCGTGACAGGGGAGACGTTGATTCTCTTCCCCGGTTGAGTTCTTCCTCCCTACACATGGAGTAGGGGGGAGGGGGCGACTGCCAAGTTCTGGACGGGTGGAGGCATCTGGCTCAGGAGGGAAGAAATGAGACACCCCGTTGTCGACCCTCTCTTACTGTGGACACTTGGATTCTTTTTGCCCACCGGACACCTGAATCTCCCTCATCTTGCAAATGTGAACCCCTCCCCTTTTCTGAGGGCTCTAAATGCCGCACGCTTGCTTCCTAGTTCCCTCGCCGCTGGGCTACAGGGCACACAAGCCAGGCTCCAGACCAGCTTTGACCTAGAAGACGGGCAGCAGAAAGAGGCAGGGCTCCTGGGAGACGTAGCCAGTGGCCAGGGGAGCTGACACCATCAGCAGCGACGTGCCCATCAGACTGGGTCTGATTTGGACCTTGTTCCTGCCTGGGTCCCCACTAAGTCTGTTTCCCCCAAGCCTTCTGGAGAATCTGTGAGCTCCTCTAGATCATGTTGAGAAATTCCTTTCGTTCTTATATCGGCGAGAATCGTCTTCTAGTGTTCGCATCTAAGACTCGGAGGGGACCTCCAAGAGTGAAATGGACTGGATGTCGATTTCCCAGTCCTGAAAATCCACCGAGTGAGCGCAGGAGGCAGGTGGGAATGAGATCTCTCTCTGTCTGGCTTCTCAGCAGAGGGAGTTGACGGTAATAACACCTTCCCTCTAGAGGTGGGAGGTCCTGAAGGGCTTCAGGGGAAGGAGTTGAAGCCCAAGATTGGCTAGCTGGAGTCTGGGGGGCTCATCAGCCTCCTACCTCGAATGGGAGAGAGACACAGGGAGGGAGGACAAAGGGAGAGCAAAGCGGGGGTCCTCCTGGGCCAGGAGCTAACAACGGAGCCTCTGCCCCACGCTGCTGGGTGAGCCCCCCACCCTGCCCCCCGGGTATTTTGTGTGGTGGCGGTGGAACCAGAGGCATCTCTGGGACCGAGGACTCTAAGCACTCTGAGAAAAGCCCTGTTGTCTGCTCCCCGGACCCTCCACACACGCCCCAACCCCACTGCTGGTCGATATTTGGTTGGTGCTGAAAAGTCCTCCCACATAGTCCCCATCCTCTTAAGCACTCCGTTTATCTCTTGTCCACCTCGCTAATGATGCGGTTGGCTCACGTCTCTGCAACAGTAAATAGCGGACACATCTATCCTTTGGCAATCTTGGTGATAAAGAATGCCCATTTAGACTTCCATTTCCCGCAATATGGCTGACTACGCAATGTCCCCGACCCTCAGATGAAATCAACTGAAATGCTGGATGTAATGGGTATTTTTAATATACTTTATTTACTTTTTATTGCTTTAGAGATTATTATGTATTTGAAAGAGAGAGCGTGGGAGGCGCAGAAAGAGAGGGAGAGAGAGAATCCCAAGCCGGCTTTCAGCTGCCAGCGCAGAGCCCGACTCAGGGCTTGAACTCATGAGCTGTGAGATTATGAACTGAGCCGAAAATCAGGAGTCAGACGCTTAACCGACTGAGACACCCAGGCGCCCCTGGATGTAATGTTTTAAAAAAGCGTTGCAAATGTTTTCCTAACAAGGAAGGAAGGGAATATTCAGAGACCAAGACCCACAGAAGCTGACCTAGTGCCACCTTTCCCTTTGAGGGCGTTTGACAAGCCCCGTAGGTATCAGCTCCTCACGAAGCCTCAGGGGACAGAAGACAAAGATGGGGGCTTACCCAGGGTGGGGTCTAAAGGAGCCCTTCCCCTGAATCTGAAATCCCAAAGAGCCAGCCTTCTGTGTCAGGGTGACTAGGAATAAATGAATCCCATCCCACCGCCATATTTGTTTCCCCGGGGTTGCCATGACAAAGTACCACAAACTCGGTGACTTAACGGAAACGTATTTTCTCACGGTTCCGGAGGCCAAGAACCCAAAATCAGTATCACTAGGCCTAATTCAACGTGCTTCAGAGTTTTGGGGGACAATCCATCCCTTCTTGCAAATGCCGGTGACCCTTGGTTCATGGCAGACTTACTCCAGTCTCTGCCTCCGTGTCCACATGACCTTCCCCCCTTCTGTGTGTGTCTTCCTCCTCCTCTCTCTCTCTCTTTTTAAGTTTATTTCTTTTGAGAGACAGAAAGAGTGTGGGGGGGAGGGACAGAGAGAGAGAGAGAGAATGGGGGGGGGGGGACAGAGAAGGAATCCCAAGCAGGGTCCACACGGGCAGTGCAGAGCCTGAAGTGGGGCTTGAACTCACAGAACCGTGAGATCATGACCTGCGCCGAAACCAAGAGTGGACACTTAACCGACTGAGACACCCAGGGTCCCCGCTCTGCCTCTTTCGTATGAGGACACTTGTGTTTGCCTTCAAGCCCCACACAGATAATCCAGGACAGTTTCCCCATCCGAAGGTCCTTAATTTAAGCGCCTCTGCAAAGACCCTATTTGCAAATAAAGTCACATTCACAAGTGTCAGGGATTAGGACCCAGCATCTTTGGGCATTATTATTCAGCCTACCGCATACCCCTACGAGGGATTACAAGGGAACCTTTTGGGTGTTGGTTGTGTTTTCTGAGTGAAGGGGCTAAACATTTCTTCCCTGAAAGGTTATCATCTCAAACCAAAGCTTTGCATCCCCAAATCACACTGTCTGGGTGGTCAAGGAAAACTCGTTAGAAATCACGAAACCCAAAAGGAAAGCATCATGAGCAAGAACCAGCAGACAACAAGCAGCTGAGCCAGACCCACAAAGACTCCATTCAGATCATCGTATAAACAGAGAATATACAGCAGAGAATATTACAGGATAGTTAAATACAAGTAAGAGGGCACTGATAATATCAGGAACCACAAGAGGCTGGATCATTCTGCTTTATTGTGGTAACACATGAATCCCAAACCTCAGTGACTTGTAACAGCAACGACTTGTTTCTCACTCATTTGTGTGTGGCCAGAGGTCAACTGTGAATCCGTTCCAATCTCAGTGGCTTCATTCTAGGATCTAGGCTGACGGACGTGCCAAATGGGGAAAGGAATGCCAACCCTACAATAGTTCTTAGAGCTTCTGGTTGGACATGTAGCATGTCACTTCTGTCCACATTCCTTTGGTCAAAGACATGGCCAAAGCCAAGGTCAAGAGACTGGGGAAGGACTCCTCCTGAGGGGAACTGTGAGTCATAGAGCAACAAGCAGGAATTCACAGTCCTCTTACAAGGAAGGGAGAGAATTGGGAGCAATAATTATAATCTGCTACAAACTGAGAAATGACCAAACAGATTGGGGGGGGATGGGGTGGGGGCGGGGGGAGGGCATCGTGCAAATAGACCCTCTAGAAATGCAAACTATAATAGTTGGAGTTTAAAAGTCAGAGGATGGGGGACGCCTGGGTGGTTCAATCAGTTAAACATCCAACTCTTGGTTTCGGGTCAGGTCATGATCTCACGGTTTGTGAGTTCAAGCCCCGTGTCAGGCTAGTGGGGAGCCTGCTTGGGATTCTTTGTCTCCCTCTCTCTCTGCCTCTCCCCTACTCGTGCACACATGCTGTCTCCAAATAAATAAGTAAACATTTTTTTAAAAGCGTGTGTGTGTGTGTGTGTGTGTGTGTGTGGAGAGAGAGAGACAGAGAGGAAGTAAATGTGACAAAGTGTTAATAGAATGCAGGGTGCCTAGACATTCGGCTTTTCTGTAGGTTTAAAAGTTTTCACGAGACATAGTTGGGGAAAATTATAATAAATATACAAATACTTACAAATCAAGTATTCGATTTCCACATATGTTCAAAATACATAGAATTTGCTCAGAATGAAGTAATGCATCTTTGTCTCAGAAAAAAAAAAAAAAATCTGTGGAGACTTTAATCTTATCAGTGACTCTGTCCCAGTATCTTCCTGTCTGATAGGTAACAGGGAAGGTTTGACAGGGAAGGTGTTGCTGGGGACCTTCCTTGAGGGGTTGCTGCCTGCCTGTATGGAGAGTTTGGGTGGCCCCCAAACTGGGAGAAGCAGAGGATACCACACGCTGGGATGTGAAGGGTCCACACTGGTGGTGAGGGAGAGGGGCTGAGCCGGGGTCCCTGCAGAGCCTTCTGGGCTTTCTGGTGGAGTCCCAGAAAACAGCGGGGCTCCTGACATTCACGCCACATTCACACGCCACACGGATGCAGGTGTGGACACTGGGCAACCGAGTCCGGTCCTAGCTAACTGTCCAGTTGATTCCTTTCTCTTTTTTTATGTTTTATTTATTTATTTTGAGAGAGAGAGAGAGAGAGAGAGAGCAGGGGAGGGGCAGAGAGGGAGAGAGAGAGAATCCCAAGCAGACTGGCTACAGTCAGCGTGGAGCCCGAGGCGAGGTTCCATCCCACAAACCATGAGATCATGACCTGAGCTGAAATCAAGAGTCAGGCGCTTAACCATCTGAGCCACCCAGACTCAGAATCGCCCCTGGTCGATTCCTTTTTACTTGCGTTCTTGCTTTTTGTTGGCTCAGGCCCCCAGAGGCTTTTCTCCCCAGAATTGTTCAACTCTCTTTTTCTCCCGTGATGGATCCGTTTGAGGGGTCTTCCTTTCAAACGGACTTGAACCTTCTTTTTTTTTTTTTTTTTTTTTTTTTTTTTCTTTTTCTTTTCTTTGTAACGAAGAAAAAATATTGACCAAGTCATCGTGTGTTAAGGGCTTACTGCGTGCCAGGCTTTGTGATTTATTATCTCATGGATCCTTTGTGGTTGAGCCTTCAGCAGGACCCTCTGAAACTATGTGACAGAAGGAGTTCCTCCAGGATGCGTGGAAAGGGTTGTGGCCCGAGCCCTGCAGGTCGTTTCGGGGGAGGGTTTGCTGCCTTGTCGAGGGTCTGGAGCCCGACTGTACTGGGGCAGATGTGGCCGACAGGCTGCTGAGGCTGCAAACCTCACAGGAAGGAGGGAAGAATCCCACTTGGGAGGAAAATGTCCAAAAAGTCTGAGACCAGAAGGGGACTCATCAGATCATCTTGTGGGCCAAGATAATTCTAAGACCCTGTGGCAGAAACGTGTGTCCTGTTTTTGTTGAAAAGCCTCCCCTGAGGGAAGCCAGCCCAGCCCACTTCCCCTCCCCACCCCCATCCCTCCCCTTGCCAGCTCTTTCTGGGAGACCCACCTTGTGGGAGAGGAACTCACTGCACTTCCTCACGGGGCTGCTACCCTGCTGCCCTTAGCCTCCAAGGCATTGTTTCCCCTCTTGGCATCTGTGGCTGCCCATTGTGGCCACCTGGAGAGCTTTCGAAATGTCAATACCCAGGCCTTGCCCTGACCAGTTACTTCCAGCTCTCTGGGGCAGGATTCGGGTGTCTCTATTTTATAAAACTCCCCTCTGGGTTATTCCAGTGCGCAACCATGATGGAGAAGAGCGGCTCCCTTAGAGCATTTATGCTACTACTGTTCAAAAGGAGGCCCAAAATGGCGTCTCCTAGGCCAAGTCCCCAAGCTGGGGCTTGATACATGACCCATTTGCAGAAACCTCCCCCAGAAACGCAGTCTTAACTGGTTGGTCAGTCAGGAGTTCTTCCACCAAGTGCCAAGGAGCCTGCCACCTGGCCCTCTCCATCCCCCAAAGGAAGATGAGGTAATCTGCTTGATAAGAACCCATGCTTCCCCCCCCCCCCCCGGGCTGAGGGAAAGCCTGGCCTGGAACAGTCCTTTGCTTCTGCTAATAATTGTCTTGCCCCGCCTCCTTCTATAAAATCCCCAGAGCACCCTCCTGCTCGCTAGATGGGATGCTGCACCATTCACGAATCATTTAATAACACCACTTAGGTCTTCCGATTTACTTGGTGGAGTTCTTGTTATTTAACGGTATGACCTGCGTACCTGCTGACCTGCGTACCCGCTGACCTCCCTTTGTCTTCCTGGTCTCCAGCCTTCAAAAGGGTTAATCTTGCTTTTACTACCCAGCTTTTGTAGGCAGGTCAGAAGTCGTCTGGGGTCTGGGGTCGTGAGCATCTCTGGGAAGCCGACACCTTAACCCCGGCCCCACACTCCAGCCCCACTTCAGGTTTCTGATCGGCTCGCCAGGGATCACCTGGGAAGCAGTTCTGGGGCTGTTACCCCTGTCTCTGGGCCAGCACCCGTCATGGAGCCTCGGACCAAGCGACCTCTATCGAATTAATGGCGAATAAAAAGTGGTAACCTAGGGGCGCCTGGGTGGCGCAGTCGGTTAAGCGTCCGACTTCAGCCAGGTCACGATCTCGCGATCCGTGAGTTCGAGCCCCGCGTCAGGCTCTGGGCTGATGGCTCAGAGCCTGGAGCCTGTTTCCGATTCTGTGTCTCCCTGTCTCTCTGCCCCTCCCCCGTTCATGCTCTGTCTCTCTCTGTCCGAAAAATAAATAAACGTTGAAAAAAAAAATTAAAAAAAAAAAAGTGGTAACCCGAAGCCTTCTTGAATACGTGACAATGGCACGTATCATAAACACGCAGGTTAAACAGAGCTGACTCTGCTCACGTGAAAGAGGCTAACAAGACGCCATAAAACACGTGAAAGAGCCCAACAAAACCGGTGAAAATTTTCCAGGTGAAAGAAGAGGGTGGTGTTCTGTCAGGGGACCCCGACTGCTTTTAAACGGAGTCGTTGGTCACGTCCAGCTGCGTATCAGAAGTCACTCAGAAGTTTACAGCAGCTCCATTCCGTTCCCCATTTTTCATCCGTTTGTTGCTTGTGGCTAAAATGTAGCCTGTGTTGTAGTCAGAAGCGGTAAAGTCATTAGGAATCACGCCCTCAATGCCAAACTCTGTTTTTTAACTTTTTTTTCAATGTTTATTTATTTTTGAGAGACTGAGAGTAAGTCGGTAGAGAAGGGGCAGAGCGAGAGGGAGGCACCGGCTCCAGGCTCCGAGCTGTCAGCCCAGAGCCCGACGTGGGGCTCGAACCCACGAACCGTGAGATCGTGACCTGAGCCGAAGTCGGACCCTTCACCGACTGAGCCACCCGGGCGCCCCATGGTAAACTCTGCCTTAGTATTAAAAGCCATCCTTAAGCTTTGGCCGTTTAAGATAAGCCCAGTGTCGAGGAGTTCTCTAGAGTCAGTGTTTAGTCAGGCGTTCCCAGGCCACGTCAAATGCTCTGATCATCCTTAGAGGCAGATGTGAGAATTAGGTGTTGCTGTGCCCCCCAAGTTTGTTTTTTCCTCAAAGATTGGCTCGGAAGCTTCCTCCCAAGACGGGATCCTGAGACGACCATCATCACCTGGTGTTTGCTCGAGCCTCGGTCACCAGACACGCCATTTAGCTTATACCTTCACTCTCGCCAAAAACAGAGCTACGATGAGGGAGGATCAAACACTGCGGAAGAAAAGCTCAACAAGAATCGCTGCTTTCCCTTTCTTTTCCTAGCCTTCCAGACATTCTGTGTAGAACTCCGTCTTTTTTTTTTTTTTTTTTTTTTTTTTTTTTTTTAAGTTTTTTTTATTTTTGGGACGGAGGGGGACAGAGCATGAACGGGTGAGGGGCAGAGAGAGAGGGAGACACAGACATGGAAACAGGCTCCAGGCTCTGAGCCATCAGCCCAGAGCCCGACGCGGGGCTTGAACTCACGGACCGCGAGATCATGACCTGGCTGAAGTCGGACGCTTAACCGACTGCGCCACCCAGGCGCCCCAGAACTCCGTCTTAAGAAAGGACAACAGGTTGCATTTGCCAAATACAACCAGGGAACGTTCATACTCGGAGGGTTCCTATTGGAAACTGGAGGACGTACCTGTGGCTGATGACAACCTGGGAGGGCCTCCAGGAAGCCGCGCAGACACCCAATGCTAATATCAGTGCAAAGAGCACAGGAAGTTCTCCGTAAACCCTCAAGGGAGTCATTGGCTCCCCTCGGTCCTGTCTCTGCATCCTGTGTGTACTGCAATTTCAGCACTTTGAAAAATAACAGTAATACCCGCTTTCCTGAGATGTAATTCAGTACATCGCACCCGTTAAGCGTACGGGGCAAACGTTTTCAGCGTATTCACAAAGTTGGGCAGCCAACACCCCTATCCACGGCCAAACAGTTTCGTCTCCCCAAGAAAGGGGGCCCCTCCCCGTTCTCGGCCCCTCCCCATTCTCCCCTCCCCTCTGGCCCTTGGCAACCGCTAACCCACTTGACGTGTCAATGGATCCGCCTCTTCTGGACATTCCATACAGGAGGAATCATACACTATGGGATCCTTTGTAACCAGCTTCTTTCACTTAGCGTAAGGTTTTCAAGAGTCATCCAAGCTCTGTAGTGTGTGGTCACAACTTCATTTGTTTTTATTACTGCTTGGTTGTCATTCCATTGTACGGAGAGACCCCACTTTGCTTATCCGTTCACCAGCGGACGAGCAATCGGGACACTTCCATTCTTTTTTTTTTTTTTTTTTTTTTTTTTTTTTTTTTGATCCCCATGAATAAAGCTGCTATGAACATTTGCGTGCGGGTGTTTGTGTGGATGTGTGTTTTCAGTTCAGTTCAGGAGACACCCAGGAGCGGAACTGCTGGGTCATACGACAGTTTTGTGTTTAGCTGCTTGATGAACGGCCAGGCTGTTTTCCAGAGCAGTTTTGCACTTTGTAACAGTCTTTCTGAAACCATGCCCCGTAGGGTTAATGAGGTTAAACCTGTCACCAGCAAGACCCCCCGCCGACCCCTCTTCTTCTTCACGGGTATGTTAACCTCATCTTTTAGGGGAGAACAAGTAGAGTTCCAGTGGCCTGGACCATTTTGAGCTCGACCACCAACTCACACCTGCACAGGTAACTGAGTGTCTCAGTTACCAATTCCTCATTATAATGTTAAAATCTCCACCCAAAGGGCGCCTGCGTGGCTCAGTCAGTTAAGTATTTAACTCTTGATTTCAGCTCAGGTAACAATCCCAGGGTCATCAGATCGAGCCCCATGTCAGGTTCCACACTGAGCATACAGCCTGCTTGGGATTCTCTCTATCCCTCCCTCTGCCTCCTCTCCCTCTCTCATGTGCGCCCTAGAATAGAATAGAATAGAATAGAATAGGGGGGAAAAAATCTCCGCCCAAAAAGGAGCACGAGCTTCTTTAACATAACATAGGATGCGTGCATAGGCATGATTTCTAAGCACACCTGTTGAACCTTACACCCGCATTTACACACGATGACAAAACCCCGCTTTCTGAAGATTCATCCCAACCCTAAATAGAAGAAACCCACCCACCCTTACTCAGGGAGTCACTGCTTTGGAAGTTATTCCCCACGATCTCCTTATGTGCTGCAGATAAAGTGTCCTTTGCACGACAATTTCACCTGGTGTAGTCTCTACCTGGAGCTCACCAAGGAGCGAACTCCCGTTAGTTCGGCTACATTTCCGCAGCGTCCGTCCCCACTGTTCATTATTAGAGTGGCAGGACCATATTCTGGTCTCATCTCTGGCTCCCCAACACTTGGAACCACAAAGCCGTGTCAAATAACAAAACTTCAACTGAATAGATTTTAAAGACCAAGCAGGCTTTATTACATGATTCATAGGGGGCCTGGGTAGCTCAGTTGGTTAAGTGTCCTACCCTTGATCCCAGCTCAGGTCCCGGTCTCAGGGTCACCAGTTCAGGCTCTGCTTTGGGCTCTGCCCCGAGCGTGAAGCCTACGTAATCAAACAAAGAAACGATGCGTGAAATCAGGCAGCCGCCCATCTAGCAAGTAGAGGAAGCTCGAGGAGTTGTACAAAATGGAAAGTTTTCGGAGGAGGGGCAAGAAAGGTATTAGCAGAAGAATAAGATTGTTTCAGGCAAAGATTTCCCTGGGGGGGAGAAGCAAGGGGTCTTACATAGAAATTACCTCATCTTCCTTTGGGGGACAGATAGTGTCCGTGTGGCAGACCCCTTGCCACGGATGGAAAAATCCCTGCCCAGTTAAGACTACATTTCTGGGGGAGGTTGAAACTGCAGTTAGATTAGGTATTAAGACCCACTTTGGGAACTTGGTCTAAGTGACACCATCTGGGGCCTGTGGTTTCTTTTTAACAGGTGCTAAGGGATGTCTGCTGGGCCTTCCCTTTATGGGCTCCCCCTCTTTGCATCAAAGAGGAAAAGTGATGGGTGGGGGGGGTTACACAAGACGATCTGCACCCAGGCTGGCTTCCAGAAACAAGGGGGGAGGGGGCGGGGGAAGAGCAGGAGGGAGTTCCCCGAAATTGAATTCAATGGGTTCAAGAGATACACAATTCTTGATTCTCCTTGAAAAGGGCAGAAGAGGGGCGCCTGGGTGGCGCAGTCGGTTAAGCGTCCGACTTCAGCCAGGTCACGATCTCGCGGTCCGGGAGTTCGAGCCCCGCGTCAGGCTCTGGGCTGATGGCTCAGAGCCTGGAGCCTGTTTCCGATTCTGTGTCTCCCTCTCTCTCTGCCCCTCCCCCATTCATGCTCTGTCTCTCTCTGTCCCCCCAAAAAATAAATAAAAATTGAAAAAAAAAAAAAGGGCAGAAGATAAACCCTGCAAGACGAGACTGGCGGGCTGGTGAGCTGGCCCAATATACCCAGTATTTTATAAATCTCATGAGTGCTTTTCCAGCTTACAGTCTCCAGCCCCAACAGGTCTCCCTGCACTCAAAGTTACCCTCTGGCCCCGGGGAGTGGATTCCCTGCCTTAGGCATCACACCAGAGAATTTCATGACTCGAGGACCCTGATCTGCAGTTGCCTGGGTTTTTCCTCCGGCCCTTGTCCAGCAGCCCATCCCCACCCCTCCCCCACCAGCCCTGGCATTTCTCAGCTATTACAGGGGCTGGCTCGGCAAAGTCATCTAACAGCCCCTTTACTGCGCCCACCCACGCATCTCTGGCTTTGACGTGGTTCCCACCCTCCAGTTTCTATGATGACAAGCCAGAAGCAAAAATAACAGGTGAATAGTTTTGCTTCCTCCTGGGTCTCCACTTACAATACACCTTCTGCCCAGAGGAAAGGGCCTGCCCCTCTTTGCTCTTCCGGCTTCTCAGGAGCTCACAGAACACTCTCGGCTCATTCTAGTGCTGCAGTCTCTGGTAAGACTCTTGTTAGAAGGTTCTGGCCACTTGGAAACAATTGCCTTTGGCTGTGGGCCCGCTTAGAATCTTTAGAGATTTGAGTCGGGGCTCCAAAAACCTTACCGGGTAAATATTTATTTATGATCAATAAATACATTTATGTGTGATAAATAATTAACTATTTATTTATGAAAGCATCGCTTACATCTTGACATGTTACTGTACAGTCAGAATTCCCATTTTTAGGGCCTCTTCCTCTCCACTGTGCCTTGGTGGCAGCCTTCATTTATTTTAAAACATTTCCAACTGACCTTCCTACAGTCTATGATTTCTGTACCGCTTGGCTTTTCCATGACCGGGCCATGATGGAGGCTATGTTTCTCCCCGTGGTCCACCAGAGCATCGTGCATTAATTCCATCATGGCATTAATCAGGCTGTTGGATGGGAATAACACCGTGGTGGGCTAAAAACTTCCTACTCCCAAAAGATATCCAGGTCCTAATCCCTGGAACCTGAGAACCGTGCCTTTATTTGGAAAAAGGGTCTTTGCAGATGGGATTAAGTTCAGGATCTTGAGACAAAGACATTGTCCTGAATTATTGTAGAGGGCCCAAAATGCCCTTACGCGTGTCCTTATAAAAGATGCAGAGGGAGATTCCACAGACAGAAAAGGAGGAGGCCATGTGACCACAGAGGCAGAGATTGAATTGATTGATGTGGCCACAAGTCAAGGAGGGTCTGGAACCACCAGATGCTGGAAGGAACAGACTCTCTCCCAGAGCCTCGGGAGGGAATACAGCCTTGCTGACACCTTGATTTTGGCTCAGTGGTACTGATTTTAGACTTTTGGCCTCTGGAACTGTGGTGGAAGAATATTCTATTGTTTTAAGCCACACAGTTTGCAGTGCTTTGTGTCAACCTTAAAAATAAAACTGCCAGATGACATGATACTCGATGCCAAAAACTCAAAAGACCCCACCAAAAAGTTGCTGTGAATTCAGCAAAGTCACAGGATAGAAAGTCAATGTGCAGAAATCTGTTGCATTTCTATACACCAATAATAAAGCAGCAGAAAAAGAAATCAAGAGGTGCCTGGGCGGCTCAGTTGGTTAAGCATCCAACTCTTGGTTTCGGCTCAGCTCATGATCTCACACGCTTCATGGATTTTAGCCCCACATCTGGCTCTGCACTGACAATGCAGAGCCTGCCTGGGATTCTGTCTCCCTCTCTCTGCCCCTCCCCTGTATGCTCTCTCTCTCTCTCTCTCTCTCTCGCCCTTTCTCTCAAAACAAAAACAAAAAAAGGAAGAAAGAAGGAAAGAAAGAAAGAGAAATCAAGACATCAATCCCATTTGCAATTGCGCCAAAAACAATTAGATACCTAGGAATAAACCTAAGTAAAGAGGTAAAAGATCTGTACTCTGAAAACTATAGAAAACTTATGAAGGAAATTGAAGATACAAAGAAATGGAAAAACATTCCATGGTCATGAATTAGAAGAATACACATTGTTAAAATGTCTACGCTACCCAAAGCCATCTACACATTTAATGCAGTCCCCATCAAAATACCGTCAGCATTTTTCACAGAGCTAGAACAAACAATCCTAAAATTTGTATGGAACCACAAAAGACCCCGAATAGCCAAAGCAATCCTGAAAAATAAAAACAAAATTGGAGGCACCACGAGTCTGGATTGCAAGCTATATTATAAAGCTTCAGTCATCAAGACAGTATGGTGCTAGCACAGACATAGACGCATAAGTCAATGGAACAGAGTAGAAAACCCAGAAAGGGACCCACAACTATATGGTCAACTAATCTTCGAGAAAGCAGCAAAGACTATCCAATGGAAAAAAGTCTCATCAACAAATGGTGCTGGGAAAACTGGACAGCAACATGCAAATGGACCACTCTTTTACCCCGTGGACAAAAATAAATTCAAAATGGAGGAAAAGACCTAACTGTGAGATAGGAAACCATCAAAATGCTAGAGGAGAACATAAGCAGCAACCTCTTTGATCTCTGCCAGAGCAGCTTCTTACTAGGCAGGTCACCAGAGGCAAGGGAAACAAAAGCAACAATGAACTTTTAGGACTTCATCAAGATAAAAAAAAACTTCAGTACAGCAGTACAGCGAAGGAAACAATCAACAAAACTAAAAGGCAGTGAGTGGGAGAAGATATTTACAAAGGACATACTGCTAAAGGGTTAGTATCCAAAATCCATGAAGAATGTATTACTCACCACCCAAAAAACAAATAATTCAGTTAAAAAATGGGCAGAAGACATGAACAGTCACTTTTCCAAAGAAGACATCCAGATGGCCAACAGACACATGAAAAAATCCTCAACATCACTCATCATCAGGGAAAGACAAATCAAACTTAAGATGAGATACCCCCTCACACCTGTCAGAATGTTAAAACTAACAACACAAGAAACAATGGGTGTTGGCGAGGATGTGCAGAAAGGGGAACCCTCTTGCACTGTTGGTGGGAATGCAAACTGGTGCAGCTGCTCTGGAAAACAGTGTGGAGGTTCCTCAAAGAGTGAAAAATAGAACTGCCCTATGACCCAGCCATTGCATTACTAGGTATTTATCCAAAGGATACAAAAATACAGATTTGAAGGGGTACATGCACCCTGATGTTTATAGCAGCATTATCAACAATAATCAAACTATGGAGAAAGCCCCAATGTCCATCAACTGATGAATGGATAAAGAAGATGTGGTGTAGGGGTGCCTGGGGGGCTCAGTCAGTTAAGTGTCTGACCTCAGCTTAGGTCATGATCTCATGGTCCGTGAGTTCAAGCCCCACATCGGGCTCCATGCTGACAGCGTGCTTGAGATTCTCTCTCTCTCTCTCTCTCTCTCTCTCTCTCTCTCTGCTCACTCTCTCAAAATAAATAAATAAACTATAAAAAAATTTTAAGAAAAAGTTGTGGCATATATATATATATATATATATATATACGTGTGTGTGTGTGTGTGTGTGTGTGTGTGTGTGTGTGTATGGGAATATTACTCAACCATTGAAAAGAATAAAAGCTCGCCATTTGCAACAATGTGGGTGGAGATTATGCTAGGTCAGATAAGTCAGTCAGAAAGAGACAAATACCATATGATTTCATTCATATGTGGAATTTAAGAAACAAAACAGATGAATATATGGGAGGGGGGAAAAAGAGAGAGAGGGAAACAAACCATAAGAGACTCTTAAAGGTAGAGAACAAACTGAGGATTGATGGAGGGAAGTGGGGAGGGGGGATGGGCTAAATAGGTGATGGGTATTAACGAGGGCACTTGTTATGATGGGCACTGGGTGTGACATATAGGGAAGTGCTAAATCACTGAATTCTCCTGAAACCAATATTGCACTGTATGCTAACTAACTAGAATTTAAATTAAAGTTTGAAAAGAAAAATAATTAATTATAAAAAACAAATAAAAAATAAAACTGCCAGTTAGGGGCACCTGGGTGGCTCAGTGGATTGTCGTAGACTCTGGGTCTAAAGTTCTCTCTTGTCTAGTAAAACAGCAGGATGCAGGATTGAAAGCAAGAAATGGCTAATGTCCAGGAAAAGACAAGAGTCCTGAATAAGGGTCCTTGCCCCGTTTTTATTAGGATCAGAAGGCTTACAAACACGGTGATGGACGTGCACAAAGGGACAATGAATCTGTGAACATTAACTTGTGGGCTTGAGGGAAAGGGAGTCTTGAGGATATTTGTGGTTGGGGGTTTGGGTTAATACAAAACAAAATCCGGGCACCGGGCAGGCAGGAGGAAGGTTGTTTACAGCGGACAGAAGGCAGCACCTCTGTTTTTCTTACCCTCAGGGATGAGACAGGGCAATAACCTCAGGGTTGACAAGGCACCTTTTCTTTTGTTAACCATCTCTGCTCTGGGCTGCTTTGCCTGCAGCGCAGTGGTCCATAGTCCACCAATTTACCTAACCTGGCCCTATCCTCCTGTGAAAGCATCTTTTCAGCTATAGTACTAAATTGGGGTGACTTCACCCTGATTATCTAATCCTGTTTATTTCATATACCTATGTATTGGGCACCTTTGCGCCATTCTTATTTTAGGCCTTTGTCTCTCCCTCTCTATTTTGGGGGCTTTCACCCCCTCTCTATTTGGGGGTGCCTTTGCACCTCCCTATTCTCAAGGTGTCTTTGCACCCCCTATTCTTGGGGTGCCAATCTGATTTACTCAAACTCGGGTGTGAGCATTTTATGACTTTGTATTTCTTTAGGCCTTGTTAACCCATTGGTGTAAGCCCGGGGGGGGGGTTCCTAAGCTTATCGCTCATAGTCAATTGAGCGTCCAACTCTTGATCTCAGCTCAGGTCTTGATTTCAGGGTTGTGAGTTCAAGTGCCACATTGGATTCTGCACTAGACACCATGCCTGCTTTAAAAGACAATGAATTAGTCAATTAATTAATTAATAAAACTGCCAGTTATTTTACCAGCAAACGATGGGTTGATTTGGGAATAGCAGAGAATCGCGATCAGGCACAAGGAAGATGTGGCAAAACCATAGGCAAGTCTGGAAAACAAAGAAGACCACTCTTTTATAGAGGACAGCAGGGAGGTGGGAAGGGCCGTTATAAACAAAAAGCCCACTGGAGTAAACTGGGAGCTGGAAGGAATAGTGGCTTTTCATTGGCTGAGCTGAGGCTGTCTCTCATTGGTGGCACTGTTGCTGGTGGGAGGAGAGAACCTTCCTCCTCCTGCTGGGATAATGAGTAATATCAACTCGAAATGTACCTCCCTTTCTGCTGGGTCTGCAGTGAGATTAGTGCTGGGCATGAGAGCTTCCCCTGCCTGCCTCCTGATTCTGTTCGAAATGAGGTTTCCTTGTATTGATTTTCACATCTGTTACAGCAATCATGGGAAACTCATACCCACGGGGAAATGACCTCACTCGGGAAGCAGCCTGGCTCGTGTTCCAATTCTGACTTTGCCATTACTAGCTGAGTGGCCTCGGCAAGATGCCTAACATCTAGCCGCTCTAACTTTCTACTCTGCAACATGGAACGTGATGAAAAGGATGCCCATCTCAGAGATAATTACGGATTCAATGTGGGAAGTGCATCAAATAACATCTGATCTATAATCATTCTTGTAAGGGGTTTTCTTACCGAAATAAAAACGAACAACTTTGAATTTATCAGCTAAGTGGTGAGAATCTATATTCACGAGATCATTGAAAAGCATCCTTTTTGATCAGATTTTATGTCCGGTAATATGTTTCATGGCCTGAGCTTTTAGTAGAACATAACGATGACAATGCACGTTAATGATAATAATACAGATGAACAGAAGCGAGGGGAAGCAAAAATAAGATAAAAACAGGGAAGGGGGACAAACCATAAGAGACTCTTAAATACAGAGAACCGAGGGTTGCTGGAGGGGTGTTGGGTGGGGGGCTGGGCTAAACGGGTGAGGGGCATTAAGGAGGGCACTTGTTGGGATGAGCACGGGGTATTAGATGTAGGGAATGAATCACTAGATTCTACTCCTGAAATCATTATTGCACTATATGTTAACTAACTTGGATGTAAATTTCAAAACAAAATTAATAAACTTTAAAAATGATAAGAATAATAATATAATCATTGCTAACGTATGTCAAGGGCTCACGTTTGTCAGGTGTTGCTCTAAGTCCTTCCAACCCCCCACCCCCTGTGTACTGTGGCCCCGCTGTACTCCCCTATATTCAGATGAAGCGGCGAAGACACAGGTTCCAAGGCTCACCCCACATCACGTGTTTTGTTGGAATTCACAGCAGGGACGGACGGGACACCGGACAATTGGGCACAAACTCAAGGCTTTAAGAGAGCAGGCGGCTGTTTAGAGAGAAAGAGGGATGATTTCAAGATCAGGGATTCTACTGACTCCAGCAGGATGGGGGGTTCCCAAGGTACAGAATTCTGATTCAAGTACAAATGATTCAAGAAAGGAATACAATGAGAAAGAAAGAAAAAAACAAAACCACATCGCGTTATAAGCCGGATTGTGTCTACCCAAAAGTTCCCGTGTTGAGGCCCTGACCTCCGGTGTCTCAGAATGTGACTGTGTTTGGAGACGGACCCGTTAAAGAGGTGACTGAGTTAAACGAGGTCATCAGGGTGGGGCCCCCATACAACGCGCCTGGTGTCCTTAGGAGAAGAGGAGATCAGGACCCAGAGAGAGAGACAACACGGATGTGCGCAAAGAAAGGGCCGCATGAAGACACAGCGAGAAGACGGTCATCTGCTAGCCAAGGAGAGAAGCCTCAGGAGAGACCGACTCTGTCAACACCTTTGTCTCTGACTTCCAACCTCCAGAACTGTGAGAAAGAAATGTCCGCTGTCGGACGGAGCCGCCCAGGCTGTGGGCCTCAGCTGTGGCAGCTGAGGCGAACTGAGGCAGACGGTAGGAGAAAATAACTGGTGGCCCCGGGGCGGCCACACCACTTCTTATAGTTCAAAGACGTCATCGGGAAAACTCAGCCGGCTCAGATTTCTGAAGGTCTTGCACAAGCCTGGAAAGGAAGGTCATGTATTAAGCGCCTGCTGTATACACAGCACCGAACCGAGAAACGTGAGATGCCAAGAAGAGTTGCTCAGAGAGCCCTCCAGGGCAAAGACAGCACGTCTGGACTCGGACACTGCCTCACAGGCTAACAGAACTTGCAACTTGCGACCGATCTCTTGGTCAACAAGATTGGGGAAATTATAGTGAGTGAGAAGTTGCCGACACCGTGGATGCAGACAAAGAGTTACCACATTTTCAGAAAGGGCGTGGGGGGGGGGTGGGGAAAGAAAGATTTGGGAAACGATAAACCATTAAGATTAAGTCTGATTCACCAGGGAAAAAAAGTTAATATCGAGGATGAATTATTATTTTTTTTTAATTTTTTTTTCAACGTTTATTTATTTTTGAGACAGAGAGAGACAGAGCATGAACGGGGGAGGGGCAGAGAGAGAGGGAGACACAGAATCGGAAACAGGCTCCAGGCTCTGAGCCATCAGCCCAGAGCCTGACGCGGGGCTCGAACTCACGGACCGCGAGATCGTGACCTGGCTGAAGTCGGACGCTTAACCGACTGCGCCACCCAGGCGCCCCTCGAGGATGAATTATTGAATGGACGGTTTCGAATCCTGTCAACGTAGCCTCGTTTCTTTCCACGGACTAGGTGTCTTATACGGTGAATTAGTGAGATCTTTCAGTTTCCCCTTCACAGGGTTTCTCACAACACTAGTGTTCCTTAAAATGGTAACCAAAACAAGGGGAGTGATCATTGAGGAATTGGGGAAGCACTGGGTTAAACAAAATGAGCTTGAAAACATATTATTATTGCGGGATTCTTCAGGGCATATAGTAAAGTGACTCATGCAGGGCATTTTCCCAGAAGGCAAATATGGCACAGATCATTTTTAAACATTTCATAAGATCCTTATTTGGAAGAAGACCCATAAGTACAGGTGCCAGTCAAGGAACAGAGATTGGAAATTGCTAGAATTGACAATGCATATCTGGATTTTGGCAGGTCGTGTAACGACATGTTAGTGAGAACCAGGTGGAAAATAGGAGGAAAGATAGCCGAGGCAGTAATTAATTAGAAGGAATTGTGGCCAACAAAGCAAATAGTTAATGACTTCACACAGCATAAAGAATCCACAGATAGAATAACGTTCTGGAAGCCATTCCTTTCAAATGTGCAGATAAGACAAAGCTGAGGTGAGCAATGAGCATGTCAAATGAGATATTCAACAAGACTTTGACAATCAATGGTTGACTAAAACCAACAAGATACCCTTACCAGGGGTTATTCATTGAATTGAGGTTTCTTTCTTTTTTCTTTTTCTTTTTCTTTTTCTCTTTCTTTCTTTCTTTCTTTCTTTCTTTCTTTCTTTCTTTTTCTTTCTTTCTTTCTTTCTTCTTTCTTTCTTCTTTCTTTTTTCTTTCTTTCTTTCTTCCTTTCTTTCTTTCTAATGTTTATTTTTGAGAGAGAGAGAGACAGACAGAGCGTGAGCAGGGTAGGGGCAGAGAGAGAGGAAGGCACAGAATCCGAAGCAAGCTCCAGGCTCTGAGCTGTCAGCACAGAGCCCTGCGCAGGGCTCGAACTCACGAACCAAGAGATCATGACTTGAGCAAAAATCAAGAGCGAGATGCTTAACCAACTGAGTCACCCAGATGCCCCTGAATTGAAGTTTCTCATGACTGAGTGCCGCAAAGAAAGCAAGAATTGAAAATGAGCTAGGGAATGTATTTGACCTCAAACTCATCCAGTGGTAACCGTGTGTGACATGTCTCCTAGAAAGCGAGGTAACCTGTTCTTGCATTCACCGAATCCCAGTGTGCGGGCGCCGAGGACCACCTGCTGAGCCCTCCACAGCGTTGACATTGGCCCATCCTGTTTTCTAGAGAAACACCAGCCAGTGCACCTGGGTTAAGGACATGAGGGAGTTCTTTTTCGCTATCAGTTTCAAATTATTTCAAAATAAAAACTTGAAAAAAAAAAAAAAAAGAGGAAACGCTAAGTATACAGGGCCTTTGTCAGATCGTATATGGAAAATTATATTTTGGTCCTGGTACCACAGTGAAAACCTGCCACACACTGTGAAAAGGGTGGCAGTTGGGGCGCCTGGGTGGCTCAGTTGGCTACGTGTCCGACTTCGCCTCAGGTCACGATCTTGCAGTTCATGAGTTCGAGCCCGACGTCAGGCTCTGCGCTGACAGCTCCGAGCCTGGAGCCTGCTTCCGATTCTGTGTCTCCCTCTCTCTCTGCCTCTCCCCTGCCCCTGCTCTGTCTCTCTCCGTCTCTCAAAAATGAATAAGCGTTCAAAAAAAAAAAATGGAAAGGGTGGCAGAATAGGGATGTTTTTAAAAGAAGCAGAGGTGTGATGGGGGCTGACCTGTCCTCGGCTGTCTTGTGAAGGATTACTGAGAAGGCAGAACAGTGCAGCTGGGCTTGAGGAGGCAGACTTCAGCTCCTGGAAGGAAGACCATCCATCCATCCATCCATCCCTTTGGCCTTAGAGGCAACAAGCAGCCTCAGAAGGTGATGGTCTCCTTCCAGCATGAAGGTGATCAGTCAGGGCTGACCTGGGTTGCAGTTTGAGCTGGACGCAATGATGTCTAAGGAGACTTAGATATGATACCCTATCTCGCTGGGTGTCCATAAAGCCATTTTCAATGCTCAGAGGAGGCAGAATTTCAGATGGCCCATCCCAAGACTTACGGTCACTGGTTGTGTGCTCACAGACGAGCTCACTTTATCCCATAGTTTTGTCCTAATCGAGAATGAATCCTAGAGGGCTAGTCTCCAAAATATATACATAATTTATACAACTCAACACCAATAAAACGAAGAATCTGATTAAAAATGGGCAGAGGACCTGCACAGGCATTTTTCCAAAGAAGACAGACAACTGGCCAGCAGACACATGAAGAGATGCTCAACATCACTCGTCGTCAGGGAGGCGCAAATCAAAACCACAAGGAGATACCACCTCGCGCCTGTCAGGATGGCTAATATCAAAAAGACAAGAAGTAACAAGTGTGGGTGAGGACGTGGAGAAAAAGATGGCCTCGGGGCGCCCGGGTGGCGCAGTCGGTTGGCGTCCGACTTCAGCCAGGTCACCATCTCGCGGTCCGGGAGTTCGAGCCCCGCGTCGGGCTCTGGGCTGATGGCTCGGAGCCTGGAGCCTGTTTCCGATTCTGTGTCTCCCTCTCTCTCTGCCCCTCCCCTGTTCATGCTCTGTCTCTCTCTGTCCCAAAAATAAAATAAACGTTGAGAAAAAAAAAAAGAAAAAAGAAAAGAAAAAGATGGCCTCGTGCACTGTTGGTGGAAATGCAAACTGGTATAGCCACCGTGGGAACAGTATGGAGGTTTCTCAAAAGATAAAAAATAGAATCACCATATGATTCAGTAATTGCAGTAATTCCACTACTGGGTTTTTACCCAAAGAAAATGAAAACACTGAACCGATCCTGGGTGGCTCAGTCAGTTGAGCATCCAACTCTTGGTTTTGGCTCAGGGTTGGGATCTCAGGGTTGTGAAATCGAGCCCCGAGTCGGGATCCACATGGAGCCTGCTTGAGATTCTCTCTCTCCCCCTCTGCCCTTCACTTCAGCTCATGTCCTCTCTCTCTCTCTCTCTCTCTCTGTAAAATTTGTTTTAAATATGAAAATACTAATTTAAAAAGATATATGCACTTCTATGTTTATTGTAGTATTGTTTACAATAACCAAGTTATGGAAGCGACCTAAGTGTCCATCAATAGATGAACGGATAAAGAAAATGAGGTACATATATATATACAACGGAATATTACTCAGCTATAAAAAAGAACGAGACCTTGCCATTTGGGACAACACGGATGAACCTAGAGGGTATGCCCTTAAGTGAAGTAATTCAGACAGAGAAAGACAAATAGGATACGATTTCATTTATATGTGGAATCCAAAAAGCAACATACATGAACAAACAAAAACCAGAAACAAAATCATAAATACAGAGAACGGACTGATGGTGGCCAGAGGGGAGGGGATTGGGCGAATGGCCAAAATAGGTGAAGGGGGTTAAGAGGTACAGGCTTCCAGTTATAAAACACGTAAGTCATGGGGTTGAAAAGTACAGTGCTGAGAATCAGTCAATAACATTGTAAGGTGACAGATGGTAACTACACTTATCATGGTGAGTGCAGAGTAGAGAATTGCGGATCGCTTGAAACTAATATAACATTGCATGTGGATTACACTTCAATTAAAAAATCATGATGGGTGGGAGAGAGAATGAATCCTAGAATTAGAATACAATAAATTGCCCATGGCTCTAGATTCCAGAGGACCTCAGAGCCATAATGAGAAATGATTTGTAGCTAGCGAAGATGAATATATAAAACTTCTGGGCAATCGTACTGGGTTGAATAAAGCCCCTCCAAAATTCACGTCCACCCAAAACCTCAGAATGTGGCCTTATTTGAAAATAGCGTCTTGGCAGATGTAATTAATTAATTTAAGATGAGGTCATACTAGATTAGGGTAGACTCTAGTGCATTGCCTGATGTCCTTCTAAGAAGAGATACACAGACAAACACGGGAAGAAGGTCATGTGAATTTGGAAGCAGACGTTGGAACAAATGTTCTACAAGCCAAGAAATGCCAAGGATTGCAGGCCACCATCAGAAACTAGGTATAATCCTACCCAGAACCTTTGGAAGGAGCACAGCCCTGCCACATCTTGCTTTCAGACTTCTAGTCTCTACAACCATGAGAAAATAAATTTTTGTCATTTTAAACCACTCAGTTTGCTGTAATTTCTTTTTCTTTCTTTCTTTCTTTCTTTCTTTCTTTCTTTCTTCTTTCTTTCTTTCTTTCTTTCTTTCTTTCTTTCTTTCTTTTTAGTGTTTATTTATTTATTTTGAGAGAGAGAAGGAGAGAAAGAGAGAGAGAATCCCAAGCAGGCTCCGTGCAGTAAGCACAGAGTCAGACGGGGGGCTCCATGCGACAAACTGTGAGATCATAACCTGAGCTGAGATTAAGAGTCGGACGCTCAACCGACTGAGCCACCCAAGCGCCCCAGTTTGCTGTGATTTCTTAAGGTGGCCACAGGAAACTAACCTTGCGGTGAAAGGCTGACCAGGTATAGCCTCTTCTTAGTGTTTACAATGGGAAGGGGCGAGAGCAGGTCCCGATTCATCGTATGGGAACCTGATACCCCCCTTCAGCCACAGACTTCCGCGAGTTGTCTCAAATCCTGAGCTCTCTAATTCAGACAATGCTCAAGCCAAGCCACTTCCTTGAAAAGTGAAAATACGTGAATTAATTAATTAACTCAATAAAAGGTCTGTCTCAAGCGATGGAGACTTCACGTGATTTTCTCCCTGAGTCAAGTTCGCATCTGTCTCCTGGCTGCTTCCCTGCTCCCGCCCGGTCCGAACAGACCCCCAACAATGCCTTTGTTTCCGGGGCCCATCGGAACTCTTCACGGAGCACCCACTACCAGTGGGCCAGCACTTTATGAGTCCAGACTCACTGCCCTTGGTTTGTGACTACAAATGTACCCAAAAGACTACACAATGAGAGTAAAGCCTCTGGGCAGGAGAAATCATGATAGGGACAGACCCTAGATTGGATCCAATAATTCTGCACAAACAGGAAACACAGGGTAGCTGAGGCTCCCCCTCCTTTGGGGGCCCGCATTGCACCCATGCCCGGGGGGCGCGAGATAACAGCCAATCCCTAGTCGGCAATCTCTACGCGCAGGCCCAGTTGTAAGCATGTTCGCATTTTTTACTCAATTCCCACAGCAACCCTATGAACCAGTTATTATTTGCCTCGCTTTTCAAAGGCTGAAACTGAAACGGAGAGAGACTGAGTAACTTACCTGAGATCACGCAGGGAAGAAGCGACGGCAGGGATCTGAACCTAGGTGGTCTGGCTCCAGCGTCTGTGCTCGTACCCATCTGTGACAGGCGGGCTGAGAAGGCCACCTGTGATCCCCATTTCCTGGTATTCACCCCTCTGAGGAATCCCTTCCTCTTGAGTATGGATGGTACCTATCACTCGATAGAATGTGGCAAAGTCGAAGGGACACCACTTCTGTATTCTAGTTACAGATGATGGTAGTTTCCATTTTGCTAGGAGAATCTCTTTATTGTCTTCTTGGCCCACACACATTGAGGAAGCAAGCAGCCACGGTAGAAAGGCCCCCGTGGCAAGGAACTGGAGTTGCCTCCAGCAAAGACTTGAGGTCCCTAGTCCAACAACCCTAAAGAAACTGAGTTCGGGGCACCTGGGTGGCTCAGTTGGTTGAGCATCCACCTTCAGCTCAGGTCACGATCTCACAGTTCGTGGGTTCGAGCCCCGTGAGCTGAAAGGTCAGAGCCTGGAGCTTGCTTCGTATTCTCTGTCTCCCCCTCTCTCTCTCTCTTCCCCTCCCCCATTCATAGTTTCCCTCTCTCTCTCTCTCTCTCTCAAAATAAATAAAAGCATTTAAAAAAAAGTTTTTTTAGAGAAACTGAGTTCTTCCAACAACCATGTGAGCTTCAAAATGGGTTCTGCCCCAGTGGACACTAGCCCTGGCTGATACCCTGGGAGACCTTGAACAGAGAAGCCAGCTAAGCTGTGCCCGAATTCTGATCTACAGAAACTATGAGATGAGTGTTGTTTTAAGCTATTGAGCGTGGGGTTATTTGTTATGCAGCAACAGATAACTGATACAGCCCCCTGAGATGGAGTCCCAACTTAGCCATAAACCCGCTGACCATGCACCGTCCCGCGCCTCGGGTTTCTCATCAATTCAGTGAGAGAGGGGCTACTTTCATTCATTCACTCAACAACTATTTGCTGAGCAACTACTTGGTGCCAGGTGAGGTTCTAAATGCCAGGAATACAACAGAAGATGACTGTGGCAGTGTCCCTGCCTTCATGCGACTTACATTTCAGTGAAGGGAGAAAGATGTGATGGTTAATTTTACGTGTCAACGTGACCGGGACAGGGGGTGCTCAGATATCTGGCTAAACATCATTCTGGGTTTAGCCAAACCCCACCCCACAGTGTTTGGGGGTGGGGTGTTTGGGGATGAGATTAACATCTGATTCTGTAGACTGAGGAAAGCAGATCATCTAATCTGCTGGAGGCCTAAATAGAACAAAAGAGAGAATTTATTGTGAGCGGCAACATTGGTCTTCCTCTGCACGTGAACTGAAACCTACACCATCAGCTTGCCTGGGGCTCCAGCTTGCCAAGAGCGGACCGCGGGACTCCTCCGCCTCCACGATTTAATGTGAGATAATTCCTGCAATTAATCTGCTTGGTGCTGCTGTTCTAGAGAACTCTGACTAACACCGTGGCAATGAGCGTACGTAAATACGTCACGTGACAGATTGCAATAAGTGCCATGGGGACAAAAGCAATTATGAAATGTCTCTTATGTCGGTTGTATCACACACACTCATGTAACTAGGCATCGTCTTCTATCAGGCTCTCCTTTCAAAGACGAGACATCCAAGCAGCATTATTTTTCAAAGAATTATAAGACTAAGGACACACACACACAAATCAAGGCAAAACCGGTTAGAGCCAATAACCTGGGCAGGTCCTCCTGTAAGGGACAAAAGCCAGCCATAAAAAAGATAAAGAGCCTATTCTACTTGAACAGAATCCCCTGGATGGCGGACCCAAGTCTTCTGTCCCTGGTTCTGTGCCTTCAACTCTAAATCTGTATTGGTCACCCTCACTGGGTCAGCAAAGGTCACTCGGATGCCCCAAGTCAACTAGCATGGGGAGCTTATTGGGTCCAGGCCCGGAGGAGAAAGGGAGGAACCATCACCCCACAGAGAGTTGGGGTCAGTGGCAGGATATATGGCTTCTTGTTGAGAGACACAGCCAACTCACAGAGACTCCTTCAGGAAAGGAGCCCACTTCACTGTTTTGCCACCCCCAAATCTTGAGTTGATGCCTTCCACTGACAAAATCCAAAGACAGGGGTAAAGGACTCTGTTGATGCATTTTATACAAGTCTCCCAGAGCACAGAGCAGGGCAGATGAGGTGAGAGGGGTTCTGGGGGGGGGGGGGGGCAGATGGAAAGTCTCCAGCACCCCAGGGAAGCCACGTGAAAAAGGATAAGAATAAGAGCGAAGATAATGAAGAAGCAAATTTAGATCCATGACAATTGGCATTTTTTTGCAAAAAGGCTTTTTAGGATTTATACTTAACATTTTATAATCGTCTTTACATGTATCAGATTTTTGAGATGTGTAAAGCATTTGGAAGAGTAATCAATGTATTGGCTTGTAATTCGCATCAAGTTTTCATTTGGAAGAGTTTAATTCATTACGTTTTTATCTCTATTAAAATGTTTGCAGAGCTCTAATCTGTAAAATCATTTTTTGATATAATAGTTATCTAAGCAGAATGTGAATATTTAGACAACCATTAACTGTCTAAAAACAAATAACAGGGGCACTTGGGTGGCTCATTCGGTTAAGCATCCAATTCTTGGTTTGGGCTCAGGTCATGATCTCCCAGTTCGTTCCGGTCATGGTCTCCCGGTTCGTGGGTTCGAGCCCCGCGTCAGTCTCTGCGCTGACAGCTTGGAGCCTTCGGGGAATGCTTTCTCTCTCTGCCCCTCTCCCACTCATGCTTTCTCTCTCTCTCTCTCCCTCTCTCTCTCTCTCTCTCTCCCCCACCCCCCAAAATAAATAAATAATTTAAAACATTGTTTTAAATTTAAAAACAAATAACAATTTAGTGTAGGTTCCTCGTAGTGTACGAAAGCCCTTTGGACATTAAACTATTAAAATGGGGTAAGTCCAGGGTCACTGTGAGCCGGGAGAGACATAAGCACTGGGTGTGATCACACCTCTTCTTCCCCAAGGTCACCTGCTGATCCTGTCCTGGGTTGGCCCCAGAGTCTGGTTCTAGAGTCCAGAGTTTCTTAACTTGAGGGACCTTTTATGTGGCATTGGGTAGAACTGGAGCTTGCGAGGGTTTCAAAGGCAATGAAAAGACAAATAACCCAATTTGAAAATGGGCAAAGGGTCCATATAGACGTTCCTCCAAAGAAGATGAACCAATGGCCAAGGGGCACACGAGAAGTTGCTCAGTGGCCATCAGGGAAAGGAAAGGCACACCACAGTGAGATTCCACTGGATGCCCTCCAAGATGCTATAAGGAAAGAGACACCCAATAAGTGTCTGAAGAGATGGGGAGACATCAGAACCCTCATTTCTTGCTGGTGGGGGTGTGAAACGGGGCGGCCACCTCAGAAAACGGTCTGGCCAGTCTTTCAAAGATCGCGCAGAAATCGCTATGTGACCGGGTGATTTCACTCTTAGGTATGTGGCCAAAGGGAGAGGATAAACCTATGCCCATACAAGAGCTTGCATGTGTAGTAGCCAGAAAGTAGAGACAACCAAATATTCATCAACAGAGGAATGGATAAGTAAAATGTGGTATATGCGTACAATGGAATGTTGTTTGGCAATACGGGGAGTGAAGGATTCATACATACAACGGCAGAGATGCGGCTTGAAAACACACGCCCTTCTCATTGCCTGCAGGCCCCTACACACTACTGGCCTGGCCTTCTTGTCTCTGCGTTCATATGCTCTGTCCTCGTGGCCGTGCCTGGAATGTGCGAGCATGGCTATGTCCCAGAGCCTCTGCGCCCGGCCTTCTCTGTGCCCAGAACACGCTGTGTTTATACAGCCTACTCGTTTCATTGCCTTTCTGCTGCGATGTCTCCTCTGGGGAGAGACCTTCCTTCTCACCGGCTCTCATCCCGCTTTTTCTTTTCTTTTTTTTTTCATCGCACATATCACTACTTGACATGATATTAGGCCATTTCGGTTCAACAAATACGGCTTTGCACATTTGTCTGGGTCCACGCGAGGCTCTAGGTTCCACGAAAGCAGAAACTTTGTGCGTCTTGTTCACTGCTGGATCCCTAGCCCTTAGAAGGGTGCTTCTTAGCGCTTAATAGGCGTTCAAGATCTACTTGTTGAATACATGAATGAATGAATGAATGCCCGGGGTCATCCAGTAAATCAGTGGCAACTTCAGATCCAGAGATAAAGTCTTCTGTGGTCCTTTTCCCAGTGGCTGTATTACTTCTAGGATTTCCCATCTGCAGAGTCTTGGACAACACACGTACCTGATTTGGAATCAGCACACATACAACCCCTCCTAAATTGTTCGATTTGTGACTCAATTATATCTGTACCCACAGCTAGGACTTTTACAGCATCTGTTTCTTCCCTGTGTGGAAATGTTAGCACTTTTCCATCAATTCTCTTTCATTCGTTCTAAAATGCAGAATTCGTGGCCGAGATTCTACCTGCCTCCTTCCTCTCTCTCTCCTGCCCATGCCCCTTTGCTTCTGCCTTCATCACAGGAGTCTACCTTGTATTAGGGTTTTGGTTTTGGTTTTGGTTTTAAGATATAAGGCAGCTGAAAGTCAGCCTGTGGCAGGAAAGGGTCCCAAGCGAGCCTGGAACATGTGCGAATTCTCCTGGGAGCCACCCCTGCCAGCTGCCCACCCCTCCACCCCGCCCCCCTCCACCCCGCACCTGCAGAATGGACCTCAGGATGGAAGAAGAAAGTGGAGCAAAGGGGTCCTTTGCCCTCAAAGGTGTAGACAGTCCAACTTATTCGTTCTCAGACCTTCAGACCACAGCGGGGAGCTGCCCTGCTCAGAGATCTTCAGTTGTCTGAAGAAAGGGCAGGGCGGGGCGGGGGAGCGCCTGGGTGGCTCAGTAGGTTGAGTGGCTGACTTCAGCTCAGGTCATGATCTCACGGTTTGTGAGTTCAAGTCCCAGATCGGGCTCTGGGCTGACATGACAGCCCAGAGTCTGGAGACTGATTCGGATTCTGTGTCTCCTCTCTCTCTCTCTCTCTCTCTGTCCCTCCCATGCTCATGTTCTGTCTCCCTCTCCCTCTCTCAAAAATAAACATTAAATGAAAAAGAGAGAGAGAGAGAGAGAGAGAGGAGAGAGGGAAGGATCCCTTCCAAGAGCAAAAGGCAAAATCCTTCATCCATTCCGGCAAGCGTGGCCAGCTGGATCCCCCTGGCGCTTTGGATCCTCAGTGAGGAGTCACCTCCGCGGGAGGTCATCAGTTCGCCAAGAACTGCCAAGAACTACCAGAGTCGGTCCACCGAGAGACAGTCCCGAGAAATTCCCGGAGAATCCAGGGAGAGCTCTGGCTGCCAAAGGCTCTCCATGTGCGGTCCACCAAATGCTGGGGGTGGGGGAGGCCACTCATGTGGGATCTCCCAATCGGATGGGAGCCACCAAATGTGGGGTGACCCAACGGGGTGGAAGCCCACGGGCAGGCGGTGCAAGAATTCACCCAAGGTAGAACAAAGCAGACAGAAATCTATTGATACACTGCAAGGAAGTGGCGGGCGAGACAGCAAAGCAGAGACGGCCATAAGAGACTGTTCTCATTCCATGAGTCAGGCTTCCCTCCTTGGCTGTGAGGTTAGAGATGCTGGAAGAAACATCTGAGAAACTCACCCCCAGGCGCTCGGGGAGAGGCAGGTTGAGTGCCCGCCTCGGAGGAACAGAACTTCACATTATATTGGAATCTGATGTGCCACGGGCAATATTCTCTCTCTCTCTTTTTTAAGGGGGATGAAATTCACATAACATAAAATGAACCATTGAAATGTGCACAGTTCAGTGGCATTTAGTACCTTCACAATGTTATGCGACCACCACCCATTTCGAGTACCACCATTTTCGTCACCCCCCCCAAAACCCCCACATTAAGTAATCGCTCCTGTACGCCCCCATCCCGTCCCTGGAGACCACCTATCTACTTTCTGTCTCTATGCATTTACTTATGCTGGGTAGTTCATATGAATGGAATCACGTAATGTGTGACCTCTTACGTCTGGCTTCCATCCACTCATCCAGCAATGGACATTTGGGCAGCTGTAGGCAATGTTCTTTTGAACAGGCTTGCAAGATAAATCTAAGACTAGAATCCAGTGCTTTCGGACTAGCAAAAGGACCCTAAGCTAATAGTGGATCGAAAGACACACTGGTGCGGTCGTGGCATGGGCTGCCTAGATCCGGAAGCGGGAGAAATACCACAAGTGTGTTCATTTTACAATGCGTTGGGCAAGTTCAGCTTCCAAGAACAAGCATCGCTTATCGTGTATTTGTCATTAGATAAATTACATTTCTCCACCAAGTCCTGTTTTTCTCCTCCTCTTTCGCCTTCCCCCTCCCCCTCCTACCTCCTTCTTCTCCTTTTCCTTTCCTCCTCCTCCTCCCCCTCCTCCTCCTCCCCCCCTCCCCTTCCCCTTCTCCTTCTCCTTCTATGAGTGAACCTAAGCAAAAGATTTGTAACAGAGGCCACATGGCCCATGGCCCATGTGACATAAGCGATAAGGAACGTGCCCCACCCATGTAACAATGTTTCACGTAAAATCGGCTCTACACTTCTTTTTCGAACCTTGCTCTTCAACACAGCAACTGAATGCCGCAATGTCTCTTCTTACATAAAACTGCAGGATATTTCATGATTAGGGTTAATGGCAGGCGACTCCTGCTTTGCCTCTTCCAACTCAGGCCGTGCTTTAAGCTTTCCCTCGCCCTTTGTCCCCCAGCCCCCTGCCTTCCAAGCTGCCTTGCTCCCGCTTTCCTTCTCCTCTCTGACCTGCCCAGAGCCTCGACCCTCCAGGCCCCCACCATGTGATTAGGCTTTTCGGGTGGCCCTCTTGACTATCGACTGCTGGCCACTCAGCTGACATGGTTCCCTTTTTCTCTCTCCGTCCTTGCCTGGCATCAGCGTCCCCAGAACTTCCCAGAAACTCCTCAGGGGACCTCCGTCTTTATTCTGGAAATACAACGCAAATGCATCAGGATTAAGGAAGAGATCAGAGCTTTGGCTTCAAAGCCTGTCACTTTACGGGTGTAAAAAGTGCCCTGAAAAGAATGGAAACGAATCTCCACTGTATGCGCAAAACATTCGGATGCGCTAATTAAGTGTTACATCTGAAAAGAATGAGACTGCTCCTTGGTGTTTAAAATTAAATGTTGTAAATTTAATTAAACAAAAATTAAAGTATTAAATTAAATTAAATGAGGGGGCACCTTCTTGGTTCCGTTGGTGGAGCACACAACTCTTGATCTTGGGGGTTGTAGGCTCGAGCCCCACACTGGCTGTAGAGAGTCCTTAAAAACAAAATCTTTTTAATTTTTTTTAAAAATTCAGTTAAATGAAGTTAAATGACGTAGACCACCTGCCGCTGCCTCTGCCTGCGGTGTGATGCCCAGATCCAAGCACGACAAGAAAGTTTCCTTCACCAAAACTGCCAAGAAAGGCTCAGAACTGAACCAGAACCTGACAGGAGAGCTTTGGAAATGTATGGACATCTGCGAGTACCGTTTCAGCGTCTCCGTGGCTGGTCCCCAGGATATCCAGCGGAAGGATATCCAGAATGCCGGGCAACATAGCCAGACGTTCTTTGGCAAAAACACAAGTGATGATGGCTGCCTTGGTATGAAGGCCATCTGACCAGTACAAAGACACCCTGCGTCAGGTCAGCCAGAGGTTCAGGGGTGACGTCTGTCTCCTTTCCACCTACCGCAGGACGAGGTGAAAGTGGTTCAGGAGACACAGGGAAATGGACTTCGCCAGAGCTGGAAGCGAAGCAACTTTCACCTTGACCCTGGACCCCGTGGGGGAGGGGTGGGGGCCCTGAAGCAAGCCCCCCCCCCCCAACCCATGGAGCCACAGAAGAGGCAGCTGGGCCTGTCCAAGGTGTGCAAGGAGGGCGATGTGCTGACCCCAGAGCAGGCCCGCGTGCTGAAGCTTTTTGAGTGTGAGATGGCTGAATTCAAGGTAACCATCAAATACACGTAGGATGTGCAGTCCAGGAGGTTCCAGCGGACGGGAGATGACTTGGCTGAGAGCGCGTCCCAGCTGGCAGGAGAATCAGAAGAATCAGAGGGGGTAAGACTATGGCCGACAGGGGCTTGAGGCCAGGACGCAGGGAACCACTGCCCCGCTGGGGGAGCAGCTGTCTAACTGTTTATTTTGCTGTGAATGCAGACAAAGGAGGGCGAGGGACAGATTGTTATTCTACAAGAAATAAAAGTGCAGGGTGGCTCCCTTTGGACAGCAAAGAGGACTTTTCTTAGAATAAAGGCCTTGGCTTTGGGCTTTTGTTTGGATTCCCAAGATTCCCCTCTGTGTACTTAGAGCCAGCTTCCAGCACTGGGCTCCTGCGTGGTGACCGGGGACGTGACGGTCATCACTTCTCTACCTGGGCCCTCCACGCTGCCACCCTACTGGAAAAGAGGGTTTGCGTTTGCCCAGAAATACAGGAACCCTGGCTGCCCCCTCTATCCCTTGCTTTCTCTCCCTTCTCCCCACACTCCTTACCATCCCCCCCCCCCTCTTCCCTCCCAAGCCAGGGCCAGGAGGATTTTTTTTTTTTTTTTTTTTTTTTTTAATGTTTACTTAGTATTTTGAAAGAGAGAGAAATGTGAGCAGAGGAGGGCCAGAGGGAGAGGGAGACAGAATCCCAAGTAGACACCATGCTCAGTGCAGAGCCTGTCACCGGGCTGTATCCCACAGCCATGAGCTCATGACCTGAGCCAAAATCAAGAGTCGGATGCTGGGACACCTGGGTGGCTCAGTCGGTTAAGCATCCGACTTTGGCTCGGGTCAGGATCTCATGGTTCGTGAGTTCAAGCCCCATGTTGGGCTCTGTGCTGACGGCTTGGAGCCTGGAGCCTGCTTCAGATTCTGTGTCTCCCTCTCTTTCTGTCCCTCCCTTGCTCACACTCTGTCTCTCTCTCTCTCAAAAATAAATAAATATTTAATAAATTAAAAAAAAAAAAAAAGAGTTGGATGCTTAACCAACCAAACCACCCAGGCATCCCCACGGCTAAGAGTCTTACAGAAGACAGGAAGCTTTTACAGAGACAAGAGTAAAGCCACTGCTGCAACTCTGAGTGGATATAAAAACTGTTCCACAACAAAAAATGAACATGAAAACTCAAAACTAAATGAATTAGGTTATTATCTCACTAGGTTCAAAGAGCAGCCAATGTAGAATATGCTAGCCCAAAGATGACCATATAGGTAGAAAACTCTAAATATCCTATCATCACTAATAAATTACCTTGACAATCTACTAGCTTCAATATAATTATATGGAAAACTACATAGATCGTATTAGAAGATCCCTTGAAGAGAACAGACTGTAAAATATAATCGTCTAAGCTAGGGGAAGAAGAACATCAACGCCCTACAGCAATTGTTCCGGAAGTGTGTTCCCTGGACAAAAACAATCCCCCGGAAACTTACGAGAAGCACAGACTCTCTGGTCCCACCCAGATCTGCTGGATCAGGGACTCTTGGGGTGAGGCCCAGTAGTTTAATCTGTGTTTTAGTAAGCCCTCAGGTAATCTTGCTGCACACCAAACTTTGAGAATCACTGCCTGAAAATATACCTACTTTGCTAATCGAGTATAAAATGTGCAGGTTTTTGTGTTACTGCGGCTTTCTGGCTTTTCAGTAGAAAAGTACCTTGTTATAGTAGAGATAAACAGATATGAAACCCCATCATCAGCAGAAGAGATTCTTTGTGACAGCGGGAGCCTACATTTCAACTAGTCTTGAAGATCTGTGTTTGTTGTGGTTTAACAGTCTAAGAGACAACTCTGCAGGTTCTGGGTGTCCGAATTCTTCCTGCCACAAGCCAGATCGAACACATTCTAAGAAGCACAGGAGTGGGAATTTGTTCCTCTTGATCAGTATCTCCTAATGAACTTTTAGAGAGAGGACAGTAGGGCTTTTGGTGTGAAGAGGTATGGGAAGGGTGTCAGCCTTCGGCCCATATTCCCATTGACCTTAATTGGATAACCGCCCCACCCCCTCACAACCAAGAAGATCCTGACATGACCGTTGAGATCACGTAGTTTTTCTGGGGGGTGCAGGACAGCACCAGAATGGGAGGGGAAGTGATACCCGGAAGGGAAAACTGCCAATAAGGCAGCTCTCAAGGTGGATGAGTAAATCTTCATCCCGCGGCGAAGCTTAAGGAACTGGCGTAGAGCACGTTCCTCAGAAATGGACTGGCCAAGGGGTGAGGGAACTGGGGTATTTATACCCCCACACGTCATTCCTAAGAACTTCTGGCACACGTCCAACAGAGGTCCAGGTACTTGCCACCAGAAAATGCTGCCTGACATACACAGACAAGTAAAGGGGATCCCAGGTGCCATGGATTGATCTCCCATAGCATTAGTACCTGCAAGGTCGAACGACAAAGTCGGGTCCAGGTCGAAAACTGGAAAATGAAGAGTCACTGCTTGAGACGGAGTTTTATTTTGTTTCATTCCTCAAGCAGCAAATAAGCTTTTCGAATGATCGAAATCAGATAAGAAACAGATGGGTACACATGTCTCACCACTGCTTCCTTTGTGCCTCCAGCTCACAATTTTGTGGTCTCAGCAGTTGTACTGAGAAGAGCCTACTATTGGGGTTGATGACCTTTTATTGCCTCGGACACACAATTTATCCTGCTAAACAAGCCGTCGGTTACGGTGCACAAGCATCAGGTTTGTGGGTCTTTTGAAAAGGAAAAAATAGCCTTTGGCCTTTAAAAAAATTTTTTTTAATGTTTATTTATTTTTGAGAGAAAGAGACAGAACGTGAGTGGGAGAGGGGCAGAGAAAGAGGGAGACACAGTAGGCTCCAGGCTCTGAGCTGTCAGTACAGGGCCCGATGCAGGACTCGAATTCCCAAGTGGTGAGATCATGACCTATGCTGAAGTCGGATGCTTAACCGACTGAGCCACCCAGGCTCCCAGCCTTTGGTCTTTTTAAATATAAACGGACACCTAAAAACCACCAGACAATGAGAAAAACTAGCAGCATAAGGGAGAAAGACAAAAAAAATAAGCAAACAGAATAAATTGACTCTTGAAGAATTAGAAAGCTGGAAAGAAGAGAATGTCACAAAAACACAAATTCTAAAAGACTTGACATGGTAGAGTATCCATAAAACAAAGACAGGATGTTATTTTTTTTTTAAAAAAAGAACAATAAGAATAAGGAAATACTTTTGAAAATTAAACACATAATTGCAGAAATAAAATTTTCATTAGAGGTCAAGGAAATCAGAATCAAGAGCGAAAATACAAAGAGCTAAAAACTAGAGAGAACAGATTAAGAGACATCAAGGGGGAATCAGGGAAGTACAACGTTCTACTACGAAGGAAAAAAGCAGAGGGGCGCCTGGGTGGCGCAGTCGGTTAAGCGTCCGACTTCAGCCAGGTCACGATCTCGCGGTCCGTGAGTTCGAGCCCCGTGTCGGGCTCTGGGCTGATGGCTCAGAGCCTGGAGCCTGTTTCCAATTCTGTGTCTCCCTCTCTCTCTGCCCCTCCCCCGTTCATGCTCTGTCTCTCTCTGTCCCCAAAAAAATAAATAAACGTTAAAAAAAAATTTAAAAAAAAAAAAAAAAAAGGAAAAAAGCAGAAAAAAATGGAAAGGAGAAAGTATCTAGAAAATAGTACCGTCTGGGACACCTGGATGGCTCAGTCGGTTAAGCATCTGGCTCTGGCCATGATCTCATAGTTCGGGGGTTCGAGCCCCACTCCGGCTCTCTGCTGACAGTGTGAAGCCTGCTTAGGATTCTGTCTCTCTGCCCCTCCCCCACTCCCACGCTGCGTCTCTCTCTCTCAAAATAAATAAACTGAAAAAAAAAATAGTACAACAACGGGGCTTCTGTTTCTGGCTAGCGTGGAATAACGCAGGCCAGATTCACTCTCCTGACTTAAATTATCAATACGCAAAAAGACAAAATATATTTTAGATAGATAATTGTTCGATAATAGGCAGCTCAAGACAGCGCTGCTGAGAAAGGAAAAACACACAAGATAAGCTCTGTAATTGCCCAAGCTGACTTCCTGGAGATAATTTCCAGCCCTCGGCACAGGAGGGAGCAACCCAGAGTCTTGTGAATTGAGAATACGGAGCCCAAGCAAGCTGAGACAGTTGGATCTGACAGGGCAGAGTGCCAGAGAGGACAATGCCGCGCACAGAGAAAGCTCTGGAGGTCTGCAAAGGGTCCCCCGAGGTATCTGGTCACATGAAGCGATCAGAGCATGTATTGTGAGGAAACTGGAAGCGAGGCAAAGAACCACCCCCCAAAAAACAAAGATGACCAACCCAACAGGCTCTTACAGGATGGGAATAGTTCACCGGCCAGAGTGCAAAGCCTCATAATTCATGGGGCATTGGGAAGAGTACTCAGGAGACTGTGAGTGGGGCAAATTTAGCCCCACGTTAAACACTTCCTTGGGGGCGCCTGGGTGGTTCAGTTGGTTAAGCCTCCAACTTCGGCTCAGGTCATGATCTTGCGGTCCGTGAGTTCAGGCCCCACATCAGGCTCTGTGCTGACAGCTCGGAGCCTGGAGCCTGCTTCAAATTCTGTGTCTCCCTCTCTCTTTGCCTCTCTCTGACTCATGCGTGCACACACGCACACACTCTCTCTCTCAAAAATAAATAAACATGAAAAAAATTGTTTTTAAATAACACTTCTCTGGTACCACCTAACAAAAGCAAGCCTCAAGAGGACAAAACTATTTCCAAGTAACTTAACTACATCCCAGAATGAAACTGAAGCATATTTATAGGCATACAGAAATTTCCAATACCCAATAATGTAATATTTACAGTGTCTGTCATCCAATCAAAAATTGCCAGGCATGCAAAGAGGCAGGCAAATACAACACAGAATGAGAAGGAAAAGAAGTCAATAGAAACAATAAATAGAATTAGCAACTCAGAATATTAAAACAGTTACTGAAATCATATTTCATACGTTCAAGAAGGTAGAGGAAAGCATTAGCATGTTAAAGAGAGACATGAAAATTTATTTTTAAACTTATTTATTAAATAATAAGTTTAGTTTTAACTTATTCATTACAAAATAAGTTTATTTTTTAACTTATTTATTAAACATAATTTATTTTGGGGGCACCTGTGTGGCTCAGTTGGTTGAGTGTCCGACTTCAGCTCAGGTCATGATCTCGCAGTTCATGAGGTCGAGCCCCGCGTCAGGCTCTGTGCTGACAGCTTGCTCAGAGCCTGGAGCCTGCTTCGGATTCTGTGTCTCCCCCTCTCTCTGCCCCTCCCATGCTTACGCTCACTTGCTCTCTCTCTCTCTCTCAATAATAAATAAATGCTAAAAAAAGAAATTAAAAAACAAAACATAATTTATTTTAAAAAACCCAAATCAAACTTCTAGAGATGAAAAACACAACGTCAGAGATGGAAAATATACTGAATTAGGGTTAACAGAGATTAGACGCTGCAGAAGAAAAGATCAGTGCGCTGGATCACATCGCAACAGAAACTACCCAAAACTAAAGCCAGGGAGGAAAAAAAGAAAAGAAAAGAAAAGAAATGAAAAGGATCCCAGCGAGCTACACCAGAATTTCCAGCAACCTAATATATGTGTATTTGGAAAGAGAAGAAAGAGAGGGCGGGAAAGAAAAAAACATGTTTGAAGAAGTCATGGTAGATAATTTTCTAAACTTGATAAAAACTAAAAACCCACAGATCCAAAAAGCTCGCAAGCTGCGTTTCCTTCAGCGGAGGAGGGACTCCAGGTTTTCAAATGGGAAGGGCCCGCTGAGTGATGTCAAGCAATCAAGTGTCCAGGGAGTCAGCTAGGACAAGAGCCCAAGTGCAATAAAAAGCAAGACTGTATTCATGTCCTGCCCCAGGCCAAACAAGAGAGGCGCACCGGCTTGCAGTGCTCCCTTTTCCCCCAGAAGTGCTCAGGGCAGTGGAGTAGGTGAAGCACCCGGGGTGGGAGAGCTCTCTCACTGACAGAGGCTTCCGAGCAAAAGAGACTGGGGAGAGTGGAAAGGGAGTGAATCCACCTGGAGGTTTCTGGATTACAAATATGTATCTGAGCCTGGCTGTCCTGGGGCGCCCCGAGTTTTTGTCTGCAACGCCCTCTCTCAGACTGCAGTGCCCTGCTGTCATCAGGGAATGCCATCAAAAAGGCATGACCGCCCACTGACACGTGAGCTGGACCAGGCCTCTCAGAGGCTCCTTGGAATGTGGGTTTGGCTCGCCTTGCTCCAAGGACACAGTCTTGAGATCGTGACACACTATTGAAAGCCCCCGCATGGTGTATGGGACTGAACCCAGTTAGGGCCTCTTTATTAAGATTTGGTTTCAGGGCGGGAGTGTGGGGATCCATTCATCTTGCTGTCGTCCAAGACAAGCCTCGTTTGTAAATCCACCTTGCTTAAAATGAACTATTGGGACCTCATGAAGATAAAAAGCTTCTGCACTGCCAAGGAAACAATCAACAAAACTAAAAGGCAACCGACGGAATGGGAGAAGATATTTGCAAATGACGTATCGGACAAAGGGCTAGTATCCAAAATCTATAAAGAGCTCACCAAGCTCCACACCCGAAAAACAAATAATCCAGTGAAGAAATGGGCAGAAAACATGAATAGACACTTCTCTAAAGAAGACATCCAGATGGCCAATAGGCACATGAAAAGATGCTCAACGTCGCTCCTCATCAGGGAAATACAAATCAAAGCCACACTGAGATACCACCTCACGCCAGTCAGAGTGGCTAAAATGAACAAATCAGGAGACTATGGATGCTGGCGAGGATGTGGAGAAAAGGGAACCCTCTTGTCACTCTGGGAATGCAAACTGGTGCAGCCACTCTGGAAAACAGTGTGGAGGTTCCTCAAATAATTGAAAACAGATCTACCCTATGACCCACCAATAGCACTGCTAGGAATGTACCCAAGGGATACAGGAGGGCTGATGCAGAGGGGCACTTGTACCCCAATGTTTATAGCAGCACTCTCAACAATAGCCAAATTCTGGAAAGAGCCTAAATGTCCATCAGCTGATGAATGGATAAAGAAATTGTGGTTTATATACAGCATGGAATTCTACTTGGCAATGAGAAAGAATGAAATATGGCCCTTTGTAGCAACGTGGATGGAACTGGAGAGTGTTATGCTAAGTGAAATAAGTCATACAGAGAAAGACAGGTACCATATGTTTTCACTTTACGTGGATCCTGAGAAACTTAAACAGAAGACCATGCGGGAGGGAAAGGAAAAAAAAAAAAAAAGTTAAGAGAGGGAGGGAGCCAAAGCATAAGAGACTCTTAAAAACTGAGAATAAACCGAGGGTTGAGGGGGGGTGGGAGGGAGGAGAGGCTGGGTGATGGGCATTGAGGAGGGCACCTGTTGGGATGAGCACTGGGTGTTGTATGGAAACCAATTTGACAATAAATTTCATATTAAAAATAATAGTAATAAATAAATAAATTCCCCTTGCTTATTAAAACTGCCTCTTTCTTCAGTCTCTCCCTGCCCTCTGGGTATTGGGGGCCAGTTTCAGATGATACCCAGGACAGCTGTGCCCCAAGTCTGGCGTGGGGAGGGCAGTTTCCCCCGTGACGCCCACCAGGCAAAGCTTTGTGACTGCTCGTGGTCAGGACTGAAAGATCACACAAAGGACCTTGGCCTGGAACTGGACTCCTTAGATGGGGAGCAAAATAACTGGGGAACGAAGTGGGAAACAAAAACAACCTGAGGGCAAGGCTGGAACTAACAACCCGCCCCCCTCCCCCGCCCCAGTGGGATCTGTGTTACATTCCTCAGGCCGCCCAAGAACAAAGGAAAGGGAAAAAAAAAGGTTAACTGATTGAGATCACAGGCACGCAGGACAGGAGTCTCTATAAGTTTACATCTGACTTAATGGTTTACAAGGAAAAAAAGCAATTTTATCAATAGCCAAACTTCCAGAAACCTACAGACTCAATTTCCTGAAGCCCGAACGAACGTCAGCCTCCCCTCCCTAGGAAAGAAAATCTTTTATAATCAGTCACTCCTCACAACCCAAGTGCAGCTCTTTCTGCACACGGGTCCTGTCTCCCTGCTTTAATAAAACCACCTTTTTTGCATCAAAGGCCTCTCAAGAATTTTTTATTAGCCAGCGGCTCCAAACCCCAACACTTCAAACTGCATCAGGGAGTACTTCCAATACGTTGGTGGATGTAAAATCTGGATATCAGAAGGGAGATCTAAGCCAAAGACAATTTGAGGCGCCATCAGCATAAATGACAGCTAATGAACTCATACAGGGGAGGAGACCTTGAGGGGATATCACTTCAATGGAGAAGAGAGGAGGCTAAGACAAAGCAGTGAGTGACACCAATATTGAAGGGACAGGCAGTGGAGTGGGTTTGCAAGGGAGAATAACATGAAGGGGCAGAGAGATAGAAGAAAAGGCAAACAACTGTGAAAGTAGGCGACTCCAAGGGGAAGGGAATAGGAAACGAAATATACGAACTGCTATCAAGAAGTCAAGCATGACAGGGGTGCCTGGGTGGCTCAGTTGGTTGAGCGTCTGACTTCAGCTCAGGTCATGATCTCACGGTCTGTGAGTTCGAGCCCCGTGTCGGGCTCTGGGCTGATGGCTCAGAGCCTGGAGCCTGTTTCCGATTCTGTGTCTCCCTCTCTCTCTGCCCCTCCCCCATTCATGCTCTGTCTCTCTCTGTCCCCAAAATAAATATTAAAAAAAAAAAAAAAAGAAGAAGTCAAGCATGACAGACGCCATAGACTTAATGGATTTTAATGCTAGAAATTAGCTGGTGACCTTGCTGAGAACAGGCTAAGCACAATGGCGGGGACAGAGAGCCAGACTCAGTGGGCTGAGGAATACATGGGAAGTGAGAAAATACAGATGGGTATGGATGAATGTAGCTATGAATGGTAGACAGCTTCTGGAGAGAGTGAAGGCTGTGCCTTGTTTAAGATGGGAAAGACTTGAGCGTGTTTCACTGTTGATGAGAAGGAACCAAAGAGAGGATGAAGTCACGGGGGAAGGGAAAGATAATCAGTGGAAGGCCATATGTAGAAAGGAGCTGCTTTTAGAACCTTTAAGAACCTATAGAACCTATAAGAGCTATAGCTGCTTACAGATAGATTATTGTTTGACTGAAGGAAGAATGTGTTCCCAGCCACAGGAGGAAAGAAAGGCATGGCTGCAGGGCCGAACGAGTTTGAGGTTTTGGTGGTGGGAAGCTGAAGTCTGGTCTGTCGAGAATGAGAAGTGGTGAGGCAAAGATTTACAGCGAGTACAGAAGGTTTTAAATTTCAACCCAGGTGAGGTTGGGGAATGAAGTTTTGATCACTGGGGCCATGTGATCCTTCTAGTTTTCTCTGGCAGAACTAGAGTTTCCCCCTGAGCCTTTCTGACGTACAAAAAAACCATCATCACAATGGTTTGGGGGCGCGGGGGGTGGGGAATCGTAATATTTATTGAACACCATGTGCCAGATACTGAACGAAAATCTACATGCATTAATTCACTGAATCCTCACGGCACCACTAGGACATGCAAACTCTTATGGTCCCCATAAGAAAACAAGGTGAAATAACTTGCACAAGGTTCCAGAGTGTTGGAGCCGGGATACCAACCCAGGTCAAGCGAGCTTCAGAACTCATACTCTTAACCAATCGTTCCAGTGTTCCTTTTTTGCTTAAAAATTTTTTTTTTATTATTTATTTTTTGAGAGACAGAGCACAAGAGGGGGAGGGGCAGAGAGAGAGGGAGACACGGAATCCGAAGCAGGCTCCAGGCTCCGAGCTGTCAGCAAAGAGCCGGGTGCAGGGCTCGAACCCACAAAACCGTGAGATCATGACCTGAGCTGAAGTCTGTGCTCGACCACCTGAGCCACCCAGGCTCCCCAGTTCCAGTATTCTGTTTCAAGGATGCTTAGTTACCAGCTGGGAAAGGCAGGGCTGTCCTCCAGGGTATCACATACAACTGGTATCTTTTTCTCCATGTGGACTGGGACTCATGAACTGTGGATCATGACCCAAGCTGAAATCAAGAGTCAGAGCTTAACCGACTGAGCCACCCAGGTGCCCTGCCCCTGCTCACTTTTGAAGTTTGTGACTATGTCTAGCTGTTTACTTGGCCTCATTAAGTGTGTGTACAGATGACATTTGCTAGCTCTAACTAACTAGTTTTAACTAACTCAGGAATGGATTCTTGCAAATAAACTGGAATTAAAGATAATACTATCAACACAGTGAATGAGATAACGTCAGAACTTCCTCTTCCATTGGTGGTATGAACTTTTTTTCTTTTTTAGCACCACATTATGTTGCAAAAACAATGACAATCTGATCAGACCCTTAAAGGAGTTAGGAAAAAAAAATCATCACAAAGACTATTTGAAAAATGTCTTTTATGCTAATTTTATTAACCACTCACCTTGCCCTAAATCATATTAGCCAATTGACAGTGTGAACCATTGCCTTAGGAAGGCCATAAAAGCAAACCTCTACAAGTGTTTCAAGAATATGTTTAAGTCATGTGATACTTGGTCACTCCAAGTCTTTGCAAAGTTTCATAACTGAGGACAATGTTTAGAAGCTGCCTTCGATGTTCTCATTTAACAGCCAAAAAACAAAAAAGCTGCATGTCATAGGGAAATATTTGCTCTGCTTGCCACTGTATGATGATGCCTATTCCTTTGTCAGCAAATCTATTAGAAGGTGTCTAGAAAATGTGGCTGAAGGTTTGAAGAAGCAAAAATTAAACTTCATCATGTGAAAGTTTGCCATATAACTCCCTGGTAGGGGTACCTGCGTGGCTCAGTCCGTTGAGCATCCGACTTCTGTTCAATCTAGCTTTAAATGTAAAACTGCTCCAAAAAATAAAATCTATTAGTTAAAAAAAATAATTGTAACAAATAAGGATAGTGATGAACTATAACCTCTGAGAACACCGCACAATTTATGCAGTACTCCAGCCAGGACTGTGTAATCTAAATCTAATCTTTACAAGCATCGGACAAGCCCAAATTAGGTAGCGTTCTATAAAATAATTGGCCTGTATTAAAAAGGGGGGGGCAGTGTTGTGAAAAACCAAGGGCAGGTAACAGATCAAAGAAAGCATAAAGAAGTTCAGGGAAATATTCCATTTGAATTGGAGAGAGAGAGTACAAACGTGGCAAAATGTTAACAATTTGGTGGATCTGAGCAAAGGGGTAGGGAGGTATTTTCATTACTTTTGTGACTATTCTTGTAAATTTGAAATTATTTCAAAATAAAAAGTTAAAAAAAATGTTTTATGGAAGAACTCCCAGTGCAACCTCTGACGAATCATTTTGACTTGAATAAAGGGGGTGGAGGGCAAGTTCTGGGCTAAGGTCACAGAACTGGCACCACAGGGGAAATTAATTCATGTTTTATCCATAGACAAACCACTACAGCAAGTAAGTCAAAATGAATACTTAGAATATTCCTTACAATATATTGTATTAAGATGGGGAAAGATGCTGAAAATCTTCTGTGCAATACAAATGCTGGCAACTTAAAGATGACTTATGTATTTTTTTTAACCTTCTCTCTGGTAACTGGGTAACACTAGCATGTTCTGTAGCAACACTGAAAAAATGAACCATTAAATCCTTTAAAACTGCTTTTATTGGGAGCAAATGAAAATCAAAAGAAATTATATAGGCATATACTATATATAACTCTTGCATTATTTTTTTATGTGTACTTATTTTGAGAAAGAGACAGTGTGAGTGGGGGAGGGGCAGAGAGCAAGGGAGACAGAGAATCCCAAAGCAGGGAGACTGATGGGGGGTGGGGGTGGGGGAGGGCTCGACCCCACAGAACTGAGTAACTCTTGCATTTTAAAATACATTTGGAAAAAATAAAAAATAAAATAAAATATAATATAATATAATATAATAAAATACATCTGGAGTGTTTCCATATGGATGTGATTTATGTTGCCAAAAATGCTATGTGCATCTGTAAAAAAACTCTAGCTTCCCATTTTTAAAAGTGGAGGAGGGGCATCTGGGTGGTTTAGCCTGTTGAACCTCTGACTCTTGATTTCTGTTCAGGTCTTGGTCCCAGGGTCATGGCAGCCTGCTTAAGATTCTCTCCTCTCTCCCTCTGCCCACCCCCTTTGAAACATTAAAAAAAAAAAAAAAAAAAAAAAAAGCTAGGGTAGGGGGGATCTACCAACATATTTTAAAATATTTCAGATGGACTGTTTCAGTTCATGAAATGTTTTGGGCCCATAGTTTTAAATATAAAACTGCAACCTATTCCAACCAGTTTGCAAGAACAATTTGGACAACAGGAAATGGAAATTTTAATAAAAACCTGAAGTCAAAAAGTCATTGTAAAGTCTTTAAAAATAAGTATGATTTAGTAAGTGGAACCAGGAATTTCCCTTTTCCATTTGGCCCCACATATTCTCGTGGGTTATTTTTCCATCTACCACATCCTTAAAACAAAGAACTGACTGGGACGCCTGGTGGCTCAGTCCCTTAAGCGGCGACTTCAGCTCAGGTCATGATCTCCCAGTCTGTGAGTTCCACCTCTGTTAGGCTCTGTGCTGACAGCTCAGAGCCTGGAGCCTGCTTCAGATTCTGTGTCTTCCTCTCTCTGTCCCCTCCCCCACCCTCAAAAAGAATAAACACTTAAAACAAAACAAAACAAAACAAAGAACTGACAAACTCAGAATTAAACCTAAAAGTTTCCTGAATCACAAAGTAGTAAGTTTTTGGTGTAAAAACAAAAATGAGGCTTAACAACTGGTTAGACTTACTAAAAATCATTTCTCACTTAAAATGGCTGAATCTCATGGTATGTAAATTATGCTTCAACGTTGTTTACAAGGCAAATACCAAGTGCATTGTTCTCTACAAATATTCATTGTATCACATAATTGATAATATCCTTTAGTTGTAATTAACAGCTAGCGTTGCTTATTTCATCTCTCATCCTTTATATTTTTCGTTTTGCATATTTCAATAATGTACATAATCTGTTATTTAAGCATTTAAATAACCATTTAAATGGTGGACCCATAGTGTTTACAGCTAAGGGAAAACGATCGATCAAAAATGCTTAGAGACCACTGTCTTGGAGACCACCCCAAGCCCGGAGGCCGTCAGGACTCTCTCCCAGGGTCTCGGGGGCCCCTCGGCCAGGTCGCCCCGAAAACGAGTGCTCGAAACATCTTGGTTTACCTATGGACACTCTTGCCCTTCGTTCACAGCGCTCTGCACGGAAACGGCCTGGCCCGCTCAGCAGCTTCCTCATTCCTGCCTCCCTGAACCCCCAAGCCGCCCTACGCGGCATTTCCAAGGCCTCCCGCCGCAATTAGAGGACAAGAGGCTGGATAACTCCTGGGCTCTAAGGCCAGTGCAAGCGCGCGCCGCATTCTTGCGAGGGTCAAGGCCTCCAGTTGGGCGTGGTCTTTCCGGAATGAGAGGGTGAGCCGCCATGGGCGGTCACTGGCGGGAAAAAGGAGGAGTGAGGAGCACAACATACTGCCCACCGCCACTCGGGGAGCGAGCGGCCGTCTCACCTCCCTCCTCGCCGGAGTCCACCAGCGCCCCAGACTCGTAGGAGGGGGAGCCCGCGCAGAGGGCGGGGCGAGCGTGGGTGGGCGGGGCGTGCGCGGGGGGGCGGGGCGAGCGCTCGTCGGGGGCGGGCGCGGGGAGGCGGGGCGAGCGCGGGGTCAGGGGTGGGAGGTGGTCGCGGACAGGAGGTGACTGTGCAGTGGGCGGGGCGAGGGGCGGAGCGAGAAGCCGCTTTTGCGCCGAAGGTTGCCTTGCGTTGTGGGGTTCTGCCCGAGGTGACCGAGGATGTGACTGGCCCGGCCGGCGGTGGCCAGCGGAGGATGTTCTCCCTCCTGGGCGCGACGACCCTGATGCTGGTTGCTGGAGCGCCGTGGACTTTGCCCGCAGCCGCAGGTGAGAGACGAGGGGTCTGGGGTGGGGGGTGGGCATCAGGCTGGGCGGTAGGGGCGTTGGAAGCCTCCGCCCTTGGAGGCCGGTGGAAGGGGCTGATGTCTGGGAGACCTCTGCTCGTCCGTGGTCACAGCGCTCAAATCGAAAATCAAGAGGAAATAGTGTTCGAGGATCCTTCCACGCCGCTTGCTTGGGAGCCAGCGCCCCCGTCCCCCGGCAGGGGACGCCCTCCTCGCCATCCCTCCCCGGGTTCCCACCCCCGCGGTGCTGGGTGTTCAGAGCCTTCCTGTCGCCTTCGTGTCTCTTTGAAAAATCCGGCAGCTTGACTAGAGCCTTAAAAAATAACCAGGGCTTTAGCCGCGAGCTATGCTGCTGCTCCTGAAACCGTGTCTCAATTCAGTAAACAGTTATTGAGATCCTAATGTTGCTCTCTTTCAAAGTCATAAAAATATTCATACTTTTTAAACCTAGTAAATGCAATTCTGGACCCTAGCTTCAGAAAATTATCCAACATGTGGGAGGAAATTTAATATGGGAGGATGTATGTGTTTGGATTTATGTCAGACTTAAGAAGATAGTAAATCATTTCTGACCATCAGTAGGCATGTGAAAAGCTGGAAGCAACCAATTGTGTAAATTGTACACGGTACAAAGGTGAAATAGACTTGTTGTCAAAAGGAGATTGCTGACAGTAATAGGACAAAATCTGAAATCGAAGATGCTACTTAATGACTATTTCCAAGTCCTTTTGCATTTCTCAGTCAATTATTTGGTGGTCTCCCAAATGCCAAGATGCCCCTAACTTCAGGGTCTCTCTCAGTCAGCAGTAGAAGGACTGCATCCCAGAGGAAATCCCTGGTCCTACCCCATCAATGTCCTCTTGTCTCAAGGCTCAGAATTGCTGGAATTAGGCTGTCTAAACTGGAGACTATAAATGCTTTCAGATCTTTTATTGATTCCCATAAACCCAATCACTGCCCTTTGGCTGCGTAGAATCCAGAAAATTACAACAAACGGGATGGGAATAAAGTTTAGAGGAGTGCAATAAGGAAAAGTAGTCTCAGTGATGAAGCCACAGAGAAAATGAATGTAAAAAAGAAAATTGAGGGAGGGGAGACTCAATAAGGAGCTCCCCAAAGTAAAAAAAAAAAAAAAAAATTCAGATGTTTTCTAAGATGCCTCCCCTTTTGACTGCATACCATAATATCTCCAGCTGGAAAATAGAGGAAGCAGTCCCAATAAAGAAAGTTCTACATCTGGACTCCTATGGTCGAAAGTCTGCAAGGAGATAATTGCTTGCCTTGAGGCAGAAGTAAAGGCTAGAAATACGGTAGGAATACATTTTAAAGCCAGTCTTTAAAAAACTGTAGTTTGTCATAACGAAAGATCAGTCCTTTGTGATGTTGAAGAAATTCCTGTGAACTCAGCATTACGCTACTGAGAAATGCAGGTTAAGTATGAAGCTATACAGACCCTGCCCTTAAGGAATTTGTAATCTGATGGCAGATATGTGCGTGACACAAAGAAGCAATTGAGTTTTGTTTTTTAGTTTGTTTGTTTGTAACATCTTCTTTCAATGAGTTTTGAGGTCCTGCTAGATGTCAGGTACTGTATTGAGTATCTACTTTAGTGTGAAATTAAGCAAATGGATTCCTGCTACAGCATATAAAGAGCAAGGTTAGTATGGGCCGCAGTATTTGAGCTTCAGTATTTGAGCTTCCGTGAGCTGGGTCTGGAGTGTGAGAGGAAGAAAAATTCAGGTTGGAGGGGCCAAAAGGGAAAAATAAGAAGACAGGAAATCCAACTGGGGGAAGATTTGTACTCAAAGCATAAGAAATAAAGCAGATCTCTAGATAGAAGTCCTTAAAAATAAACAGAAGAGGGGCGCCTGGGTGGCTCAGTCGGGTAAACATCCGACTTCGGCTTAGGTCATGATCTCGCAGTTCACGAGTTCGAGCCCTGCATTGGGCTGTGCTGACAGCTCGGAGCCTGGCGCCTGCTTCAGATTCTGTGTCTCCCTCTCTCTCTGCCCTTCCCCAGCGCATACTCTCTCAATAATAAATAAAACATGAAAAAAAAAATTCTTAAAAAACAAAAACAGAAGGGTTCAGGCTTGTTAATGAACACCTTTGCAAGTTCCTGTAGGGCTCGGCTGACATGATCAACATTCATACCTCTATCTCTCGATTTTGTCATGTGAATATTTGATTTCTGTCAGTAGCTGTTGACTTTGTTTTTTGTTTTTTGTTTTTCAACGTTTTATTTATTTTTGGGACAGAGAGAGACAGAGCATGAACGGGGGAGGGGCAGAGAGAGAGAGGGAGACACAGAATCGGAAACAGGCTCCAGGCTCTGAGCCATCAGCCCAGAGCCCGTCGCGGGGCTCGAACTCCCGGACCGCGAGATCGTGACCTGGCTGAAGTCGGACGCTCAACCGACTGCGCCACCCAGGCGCCCCTGTAGCTGTTCACTTTGAATCACACCTGTCTCATTCTCTATCAGAAAATATGAAGTGTGAACATAGAATGTGAAACCAAACTGAGGCTGTTTGTTACACAGTGGAACCCTGTATCCTCTCATTGCTTCTAAGATCAAAGAAAATGTTTATACAGACTATTTTTTCTTTTTTTTTAAACCTTAACTAAAGAATACTTTTAGTGCTAAAAAATGCCAACTGTAATCTGAGATTTCAGCAAGTTGTAATCTTTTTGCTGGTAGGTCTTTTTTGTTTTTTTTTTTAATGTTTAATTTCTTTTCGAGAGAGCACAAGTAGGGGAGGGACAGAGAGAGAGGGACAGAGGGAAGGGCTTGAACTCACAAACCACGAGACCGTGATCTGAGCTGAAGTCAGACGCTCAACTGACTGAGCCACCCAGGTGCCCCAAGGTCTTTTTTTTTTTTTAATTAATTAGTTTGTATTTATTTATTTATTTATTTATTTATTTATTTATTTATTTATTTATTTTTGTCATCATGATGAGGGCATTAATCCCCATCTCCTAGTTCACCCATCCCCCACCTACCCTCCCTCTGTTAACCATTAGTTTGTTCTCTACAGTTAATCTGTTTCGTGGTTTGTCTCTTTTTTCCTTTGCTCATTTTGTTTCTTAAATTGCACATATTAAAAGAAGGGGCGCCTGGGTGGCTCAGTCGGTTAAGCGTCCGACTTCAGCTCAGGTCATGATCTCACAGTCTGTGATTTCGAACCCCACGTCGGGCTCTGTGCTCACAGCTCAGAGCCTGGAAGCCTGCTTGCGATTCTGTGTCTCCCTCTCTCTCTGCCCCTCCCCTGCTCATGCTCTGTCTCTCTCTGTCTCAAAAATAAATAAAAACATTTAAAAGAATTTTTAAACTTGCACATATTAATGAGATCATACGGTGTTTGTATTTCTCTGCCTGACTTACTTCGCTTAGCATTATATTCTCTGGCTCTCTCCATGTTGTTGCAAATGGTAAGATTTCATTCTGTTTTACAGCTGAATAATATTCCATTATACCTACACACCACATCTTCTTTTTCTGTTCAGCTACTGACAGACACTTGGGCTGCCCCCATAACTTGGCTATTGTAGATAAAGCTGCAGTAAACATAGGGGTGCATGTATCCTTTTGAATTACATTTTCACATTTTTTGGGCAAAGAGACATTTTTTCAAATAAAAGACAATTTCCCTTTGTTTCTTTTCTCCCGCTTTACTGAGATGCATTTGCCATATAAGGCTAACTTTTTGCAGATTAAAAAAACCTCAGCCTTTCTCCAGCTTTCTCAAATGCAGAGATATAATTAGCAGCCCCCCTGGGCCGCAAGCACTCATTGGGTTTTTGTTGTAGATTTTTGTATATGCTTTATTATATTTGAATGCATTCACCCTTTGATCAGTGATGTGAAAGGAAGACTCACGTTTTAAAGAATATGCACGGTGTATATGTAACTGTGTTCTTTTTTGTTGCCTTTATTTATAGGGGGAACAAATCTAAAATCTCCTGAAAATGTAGAGGTCCACATCATTGATGATACCTTCACCCTGAGGTGGAATGGGAGCGATCCAGCTGGCGGGAACGTGACTTTCTCAGCAGATTATCAAGTGTATGTGACTCTACTGATTGGTTTGCAAGAACCACCTGGATAATTTCAAACCATTGTAACCCTGTCATTTACTTCTCAGGGTTGGGAAACCATTGGCTTTTCCATCTTCTAGAGGAATTTTATGTCTGTGTGATATTTATGCCTTCATTTCTACAAATTCATCTTTGGGTGTTTCAGCAAAAGAGGTTTGGGGCATAAGGACAGCAGACAGCTTCTGTAGACCACGCTTTTCTCTTCTAGACGCCCCGCCTTCTTTGAGTATAAATTAGGGTCGGAACTTGAACGTGTCTTGAGGACATGGGAGGGGGCCCCAAAAGGTCTATCCATGGTCTTGGAAAAGGCCACCCGCACCCTGCCGGTCAGGCTTTACTATCTCCATTAGGCACAATGTTTTCATTTTAGATACAAGACCTCGCATTTCCACAGACCCTGTTTCTGGAGTTTCTGTCTCCTCCCTGGTGCTAATTTCCTACGTAATAGCTGCCAAGATAATTGGGCAGGTGGGGAGTTGCAGAAGAAAGGATTACACAAGGAACACAGCTCAGGAAGCACAGTACTTTGCTTTGGGTGTCCTGGGTGTTAAGTGATCCCTGTCCGGGGTGATCTGTGTCCAAGAAAGAGCGGCCGGTAATTGGGCGGTGAAGAAACGGGGTGCAGGACCTCCAGAACCAGGACGCTCCCACTTCAACCACAGCCCCGGCACCCTCCTTCTCCCATTGATTGTTCTTTGGAGTTTTGTTTGTTTTTTTAGGTTTATTTATTTATTTTGAGAGAGAGAGAGAGAGAATGAGCAGGGGAGGGGCAGAGAGAGGGGGCAGAGGATCCGAAGGGGGCTTCTGTGCTGACAGTAGACAGCCTGACACAGGGCTCGAACTCACGAACCGTGAGATCATGACCTGAGCTGAAGTTGGACGCTTAACCGACTGAGCCACCCGGGCGCCCCCTCCAGTTGGTTGTTAATAGAACTGTGAGATTAATCCCACAACTTTAGTAATTAGCATGTGTGTACTTGTGCATGTGTACATAGATATATGTGTGTGTGCGTGTACACACACGAACTTGTATACGTACATACGTGGTTTTTCTCGGAATTAATTATTTAAGAATTTAGCTCTAGAAACTCTTTTAAGTTGAACTTGGAGTTTTGTCACTTTTGTTCTTTGCTCTCGTTGAGAACTTTCTCATGAAACAACGGCTTTCTGTATAACAAAGGTCGTTTCGGATACTCTTTTTTTTTAATTTTTTTTAACGTTTATTCATTTTTGAGAGACAGAGACAGAGCATGATCAGGGAAGGGGTGGAGAGAGAAGGAGACACAGAATCCGAAGCAGGCTCCAGGCTCCGAGCCATCAGCCCAGAGCCCGACGCGGGGCTCAAACTCACGAGCCGCGAGATCGTGACCTGAGCCGAAGTCGGACACTCAACCGACAGAGCCACCCAGGCGCCCCTAGATGCTCTTAATTACAGTTACCCTTTTAATAAAGAATAGTCATAGACAGCGCCCTTGTACTGTCGTTCCTCCGCATCCTGTTGCTTATCCTGAATTCTCCAGCCCATAATAGCCTTTTACCCTTTCTGACTTTAGCATCGAATGCATTATGTCACGGTGTTCTTATTCTACCCTGTTCTACTAGCTTTATAAATAATCGCCTTGTAAAAATATGCCAGACCACCAGCTTAAGGAGACAGTGTGGCGATGGTGTAGTGTCGTGCAGACTTGGGCCAGGCTGCTTGGGTTTAGAGCCGTCCCTTGCTACCTATTCTGTCCCAGTTTTCTTGCCTGTTACGTTGTGATAATAAAAACTAATATGACCATATATGTTTATCATCCAAACCAAGACACTTTTCGGAGTTAGAAGGGGCAGTTCATTTTAGATAAGCGAGAACAACAAACTACAACCAGCACCACCCCGGGCACGCTGAGATGGGGCACCCCTGAAATAAGGTGTCTAACTCTGAAGCCTGTTAGAAGTATATAGAACAGTTGTATGGAAGGTGCCCAGAGCACTGACATGGAGTAAATGATCAGTGGAAGTGTAGTTAATCACAGCAGCAAACAAATATTTTTTAACGTAGTGTTTCTCAGAACATAGGACATAGGCACTGGTGATAAATGCCGCATAAAAAAGCTGTTAGGATTCCGGCGTCTGTAGAACACATGCTAAGACATCAGTGTTTGTAACCTATATCTACAGTTCATTATGATGTATGTAGTGTTTAGTATTGATTCTTTCATTCAATAAACACTGAGTGCCTCCTGTGCCGAATCCTCCTGTGGGCGCTTAGAATATATCCGTGAATAGGAAAGACAAAGGTGGCAGGTGATTATGTTATGACACTGGTTTTATGAAATGAGTTTTGTGTTGGTTACATAATCAGTTTCAAATTCTATTTTGTTCCGATCTAAATACTTTTATGATAAAGTTGAGTTTGGGGTTTGTTTTTTCTTTAAGTAACATAAAAGCAGCTACCGCTGCATTAGCTCCCTCGTCTACAGAAGCATCGGAATCAAGGATGTAAGTGCATCTCCTGGAACAGGAAAGAGGTAAAGAGTGAGAGTGGGTTAGAACCATGTCAAGACTTGGTTTTAGAAGTTTTATAAGGTCGGGGCCCCTGGGTGGCTCAGTTGGTTAAGCGTCCGACTTTGGCTCAGGTCATGATCACACTGCTCGTTAAGTTCAAGCCCCCCATGGGGCTCTGTGCTGACAGCTCAGAGCCTGGCACCTGCTCTGGATTCTGTGTCTCCCTCTCTCTTTGTTCCTCCCCTGCTCATGCTCTCTCTCTCTCTCTCTCTCAAATATTAAAACAAAACAAAAAAACCCACAAAATTTTTATAAGGTTTTCTGTTTATATTAAGAGTTTCTGGATTTTTAAAAATAGATTCTGGGGATGCCTGGCTGGATCAGTCAGTTGAGCATCCAACTTGATTTCAGCTCAGATCATGATCCCAGGGTTGTGGGATCTAGCCCTGCGTCGGGCTCCATTCTGAGTGGGGAGCCTGCTTAGGGTTCTCTGTCTCTGTCTCTGTCTCTCTCTCTCTGCCCCACCCCCACTCTTTCTCTCTCAAAATAAAAAATAGATTCTGGTGTGGAAAAGTGTCTCAGGAATGGTATCATTAAATGCCAGCTCTAACCTCACAGCTCAGATGAGTAAAATAAAAAAGGGAAACCGGCCAGGAATGAAGCTTTCCACATACTAGTGTATGTTTTTGGCAGATTTTTCAAAGGTTTCTTTTTTAAAAAATGAGACAGACTTGTATTGGGGTCCTCAAAGAACTTATGTGGATAGATCACCCCTGGAGTCTGTTGTCTGAAAGCATTTTTATTTCCATGTATTTCCTTTATTTATTTATTTATTTATTTATTTATTTATTTATTTATTTGAAAGAGAGAGAGGGGCGCCTGGGTGGCGCAGTCGGTTAAGCGTCCGACTTCAGCCAGGTCACGATCTCGCGGTCCGTGAGTTCGAGCCCCGTGTCAGGCTCTGGGCTGATGGCTCGGAGCCTGGAGCCTGTTTCCGATTCTGTGTCTCCCTCTCTCTCTGCCCCTCCCCCGTTCATGCTCTGTCTCTCTCTGTCCCAAAATAAATAAAAAACGTTGAAAAAAAAATTAAAAAAAAAAAAGAAAGAAAGAAAGAGAGAGAGCGCGCACCCAAGTAGGCTGAGCATGGAGCTTGACGCAGGGCTCAATCCCACAACCCTGGGATCGTGATCTGAGCTGAAATCAAGAGTTAATTGCTCAAGCACCTGAGCCACCCAGGTGCCCCTTAAAGCATTTTTTAATTTTTTTTTTTTTAACGTTTATTTATTTTTGAGACAGGGAGAGACAGCATGAACGGGGGAGGGTCAGAGAGAGAGGGAGACACAGAATCTGAAACAGGCTCCAGGCTCTGAGCTGTTAGCACAGAGCCTGATGCGGGGCTCGAACTCACGGACCACGAGATCATGACCTGAGCCGAAGTCGGATGCTTAACCGACTGAGCCACCCAGGCGCCCCCTTAAAGCATTTTTAAAATGAAATCTACAATATTCTCCTTCCCTCCTCGCCCCCCTCCCCTCCGAGGAGCAGCTTAGGCTGGAGCCATGAATTCATCTTGACAAAAATGCCTTCTCACCAGATAGTTCCTCTGCCTGGTTGAAGGTAGACAGGGCTTCACATAGGCAAAAAATTTCGAAACCTGGCAAGTTTCCTCTCACCTTCCCGTTAGCCTCCTCGGTAGGTCAGGCAAAGTGACATGTGGCAACATGACCCTTTCCCTTTTAGGCCCTCCTTGCCAATTTGATTTCTTCCTGTTTTTTGAAGAATCTAATACTGATCAGTTCTACTTTTGAATGGACTAAATCCACTTCAAAGAATTTGTTAATTTAGGTTAACATTTTAAGTTCTTTGTCTCTAGTGATGTAGCAGAATTACTGCAATCAGCGAGCCAAAGGGACGGTTTGGTGTTGATGAGGGCAGGGGAAGTTACCAAACCATGCTGATTCTGAGGTCTTTCTTTGGTCTGGTAAATCTATTCGTAGGATAAGTTTAGAAGGGCGTCATCGGGGCGCCTGGGTGGCTCAGTCGGTTGAGCGTCCGACTTCGGCTCAGGTCATGATCTCACGGTTCGTGGGTTCAAGCCCCGCATCGGGCTCCGTGCTGACAGTCGGAGCTTGGAGCCTGCTTTGGATTCTGTGTCTCCCTCTTTCTCTTCTCCTCCCCTCTTTGCAGTCTGTCTCTCAAAAATAAAAATAAACATTTAAAAAAAAAATTTTTTTAAAAGAAGGGCATCATCAAATCCAGTTACCAAATTTTCGATAAGGAAAAGATCCAGAAACACAAGACAGCTGGCCAGAAGTCACACAACTATTCTTAACAAAGTTCGCTGTTACCTTACATGTTATTTCTTTCTCTGCTTTTTTGAAATCCTTCCTAATACAAACCGTCACAAAATTATAGAACTGTAGTAAAAAATTAACTCTGTCACGGGGTTCCTGGGTGGCTCAGTCAGTTAGGTATCCAGCTCTTGATTTTGGGTCGGGTCTTAACCCCACAGTCATGGGATTGAGCCCCACACTGGGCTCCGTGCTGGCAATGGAGCCTGCTTGGGATTCTCTCTTGCACTTGTGCACGCACACTGTCTCTCTTTCTCTCTCTCTCTTTCTCTCTCTCTTTCTCTCTCTCTCTTTCTCTCTCTCTCAAAAACATTAACTGTCAGAATTATTCCATTTTATAAATAACAACTTGGTATATATGTATTGAGAAAGTGCAGAGTTGCGGAGGAAAACGTCAACAGGACCTCAAATAGAAAAAATAACTACTTAGACCAGCTTTATAATGTCAGTAAACAGAGACTGTGTTTAACACTTGTATTTATATATTTTCTTATGCATTTATTTGCCTTTTTATTTTAAAGACCCAGAAATGATACTTGGCTAAAATTGCCTGGGTGTCAATCTGTTACCAGTACCAAATGCGACTTTTCTTCACTCAAGCTAAATGTTTACGAAGAAGTCAAATTGCGTGTAAGAGCAGAGAAAGGAAACGAGACTTCTCCATGGCATCACGTTGACGCATTCGCCCCGTTTGAAAAAGGTAAGAAGTTGCCAGCTGAGTTACAGTATATTCTTCATCAAATCTCACTGCAACAGCTCACTTCGTAAGCCTGTTCATTTGCACGATGTGAAGTCTCCCGTTAAAAAAAAAAAAAGCGGGCCACCTAGGTGACTCATCGGTTAAGCGTCCGACTTCGGCTCAGGTCGTGATCTCGCGGTTCGTGCCCCGTGTCAGGCTCTGTGCTGACAGCTCGGAGCCTGGAGCCTGCTTCCGATTCTGTGCCTCCCTCTCTTTCTGCCCTTCCCCTGCTTGCTCACATTCTCTCTCTCTCTCTCTCTCTCTCTCTCTCTCTCAAAACCAGATAAATAGTAAAACAAAAAAAAACTCCCAACAATGATCTGTATCCCTCTCTGCACTTCTCTGCCTGCCGCTCAGCCTGCAGCCTTCTACGTCAATTCCGTCCCTCATCACTACACAAAACCACTCTCGTCCAGTACCCTGGTGACGTCAACGCCGAGTGAGTCCCCAGCCCTCTTCTAGATCTCCAGGGCCCTGCTCCCTCCCAGCACTCCTGCGCATCGGATCCCTCCTTTGCCGCTTTGTTCCGGCCCCCCTGACCTTTCAGTGCCCCACTGCTCACGGGGCTCGGTCCTCGCCTCTTCTCTTTCTACGCTCATCCGCTGCTAATCTGGCTTTTGAGCCCATCTGTACGCTCTTGAAAAAGGCCCATGCTTACACCTCCAGCCCCACTCTTTTCCCCTTGCCTTTAGACTGGTATCACCCGTTCTCGAATTCAGCATCCCTGCGTAGATGCCTAGGGGTCATCTGGCCAAAGCTCTTGATTTCCTCCCCTCAAAACCTGCTCTTCTAGCAGTTTTTTCCATCCCTTCTAAGGACAGCACCTATTTATTCGCTCGCCCAGGCCAAGAGTCTTGGAGTCCTCCTTGGCATCCTGCCTCCAGCCTGCCAAGGAATTCTGAAAGATCAACCTTCAGAGCGTGTCCCGAATAGGATCCTTTGTCACTGCACCCCACCCCCCACCCCCACCTGGGCCAGCCTTCACTAAGCCACTCCCACTTGCCACTTGAACTTCTGCAGTAGCTTCTTCCCGGCCTCCCTGCTTCCTCGGACGTTAACTAGGATGATCTTTCCACAATGTAAATCACGGCGGCATGGCTCTCCTCCCATCTCACCCCGACACTGATTAACTACATGTCACTGATTTAACTACATGAACTAGGAACTACTACGGACTTCTTCCTTTGTCATCTGGCTCCCAGCTACTCCTCTGATCTCCTTTTCAACCATTCAGCCATTCAAGCCTCTTCATCATCTCTTGCAAAGGGGGAGCACATTCCCACCTCGGAGGCTCTGCACTTGGAGCACCCTCGGGCAGGAATACCTTTTCCCTACGTAATGTGCGTGGCTGCCGCCCTTAAGTGACTTATGCCTGTGAGCACCTGTCTCAGAGAGGCTTTTCCGGACTAATTTACCTAAAACAGCCCTTGCCACTGTCCTCTATCCCTTTATGTCACTTCATTTTTCCGTATAGCACACCACATTGTATGTATTCGTTTATTTGGGTGTTTGGGCGTTTTTTTGTTTTTTTCGATTGTCTTTTTTGTTTGTTGGTTGGTTTTGTTTTTTGCCATATGCCCCACTGAAATGTAGGCTCTGCGAGGGACTTTCTCGGTTTGACTATGCCAGGCACATATGAAGCACTTAGAATTATTTGCCAACTGAATGTTTTGACCTTGTGTTAATGAAATTGTTATAATAAATACGTTGGTCTTTTTACAGCTCAAATTGGTCCTCCAAAAGTACATTTAGAAGCCGAAGATAAGGCAATAAAAATAAACATCTCCCCACCTGGAGCAAAAGGTGGTGTCATGTGGGCTCTGGATAGTTCGAGTTTTACCTACAGCTTAGAGATCTGGAAAAACTCTTCAAGTGCCGAAGTGAGCATGACTTTTACCTTTGTTCAGCAGAAGGGCAAAAGGACATGGATCTGGTCCAGATTTTGACTGTGTACTTTTTAACAGCAGAATTCTATTTGTTTTATTATAGATAAAGACTAAAACTGTTTATCCCAGAGACAAAATTTATAAACTCTCACCAGAGACGACTTACTGTTTAAAAGTTAAAGCAAGACTTTTGCCGAGAAAAATTGGTGCCTATAGTCCAGTGTATTGTATAAAGACCACAGGTAAGGAGGAAGTTATGCTTTAGATTCAGTAACTGTATGTCCGGATGGGCAATCTATTAATTGTGGCATTTTTTTCCCCCTTGGGTTGCTGGAGGTTATATGATGTTTAATAGATGTTAAAACAAAAACATTATCACCGCCGTTACATAAGGGGGAAAAATGTCACAGCTTTTGGGATTTTTTTCTTTGTCTCAAGTCCAGAGGAATGAAAATTCTGCCTAAAAGTCTAAATAATTTCTAATGACAAAAACTGATTTTTATTCGCTCAGAATCCACAAAGTAGCTGCCAGAGGAGCAGTTAGTTTTCCAAAAAGTATACCTTTATAAGTGAAATGTTCAAATGTGAAAGCATCCTGACATATTTCGTCAATGACATCTTGCCAGTAATGAAGGTCCGGGGTTAGGAGCTTAGATTTGTTTGTTATTTTGATCAAAGTTTTATATGCTTTGTTTTCAAAATCAAACAACACACAAGGGTTTAAAGTTTTCCTCTCCTGCCTCCTTACCCCTGGTTCCGTTTATAAGTGACGAGCACTGCTCTCATTTTGTACATACTCTTTCCTGCCTTGGTCAGGGCTCGTGTAAGCATACGCACGGACCTACAGTTTCTTGGTTTTGGCTTTCAAAATAAAAAAATTGGATCGTGCTAGATCTGTCTTTCCACTTCCTCGTTTAACCTAATGCACTGAGGATCTCTTTGTGCGTGAGCACATACAGATCTATCACATTCTTTTAAGTGGCCGCACCATACTGCATTGTGTGAACATATACCAGAACTCACTTAGCCGTTACCTCGTGATAAAATGTAAGCCTTTTATTTTCTTTGCCGTGCCGCGAAGAATTCTTACCATACGTTATCTCCCTAAAGTAAAAATGCATGCTCTTCTGTGTCATCTTTGTCTTCTAGTTGAAAATAAGCTGCCTCCACCAGAAAACGTTCGAATTGATGCTGTCAATGACATCTATGTTCTTAAGTGGGATTACGCATCTGAAAACACGACTTTTCAAGCTCAGTGGCTCCAGTAAGTCCTAGTCCATTAGTTTCCTTTTGCACAGTTTATTTTGCACAGTTCGTTATGGTTCCTTTCGTTCCACTTCAGCCCCCCACTGTTCCAGGCACACATGCTGACTGATGGAGACGCGTTACCCTATATTGGAAACGGGATGTTTAATACCGGTTCCTGCTCTGCCGGTAACTGACTGGATGCCACTGAGCTAATTCCCTTACTCTTTTGGCCTCACTTTCCTCATTTGTTGTAAGATGGGCACACTCTCATAATATCTCGAGTGCCCACTGGCTCTTTTTCTTTTTCCTAAGTATGTGTCTCGTTGTGTGTGTCATTTCCCCATTCTGCAATACTTGACACGTGACCCTGACCTGTTCTTCAGAACTCGCTTTTTCCGGGAGTCCTTGAAATGATCTCAGTCCAGCCACTCTGCCTTGCTCAAGTCAGCCTTCCCATTTTCTTGACGACTTCGTTAGTTTTGACAGGGGTGTTTAGCGATGACTTCAGTGGGAAATGGAGAGAGCCGGGAGAACTGTGCTCTCGCCGACACTGGATGACGTCTAGGCGCCGCAGAAGTGGGTTGAGGGAGAACTGCACGCGGTTCACATTGACCGGGAGGTTGTAGGGGATAAAGAGGCAAATCAGGTGGAAGGAGAAGGGGGCCGTAGGGGAGGAAAGGGACGGGAAAGAAAGCTCTGTTTAGAGCGGAGGGATAGAGGGACCAGACACAAGGAAAGAAAGAGCCAGGAGAGAAGTGAGAAGCAAACAGGGCGAAGGGAAGTGGATACTGACTCTGCTGGACTTTCTCTGTCCTTCAGTGTTGGTCGTGGAATAGAAATGTGCCCCTGTGCCTCCATGCATGCCCATGAACCCTCAGACGGACCAGGAAACCGTGCAGTAGGCTTTTGTGTTCACTTCCTCCCAGCGGGATGCTGAGTGATAGGGCCACAGACGAGAGAGGGATGGAGGTTTCCGGTGGCCCGTCTCGAATTGTCTTTTGGGTACTTGGCCCACTGTACAGAGCCCGGAAGGGACTGTAAAGGGGCAGCCGAATACGGCCCGTGGTTCCTGAAATCCAAAGCGGGTAGCTGAGGTTGCATAGCAAGGTGTGATTTGGGGCTGAGGAGTGGTGTACAAATTAAAAGGTGACAGAAATCGAAAATGCGAAGGTGGGAGTGGGGCTGGAGAGGCCAAAGGAGCCGCGTGGAGGGGGAGGAGATGTGAACAAGGCCTGGATTGGTGAATCACATGTTTTAAACTGGACGAGACGGGGCACATTAGGCAGAGCTACACCACACGGGAAACTCGGGCTGCGAAGAGATTTAGAACTAGGTCAGCACGCCTGGGTGGCTCAGTCGGTTAAGCATCCGACTCTTGATTTTGGCTCAGGTCATGGCCTCACAGTTTGTGAGTACGAGCCCCGCATTGGGCTCTGCGCTGACAGTGCACAGCCTGCTTGGGATTCTCTCTCCTCCTCTCTCTCTGCCCCTCCCTCCTCTCTAAATAAGTAAACTTTAAAAATGATAGATAGATAGATAGATAAAGTTAGGTCAAGGTAAGGGGGAGGTACAGTTTTCTATTGCTCTGTAACAAATTACCACAAATTTAGCAGTGTAAAGAGGGCTGTTACCTCCCACTGACTTCGGGTCAGGGGACCAGGCCTGGCTTACATGGTCCCTCTGCTCAAGGTGTCCCAAGGCAGCAGTCAAGGTGTCATCTGGGGCTGTGGTTTCATACAGCCCTCATAGAGGACCTTGGCGTCCTCTCCTACACTCATGTGGTTGTTGACAGAATTCATTTCTCAAAGCTATAGGACTTGTGGTGACCTACTCCTTGGAGGCCATCAGGAGAGAGAATCTCAGATCTCTAGACCTCTTTTCGGGGGCCTGTTTGATGAGGCAGGTCCCTCAAGCTTAGTGTCATTCAGTTAACAAAGAGTCTGCTGATTTGGGACCTTAATTTCATTTGCAAAGCCCTGTATCTTTGCCATATAATGTAACCTACTCAAGAGTTCATGGATTCTGCCCACACTCAAGGGGAGGGAATATATAGGACATGTGCACCAAGGGTGAGAATCTTGGGGGCCATCTTGGAATTTTGCCTACCATGTGGGAGAAGACCCGCGTTGAGAACAGTTGAACCTTTGGTCATGGGAGGGAAGTGGGAGAGAAAGTTGAATAGGTAGGATGGAGTAAGATAAGCTTAGCCTCAGACTGCCCTCTAGGCATTTGGGTGCTGTTCAGAATTTTACATTGAGGGATAGGTAACATGAGGTCCATATTCAAGGAGGGGTGAAGGTTGCTGCATTGTATGTGATGCAGTGAACCACTGAAACCCCAAAGACAGGAGAACCAGTTAGGAGGCTATTGTAGTTCCAAGCTTGAACTGGGATGCTCCGAGCCGTTGGTTTCTGAGCAATTTACTTGACCTCCCCAGGCTCAGTTAGGTGCCCACGTTCTGTTTAGACTTGCTCTTATCACCCTGTGGTGTACATCTCCCATTATAACAGGCAGCCATTGGCGTGTGGGTGGATGTTTCACAGCTGGTTTTCCAGAAGAAGAAAAAGCCTTATTTTTAATGTTTGCCAGTTTTCATGATGTAAATGCTCCCACTGTGGTCACTTTTTTTTTTTCTTTTTACCGTGTTCACTTTCAAGCTTCCAACATGATGTCACCGAACATGGCTTTGGGAAGAAACGCACAGCAAAACTCCATTACACAGTATGTCCACCACATAGATACAATAGGCGTGAATAGCTTTGAGCACAGATAATAAAATATAGTCAAATAATTAGGACAGAGGACTTTCGAACCAGGTTGTCACCTGTACTTCTGACCAGCTACAAATTAAAAAAAAAGACAGAAAATGAAAAAAGAGAAGAGTTTTGAGTATTTTTTTTTTAATTTTTTTTTTCAACGTTTATTTATTTTTGGGACAGAGAGAGACAGAGCATGAACGGGGGAGGGGCAGAGAGAGAGGGAGACACAGAATCGGAAACAGGCTCCAGGCTCTGAGCTATCAGCCCAGAGCCCGACGCGGGGCTCGAACTCACAGACCGCGAGATCGTGACCTGGCTGAAGTCGGACGCTTAACCGACTGCGCCACCCAGGCGCCCCAGAGTATTTTTATTTTTAATACAAACTCTTTGTAAGCTTATACAATTTGATGATTTTTTTTTAATATCTTATTTACTTTTTGGGAAAGTGCAAGTGGGGGAGGAGTAGAGAGAGGGGGACAGAAGACCCGAAGCAGGCTCTGCACTGACAGGGTGACAGCAATGAGCCCGATTTGGGGCTCGAACTCTCAAACCGGGAGATCATGACCTGAGCTGAAGTCGGACGCTCAACCCACTGAGCCACCCAGGGGCCCTGCAATTTGATTTTTAATAATGGCTTTTAATAATGGGTTCGCAGCATTGCTGACTATTCAGCAGCTGTTTTTGTGTGCTGGCACTGGTCAGCCCCGGCACACCCGTGCTTTATCACATTCTGGAACAAGGTCTTCGGTTCTCTGCGTTGTATGGACGTCTCTGATACCGTATTGCGAGACACTGAGGGTGGGGACTGTTTGCCTCTGTAACCTTAGTCCCTAACAGAGTGTCTAGCATATTATAGGTGTTTCATAAATACTTATTGAATGATTATGTTTGTAATAAAAATTTTTTTTTTTTGTCTTAAAAGTGCCTATTTTAAAAAGATTCCTGGGAACAACTCAGGTAAATGGAAACAAATGCCAGGCTGTGAAAATGTCAAAACTACCCAGTGTGCCATTCCTCAAAATACTTTCCAAAAAGGAATTTACCTTATCCGTGTTCAAGCATCTGATGGAAATACCACATCTGTTTGGTCTAAAGAAAAAAGATTTGATGCTCAGTTACAAAGTAAGCCAGTAGCTTTTCCTCCGGGATGTGTTTCTCTGATTTGATGCAAATTCTTAACGCTGTTTTCCTAAGTCCCAAGTTGAGCTTCGTGTCTGTACATTTTTTTCCTAGGTGTCCTTGTTCCTCCAACCATTAACGTGAAACCCACGAATGATGTTTCCCTGCGGGTCTTTATTGGCGCTCCAGAAGAGTCTGAAAACAAGTCTGTGAACCAGCATTACTCACTAATTTATGAAGTCGTATTTTGGGAAAATACTTCAAATGCTGAGGTAAAACACACACACACACACACACACAACAACAACAACAACAACAACAACAAACTATGTGCTGCAAGTTTGTAATGTAGGGCTGTAAATGTGATTTGGGTAAACAAAGTTTGAAGTTAAAATTTTGGCAAAATTTGTAAACTCTAATAATGTTAGCATCTTTCCATGTTTTGCGTGTTAGTTATGGATCATCTGCGTCTGGGCCCGTTTGTTTTTAACACTCAGATCCCTGAGCCCTTTTACTACTCAAATCAGAATCTCCAGAGGTAGAACTCAGGAATTTGTGTTTTTAAAACGATTCCTGGGTATTTATCTAAACCAGGGTTGCTCAATGCTGTTGACCTTTGGATTGGATCATTCTTTGTGGTCAGAGTTGTCTTACGCATTATGGATGCCAGGATCATCCCTCCCAGTCAGGACAACCAAAAAAACCTTTAGATGTTGCCAGATATCCCTCGGAGGCAGGGTACCTCCGAGGAGGTGAAGAATCTTAGATGGTACAACGGTTTGTGGCCCTCCAGGAGGAAACCATGCCTCCAGAGTTCAATTTCACTCAACAAAATCAATTTCGTGGCAAGGGAGAGACTAGAAAACAGTCGTCTAAAAAGGCTCCTGAGCTGGGGAACTCCTGAAAAAAAAGGTTAAGAAACATGGGTTCAAATACTAAAATTCAAAAACCATGGGCAAAGATACAACATCAGATAATCCACATTATTTCTAGATTTCTTTTCCCTGTGGAATTACAATCAAGGACTCAACCTTTAAAAATCTTAGGCAGTCGAGTGGGGTGAATTCTGTAACTTGACTTCATTTTCAGTTGGGAATCCAAGAAGATTCCAGTGACTTGGCTGCTTTCCTTTTAACTATCTGAACACACTGTAACCAAAGCATAATTTAGTACACTGAGAATTAGTCAGTTCTCAGTTATCCCTACATCAGGAAAACCTAAATATGTGTCTCAAGCCACCAAATTGTTGTGTAACCTTACGCAAGGTGCTTTACCTCTCTGAGATTTTGTTTCCTCTTTTGTAAAGTGGTGGTAGTCATAGTAACTACATTTTTTTTGAAAGGATGTTTATGTTTATAAGGTTTAAAATGAGGCAACATCTGAGGGGTACCTGGCCAGCTCAGTCGGTGGAACTTGTGACTTTTGATCTTGGATTGTGGTTTGAGCCCCATGTTGGGTATAGAGATTACTTAAAAAAAATTTTTTTTAATTTTTTTTTTTTTAACGTTTATTCATTCTTGAGAGACAGAGAGACAGAGCATGAGTGGAGGAGGGGCAGAGAGAGAGACAGGGAGACAGAATCCGAAGCAGGCTCCAGGCTCTGAGCTGTCAGCACAGAGCCTGATGTGGGGCTCAAACCCACGAACTGTTGAGATCATGACGTGAGCCGAAGTCAGACGCCCAACCTACTGAGCCA
>NW_024412403.1:11952595-11999533 GCF_014898765.1 Herpailurus yagouaroundi | reverse complement strand
AGAGAGAGGGAGACACAGAATCGGAAACAGGCTCCAGGCTCCGAGCCATCAGCCCAGAGCCCGACGCGGGGCTCGAACTCACGGACCGCGAGATCGTGACCTGGCTGAAGTCGGACGCTTAACCGACTGCGCCACCCAGGCGCCCCTTTACATCATTCTTAATACGATTATCACGCGGAAGTCGCTTAAGTAGCTCAATTGTGAATTTTGTTACGAGGGAATGGTGAAGTCCCGTGTTGTATTTTCCAGTTCCTAGTGTTGACCTGTAGGGACTTACTCGTCGCAGAATGGTTTTAATTAGGCCAGCTGTGTGTTGCAGAAATGCTAGAGAATACTTCGCACGTTGGGAGCCACATATCAACGGCGGCCTCCTTCACTAAGCCTCTCTTACTTCACTGGCCAGGCCACCATCTTTAAACGGAAGTGGGTTGCCCACAGCTGCTGTATGCTCAGTGTTACCGGAAATATTTCTAAGGGCGTACGGTTGCCTACATTTTATGTTTCCTTTCACGTGCCTACGTGTTATGCGCACACGGTGTCAGCACTATTAACGCGTTTGCGTGTCAAAACTTACGTTGAAGCTAAACATCACTTATTTCTGTTTTAGGAAGTACTTCCAGAACGTGGCTCATAGCTGGGATTTGTGCTGCCTTATTGTCCATCCCGGTCGTCACTTACGTTCTGAAACTATTCCTGCGATGTGTCCGTTATGTGTTCTTCCCATCAAGTAAACCTCCTTCCACGATAGATGAGGTATGTTACTCTTCTGTGTCGCCAGGTGGATTTTTCTTAAAATGAACGGGAAGTACGTTTCGTTTCAACAGAATCCATACTTTTTTCTTGTTACGCAGAAACTAATACAGACTGGGCTGTTTTCTTCAGCTTTCAGTAAATTGGCTTTAGAAACAGCCATTTAACATCACATAACATGGACTGGTAACATGTGTCCGTCATCTCCTAGGATTCTGGCAGTTTGGCCCCTGTGGCATTTGTTTTACCACTGAAAGGCTTGGCAAAACATAAGAGACTCTTAAAAACTGAGAACGAACTGAGGGTTGATGGGGGGTGGGAGGGAGGGGAGGGTGGGTGATGGCTATTGAGGAGGGCACCTGTTGGGAGGAGCACCGGGTGTTGTATGGAAACCAATTTGACAATAAATTTCATATTAAAAACAAAAAAGGAAGAAAGGCTTGGTAGTCACCAAAAGCCTACCACATTGTCGTGAGTTGCACAAAGCGTATTCTGTAGATGACATCACAGACAGGGAAATAAGGAGAATGAGCCTCCTCTCGCGATACCTCGCAGGTTCCTGTTTGGCACACCTGTGAGGGGAGCCGATTTAATTAATGAAAGCAGGATCAAGGCCCAAGCGCAAGGACCTGGCCTGGGGATGGTGGGTTCACCTAGGTGGGCTTCAGGCTGCCTGCCTCGAGAGTGTCGTTCGGGGCTCCGGCTTTGCAGCTCCAGAGACGTGGAGGCGAATTGTTGATCAGCCACAATCCGTCTGCACACGTTCACTCTGTGAGCTCCAGCCGATCACTGAAGAGAACCTGGGCGAGCGCCCTTACGGGGTAAAATTTCCAGACACCCTCGCCACAATCCCAGAGCACGACCCCCCCCCCCCCCGCCCCGTTCCGTCCTCTCCCGCGCTCACCGGGCCCCTGACCCTAACAGTGCTCAGTTGTACGTGACCTCACAAGTGGCCGTGTTCTAAACCTTAGACTGGGGTTGACAGGCTCTTAGCTGACTTTTTTTTTCATATGCACGCCAAAAGACAGCTTTTCTCGGTACTGGATGTAGGAGACGGAAACTAGGTTATTAGTAGGAAACTGTTAACTCTTTTAAACAACCTGTTTCCATTCCTCCCCTTCTTTAAATCAGTATTTCTCTGAGCCGCCACTCCGGAACCTCCTCCTTTTCACTTCTGAAGAGCAAACTGAAAGGTGTTTTATAATCGAAAATACAAACATTATCACCGCAGTAGAAGAAACTGAGCAAATCGGTGAAGATCACAAAAAATACAATTCCCAAACCAGTCAAGATTCGGGAAATTACTCGAACGAAGACGACAGCAACGACAGCAAAAGCGGCGAAGACTTCCCGCAGCAGGAAGCCGAGTGACCGAAAGCGAGCCCTACACCCTCCGGAAGTTGCGTGGGAGGCACGCCGGAAGTGCGAGCTGCGCCGCTCGGTCCCTCCGCGCCGGCTTGCTGGGGAAGGAAAACATCTCCGGGTCGTAGGTCCTAAAATACAGGCAAGCAGGTGACGGCGGTGTTTGCAAACGGAAGAACACAGATCGGGACACACGTTCTCTGTATTCTTTCCCACGTGTGGAGCCGTGACCGAGGGTAGTTAACTGTGTTCCTGTCGGGTAACATGGTCACCGTGCTGCCTGTGGCCGCGCGTCACCCATTCGTTCGCCATCCTCATTCCCCGTGTGATAGTTCAGGATTTTTCGGGGAGCAGTTAGACACTCTTGTAGGCCCTTGGGAAATTTCCTTAGAGAAGCCGGGTTCCATTACCACTGGTTTTCTGGAAAACAGTCCAGAAAACATCTGCAGATGCCAGGAATGGGATCCGTAACATTTTCAGGGGACTTCTCTCCGGGTATCCCCGAAACACTGGCTCTACATCACAGTTACTCTTCCTTCTGTGGTTGAGGCTTCAAAACAGGTAATCTTTTGCTAGACATTAACACTTCCCGATTCAGAACTTAATTCACAACTTAGTAGAACAGTAGCTTCTGAATTCGCAGCCACCGAAGTTACAGAGAAAGGGCAAACTGTCTAATTAGAGAAGTTAGGATTTTTTTTTAGCAGAAGGAAGTATGTAGAGGTGAGCCAGGTGTATGCAGGAAGGCTTGAGACCAGAATTTGCTACCGATAGAGTAAGAAGTAGAAGATAATGCAGTAGGAGGAAAGCAGGTGACTTTAATGAAAAACAAGAGTAATGTGTCTAATCACCTTTTAATTATTAACGTGCCGTGTGGTCGCTTGTTGCTAGGCTCATGTGCCATTTTTTTTTTCCTTTCTCAGTTTTATTGAGATGTAATTGACCTGTAACTTACCTGTGTCGTGTTTCAAACCCAGCCAGCTTCTCTGTGTGTGTAGCTGTGTTCAGGCATCCCTTCTGTTTCGTTTATGTGTGCTCAAGAAAAGGAAAATGTATTGCCGAGGTGAGGAAGAAAATGTAACTGGAAGGAAAACCTAATTTTAAGAATTACGTGTTTTCCAAAGGCCACCTAGAGTTTATATTTAAACTATTCACGGAGATCCTTCCCTTAGGAAGGAAGTCTGGGAATTTTGGCGGCCTCTGAAGGGAGAAGAGATGGGAGTGACATGGTGCGCTGGGACATCCGTAACCTAAGGCCAGTATTGTGTACGCGGTGGTCCCCACGGAGGTGACAGGTTCCTCCGTGGGGAAGAAAAGGTTGAAGGCGGCTGCCGTGGGAAGGCCGTACACCTGCACGTCATGCGCTCTCCGGGCTTCCTGCGCTCTCCGGGACCTGCCGTCCAGGCTGCGGGCAGAGCGCCGCGGGGGTCAGGAAGGCCCCGGAGCCCCTCTGAGACACAGGCCTGCGCTGGGGGGATCCCTGAGGTGACCCGCACACATTCGCCTTTTGATCTTTCTGACCGGAGACATTTCCTTGCAGGCAGACCTTCTGGGTTGGCCCTCTGCTTGTAGAGGTGATAGGAACGTGTTCGGACACCCTGTCCCCCACCCTGTGGCTTTCATGCCGAGCTGATGGCGACGGCCCTGGCCAGCACCCAGGCCCTAGATTGACCCCGGCAACAAAGCTGGGCCCCGCGATGTGGCAGCGTGCGTCTTCACCTCTATGGTGTTGGGTGAGCACACGTCTCAGCAGCAGCAGCAAACGCAAAGCTGCTCGGTTTTGGCCTCGTTGTCTAGACCTGAAAACACAGTTCCTTTCCATTCCGCATTATGGTCTGCTTGTAACACAGCCAGGAGGTGCTTCCTCGCAAAGTGAGGAGTATTTTTCCCGAAGAATAGTTTGCTTGGAAGTGTCGTGTCCTCGGGGTGGCCGAGAAAATGCCTCGTGATCACAATATGGATTGTTCTCGGAGAGGCTGAATGTAACCTAAGAGTTTGTGTAAAAGATTTGTATCATCGCAGCCAGAAATCTTTATCATAGATTAGTAGCCATTGTAAGTAGTGCCACGGGTCCGTAAACACATACCTTCATGTTTATATTTACCCTTGCCCTCCCATATGACGTGGGCCATATTCCATTGTTAGGACAGCCATAAACCACTTACTAGTGTAGATTCTAATTCGAAAATTAGCAATGCTGCTCAGAACTATGCATCTTAGAGCATTTTAGAATCTGACCAGAAATTTACAACCAGTAAAGTTATTTTTTTAAATAGAATTTGCAGTTTGGGGGCGCCTGGGTGGCTCAGTCGGTTGAGCGTCCGACTTCGGCTCCGGTCACGATCTCGCAGTCCGTGAGTTCGAGCCCCGCATCGGGCTCTGTGCTGACTGCTCAGAGCCTGGAGCCTGTTTCACATTCTGTGTCTCCCTCTCTCTCTGACTCTCCCCCGTTCATGCTCTGTCTTTCTCTGTCTCAAAAATAAATAAACGTAAAAAAAAAAAAAAAAAAAAGAATTGGCAGTTTGTTATCTTTTTCCCAGCCTGTGACCTTTAAAACAGCCCCGGATTGCTCTTAAGAATTCTGAGTGTACAAAAACTTTCCTCCCTCCCCTCTCCTTCCCGTGACTCCCCTGACATGTTACATATTTGTTTTTCATGTGGTATCTGTCTGCCCCCGTGAGACCAGAAGCTGTATGAGACCAGACTTTCTCTTACTCATTGCTGTATCCTCAGCAGAAAATAATTATCTAATGTGTGAAATCTACAGTTTGAACTACGCGGGTGTCTCTGACAATGTTTGTATGTTTGTTGAGTTTGTTGGAAGGTCATAGCCATGTTTTCAGTGTTTCTTTTCAGTAAACTTGCATCCTTTATTCATGTTTTTGTCTTTAAACCCTGTTACTGTGAACAATTCTATATAATAAACACTGGGGCCAGAAGTCTTCAAGTTTGTTGTTGTCATGTTTAGACTTAATAAACTTTCATGTACAAGGGCGCCTGGGTGGCTCATTTAGGCGCCCAACTTCGGCTCAGGTCATGATCTTGCGGTTTGTGGGTTCGAGCCCCACATCGGGCTCTGTGCTGACCGCTCAGAACCTGGAGCCTGCTTCGGATTCTGTGTCTCTCTCTCTCTCTCTGCCCCGACCCCACTCATGCGCTGTCTCTCTCTCTCTCAAAAATAAAACATTTAAAAAATAAATAAACTCTCATGTACCAAAGATGCCACAACTGATGCCTTCACACAGTGCTCAGAGCAAAGGGGGCCGATGCCTGTGCCCAGAGTGCTGAGGCCCAGTGCCGAGGATCCTGAAGGAGCCACTGCGGCCATCCTGCGTCCCCCAGCCCCTGGACAAGTCGCTCACTCGCTTGTTCTTTTCCTTTTCACAACCTCCACTTCAGACACGTGGATGGAGCACAGCCTTGGATAAATCTGTGCGATGGTGTTGCGTGTGCTTCTTTCCTGAACTGAACTGCCTGCCTTTTACAAATATTTCTTCTCCGAGTAAATTCAGAAATTTCTGACGACACTCCCCAATCCTGTACGTAAACTGATCTCTCCTGCCATTTGGACACATTTAATCTGAAGTTGAACACAACTGATACTCGGACCGGGGACCCTTCAATAATCTGTTTTTTATAAGCTTTCTCAAATTTTCTTTTCAAAATGGACAGTACTTTTTCAAAATACTAATAAATTCATCTCCGATGCCCAAGAACTGCCCTGTTAACCTAACAAATACCAGTAACATCCAATATTTTCTCACCGCATTTTTTTCCTTGGGTTTAGGTGACCCCAGAATTCTAGGTCTTGCAGGCCACATAAATATATGTGGAATATATGTCATAGGCTATTTATATGGATGGAAGAAAAAGAGGAATAGCTTTTCCCTCACCTGAGGGAAGAAAAAGGCAAGAAGAGACAATTTGATGCTTTTCGTGCGAAAGAAATACCAGTTTCCTACCCTTTAGGAGGCCGGTCCCAACTTGGGACTCACATTCTAGCAGAGGATATCTTGCAGATGAAGTAGTCATTGATGAGGAGGAAAGCAAAAATTGACAGGCCTAGAAAAATTTGAGGAAGAGAGAGGACATGGGGAGATTGTTCCTCTCAGTCGCTGGTTTAATGTAAACTGCCCTTCTCACGGTGAATCTCGCTGCCCTGAACCCGATCCTCAAGATTTCCTAGCTCCATCAGAGAGGAAGGAGCTGAGAGGAAAGCAAATGAATGAATGAATGAATGAATGAATGAATGAAAACGTTTTCCTATCTCTCAAGTAGAAAGATGGTCCCTTTTTCCAAAAGATTGGAGTTAGTCCTTAAATATACAACAGGGGCGCCTGGGTGGCGCAGTCGGTTAAGCGTCCGACTTCAGCCAGGTCACGATCTCGCGGTCCGTGAGTTCGAGCCCCGCGTCGGGCTCTGGGCTGATGGCTCAGAGCCTGGAGCCTGTTTCCGATTCTGTGTCTCCCTCTCTCTCTGCCCCTCCCCCGTTCATGCTCTGTCTCTCTCTGTCCCAAAAATAATAAATAAACGTTAAAAAAAATAAATAAATAAAAAATAAATATACAACAAATAGCATAGTTGCATAGTCCCAAATATTGTAATGCTTTGCCACTCTGGAATTTTAGTCATAAAAAGAGATGATAATGACTTTTACAGAATAAAGGGGTGCATCATCCACTCTGAAATCTTCCTAAAACACCCCTACTCATCCACCTGCGTCGTCTTTGTGACCCTGGGCACCTGCACATTTGTCTAGCTTGCTGCCTAGGAGAGATTTCATAGCGATATGCCTCCGTATATCCTTCTGCTAAATGGCGAGCTTCACAGAAGCAAGTTTCTTTTTTTTTCTTTCTTTTTTTTTTTTTTTTTTATAGCTCTGTGGCTGACACTCCGTGTTTCACCAGTGATGAAGTGGGGCATTGAAGGTACATAAACTGACCAAGTCCACCACTAGGGGAAGACAAGTCACCCTGTTCAGGTTCACAACCAGCTGGTATCTTAGAAAGAGATTCCTAAAGGGCCCAGTCATGAGGAAACACGAAGAGAGCAAATGTGCAGCTAAAGACTATCTAGGGTTCGAGTGGCTAGATTTAGCAAATAAAAATACAGAACACTGAGTTAAATCTGAATCGAATTTGAACTTCAGGTAAACAGTGAATACTTTTCTTAGTACAAGTGTGTCCCAAACATTGTATGGGATATACTTATGCTTCAATAATTTGGTTTTGTTGCATAATGCTTTGAATACTTTGGCGTTTACTTCTAGAGGGATTATTAGGAGTTTTTTAGTATAAAAGTGTATCCTTCCCTCTTTGAACTCTAAATGACTCCTACCACGTAGCCGTGTAGAGGTCATCTTTGGATTCCATCTATAATCTCAGCTGAACAACAAATACCTTTGTCCTAAAGTTTATGTCCCGTGCAATATTTGGGACATGTTTATACTAAAACATTCATTTGTTTATCTGAAATTCACATATAACTGGATGCCCTGCATTCTTAATCTGGCAACCCTGTTAATGTTAGGTTTCTGAAGTACTATTAGGCCCTCTCAGACCCTTAGGCCAATAGAAGTAATGCTTCCTAGAGAAATGTATAGTAAGTACCTGTTTTATTTACAATTTGAAACAGTGGTTAAGAGAGTTAATACTGCAAACATGATATAGCCAGAAAAATTAATTTCAATCTAATTCTCTCCCCAGGAGAAGGTGTTGGGGACGGCAGGGGGGGGTCTGAATCCTGTGGGGGTGCAGGCCTTTCTGAGGAATTTGACCTGCGGCCCACTTCGCTGCATTTCTCACCCGGCTCTGACCGCGTGTTTCATATCCCGGTTATTTTTATGCTTCTTTTGTCTTTCCTAATGGACTGTGAGCAACTTGAAGCCTGGGGCCGTGTGCCTTTGTCTCGGATTTTCCTTAGGCCAAGTGGCGCCTGGCCTGTTGTGAGTGGTTGCTCGACAGAAGGGATATTGATTTTTAACTTCAGCTGTTTTCTTTAGAGTCGTTTCTTCCCACCACCATCCAGGAGCAGGACAAGTTGGCCAAAAAGCAGGAATATTCTGGATTGCCTTGACTTGGGGGACATTTCTCTTTTGTGCCCTTTTTCCAGGCAAAGACAGCCTTTTTTGCTCAACCCTTTACTCTCCTTAGCACCTCTTACTAAGAGATCAATAAATCTACATGAATAAACGGACTTTCACACCTCCCCCTACTCTCCCCCATTCAGGAAATGGGCCCGTGGGGCATCCTTTGGCTCCGTCCGGAACTCGACGAGGTGTCTCGGGCCCTTCTTTCTTCCTCCTTATCCAACCCTTCGCCCAGTCTCCTTCATTCTGCCTCCTGAGTAGCTCTCGAGTCCTCCCATTTCTGGCCCTGCCGCCCCACGGTAGTCTACACCCGCATCTGGGCTCCCACACACCAGCCTCCTATCTACACTTCCTCCTATCTACACTTCCTCCTCCCCAACCTTCTCCAAGTCGTTGTCCCTCAGTCGCTGGTCCTTCAAAGAAAACATTCAAGACGCATCAGATCCTTCTCCGTTGCCCTTAGGTTAAGCTCCAGCCCTTCCACACCTCATGGGCTTCCTGTCTGCAGCCCCTGCGGCCTTACTTCTGTTCCTCGAATTGACTAATTCTCTGACGAGGCCAGAACCTCCCGTGCTGGCACTCCGTACCTCCACGTCACCCGAGAGATTACTCACTTTTTTTTTTTTCTAATGTTTATGGATTTAAGAGAGAGAAAGAGAGAGAGAGGGAGTGAGCCGGGGCGGGGCAGAGAGAGAGAGAGAGAGAATTTCTACACTGTGAGCACAGAGCCTGACGCAGGGTTGAACTCACGAAGCGGGAAATCATGACCTGAGCCCAAATCGGACACTGATCACTTAGCCCACGGAACTACCCAGGCGCCCTGAGAAATTACTTAAATACCTTCCCCCTACTCGACGGTCAGCCCCCAGAAGGCAGGGACAGCCGGTTATGCACGCCACAGTGATCCCAGCATGCAACAGCAGGCCTGGCACAAGCGGGCACTTGATCAATACATGTTTTTGAATGAATGAATGAATGAATGAATGCCTTTACTTGCACCCACCACCCCATCCTAGCAAATGGCTTCGGGCCTGGAATGGGAGACATAGGGGAAATCAAGGACAAAGAGGTCGCTGTGAGAGGCAGGTCTTTGTGTCTCCTGCCAGTGCCACCGGAAAGCACCCACCACGGGGGAGGCACTGGACCAGCACGCGGACCGGTTCATTCACTCTTCTCATGGGGGTCAGCCAGCCTCCGCCTTCGCCGCCCCTGGTTTTTGCAGGGGGGCGGGGGGAGGGGTCGTGACCAGCCTTGAGAGAACCTAGCCAGGGGCCCAACAGAATGGGCAAGGCTGATCGTCCAGCCCCACAGCAGCCTGCAGTGATGCTGAGCACCCCCCACAGGAACATCTTCCCCCCCCCCCCCCCCCCCCCCCCCCCCCCATGCTCCATGCTCTCACCACCCGCCCATTCCCACCTGGAGGGGCAGCAATTCAGGTTTACTGGGATTCATGCCTGGCAGTGCCTCGATTATCCAGGGGTCAAAAGAGCGTGTGCCAGGGGCGCCTGGTTGGCTCAGTTGGCAGTACGTGTGACTCTCGACCTCAGGGTTGTGAGTTCGAGCCCCGTGTTGGGTGTCGAGCTTACTTACAGAAAAAATAAAGTATTTTAAAGTATTTTTGTAAAAGAGAGTGTGTAGCTGGGGTGCCTGGGTGGCTCAGTCAGTTAAGCGTCTGACTCTCGAGTTGGGCTCAGGTCATGATCATGGTTCATAGGATCAAGACCCATATTGGGCTCTGTGCTGACAGCCTCTCCCTGACTCTCTAAACAAACAAACAAACAAACATCGGGGCGCCTGGGTGGCTCAGTCAGTGGAGCGTCCAACTTCAGCTCAGGTCATGATCTCATGGCCTGTGAGTTCGAGCCCCACGTCAGGCTCTGTGCTGACAGCTCGGAGCCTGGAGCCCGCTTCGGATTCTGTGTCTCCCTCTCTCTCTGCCCCCTCCCCTGCTCAGACTCTGTCTCTCAAAAATTAAAACATTAAAATAAATAAACAAATGTTTAAAAAAGAGTCTGTAATAGCCTTTTGTTGTGTCAATGTGGCCATGTTGAAGTTATCTTTTCCTAATTTCCTTCCTTGCCTGCTTCCAAGTTAGCGTTTGCCACAAGAGCAATTTCCAGAGGTGTGGAGGGCAGAGGCAAGCGTCTGTCCTTAATGCCATTTGCTACCCTAATTCTCCCTTTGCCATCAAAACTAACACATTCACGGGTTCCGGGGACTGTGACTGTCATCTGCCCGCTACGATGTCGTATCTCTCAAAGCGGTTCTGCTCCTCTGACTGAATCCTGATAGATTGATTGCCTTAGACCACGGACGGACCCGTTTGATGTCAACGGAGGTACAACAATGGACAGAGGACAATGGGATCCACTCTCCTGCCTTAGGCCACATCACATAGAAGCTACCAGCCCGAGAGAACATTGGGACGGCCTGAAACACCATAGCTAAGGCGCCAGCCACCAGACTGCAGGTGAACCCTGAGGGGTTGAAATGCTGGGTTTTCGACAGGTAGCACCGAGGGATGGCCGTCTAATGCCCCTCGCAAAACCACTCCCAGTTTTCCCTTGGGGAGCCTGCACTTTAGATTGGGCTGGACTAGAGGTCCTGGTTTCCTGGTGGGGAGAGGGGAGAGGGACAAGAAGGTCTTTTCCAAAAGGACAGTAAGGGCTACACCAAATCTGCAGCTGTGGCTCAAACCTGGCTGTTTTGAGTTCCGCGTGCCAATAGACCGCAAGAGGTGAGATACAGACAAGGGTAATTCACCTCAATTCTTACAGGAGATTAAGTTACAACTACATAATGGGGCAAGGAAGGGAGGCTCTGGAATGCTGGGAATCCCCTGGGGCACATTTTGGTGCTTCCGTGCCAGGTGATGACTGGGAACGAGCAATTACAGGAACAGAGCCTGACAAAGGCCAAGGAATGTGGGCACAACCTTCTCAGAGATAAAGGCCTGGGTTATCACACCAGGCAAGCAACCCAGATCAGAAGAAATGGTGGCTGAGGGGTGCCTGGGTGGCTCAGTCTGTTAAGCACCTGACTCCTGATTTTAGCTCAGGTCATGATCTCACGGTCTTGAGCCCCGCTTCAGATTCTCTCTCTCTCCCCCTCTCTCTCTGCCCCTCTCCTGCTCACACTCTCTTTTAAGATTTTCTTTTTTAAAAATATTTTTTAATTGTGACCAGCCATCACCTGGAAGAATCAGTTACAGCATGAAATTGATTAACGTGGGACACAAGTGGTTCTGAATGGTATAGGGGTTCACTGTAGCAGATGCTGTTGGTGCCACCCTTATTTCCATGGCATTTTCATGCTTTTGAGCAGGAGGGAAATTCCAAATCTCTGTCTTCCAAGACCCATTTTACCCAGGGACTAATGAGAGTTGACATCTAGCAGGTAGAGGTCAGAGATGCTGCTAAATATCCTACAAAGCACAGGACGACAAAGAATAAATTTTAGAATCAGCTTTCCAGTTTCTACAAAAAACAAAGAAACAAACAAGAACAAGAACAACAACAACAACAACAAGAAACAACCCAGGTGGGATTTGATAGGGATTGCGTTGAATCTCTACACCAGTGTGGGAAAATAGTGCCATATTCACAATACTGGCTGTTCCAATCCATGAATATGGGATATTTTTCCATTTATTTAGGTCTCTTTTAATTTCTTTCAATAATGGTGGGTTTTTTTTTTTTTTTTTTTCATTTTTAATGTCTATTCCTTATACTTCTTCGGTTAAGTATATTTCGAAGTATTTTATTCTACTTGATGATATTGCAAAAGAAATTGTCTTCTTAATTTAATCATCAAATTGTCATTGCTAGTGTACAGAAGCAAAATAAATAAATAAATAAAAACACCTTGGGGTCAAGGGAACCAAACCATTTTATTGAGGGGCTTTGGGAAAAGTTGAAGGGCTAGGAGGACACTAAGATCTGACTTCCTCAGCCCGGCCAGGATCTTCCCAGCCTCACAGCTGCCAAAAGCTAGAAGCCAAGTTTTTTATATATTTATCTTGCAACCTTACTGAGTTTATTTATTGGTTCTTACAGTAGTTTTGGTAGATTCCTTAGGATTTTCCATCCTTATTGTGCCCCAAGACGAGATTACATCATCTGTAAATAGAGATAGTTTTACTTCTTCTTTTCCAATATGGATATCTGTTATTTGTTTTGCTTGTCTAATTGTCCCAGCTAGAACATCTAATGCAATGTTGAATAAAAGTAAATAGTGTCTTTTTCCTGATCTAGGGAGAAAGCTTATGGTCTTTCACCATTAGCTTTGATGTTAGATGTGGGGCTTTTTGTAGATGCTCTTCATCAGCCTGAAGAAGTTCCCTTCTTTTTTTAGTGTGTTTAGTGTTTTTAATCATTAAAGGGAGTCATATGTCATATTATGTTTGTCAAATACGTTTTCTGTGCCTACTGAAATGATCTTTTTTTTTTTCTTTTGGTCCTTTATTCATTTTTGTATGTTAAATCAACCTGCATTCCTGGAATAAATCTCACTTGATTATGGTGTATAATCCTTTTTACACATTACTGGATTCAGTCCGCTCATATTTTGTTAAAGATTTTTACATTCAACTTCATAAAGGATACTGGTCTCTGTTGGTTTTGGATGCCATCGTTTGCTTTTGGTATTAGGGTAATCCTGGCCCTCATAAGATGAGTTGGGAAATATTTTCTTCTCCTCTGTTTTTGGAAATGTTTGTGAAGAATTGGTGCTAATTTTTCTTTAAATGTTTGGTAAGGGGCACCTGGGCAGCTCAGTCGGTTAAGGATCCAACTTCAGCTCAGGTCATGATCTCATGGTCTGTGAGTTCGAGCCCCTCATCAGGCTCTGTGCTGACAGTTCGGAGCCTAGAGCCTGCTTCATATTCCATGTCTCCTTCTCTCTCTCTGCCCCTCCCCTGCTTACACTCTGTCTGTCTGTCTCTCTCTCAAAAATAAGTTAAACATCAAAAAAATTAAAGCTTAGTGATAAAAAAAAATGTTTGGTAAAATTCCCCAGTGATATCATATGCTGATTTGAGCTTTTCTTTGTGGGAAGTTGGATTGTTATGGGATTGGCTTACTAACCCAATTTTTTTACTTTCTATAGGTCTATTCAGATTTTCTATTTTTTCTTGAGTTAGTGTTTATAAGTTTCGTCTTTGTAGGATTTACCCATTTCATCTAGGTTATCTGATTTTTTGGCATATGATTGTTTATAATATTCTTTTATAGTCCTTTTATGTCTGCAAGTTTGACCATTTTTTTTAATTAAATTTTTTTTTTAACGTTTATTTATTTTTGAGACAGAGAGAGACAGAGCATGAACGGGGGAGGGTCAGAGAGAGGGAGACACAGAATCTGAAACAGGCTCCAGGCTCTGAGCTGTCAGCACAGAGCCCGACGCGGGGCTTGAACTCACGGACAGCGAGATCATGACCTGAGCCGAAGTCGGCGGCTTAACCGAATGAGCCACCCAGGCGCCCCAAGTTTGACCATTTTTCATCAGATCTGTTTATTTAGCAGGATGTTCCTCAAATTTGAGAAATGTCTCCTTTAAAGGAAAAAAGCTTCTTTGGCATCTCCCAATGTTGACAACTTTTTTTTATAATATTCCTTAAATATGTGTGAATTTAAAACTAATCATAACCTTCAGTTAGTAGCTTTCACACAATAAAACCAAATCTAATTTATAAATTAATTATAATCAAAACTGAAAAACAATACAATTAAAGCAAAAATCACTAATTTAACGTTTGAGTTCAGCGTGGCTTGTCTACCATACACCCTGCAATGAACCAATTCAGCCATGACTTTTTTTTTTTTAATCAAACTATGATGAATGTCTAATTGTACAACCTATGGTTAATGTCATTTGGCCCTCATTTGGCTGAAGCAGTCATATTAAGTTCATCTTTTTTCATGGCCCATTACCTGAAAATAGTCAAAATAGTACTATTGTGCCCCAAGAATATCGTAAACACAAACATAACAACAGGTTCATTCTGATGATTCCAGAATAGGCCCATATTATATTTTAAGCTTACTATCAAAGTGAAAGCAAAGTTTTTCATTTCTGAAGGAAAGCTGACAGACCCCACAAATAAACCTACAATCTGGAAAACACTGGCTTGGAACTTTGCTTTAATGGAGTGCCTCAATGCTTTCCAAAGGGCTCCACATGAATCCTTAACCATTATTACTTTCAAAGGATACTTATTCCAACTATGGCTACACAGGGAGTTTCTTGAAGTTCTATTTGTGACTATTTCCTCTTTTTAAAAAATTTTTAAATGTTTTTATTTATTTTTGAAGGAGAGGGAGACATAAAATTTGAAGCAGGCTCCAGGCTTAAGCTGTCAGCACAGAGCTCAGTGCGGGGCTCGAACTCACAAACTGTGAGATCATGACCTGAGCCAAAGTCAGATGTTTAACTGACTGAGCCACCCAGGCGCCCCTTTGTGAATATTTCCTCTTGAGCAATAGGGAAAAGAAAGCAAAAGTGAGAATCTTGTGCTGGTCACCATGACATGACCCAGAAATGGTTTCGTTGCTGGGTTTACTAAGCAAGAGAAACCAAGATAAAGCAGTTGGGCAAATACTTAGCCACCACCTTCCCTACTACAAGCGTCTTTGCCTTGTACTGAGCAGAACTTTGTAGTAAATGAATCCTTGAGAAGGAAGCCTCACATCCATAGTAGCAGCTTTGGAGAGGATGGGAAGAAATAAGTCCTGTTTGGGAGCCGAGTTGGACCAGGAAAGAAAGAGCCCTAGCCCTGGGGTATGATCAGCGCAATGCACATCCTGCTAGTTGAGATGACTCATTAAGCTCTGACTCAGCCCCTTACACTCACCTGTTGAACAAGCAATTGAAGATGAGGGTACAATCAGTCATGACACAGGGGAAGTGACTAGTGGGCAGAAGCCAGACCACACAAGGTCACACCTTGAAGTTACAGAGTGCAGTGTGGGCACAGTGTTTGCTATCACCTCTTCCTTCTTTGTCCACTGAACCCAGTAAAGAGCCTACGAATGACCTATGAGTTCTCTTTGTACAGAACAGGTGCGAATATATTTAGTCCGACGGACTCGTGTGGGAAAGTTTTGGAAGAACTTGAGTGTAGTGGTTTCCTCGTGTCTTAATTCAACTAGTTGACTCGGGGGCCATATAGAACAGTGGTTAGCCCCTAGTGGAAGACGAGAGAGAACAAAAATGACTTTTCCCAAAATAATAGGCAAATTACTTTGTTATATATACTCCAAAATTCTCTTCTGAATTTCTTCTCAACAAACCAAGAGACTGAGTATCTTTACACATTTTCCTTGGAGGGTTCACGTCAGGCCCAATGTTTATGTTGAAAATTATTCTACTTGCATCTCATTGCCCATCTGTTCAGACTTATGCTAAGACTTTTGCAATGGTTACAGAACTCTCTGACCACGTGGCATGATAAGGGGAACATGGGAGAACTTTCTAATAGAGGAGGAACAGGAGTTAGGTCCTTCATTTTCACCATCTGGCATCTCTTTCCTCCCAATCACACAGCACACGTATGGTTTAGGCATTCCCCAGAGAGCTTGCCTGAAAATTGCTCTGTCTTGTCTAAACATGGTTGAGAGCGTGGCAAAGCATTGGAGAGGGCTCACTCATCTAGCCATCCCCTTAGCTGCATATAGAAAGCAACTGATGGACTTTGAAATACCCTATGAATGTTCCAGGAGCGCCTGGGTGACATTTACCCCCTTTTTGTTTCTGGAAACTCCCTCAGCTTTCATGTCACTTCCCCAGAGAGACCTTTCTATAGTCCCTCTACATAGTCCCTCTCTGTAGTCCCTGACCTGACTCCTGGACCATTTTCTTCACAGTTCTTATCACACTTTGTCATTGTTTTTATTTGTTTGGTTACTAAAATCTAGGCTGAAAGAGGCAGAGACCAAGTAAGCTTTATTCATCAGTATGTATCCAGATCCAAGCACAATGCCTGGAATATGTAGGCACTCAATTCATACCGGTCAATGAAAGAATAAATAAAAGACATGATGACAAAAATTTTCTTTATTTTCTATAGAATAATGGCTAAGAATGTCATCTATCACATTACCAAATAATGTTCCAACAAAGTTTAACCAAAATAAAATTCCCCGTGGAAGTGTTTATATTTCCACCCAGAAATGAAGCCGCAAATGTATGGCCAACTAATTTTTGACAAAGCAAGAAAGAATATCCAATGGAATAAAGACAGTCTCTTCAGCAAATGGTGCTGGGAAAACTGGACGGCGACATGCAGAAGAATGAACCTGGGCCACTTTCTTACACCAGACACAAAAATAAATTCAAAATGGATGAAAGACCTCAATGTAAGACAGGAAGCCATCAAAATCCTTGAGGAGAAAGCAGGCAAAAACCTCTTCAACCTTGGCTGCAGCAACTTCTTACTCAAGACGTCTCCAGAGGCAAGGGAAGCAAAAGCAAACATGAACTATTGGGACCTCATCAAAATAAAAAGCTTCTGCACAGAGAAGGAAACAATCAGCAAAACTAAAAGGCAATCGACAGAAAGGGAGAAGATATTTGCAAACGACATATCAGATAAAGGGTTAGTATCCAAAATCTACAGAGAACTTATCAAACTCAACACCCAAAAAACAAATAATCCAGTGAAGAAATGGGCAAAAGACACGAATAGACACTTCTCCAAAGAAGACATCCAGATGGCCAACCGACCCATGAAAAAATGCTCAACATCACTCATCATCAGGGAAATACAAATCAAAACTACACTCAGATACCACCTCACGCCTGTCAGAATGGCTGACACGAACAACTCAGGCAACAACAGATGTTGGCGAGGATGCAGAGAAAGAGGATCTCTTTTGCACTGCTGGTGGGAATGCAAACTGGTGCAGCCACTCTGGAAAACAGTATGGAGGTTCCTCAAAAAATTAAAAATAGAACGACCCTATGACCCAGCAATTGCACTACTAGGTATTTATCAAAGGGATACAGGTATGCTGTTCAAAGGGGCACACGCACCCCCATGTTTATAGCAGCACTATCAACAATAGCCAAAGTATGGCAAGAGCCCAAATGTCCATTGATGGATGAATGGATAAAGAAGATGTGGTATATATACACAATGGAGTATTACTCTGCAATCAAAAAGAATGAAATCTTGCCATTTGCAACTATGGGGATGGAACTAGAGGGTATTACGCTAAGCGAAATTAGTCGGAGAAAGGCAATATCATATGACTTCACTCATATGAGGACTTTAAGAGACAAAACCGATGAACATAAGGGAAGGGAAGGAAAAATAATACAAAAACAGGGAGGGGGACAAAACATAAGAGACTCTTAAATATGGAGAACAGAGGGTTGCTGGAGGGGTTGTGGGAGGGGGGGATGGGCTAAATAGGTAAGGGGCATTAAGGAATCTACTCCTGAAATTATTGTTGCACCATATGCTAACTAACATGGATGTAAATTAAAAAATAAATAATTAATAAGAAAAGAAAAGAAAGTGTTTATGTTTCCAGGGCGTTAAATTTGCGACAGACTAACACATTCACTAAAGTTGTAGGATACGAAATCAATACACAAACATTGGTTATATTTCGAGCAGCAAATGATCTGAAAAGGAATTTAAGAAAACAGTTCCGTCTGGGGCGCCTGGGTGGCTCAGTCAGTTAAGAGTCTGACTTCGACCCAGGTCATGACCTCACAGTTCCTGAGTTTGAGCCCCACATTGGGCTCTCTGCTGTCAGCACAGAGCCTGCTTCTGATCCTGTGTCCCCCCTCCCTCTCCCTACCCCTCCCCTACTGACTCTCATGTGTGTGCGTGCTCTCTCTCTTTCTCTCTCTCTCTCTCAAAAATAAATAACCATTAAAAAAGAGGAAACAATTCCATTTACAGTAGTATCAAAAAGAATAAAATACTTAGGAATAAACTTAACCAAGTAGGTAAAAGATTTTTTTTTCTATTCTCAAGTTAGTTAACAAGATAGTTAACTCCTGGCTTCAGGAGTAGAACCCAGTGATGCATACATACAACACCCAGTGCTCATCCCAAGAAGTGCCCTCCTTAATGCCCATCACCATTTTCCCGTCCCCCTCCCCCCCTCCCCCCTAACAACCCTGTTTGTTCTCCATATTTAAGAGTCTCTTATGGTTTGCCTCCCTCTCTATTTTTATCTTAGTTTTCTTTCCCTTCCCCTACGATCATCTGTTAAGTTTCTCAAATTACACATATGAGTGACATCATATGATATCTGTCTCTCTGACTGACTTCTTTCACTTAGCATAATACCCTCCAGTTCCATCCATGTTGTTGCAAGATTTCATTCTTTTTCATTGACAAGTACTATTCCATTGTGTGTGTGCGTGTGTGTGTGTGTGTGTGTGTGTATCACATCTTCTTTATCCATCAGTTGATGGACATTTGGGCTCTTTCCATAATTTGGCTATTGTTGATAGTGCTTCTATAAACATTAGGGTGTAAATGCCCCTTCAAATCAGCACTCCTGTATCCTTCAGATAAATTCCTAGTAGTGCCATTGCTGGGTCATAGGGTAATTCTATTTTCAACTTTTTGAGGAACCTGCACACTGTTTTCCAGAGTGGCTGCCCCAGTTTGCATTCCCGCCAACAGTGCAAGGGGGCGCCCCTTTCTCCACATCCTCGCCAACATCTGTTGTTACCTGCGTTGTTAATTTTAGCCACTCTGATCGGTGTGAGGTGGTATCTCAGTGTGGCTTTGATTTGTATTTCCCTGATGAGGAGCGATGTTGAGCATCTTTTCATGTGTCTGTTTGCTATCTGGATGACTTCTTTGGAAAAGTGTCTATTCATGTCTTCTGCCCATGTCTTCGCTGACTTGTTTTTCACACGTTGAGTTTGGTAAGTTCTTTATAGATTTTTGACACTAACCTTTTATCCAATATGTTATTTGAAAATATCATTTCCTATCCCATCAGATGCCTTTTAGTTTTGTTGATTGTTTCCTTCACTGTACAGAAGCTTTTTATCTTGATGAGGTCCCAATAGTTCATTGTTGCCTTCACTTCCTTTGCCTTCAGAGACTTGTCAAGTACGAAGTTGCTGAGGCTGAGATCCAAGAGGTTGCTGCTGTTTTCTCCTCTAAGATTTTGACGGTTTCCTGCCTCACATTTACGTCTTCCGTTCATTTTGAGTGTATTTTTGTGTATGGGGTAAGACAGTGGTCTAGTTTCATTCTTCTGCATGTTGCTGTCCAGTTCTCCCAGCACCATTTGCTAAAGACACTGTCTTCTTTCTGTGGGATGCTCTTTCCTGCCTTGTCGAAGATGAGTTGGCCATATATTTGCGGGTCCATTTCTGGGCTCTCTATTCTATTCCATTGATCTATGTGTCTATTTTTGTGACAGGATCGTACTGTCTTGATGATTACAGCTTTGTAATACAGGTTAAAGTCTGGGCTTGCGATGCCTCCAGTTTTGGTCTTCTTTTTCAACATTACTTTGGCTATTCAGGGTCTTTTGTGGTTCCATACAAATGTTAAGATTGTTTTTTCTAGCTCTATGAAGAATGCTCGTGCTCTTTTTATTGGGATTGCATTGAATGTGTAGATTGCATTGGGTAGTATTGACATTTTAACAATATTTATTCTTCCAATCCATGAGCATGGAAAATTTTTCCATTTCTTTATGCCTTCTTCTATTTCTTTCATAAACTTTATATATATATATATATATATATATATATATATATATATATTAGTGTTTATTTATTTTTGAGACAGAGAGACAGAGCACAAGCGGGGGAGGAGAAGAGAGAGAGGGAGACACAGAAAGCATGCTCCAGGCTCTGAGCTGTCAGCACAGAACCTGATGCAGGGATCGAACCCACAAACCACGAGATCATGATCTGAGCTGACGTCAGACACTTACCTGACTGAGCCACCCAGGCACTCCAGCTTTCTATAGTTTTCGGTATACAGATCCTTTACCTCTTTGGTTAGGTTTTATTCCTAGGTATTTTATGGGTTTTGGTGCAATTTAAATGGGATTGATTCCTTGCTATCTCTTTCTGTTGCTTCATTATTGGTGTATAGAAATGCAACCGATTTCTGTACATTGATTTTAGATTCTGCAATTTTGCTGAATTCATGGATCAGTTCTAGCAGTTTTTTGGTGGAATCTTTCGGGCTTTCCACATAGAGTATCATGTCATCTGTGAAGAGTGAAAGTTTGACTTCTTCTTCGCCAATTTGGATGCCTTTTATTTCGTCTTGTTGTCTGATTGCTGAGGCGAGGACTTCCAACACTATGTTAAACAACAGCGGTGAGAGTGGACATCCCTGTCGTGTTCCTGATCTCAGGGGAAAAGTTCTCAGTTTTTCCACATTGAGGATGATATTAGCTGTGGGCCTTTCATATATGACTTTTATGATGGTAAGGTATGTTCCTTCTCTCCTGACTCTCTTGAGAGTTTTTATTAAGAAAGGATGCTGTATTTTGTCAAATGCTTTTTCTGCATCAATTGACAGGATCATATGGTTCTTACTTTTCTTCTATTAATGTGACGTATCACATTAATTGATTTGCAAATATTGAACCCGCCCTGCAGTCCAGAAATGAATCCCACTTGACCACAGTGAATAATTATATTTTTTAATGTTTTTTTATTTTTGAGAGAGACAGACAGAGAGTGGGGGAGGGACAGGAGAGAGAGAGAGAGAGACGTAGAATCCAAAGCAGGCTCCAGGCTCCGAGCTGTCAGCACAGAGCCCGACATGGGGCTTGAACTCACGAACCATGAGATCATGACCTGAGCTGAAGTCAGACACTCAACCGACAGAGCCACCCAGGTGCCCCGTGAATTTTTTTAATGTACTGTTGAATTCGATTTGCTAGTATCTTGTTGAGAATCTTTGCATCTGTGTTCACTAGGGATATTGGCCTGTAATTCTCCTTTCTAGTGGGGTCTTTGGTTTTGGAATCAAGGTAATGCTGGCTTCATAAAATGAATCTGGAAGTTTTCCTTTCATTTCTATTTTTTGGAACAGTTTGAGAAGAATAGGTATTAACTCTGCTTTAAATGTCTGGTAGAATTCCCCTGGGAAGCCATCCGGCCCAGGACTCTTATATGTTGGGAAATTTTTGATAACCAATTCAGCTAGTTATAGGTCTGTTCAAATTTTCTATTTCTTCTCATTTGATTTTGGTAGCGTGTGAGTGTCTAGGAATTTGTCCATTTCTTCCAGATTTTCCATTTTGTTGGCATATCATTTTTCATAGTATTCTCTAGTAATTGTTTCTATTTCTGTGGTGTTGGTTGTGATCTCTCCTCTTTCATTCATGATTTTATCTATTTGGGTTCTCTTTTCTTTTTGAGAAATCTGTCTAGGGACTTATCAAGTTTGTTTATTCTTTCAAAAAACCAGCTCTTGGATTCATTGATCTGTTCTACTGTGTTTTTTTTTCCTTTTATGGATTCTATACTGTTTATTTCTGCTCTAATCTTTATTATTTCTCTTCTGCTGCTGGCTTTGGGCTTTCTTTGCTGCTGCCTTTCTAGCTCCTTTAGGTGTAAGGTTAGGTTGTGTATGTGGAACCTTTCTTGCTTCTTAAGATAGCCTGAATTGCAATGTATTTTCCTCTTAGGACTACCTTGGCTGCATCCCAAAGGGCTCGGACTATTGTGTTTTCATTTTTCACTTGCTTCCATATATTTTTTAAATTTCCTCTTTGATTTCTTGGTTGACCTATTCATTCTTTAGTGGGATGTTCTTTAACCTCCGTGTGTTTGGGGCTTTCCACGTTTTGTAGTCTTTGCTGCTTTCCACTCACAGAATTCCACCTTAGGACCCCCTGTAGGGCTCATTTAATGGTCATGAACTCCTTTCGTTTTTGCTTGTCTGGGAAAGGCTCCATCTCTCCTTCTATTCTGAATGACAGCCTTGCTGGGTGAAGGATTCTTGGCTGTATATTTTTCCTATTCAGCACATTGAATATTCCCTGCCACTCCTTTCTGGCCTGCCAAGTTTCAGTGGATAGGTCTGCTACTACTTTTATGCGTCTGCCCTTTTAGGTTAAGAACCGTTTGTCCTAGCTGCTTTCAGAATTCTCTCTTTATCTTTGTATTTTGCCAGTTTCACTATGATATGTCGTGGTGTTGACGAGTTTTGTTGTCGTCGTTGATTTTCAAAGGAGTTCTCTGTGCCTCTTGGACTTCGATGCCTGTTCTCCTTCCCCAGATTAACGAAGTTCTCAGCTATAATTTGTTTAAATAAACCTTCTGCCCCTTTCTCTCACCATTCTTCTTCTGGAACTCCTATGATACAGATATTGTTTCATTACATGGAATCGTTTAGCTTTCTAATTCTCCCCTTGTGATCTAGTAATTTTCTTTCCCTCTTTTTTTTTTCAGCTTCATTTTCCATAATTTTATCTTCTGTTTCACCTATTCTCTCCTCTGCTTCTTCCGTCCTCGTTGTCACTATATCTAGTCTATTTTGCATCTCATTTATGGCGTTCCTAATTCATCGTGACTATTTCTTAGGTCTTTGATCTCTGCACTAATAGATTCTCTGCTGTCTTCTATGCTTTTTTCAAGCCCAGACATTAGTCTTATGACTGTTTTTTCTAAATTATATCTCTTTTGAGCAATTCTCTGGCTGTCATTTCTTCCGGAATTTTCTTTTGAGGGGAATTCTTCCATTTCATTGTTTTGGCTAGGTTTCTGTCTTTTACATGTTTTATTTATTTATTTATTTATTTATTGAGAGACAGAATGACAGAGCGTGGGCACGCGCGTGAGCAGGGGAGGGGCAGAGAGGGGGAGACACAGAATCCGAAGCAGGCTCCAGGCTCCGAGCTGTCAACACAGAGCACGATGCAGGGCTCGAACCCACGGACCGTGGGATCATGACCTGAGCCGAAGTCAGATGGTGAACCAACTGAGCCACCCCGGCGCCGCTGGGTTTTAATAGCTTGTTATGTGTCCTACACCTGCAAGTACTACTATATTAAAAAGGGGTCATACACTGCCCAGGGCCTGGCCCTTCAGGAAGTGTTTTTGGGATATGTTGCGTGCACTCTGTGGTGGTGTTTTGGCTGCTCTGTCCCACTGGACAGTCTTCTACAAAGCTCCTCCTTACTCGTAGTGGTGGAGTGTTTGGAGCTTTGACCAGGTGTGCTTAGATTTGTTCGTTGAAGTAACCCTGGAAAAAAAGGAAAGGGGAAAAGGAAAGGGAAAGCCTGATCCCATACTAAGAGAAAAATGAAAGGGAGGAAAAGAAGACCAGGCAGAGAGTCAAAAAAACTAGAAGGCTTAATCCAGAGAGAGATAAGGGAAAATAAAGAAGATATAGAAAAGGTGTCAAAAGAATGGAGTAAAAATGCCTGGTTAAATAAACAAAACAGAAAAAAAGAAATGTGTATATAAAATAAGACTTGACCCCAAACAAATCAGAAACTTTAAGTCTGATTCCAAAAGAAAAAAAGAAGAGGGGAGAAAGAAAAAGAAAAGAGAAGAACAAACAGGCAAACCAACAAACAGACAAGCAGACAGACAGACAGACAGACAGACAAAAACAAAAAGCAGTTGTCTGTTGGTGCCCGGACCGGTGGCTGTGCTGGTCTGGAGGAGGGGCCACCTGGTTTGGTCAGGGTCAGATCCACTCTGGAAGATAAGCAGTTACCAGGCAGGGAGGGACGGGGTTTGGTGTGAGCAGGCCCTGCCTCCACTGGGGGCCGCTGTGCTGCCCCCTGAAGCCCGATCCTGTTGGTGATGGGGAGAAATGGCGACCCCCCAATCTCTCCTCCCCGATGGGTGTCTCAAACCACACGGTTCAGGCCGCCCTCCCAGAGCAGCGCCGGTGACAGGCTTGTCCCGCTCCGCAGTCTCCCATGGCTCCCAGGTGCTCGGCTGGGATTCAAACCCCCCTGTCTTACAGGGCCCTGCACCAGGAGGGCCCTGTGTGGGGTAGCGCCACTCCGCCCTGCCGATTAAAGGCCTTTAGTGTCTGCAGAGTCTTTTGTCCTTGGTAGGGGGGCAATAAACCCTCTTCCACTGGAGGGAGGGGACTGCTCTGACCTTAATACAGTTCCGTTTGAGGGATGAGGGAAATCCTGGGCCCCCTACTTCTCTGCCATATTAACTCCTCCTGACATTTCTCAGAAGATACACAAGCTGACGGACAAGCATGAGGAAAGATGCACAGCGTCACTAACCTTTCGAGAAACAGAAATCAAAACCACCATGACGCCTCGCCTCACACGCATTGAGAGAGCCACTATCCAAACAGAAAAGAGCCAGTGCTGATGGGGATGCAGAGACATGAGAGCACCCCGTGCACTGCTGGTGGGGATCGTGAAATAACAAAAATTCAATTGAGTGAGCTTTAAAGATCTCATTGGCTTTCTTATTCAATTCGTTGATTGGGCAACATCCCATCTAGCAAGTAGAAGGGAGCTCCAAAGGGCTACAGGAAAGGAGTGGAAAAAAGGAAATTATTGGCAAAGAATCCATCGTTTTAGGCAAGGTCATCCTCCCGAAGGGAATGGAATGGGCCTATCGATATACTTCTCAGTGCCCACCAGGAAATTCCCATGTTGATGGGTTAAAGGTAACATGTCTACGGGGCTGGAACTGCAGTCAGGTTAAGTATTAAGTCTTGGTTTACTGACTTGGGGCCTTAACTGGAGTGACGCCCTTTTAGGCCTGTGGTTTTCTTGTTAGCGGGATGTAAAATGGTGCAGCTGCTATGGAAAATCGTATGGAGAGGCCTCAAAAAGTGCAAAACAGAACTGCCACGTGATCCAGTAATCCCGCTTCTATGTCTGTATCCGTAAGAACTGAAAATAGGATTTTGGAGAGAGAGAGGACAGCCACGTTCACTGCAGCATTATTCATAATAGTCAAGAGATGAGAGCAACCCGGATGTCCACTGATGGACGAACAGGTGAGGAAAATGTATGTCCATGCAGTGGAATATTATTCAGCCTTTAAAAAGGAAATCCTTCACATGCGACAATATGGGTGCCCCTTGAGGACATAACGTTAAGTGAAATAAGCCAGTGACAAAAAGACAAATACTCTCTGATTCCATTCATATGAGGTCTCTAAAGAAGTCAAACTAATAGAAACAAAGAATTAGGGAGGGGGGGGTCCTGGTTGGCTCAGTGGGTAGGGCATCCGACTCTTGACCTTGGGGTTGTGATTCCCAGCCCCACCCTGGGTGTAGAAATTACTGAAAAGGAAAGAAAAACACGAAGAATGGCAGTTGCCAGAGGCGATGGGGAGGGGGAAATGGGGAGTTGCTGTTCAATAGGTACAAAGTTTCAGTTTTGCAAGACGGAAAGTTTCTAGAGATCTGTTGCACAATGATGGGAATGCGGTTAACAGAGCCGTACATTTAAAAACAGTTAAGAGAGTAAATTTTATGCAACGTGTTTTTAACCACGGGTTTTTTTTTTTTAAGTCTGTAATTAATTGTTTGGGAAAAGAAAATAAGAATTTAGAATTTTTATGTGTTTATTTTTTACTTAAAAGGTTTCAAACACAGCTTAGCAATTTTGCAAGTCTGGATATGCATACTTTGGCTTTGATTGATGAAGAGCAAACCTTCACATTATTGCATCTCATGGGAGATTCTTTGTGTTTTATTTCCTTCCAACAATGGAATTAAAGAGGTTTGGAGGGTGCGTGGGTGGCTCAGTCGATTAAGCGTCCAGCTTTTGATTTCGGCTCAGGTCATGATCTCACGGCTATGGGATTGAGCCCTGAACCAGGGTCCAGACTGACAGCGTGGGGCCTGCTTGGGATTCTCTCTCTCTCTCTCTCTCTCTCTCTCTGCCCCTCCCCTACTCGCGCCCTCTCTCTCCAAATAAATAAACTTTAAAATAAATAAATAAAATAAAGAGTCAGGTTTGGGAAAATCATCTGAGTCATACACAAAGTGAATCTAAATAGACTGAGAGAAAACAAACCTAGATATTCTAAGAATAGAGGCTAATCAATGAAAAAAATTGTCATGATTTTAATAAAAAAGAGATTGAGGGCAGACTTACATCACCTCTCATCTTTGGTTCCTGTACATTCTTTCCTCCTTCTCTAAAGGGAGTCTGTTCTCTTCTCTGCCATTATTTGAGCCGCCCAAAATACAGGTCTCGATGTGTTGCATTATAAGATTTATTATATGCAAATCTGTTTCCAAAGCAAGAATGCAGTTAGTCACACAGGCTTTTGTTCATGTTAACGCAAAGCGAGTACTTCCCCTTTCCTCTTAAATAGTGAAATAACAAGTATGCCCAGTGCTTCAGCTGAGAAGGGTGGGTAATTTGGATGTAGGAAGACAGTGGTTTTTAAACATTTTGCCTGTGCATCCCCTAAAAGGAATTTGTCCTACCTCACACATTTTAAGGGACATCTAAAATAGTAAGTTGAAATAGTTGCAAAGGACGCACTTTCCGGTAAGAAGGAAAAATTAACATTAAAAGCAAACTTGCTTTATCACTCTTATAAATATATCCAGTGGAATCTAATGCAGAAGCAATTGACGCCCACCATCACCTACTCTGAAATTACAGAAACGCTTCTTTTTAAAAAAAAAATTTAAGTTTATTTATTTATTTTTGAGAGAGAGAAAATGCAGGGGAGGAACAGGGAGAGGGAAACAGAGAATCCCAAATAGGCTCTGCACTGTAATCATAGAGCCCAAAACTTGGGCTTGAACTCATGAGCCATGAGATCATAACCTGAGCCAAAACGAAGAGTTGGCCACTTAACCAACTGAACTACGGGGTGCCCCAGAGACATTTATCTTAATGTAACAGATTTCTTGATTCCCTATCGTCCATCTTTGCAACAAAAAAGTATACAGATTGACACATTTCTTTCCAAAGTTTCTATGACCATAGTGTCTAACTGTTAAAAAAAAGACCTCACAACTGAGAAACCAGCTGATAATATGCTCAACCGACTGAGCCACCCACGTGCCCCAAAAATAAAATACTTTTTAAAAAAAGACTCTGACTCTTGATTTCACTCACAGTTCATGGGATTGAGCCCCACACTGGGCTCTGTGCTGACAGCGTGGAGCCTTCTTGGGATTCTCTCTCTCTCTCTCTCTCTCTCTCTCTGCCCCCACCCCTCAAAATAAAATAAACATTAAAAAAAAAAAAAAGAAATGCATCTCTTGAGGAAATGGATGGAGCCTCTTCCTTCCATTAGTGCAGGTATGTGTGAACATATGTTACTTCTTGCCTGATGGAGACATCGCCGATCTTGTTTTCAGTATTAGGAGGTGAAGTTTTGCAATGAGAAGAAACTCCTCATAGGAGTTTTGCTGAGTCACTGCCGCTTGAGTCTTTGAATTCCTTCTGAGTTATAGGTCAGAAGCCACTTAGTGAACGTTCATCAAAAATTATTTCACTTCAGGGTCTGGCTCAGTTGGAAGAGTGTGCGACTCCTGATCTCAGGGTTGTGAGTTAGAGCCTCATGCTTGGTGTAGAGATTACTTAAAAAAACAAAAACAAAAAAAAAAAACAAACCTTTCCATTCAGATGTTAAGCATCAACAGCTGCTAACACCCCAAAAGAAAAGACACTACCCAACATTATGCACCTCACAATAGAGGAATGCGTCACCGTCTTTGGAGCAGACTTGCCAAAACATCTATCCTCATCTGATCGAACCTTCGATCCGATCTCCGGTCACCAACGTACAAGAAACGAAACATGACAGAGGACGGCATACGGATGCAAAACCCAGACCGTGAGCAATTGATCTGGTTTCATTAACAACTCAAGTGCAAGGAAAAAGAGACTTGATCCGTTTTCCATTTTGATTTAAACAAGCAAACTTCAGAGAAGGAGAAACACAGAAAAACAGGGAGATGGTGACATAGATGAGACACAAAAAAGTTTTAGTGCTAGCTGTATTTTTATAACATGGGACACTAACTCATTTTGGGTGAGGTCATGACATCATGGTTCCTTGTATTTTGAAGACATAACCGGGAGTTCGCACCTTGGTGAGTTCCAGGTAGAGACTACACCAGGCGGAATTGCCATACAAAGGACACTTTGCAGGAAATAAGGAGATCACTGGGAAAAATTTCCAAAGCCTCGACTCCCTGAACAGGGCAAGTGGATTCCTTTTCTTTAGGGTTAGGATGCATATTCCACAAAGTATTGCCACTGTTTGTAGAGGTGGGCGTAAAGTCATTCATGCGCCTTAGGAAATATACATTCTGTGCCGCTAATGAGGTTTGTGCTCGTCCTTGGGTTTTAACATCATGATGATTTTAACATCATAATGAAGCCCAGGTAACTGTCAGACTAGGGGAAGGGTCCATGAGCCTGCTCGGAGAGAGGCAGATAAACTGGACTGGGTCTCGGGCTCGTGATCTTGGGTAAGGAACGCAGGGCCCTGCTTACTTTTGAAACGGCATTGGTCTCTTATCTGGTTAGGCTGTTTTCCAGGCTTGGTGGAGACTGTTAGGTTTTACATTCCCTTCATTCCCTTAAAATCCTTAACTCCTGGGGTGTTTGCATTTCTTGGTCACTCTCACACCTCCTGGGAAGTTCTGCAGGAAGTAGAACTTGGTTGGACAAGTAGGGCACAGATCACGTAGAGAGGAGGGGGAAAGAGGTGGGGGGTCTAAAATGACTTCTCTGGGGCCACTAAAGCTATGTCTCGTCTTCCTTTCTTTTCTGGGGGCTGCTAACTTGTTGCTTACAATGACACACGCTGAAATGCTTACAGGGGAAGCAACACTGCAATGTTTATCGATGGCAGGATATGACGTCTTCGATCGACTTCGGGGTGATGCACCCATCAGAAGTGCAAAGTTTATTTCCTCACCTACCCAAGTGGTGCCAAGAGGTACCCTGCCAACAGCTGTGATTTCAGGGAGAGCCCGCAGTGAACCCCTGCCTGGGGCAGCCCACGTCCAGGGTCTTGGCCATGTAGGGGTCTTGGAACGCCTCTGAAGGGCCACTTCAGCTTCAGCCTCTTTTCCCTCCCTTCCCGTGCAGAGTAGATCCTGCCAGCACTCCTGCTAAGCTTCCTGCAACTAACCTTCATCTCAGAGCCTGCTTCTGGGGGAACCGTTCTGCAACCAGATGAACAAGATGGGCCACGGGTTGATACCTCTTGGAGCTGGGCTCCGTGGGCAGAATTCAGAGGAGGTGTCCAATACCCCCACGCCTGGCGTGCACGGTTTGTATAATCCCCAGGATAGTGAAGATAGTAGATTTTACTCTCATGATGAGGTTATATTTTATATAGCACAGTTGACTTGAGAGAAGGAGATTACCCTGGTGGGCCTGATCTGATCACATGAGCCCTTTAAAAGCAAAGAGTTTTCGGGGCGCCTGGGTGGCGCAGTCGGTTAAGCGTCCGACTTCAGCCAGGTCACGATCTCGCGGTCCGGGAGTTCGAGCCCCGCGTCGGGCTCTGGGCTGATGGCTCAGAGCCTGGAGCCTGTTTCCGATTCTTTGTCTCCCTCTCTCTCTGCCCCTCCCCCGTTCATGCTCTGTCTCGCTCTGTCCCAAAAATAAATTAAAAATGTTGAAAAAAAAATTTTTTTAAAGCAAAGAGTTTTCTCTGGCTCATCTCAGAAGAGGAAGTCAGAAATCTGAAGCATGAGGATTCCACACGCTGTTTGCTGGGGTGGCTTGAAGATGGAGGGAGCCACGGGCAAGGAGTTCGGGTGAGCAGCCACTGGCTGATAGTGGGTAGTCAGCGTGTAAATTCAGGTCCTCGGTCCTATAACGTCAGGGAACTGAATTCTGCCAACAACAAGCATCAGGGAGGATTTGTCCCCTCACAGAGCCTACAGATGAGAACTCTGTCCAGCAACCTTATCGCATGCTGAGCAGACAAGCTGGCCAGGCCTACGTGGTGTGGTCGACAAATCCGTAGGCTTAGAAGTTGGGAGAATCTATCTTAAATGATCAATTACTTATGTGGTTCTAGTACATGCTTATCTTGACCAGGAAGGATTCACGTGATTGCATTAAAATCACAACTGGTTGGAAAGTCATAAATGAAGTTGTTGTTGCTTTTTTAAAGAGAAGATTGGAGGGGTGCCTGGGTGGCTCAGTTGGTTGAGCGTCCGACTTCGGCTCAGGTCATGATCTCGCAGTGTGTGAGTTCGAGCCCCGCGTCGGGCTCTGGGCTGATAGCTCAGAGCCTGGAGCCTGCTTCCGATTCTGTGTCTCCCTCTCTCTCTGCCCCTTCTCTGCTCATGCTTTGTCTCTCTCTGTCTCTCTCTGTCTCAAAAATAAAAAACATTAAAAAAAAAAAAATAAGAGAAGATCGGAGAGACGCCTGGGTGGCTCGGTCGGTTGAGCATCCAACTTCAGCTCAGGTCGTGATCTGGCGGTTCTCGAGTTCGAGCCCCGAATCAGCACGGAACCCACTTCGGATCCTCTGTTCCCCCCGCCCCCGCCCTTCCCCCACTCACATGCTCCCTCTCTCTCAAATAAATATTTTCTTAAAAAAAATTAAAGAGAAGAATTGGAAATGAAGCATTCGTCTTGCGTATTCGTTTTCCTCTATACTGGGATTATGCCCTAAACCTTCCTTCTGTAACTGGCCCTGTACCAGCTGAGACTGGTATGCACTTCCTGTAACGCACATCTTTAGGACGATAATCATCAAGAATAAGTTTGTGAACTGAAGCCTGGGCCTTCCCAGTTCTGTTGCTGTTTGTCATTTCAGGGAAAGGAAGTTGAAAAAAAAAAAAAAGTGCACGCATTCGTCCTAGGAACCCCTGTCTTGCGCATTTGCGTCCTACACCGTGCGGATCTCTTCACTACCACGTTCAAGCATCACTGACTTAGACTGATTACAAATGTAGGATGTGCAATGCTGTTGTGCTGTTCCTTTGGTTTTAAACAATTATTATGGAGAAGTGCAAATTTCTCTGATTCTTCATTGGTCTCCTGTTGGCGCTTAAAGCCCGTTACCCACTTCCTCCAATGTATCATGTCTGTTTTTTCGAAAATTCCCCCTTGACTAAGCATGCAGTATCTAGTTATACTTCCTCTAATGTAGGGTCACTTGTTTTGCCAAGTGTAGAACTTGAAAAGCAAGAACTTAACTGCCATAAGAAAAATCCAGTAGTTTATTGGGTTTGCCATCCTGGAGCATGGGAATAAGTAATTTAGAATTATTGTCAAGCTCTTCTTTCTGACGTAGTACGATGTTCAGTTTTGCAGTTAGGCGCTAAACCGTGTTTCAAAGGGCTAGAGACTTCAGACTCCAGCTCCAACCCCTGCTGGCTGTGTGCACTTGGGCAAACAACTTAACCTCTCTGCGCCTAAAATCCAAGAAGTGCTCAGTTAGTGTTAGCTCTCATTAATTTCGCCTCGTTATCATACATCATATCTTAATAAATGTAAAATTGCCAGGCTCTTACCAGTGTCACAGAGATGTTACTAGAATAAGCACTGATGGATCTAGAATTTCTAGAACGATTCTTAGGGGCAGGGTTATCTAGAAGATTCTAGAATTATGTGCTGTAGCTACATTATCTTTTATTTTTTTTATGTTTATTTATTTTTGAGGGGGCAGTGGTGAGGGGCAGAGAGAGAGAGGGAGACACAGAACCCAAAGCAGACTCCGGGCTCCAAGTCATCAGCCCAGAGCCCAACACGGGACTTGAACTCACGGAGTCACAGACGTGAGATCGTGACCTGAGCCGAAGTCCACCGCCCAACAGACTGAGCCACCCAGGCGCCCCAGGACACATTATCTTTAGAAAACAAGAAGCCTTCCGCTACAAAATGAGAGCTGCTGATGCTGATGGGGCCACATCGACCCTGCCCACCTTTAGCCTTCCCCACCACAACCAATGGCAAGTCCTGTCTTCCAGGTGCTGAGGCCAAAACCCTCGTGCCACCCTGGGTCCCTCGCTCTCTCTCGTCTCACATTCTACCCGTTGGGCAGTTCTGTCCGTCCAATCTTCAAAATATCTTGAATTGGACCCCTTTTGCCACCTCCACCGTGACCACCCTGGCCCAGACCACCATCAGCTCCTCATGGCTGATTACGATCACTTCCCAGAAGGTCATCCTTCTTCCTTCAGCGCTTGTGTCTTCTCAGTCACTTTAGGTGACCCTTCAGCAATGTAAGCCAGATCACACTGCTTTTTGATCCCAAACTCTTCCGTAGCTCCCCTCTCGAAGTAAAACCTCAAATCGTTCCAATGATCTGTGAGGCACTTCCTCGCCTCTCTGACTTCATCTCCCGCTTGCTCCCTCCTCTCCAGTCACACTGGCTTCCTTGTTCTTCCTCAAGGACCCTAGGCATATTCCTGCCTCAGGGCCTTTGCACTTGCTAATTGCTCTGCCTGGAATGCATTTCTCCCATGCTTATCCCTGTGACTCACATATTCACTTCCTTCAGGTTTTTACTCAAATGTTATTTTCTCAGGGATGCCTGTCCTGCTCGGTCTGTCTTACCCATCCCCTTCCCCCCCACACACACACACATTTCCTAACCCCTTCCCTGATTTATTTTTCTCTTTAGAAAAAAAGATATTTTAGGGGCACCTGGGGGGCTCAGTCGGTTAAGCATCCAACTTCAGCTCAGGTCGTGATCTCGAGGTTCATGAGTTCAAGCTCTGCGTCGGGCTCTGTGCTGACAGCTCAGAGCCTGGAGCCTGTTTCGGATTCTGGATCTCCCTGCCACTCCCCCATTCATGCTCTGTCTCTGTCTCTGTCTCTCAAAAATAAACATTAAAAAATTTTTAAATAAATGTTTTATATATTGTATATTTTCTTTTTTCTTTTCCTTTCTCCCCTCCTTCCTTTCTCACTCTCTCGTTCTCTTTCTTTCTTTCTTTTCTTGTCTATTTTCTGCCTTCCCCACTAGAACGTAAGTTTCAGAAGGGCCAGAATTTTTGTTTCCTTTTCTTTTAATCTCTTCTGGTCCCTGTGGTTTCCTCAGTGCTTAGAAAGCACCTGGCACATAGCAGGTGCTCAATAACAATTTATAGTTAAATGAACGAAGAGCCAAATGAATGATTTATTTACTAAATTGCAAAGTGTTCAGAAAAGCTAAAAGTAGTACGCTTGTTTGTTGACTTGGCATGACTTTACTCAGAACAACATGTAGGGAAGGATGCATCAGGTGAGGAAAGCTAACCCTCTTTACGGTGATTTCGGTTTACTTCATACCTCTGAAAACCTGAGCACGCATAGCCAGCCATGGCCACCATCATGCTCCAGGCATCGTCACGTGGATAAGAATGTTAAACCCTTAATGATCTCACGTTATTAAAAATTAAAATTTGACTTTCCAACCTGGGTGTTGTGGACTGAAAGATTGTGTCCCCCCCCCCTCCAAATTTATATGTTGAGATCCTACTCCCCATGTGATATTATGAGAAGTGGGGCTTTGGGGAGGTAATAAAAGAGTTAGATGAGGTCACAAGGGTGGAGGTGTCATCAATGGGATTGGTGCCCCCGTAAGAGTCACCAGAGAGCTTGCTTCTCTTTGCTGTCTTCCATGTGAAGACACAAGAAGGACAAGAGGGCTCTCACCAGAGGTCAACCTCCCTGACCCCCTGGTCTTGGGCTTCCAGCCTCCAGAACTGTGAGAAAAATATATTTCTTCTTCTTTTTTTTAATGTTTGTTTTATTTTTGAGAGCGAGAGACAGAGTGTGAGTGGTGAGAGGCAGAGAGAGAGGGAGACACAGAATCCAAAGCGGGGTCCAGGCTCTGAGACATCAGCACAGAGCCCAACGCAGGGCTCGAACCCACAGACTGCGAGATCATGACCTGAGCTGAAGTCGGACACTTAACCGACTGAGCCACCCACGCACCCCAGGAGAAATATATTTCTGTTGTTTATAAGCCACACAGTCTATGATATTTTTTCTATATCAGCCAAACTAAGACATTGGGTAAAACTTTTTTTTTCCAAATGAATGTCTCCAGAGGAAAAATAAACTAAAGAAGTTTAAAGGAGGCCAGCCAATTAGACTCACTTTCCATCTGTTATGGGCTGAATCGTGTTTCTCCTCTCCCTTCTAGAAATTTAGATGTTGAAGTCCTAACCTCCAGTGTCTCAAAATGTGACTGTATTTGCAGACAGATCCTTTACAAAGGTAACGAAGGTAAAATAGGTCATTAGGGTGAGACCTAATCCAATATAATTGGTGTCTTTATGAGAAGAGGAGATTAGGGCATATCTAAAAAATATATTTCCTGGGGTGCCTGGGTGGTTTAGTCAGTTAAGCGTCCGGCTCAGGTCATGATCTTGTGGTTTGTGGGTTCGATCCCTGCATCAGGCTCTGTGCTGACAGCTCAGAGCCTGAAGCCTGCTTTGAATTCTGTGTCTCCCTCTTTCTCTGCCCCTCCCCCACTCTGCTCCGTGTCTCTCTCTCTCTCTCTCTCTCAAAAATAAATAAACATTAAAAAATAAAATAAAAATAAATAAATAAATATCTTTATTGAGACATCTAGAATAATGTTTGGCCAAATATCTGTATACTATCCCTAACCAAGTTGGCACATAAAATTAACCATCGTGTGATGTTTGATAAATTATTGAATGGTTGATTGATTTATTCAAATAAGAGTTTAATTGGCTAGGTTAGCCTATTGCCACCGTAAGAAAAAAAAAAAAAACACACTACTTTAAAAATACTTTCAAATTCTAGGTTTGTTTTTTTTTCAATAGACACCCATGCTTTCTCGAATGCTAATTGCACTTAAGGTGTTTTTAAGAGTTAAACAAAAATTGGCAAACGTTCTAAATTGTTATAATGGTTGCACAACGCTGTAAAATTACTAAGAATTATTGAATTGAAAACACTTAAGATGGGTGGCAGGGCGCCTGGGTGACTCAGTCGGTTAAGTATCCGACTTCGGCTCAGGTCATGATTTCGCAGTCCGTGGGTTGGAGCCCCACATCGGACTCTGTGCTGACAGCTCAGGGCCTGGCACCTGCTTCAGATTCTGTGTCTCCCTCTCTGTCTCTGCCCCTCCCGACTCATGCTCTGTCTCTCTCCGTCTCTAAAAAATGAATAAACATTTTTTAAAAAGATGGGTGTTCTGTTGTATATAAGTTATACTTAATGAAGCTATGTTTTAAAAATAAATTGGGGGGCGCCTGGGTGGCGCAGTCGGTTAAGCGTCCGACTTCGGCCAGGTCACGATCTCGCGGTCCGTGAGTTCGAGCCCCACGTCGGGCTCTGGGCTGATGGCTCGGAGCCTGGAGCCTGCTTCCGATTCTGTGTCTCCCTCTCTCTCTGCCCCTCGCCCGTTCATGCTCTGTCTCTCTCTGTCCCAAAAATAAATAAACGTTGAAAAAAAAAATTAAAAAAAAAAAAAAAGAATAAGATTTTTCTTTGGGTACTTAAAAAAAAAATGGAGGCTCTTATTGCTAGGGACTGTGATTTTAAGCGAATCTTTTCACCGCCCTGAACCTCAGCATTTCTCACCTGCAAATGAGTCTGTTGGGCTGGGATCTGCTGATGCTAAAATCACCTGTGACGTTTATGAGGGACGGCTTTCTTCAGAGAAGAATTCTGCCAACAAAGGCAAAATTAACGAACGAGTAATAAAATTTGCAGGTTGCAACGGCCCGCAGAATCACGGATTCCGGAAAGGCTCATCAGCGGATGTAAAAGTCACTCATGAAAAGTTGGGGGACAGAATAGTTGCACGGTGACAACATAGCAACTTCATCGATTGCTTAATGACCTGCAGTGGGGAACATGGCCTTTACGATGGTCAGGCCCAACCGTCCCACCTTAAATGATGGGCCACTAAATGGGAGACACCCAACATTGCAGAGGCAGTGACGTAAAACTATGAGGTATTCTTATCAAGAGACGCCTGGGTGACTCAGTCGGTTGAGCATCCAACTCTTGACCTCACCTCAGGTCTTGATCTCAGGGTCATGGGTTCAAGCCCCGCATTGGGCTCTGTGCTGGGCGTGAAACCTACTAAAATTTTTCTTTGTTTGTTTGAAGTATTCGTACCAGAATGCCTACCTGAGCCTAAATGAGCCTTTGGCCAAGGGACAGATCCACGTCTTCTGTGGCATAAACCTTAAACAATGCAGGGCGGCCCCCTTTAAGAAAAAGAACACAAAGTCAGGTACGGAAGTGAGTTACGTGTGGGATGAGAGAATAAAATCACAAGCTGCAAATCTCAAAAAGGGTCAGACATCCTGGAAATTAATGGTATTAATCAACCATCTGCCACATCTTTGTAACACTCTTCCCTCCCGTTTTGTCTGCATGCGCTGAGATCTACCGTGGAATATCATTTCCTGTAGAAGAGAGGCCCTCACCTTGGCTGTGTGGTCAAGGAAGCTGGGGGGGAGGGTCCCAGCAGACACACGCCCCCCCCCCCCCTCCCCAGTGGACCCAGAGGCTCCGGGGACAAGCCTGTGAGTATCGCAGTCTGGAAGCACATGTAGGTGTTTCTAAAGTACAGCCAGAACCGTGAGCCCCGGGCTGGGCCGTGTGTGGGCCTCCTACGCCCCCAGCCGTGACTGGCTCCACCTCACATAACAGGATGGCGAACAGAACCTTCCCAAGAGACAGGAAACCAAAACCCTCCTCCTGCCTCGGAGACTTCGTGCCGAGTTGCTGAGGCATAAACAAAGTTGATGGATAATGGGCCCACAGGGATCGATCCAACAGCATGACGCTCGAAGACACCTTGGTGGACTGGACGACCCTGAAAGTGATATTCTGTACCCATTAGTAGTCACTCACCATTTCCTGCCTTCTGGCCCCTGCATCTAGTGCTCTGTTTTCTGTCTGTGGGTTTCCCTATTCTGGACATTTCACAGACAGAGAGTCACTGAATGTGTTGACCTTCTGTGACAGATTTCTTTCATTTAGCACAGGGTTTTCAAGGCTCGTCCACGCGGTAGCACGTGTGGGCGCCTCTTTTTTTTTTAACTGCTACAAAAATTTCTGTGAAGCGGGTATATCACGGTTTGTTTGTCCACTCATAAGTTGTTGGACATTTGGGTGGTTTCCAGTTTGGGGCTGTTATGACCAGTGCTTTAGTTGCTCACTTCTGACGCCCATGCAGACACTTCCTGAAGGCACCCCATATTTCACTGACGGCCAAGTCCCTCACAGGCTAACGCTCCTCCCAGATGACTTAGGAACTGGGCCCACAGTTCAGATCCCCCAAGCCCTTCAGGTCAGGTCCTAAGCCCTTCAGACACCTGGCTCTTAGGCTGAATTGGGGGTCCCTATTGTTCTTTCTTCCACCAGCCTCAGTCAAGCTCCTCCTCCCCCAATCTGTCCAGATGCACCCCCCAGTAACACTGAACTTCCAAGCAGAGGAGTAGAGAGTCCTAGTCACTCTTTCTAGAAGCCTCCTTTGCTTCTCTGTAAATTATCTGTTTGCATTGCCAGGTTGAGGCCTCTCCGAATTTCCCCACCAGCTGCATCCAAGCCCCAGGACCCTGTCCAGACAAAAGGGTCCTGCCAAGTTCCCACCGCTGCCATCGACTTAATCCTAGGAAAACTGCCTTGCATCTATGCAACTTTTTTAAGATTTACTTATTTATTTTGAAAGAGAGAGAGAGAGAGAGAGAATCCCAAGCAGGCTCTGCATTGTCAGCACAGAGCCCCAACCTGGGGTGTGATCTAAGGAATGGCGAGATCACGACCTTAGCTAGATCGAGAGTCAGGGGCTTAACCACCCAAGCCACCCAGGCGCCCCGCATCTATGCAATTTAAGGAGCCAGCCATGAGGTTAGCTTCAACCTCCAAGGACCCTCCAAGGGATTCCAATTTCTCCTCCAGAGGGAGAAGTTGCTCACAGCTCCTGATCAAGGGGGGGTTCCACCTTCAGCAGTCTGAAGATCCAGCCTCCTCCCCTGGCACACAGGAGTCATGTGACGCATCTCTGTCACCTGCAGTGTGGCTGAGAGGGAAGACCGTATCAGGCTGAGAGAGTCGGAGATTGTCCCCCACGACTGGGCAGGCCTTTGCTTCTGCACGACTTTTTTTTTTTTTTTTTAAGTTTATCTTTTAGTAATCTCTACCCCCAATGTAGGGCTTGAACTCATGACCTTGAGATTAAGAGTCACATGCTCCGGGGCGCCTGGGTGGCTCAGTCAGTTAAGTGCCTGAGTCTTGATTTGGGCTCAGGTCACCATCTCACGGTTTGTGAGTTCAAGTCCCACGTTGGGCTCTGCGCGGACAGTGTGGAGCCTGCTTGGGATTCTCTCTCTCTCTCTCTCTCTCTCTCTCTCTGCCTTTCTCTTTCTCTTGAAATAAATAAATAAACTTAAAAAAAAAAAAACAGAGTGTCACCTGCCTCACTGACTGAGCCCCTCAGGCACCCCCCCGTGTGACTTCTTTAATCAGAGCACCAGACCCGGCAACCAACCTATCCCAGTTAATCTGGGACTTCTCCGCCGTCAGCACCGCAAGTCCCCTCTCTGAGGAAATGCCTTGGTCCCTGGCAAACCCAGATAATGGTTCACCCTGCAGACCATGGTATGGTTTATTTAGTTAGTTATTTTTTTAATTTTTTTAATTTTTTTAAATTCATCTTTGAGAGACAGAGAGACAAAGCATGAGAGAGAGAGAGAGAGGGAGACACAGAATCCGCAGCAGGCTCCAGGTTCTGAGCGCTATCAGCACAGAGCCCGATGCGGGGCTTGAACCTGTGGACCGTGGGAGCCGAAGTCAGATGCCAAACCGACTGAGCCACCCAGGCGCCCCTGAGACATTTTAGCCACACCATTGGCAGAGGCAGACAACAGGAAATCAACCGTGGGACTTGTACCTGGACAGGTAACCTGCGCAGTAAGTGTTAAAGACTTGTCGTCAGTTGCAAGGACACCGAATAACAAATCCTTGCAGAGAGGGACGCAGAATCCAGCAATGGGCAGGTCCTGGCATCCCTTTTGGCTTTTTTATTATTACTGAGATAAACACAGTTCAGGGGCATTGAGTACATTTACAGTGTTGTGCAACCACCACCTGCGTCTAGTTCCAAACTATTTTTATCACCTATCACCCCAAAAGGAAGCCCCTGTACTCATTAAGTAGTTACTCCCCACCGCTCCCCCCCCCCCCCCCCCCGAGTCCAGCAACCGCCAACCTGCTTTCCGTCTCTGTGGATGAGCCTATTCTGGATATAAATGGAAGCAGGCAGCATGTGACCTTTTGTGCCTGGCTTCTTTCACTCAGCGGGGTTTCAAGGGTCATCCAGATCGTAGCCACGTTCTCCTTTGGTGGCTGCATAATCATAGCGTCGTCACTGCGTTGGTTAAGGTTTGAGCTGAACTCAGACTTTCCCCGAACCCCTCCAGGGAACGAGACAGACTTCAGCAAATGCTTGTTCTGAGTTTGTTTTTTGGTTTTTGGTTTTTTTTAACGTTTATGTATTTATTTTGAGAGACAGAGTCCATAAGCACGGGAGGGGCAGAGAGAGAGGGCGAGAAAGAATCCTAAGCAGGCTCCATGATGTCAGCGTAGAGCCCCACGCGTGGGGCTCGATCTCACTGTGAGATCATGACCCGAGACGACATCAAGAGTTGGACACTTCAGGGGGCGCCCCGGTGGCTCAGTTAAGCTGAGTTGGCTAAGCGTCTGATTTCGGCTCAGGTCATGATCTCTCAGTTCCTGGGTTCGAGCCCCGCATCGGGCTCTGTGCTGACAGCTCGGAGCCTGGAGCCTGTTTTAGATTCTGTGTCCTCCTCTGTCTCTCTTTCCCTCCCCCACTCGCGCACTGTCTCTCTCTCTCTCAAAAATAAACACTTAAAAAAAACACTTTTTTTTAAAAAAAAGAGTCGGACACTCAGCCAACTGAGCTACCCAGGTGCCCCCTGGCTGTTTTTAACCTCACAAATAAAATATTAAGATGTTCTCATTATGGGGCTCCTGGCTGGCTCAGTCAGTAGAGCATGTGACCCTTGATCTTGGGGTGGTGAGTTTGAGCCCCACGTTGGCCATTCAGTTTATCTAATTAAAAAAAAAAAAAAAAAGATGTTCTGGGTGCCTGGGTGGCTCAGTCGGTTAAGCGTCCAACTTCGGCTCAGGTCATGATCTCACTGTTTGAGAGTTCGAGCCCTGCGTCGGGCTCTGTGCTGACAGCTTGGAGCCTGGAGCCTGCTTCGGGATTCCGTGTCTCCCTCTCTCTCTGCCCCTCCGCCCCCTCTCAGAAACAAATAAACATTAAAAAAAAAAAAAAAAAAAGATGTTCTCACTGTAAAACACACAAAAGTCAAACAACAGTCCTCAAGCACCGACACACGGGTGCTCCGATGTGCCCCAGCCTCGAGCCACGTGGTCTAGACGGACACAGAGAGAGCGTGGCAATCGCCTGTCACGCCGTCTGCCTCTGCACCTTCCCCCTCACCTATAAACGTGCTCAGGTCTCCCTAACTTACAGAGACACAAATTTCCTTTGGCCTCACCACTTCCTCAGCTCACCACGCTTCCTCACCACGCTTTTCTCGGCTTCTTCACACCCACTCACTGGTTAATCCCTCTTGCTTTGGCTTCCCTGCCCGCTTGTTGCCCCCCGCCCCCCCCCCGCACTGCTCTCCAAAAGCCACTGCTGTCCCCAGCAAGCGCACCCCGGGCTTTGGTCCGGCCTCCCCCATCCCTTCCAGTACCGCCCCGCTGACCCTGCCGACCAGCCCCCTCCGTCTAAGAGCTGCTCTTGCCCTTCTTCCACCTCGGCCTCTTTGCAGTTCCCCTCTCAGTCTCCTCTCGGCTGCAGGATCCTGTTATTCCTGTTATCGGTTTACACCCCTCGGAATGTCACGTGGCTGATCCGTTCTCAATAAATATCTGTGGACAGGAAGTTCTCTGAGCTGCTTGTGTCCTTTTGTTTACGGGAGGAGACAGGGACCGGTGTCTCAGCCCCCCTGGGAGGCTTGTCGAGCACGTGAAAGTGTGCACGACCTTGATCTGTCTGATTTTTCCGCCCGCCGTGCGGGATGCGACCAGAAGGCTTCGAGGAATAGTTTCCTGAGTTTCTTGATGTTCACCGAGCTTACTGTTACTTTCACACTTAGCTAAGTAACCTTTGATACTGTGTGGTTATAACATAATAACCACATGTGTCTTTGTCTTCTCTGTCAAGGGTGAAAGATTGGAAGGGCTTTAACCGCTGGTAAAAGTGTCTTCTCACATCAACCACATCGCACCGAATATTATGTGAACCAGATGGCTATTTTCACCAAGCGGGTTGGGTACAGATTACAAGCAGACTATAAATTTGCCTGAGCTCTGCTGAGCGTGGTAGCCAAAAACATTATTCTGGGGGGGGGGGGGGGGCGCCTGGGTGGCTCCGTCGGTCACCAGTCCGACTTCAGCTCAGGTCGTGATCTCGCGGTTCATGGGTTCGAGCCCCGCGGCGGGCTCTGTGCTGACAGCTCGGAGCCTGGAGACTGCTTCAGATCTGTGTCTCCCTCTCTCTACCCTTCCCCCGCCTCATGCTCTCTCAAAACTAAATAAATGTTAAAAAAAAAAAAAAACACATTATTCTGGAAAGTGAAGTCTCCTCTGTTGATCCCTTTCCTAAAGTTCTACCTTCCCCAAGTGACCCATCAGCCCAGGCCACCTCCGCACCTGACTCCGGGCCCCATGCCGACCGCATGCCTCCTGGGCACCTTCTCAGGGGCCCCTCCCTTTCCAGAAGACAGCGGCACTCTTCGGGGGGGCCTCCTGTTCACACACCACATGCTCTGGGGTTGCTCCCTGGAGAATGTTAATTCAGACCGCGAGTTCCAAAACTGTGATTTGCAGAGCTCTGTGGATCTTGGCATTGTAAATTATAATCGTGGACATGTATGACATCTACTACATTTCCTGTGATCTAGTTATTTTATTCTGTGACATTTGTTTTTTTAAAACCTTTCCTCGGCGGCCCGGTGTATGACATATTCATTTCTCAGTGGAGACCATTGCGGTCTCTTGGTATATTTTCTCTTCTTATCAGCTCCAGTGACCTTTGACCCGCAGGTAGGACGAGGCCCAGTTTGTATATGACATCACTGGGTTGTTGGCATGCTCAGGCCCAAAGTGACAATGGAGTCTCCCCAGGCCTTGGGACTCCCTGAGGGGGTCAGAGCCTCCAGCACTGATTTGGAACCATTTTATATACGGGTCCTGATCTGGTTTCCGATTCAGATTAAGGGCAAAATAGCTTTAGAGTTAAAACTCCCTCTCATTGAGGTTCTCTGAAAGGTGGACTTTGACTCGTGGAACGTATAGATTGATCTGCTGTCTCGACAATCATTGACAAAGCATTTTGCAACCCTATTTTAAGGTCTTAGATTTGACATACAGTATTTTTTTTCTTTTTTGCTGCTTGATTGAGGTACAGTTGATATACATTATGCTATGCATGTGTCAAATGTACATTTTCATGAGTTTTTTTACATATATGAAACACCACCACAATCAAAGTTTTGATCACCCCCTTCCTCATTGTGAACAATTTTGAAATAAAGGATGTTAAGGGAGACTCTGGGTGGCTCATTCGGTTGAGTCTGACTCTTGATTTTGGCTCAGGTCATGACCTTGAGGTTGTGGAATTGAGCCCCATGTCGGGCTCTGCACGGACAGTGAGGAGCCTGTGTGGGATTCTCTCTCTCTTCCTCTCTCTCTCTCTCTCTCTCTGCCCTTGCCCTGCTCGTTCTCTCTCTCCCTCAAACATAAATAAATAAACATTTAAAAACTACAATAAAGGATGTCAAGATTATAAGGAAAGTAAAAATTCCCTCCCTTGGCAAAGCTCTTGTTTGTAAGGGACAAATCCAGTTTTTTCGTCTTTTCGATTTGGTTTATTTTTAAAATCCAAGCAATACTAGAAGGTCTAGATTTCAACACTACCAACAGGATAATACACGATTAATTCTACACTTTTTGGAATCCTGAATCTGCCATTTCAAAAAAGAATCCTGGAGTAGATCCCGGAACAGAGAAAAGACATTTACATGGAAACTGGTGAAATCCAAACAAAGTTTGGGGTTTAGGGGATATTAAGATACCAGTGTTGATTTCTGGGTTTTGACAAATGTCCTTGGTAATGTAAGAACCTCAGGAAAACTGAAACAGGGTGGGGAGCATACAGAACTCTCTGTACTATCTTTGTGCCTCGTCTGTAAATCTAAAATTGTCCAAAATATAAACTTTACAGACCAAAAAAAAAAAAAAAAAGACTAATGGCAATTAGATACTAAAGGAAAACATGTTTTATCGTAGGTGCTGTTTGTTTTTTAAGTCTGTTTGTTTGTTTGTTTATTCCTTTTGAGAAAGAGAGGGAGAGGGAGACGAAGCACAAGCAGGGGAGGGGCAGAGAGGGAGAGAGAGAGAATCCCAAGCAGGCTCTGTACTGGCCTGATGCAGGGCTCGAACCCACAAACTGTGAGACCCTGACCTGAGCCCAGATCAAGAGTAGGACGCTTAACCGACTGAGCCACCCAGACGCCACTTTAGGTGCTGTTTTACACAAAAGATTTTATTATACCTCCACAGGGCACCTGGGTGGCTCAGTAAGTTAAGCGTCTGACTTCAGCTCAGGTCATGATCTCGCTGTCCAGGAGTTCAAGCCCAGTGTTGGGCTCTGTGCTGACAGCTCGGAGCCTGGAGCCTGTTTGGGATTCTGTGTCCCCCTCTCTCTCTGCCCCACCCCTCCTTGTGCTCTGTCTCTCTCTGTCTTTCAAAAATGAAAAACATAAAAAAAAAAAGATTTTATTATACGTCCAAAAACTGAGCAAGCAACAGCTATTATATTGCAGTTTTTTGTGGGTTTTTTTGGTTGTTGTTGTTGTTGTTGTTGTTTTAAATAACAACAAAGCAGGGGCTCCTGAGTGGCTCTGTTGGTTGACCAATAGGTCCTGATTTCCACCCAGGTCATGATCTCATGGTTTGTGAGATCCAGCCCCCCACTGGCTCTGTGCCAACAGTGTGGTGCTTGCTAAGGATTCTCTTTCCCTCTCTCTCTGCCCCTCCCCACTCAAAAGAAATAAGTAAACATTAAAAAAAGAAAAGTAACAACAAAGCACATTTCACTTTCTAGTCATACTTTTCCCTCCTAGTTGGTATTACCATCATTTCTTATTCTTTTCCATTGTCCCCTGTGTGGTCCTTTACCTACCAACGACAAACCATTTCTAAAAGCAAGGTTGTGCAGAAGCTTTGCATTTTGATTCTTAGAAATGAGACCGATCTGCTTTCAAGTGAAGGACTAAAGAGGAATTTAATTCGCGGAATAGAAACAGTCTCTTCTGTTTTGCGTTTGCCGAGATGTCAATGTTGTTTCTTTGGAGGGTGGGAGGTGGGGGTGGGGAACGTTTGCAGAAAAAGGTCAAGAACAAGGGCCCTCCCTTCCCCTGGCCCCAGGCCGCACTGGGTGGAGCCACGTCCCTGAGTGGCAGGAGGCTGAAGGTAGTATCTAATTGCCATTGCCAGGAAGGATCTGGAGCCCAGGCTGATCCACCCCCTTCGAGTGGATTGATGAGCATCTCAGCTGTGCTCACAGCAGGTTCAATGCCTGAGGGCCCTTCCCCCGGTTCCTGGTCTTGGTCCAAACTCTAGCCAGCCCTGGAAAGTTGGACAGGTAACTGGACTTGATTTCATTGACGTAGCAAAAAAATGATTCGCTACCACAACTGTTCTCGCTGTTCTGATTTTGTAATAATCAGGGCAGGCTAAACATTCTCTATATAAGACCGTGCATGTGTCCTCAGACCTAGTTCTTTCTCTAGCTCTGGTGTTATCAATGCTGGTGATAAACCAAGTCTGATTTACACAAAGCATCTCATGTAGGAAATGTCTAGGACTCTTAGGTCTCTGATTCTCTTTGAGAAATGACAGCAAAGCTAGTGTGATAACTTTTGAAGATTAGATTCATTGCTAATTCAATGAATGGTGAAACTAAAGAAAAACAAAAACAAAAACCAAAAAAACTGATTCCATAGTTCTTGTTTCTGCGTATTGTGAAGTCAAAGCACGGGGGTGCCCACCTTTTTTAAAGGTACACTTTCTTGGGGTGCCTGAATGTCCCAGTCGGTTAAACGTCCAATTTCCGCTCAGGTCACGATCTCACAGTTCAGTGTGTGGGGGCAAGCCCTGCATCGGCTCCCCCCTGACAGTGTGGAAGGAAGCCTGCTTGGGATTCGCTCTCTTTCCCTCTCTCTCTGCCACTGCCCCACTAGCACTTTCTCTCTCTCTCTCTCTCTCTCAAGTAAATAAATAAACTTAAAAGAAAAGATACACCTTCTGCGGATGAAAACATGTATCTGGGTCAGGAAATGCAGCATATTTCCAGTAATCAGTTTTGCCCATTCGTCTGGCTTCCTTTTCAAATGACTTTTTGTTTCTTTGTTTTTTGGTTTGTAATGATTAAATTATTAAAGTATGGGGGGGGGGTGTTGAAGTTTAAATGTAGCTACAATGCTTTGTTCCAGGCTGTATCTAAAGCAATGCCTGGCACATAAGTGAGTGTTCAATAAATACTGGCTGAAAAAAATATTTGTTGAGGGGTAAAAAGTAAATGTATTCACCTCTTTCAATCCTTGGAGAAGTCAAATTTAGGTGTTGGATGTATTTCCTAGAATAACCTTCATTTGAGTCAAAGTGCTTTAGGACTGACTCACTTTTTAAAAACATTTTTTTCATGTTTATTTGTTTTTGAGAGAGAGCATGGGCAGGGGAGGGGCAGAGAGAGAGGGAGACACAGAATTGGAAGCAGGCTCCAGGCTCCCAGCTGTCAGCACAGAGCCCGACACAGGGCTTGAACTCATGGACTGCAGGATCATGACCTGAGCTGAAGTCGGACGTTTAACCGACGGAGCCACCCAGCCGCCCCAGGACTAAAGCAATATGAGTGACGTCCGTTTGAGAAACAAAGAGTGTCTCTGGGTCTGAGATGGTCCAGGGAGGTTCTGGGGCTTCCTCTGCATAGATCCCCCTGTACCACTTGCAGGGGTGAGTGAGGAAGTATTTGCAGCTCTCCCCAGGGTCCTGGGTATTTATTTGACTGGGACAATGCCAGCAGGTGACAGTGCCCTCCCGACTGCATGTCTGGGGAAGGTCAAGGCAGGGCAGGAGGCTCCCCCAAGTCAGGGGTGGGGATGGAACTCCCTCAGGCAGGTCAGAAGAAACTGCCCCGTGGTGAACACTTCCCAAATCCCTCCATCCAGGGCTTCCCTCGATCTAGTGACTTTAAAAAGCTGTGTGAGTCAGTACTTCTTGGGCACAGCCAAAGGGCCACCTCAGTTCCTGCCAGGGCTTCCCCACTTTCCACACGGAGGGCCCAGTCCAGTCACCTCGGGACCTAACACTAGCACCAGTACAGAAGAGAGAGAGAGAGAAGGGCTCCTACAGAATCCACGACTGCAGACCCAAGGAGAGCGTCCCGGGACAGAATCCAGTCTGACTCATCAACCTCTCAGTAGCACATCCAGCATGGTCTGAGATACGAGATGCTGCGTTCGTTGGGTGGCCTTGGTGTCCTCTGTTACTTCCATTAAAATGCAAACTCCACAAGTTTCTTGTGTTCAAAACAGGGCCCAGTGTGGAGTAGAAGCTCAATAAACATGTGTTAAATGAACCAGAGAGGGAAGAAAAGAAGGAAGGAAGGGAGGAAGGAAGGAAGGAAGGGAGGGAGGAAGGGAGGGAGGAAGGGAGGAAGGGAGGGAGGGAGGAAGGAAGGAAGGGAGGGAGGAAGGGAGGGAGGGAGGGAGGGAGGGAGGGAGGAAGGGAGGAAGGAAGGGAGGGAGGGAGGAAGGGAGG
>NW_024412403.1:11947571-11952495 GCF_014898765.1 Herpailurus yagouaroundi | reverse complement strand
GAGGGAGGGAGGGAGGGAGGGAGGAAGGAAGGGTGGAGAGGGAGGGAGGGAGGAAGGGTGTGAACTGAAAACAACCTGTGCTTTCTGAACATGGTTTGCTACCCCTGGGCTCTTTCTGTTCTTGCCTTCACCAACAAATTGTACCTAAATGAATTTGTGTTTGTTTTGTTTTGATTAGTTTTCTAGGGACACCCAGTAAGTCACATAACTATGATGTCTGAGGTTTCAAAGGAAAGATGGAAGTTCATGTTCACGATAACGTAAGACTACGAGAGAAGGGAAATTCACAAGGCATTTTACACCCATGAAATGGGTGATGTCTGTGACTTTGCATGGCTCGACACGGAGAAAGTCAGCCAACCCAGGGCTTAAGCTTGAGGATTGCTAAAGAATGAACATGACGTAGCTGGCATCTTTTTTTCCCCCGGGGCCCAAGTCGTATTCTGGGCTTTGCAAAGTCAAGACAGCGTCTGTAGCATATCCTGCAACTATAGGCGGCCTGATTTTTACACAGTCGTGAAACATAAGCACGTGAGAAACAAGGTCCCCCCCCTCCCCCGCTAGCCCAGCCTGACTGTGGTTTCTACAATCTTCTCAAAAACGGAAGTAACGCTGCCCCCTTGCCGTTTACTGCTCCTCAAGAATTTAGGAGTTTCAAGGCGTGAGCTGTAGTTGTTTCTGGGTCGTAAGATTATGGGGGAATTTTTTTCCTCCGCTTTGTTACTTTTCTGTCTTTTAGGTTCACCACAACGAGCATATACTGTTACAATAGCAAGGACAAAAGCAATAATGGAAGCTGGCCCCTTTTTCCATTCCATTGCAAGTTAGCCCACGTACAACCAGTACGATAGTAGTCATCGTCTAGAGCAGAAGTCAGACGTGAAGCAAAATGAGAGTGCTTTTCACTGCCTTTTTTTTAATCTTAATGTTTATTTATTTTTGAGAGACAGAGCGCGAGTGGGGGAGGGGCAGAGAGAGAGAGAGGGAGACACAGAATCCGAAGCAGGCTCCGGGCTCTGAGCTGTCAGCACAGAGCCCGACGCGGGGCTCGAACCCACAAACTGTGAGATCGTGACCTGAGCTGAAGTCGGACGCTCAACCGACTGAGCCACCCAGGCGCCCCTCACTGCCTTTCGTAATGCACCTTTGGACATTAAGAAGTCTGGTTTGTATTTTGATTGCTAGGAAGCTGAGTTTAGTCAATGTGGACTTTTGGACCACATGTGGACATACTGCCTCCCCGCCACAGCACATTCTCTGTCTTCACGTCCTACACTCATACTTTTGCCCTAGACCTATCATTTCTTATCTAATATTTTGTACCATGTATGCTTTTTTATTTACAAATCTTTACGTTACGAAAAACATGCATTAAGGGGCATCCGGGTGGCTCAGTTGGTTAAGCATCTGACTTTGGCCTAGGTCATAATCTCACCATTCTGGAGTTCAAGCCCTGCATCGGGGTCTGTGCTGACAGCTCAGAACCTGGAGCCTGCTTCGGATTCTGTCTCCCTGTCTCTCTGCCCCTCCTCCACTCGTGATCTGTCTCTGTCTCTCTCAAAAATAAACAAACATAAGAAAGAAGGAAAGAAAGAAAGAAAGAAAGAAAGAAAGAAGGAAGGAAGGAAGGAAGGAAGGAAGGAAAGAAAAAGATGTATTAAGGAGAAAACAGCCAGGGGCACCTGGGTGTCTCAGTCGGTTAAGCATCCAACTTTGGATCGGGGCATGATCTCACTGTTTGTGGGTTCGAGCCCCGCATCAGATTCGCTGCTGTCAGCACAGAGTCTGCTTCAGATTCTTTGTCCCACTCTCTCTGCTCCTACCCCACCCCCCTCAAAAATAAATAAACATTTAGGGGCGCCTGGGTGGCGCAGTCGGTTAAGCGTCCGACTTCAGCCAGGTCACGATCTCGCGGTCCGTGAGTTCGAGCCCCGCGTCGGGCTCTGGGCTGATGGCTCAGAGCCTGGAGCCTGTTTCTGATTCTGTGTCTCCCTCTCTCTCTGCCCCTCCCCCGTTCATGCTCTGTCTCTCTCTGTCCCAAAAATAAATAAACGTTGAAAAAAAACATTTAAAAAAGGAGGAAAGAAACAACCATACAGTATATTTATTATTGTGAGCTGCCTTGGAATTCCAGAGAATGAGGTACAGCATTTTTTGTTTTTTTGGTTTTTTTGGTTTTTTTACTGAGAAGTGGGACTTGGCTGATGTTTCGTAGGTATTTCCCAAGCTAAGCCAGTGTGTTGATTCCGGTGATCGGCATTATTACATCAGCCTCTTCTAGAAGTTTCAACTTTGGCATGAGTCTCTTCAAGGGAAATGTATACCCACAAAGAATTGTCTGTGGAGGGGAAGGAAGTCAATGAAGAAACTTGCTGTTGCAGATAATTCTTCCTCTTCACTGCTGTAAGATATTAGAATAGATGTTAATCTCTGCCCCTGGTTCCCGGCATAGAGTTCCTGAAACCATTGTAATTTCCTGGGTGATGGCAGTGTCTTTTGTTCTCATGAGGTGACTCTGAGTGGGCTTGGGGATGGCCCCTGGATGAGAGCTGGTCACCAGAAAGAACACGCCATGATTGGAAGCTTGGAATTTTCTCTCAAGAAGGGAGAAGGGCTGAGACATTAACTCCAGAGTTCATTATTGATCGTGCCTACATGAGGAAGCCTCCATAAAAAATCCCAATAATATAGTATCGGGAGAGCTTCCGGGTTGGTGAACGCATCCACGTGGTGGGAGGGTGACACCCCAGCTCCACTGGGGCTGAAGCTTCTGGATTGGGACCCTCCCAGACCTCTCCCCATGTACCTTTTCATTTGGCTGTTCATCTGTTTCCCTGACCGTATCCTTCAATGAGCTGCTAAGTGTGAGAAGGTGTTTCCCAGAGTTTTGAAGGCCCTTCTAGCAAATGAATCAAACCTGAGGAGGGGGTCATGGGACCTTGGATTTGTAGCCCAGTCAGACAACAGTTGTGGCTCACCTGGGGACCTGCTCTCTACAAGTGACATCTGAAATAGGGTGGGAGCGGTCTTGTGGGACGGAGCCCTGACTCTGTGGGATCTGACAATGTCTCCAGGTTGATAAAGTCAGAAGGGAGTCAAATTGTAGGACACCCAGCCGGTGTCACGGAGAATTTCTTGGCATGGGGAAAACCACACACACCTTTGGTGACCAGAAGTGTCAGAAGTGTTGTGAACGTGGCAGTTGTATGAGAACAAGGAAGACACACAGGAGAAAATCATAGAGGGAAGAATGCGATTATTCCTACACACCTACCAGTGGACCTACGGGCTGGCCAGCACTGCCCAGGTCATGGCCCAGCCAGCGCTTGTTTGCAAACGGAAAGTTGTAGCCTTGGGGCTCCTGGGTGACTCAGTCAGTTAAGCGTCCGACTTCGGCTCAGGTCATGATCTCACGGTTCGCAAGTTCGAGCCCCGCATCGGGCTCTGCGCCGACAGCTCGGAGCCTGGAGCCTGCTTTGCGTCCTGTGTCTCCCTCTCTTCTCTGCCCCTCCCCGCTCTGTCTCTCTCTGTCTTTCAAAAATAAATAAACATTAAAAATTAAAAAAAAAATAAATGCTTTTAACTTGTAGAATATGTACCATAAAATTCTCTTGATTGTATGATTTCCCTCATGAAACATCACGAACTGGGGTCTGAAGGGAATTCTTGTTGGTTCTTGTGCGGTGAACAGTTTCATGATTTCTGGTCCGGAAAAGGTATGACGTGGTAGCTTGGCTTGGGCTAAGTAACATGGCTGGAAGGGAGGCTGGGAATTTGCATTTCCTGGAAGGTTGAGTATTCACAGGGCTGAACATTACCCAGATATACCAAGGGCATTCAAAAGGTCGAGTCAGAAAACAAGAGACACGTATGTTGGTTAGGAGGAGGGAGGGATATGGCTTAGGCCAACGTCTCAATAAATCGTGCCTATTCTTATCAGTGTGAGCACAACTCCCAGTTAACTGCTGGTGCTTGTCGTGACTCATCAGATGCCTCATGTGAGGCCTCCTGGCTGCACTCAGCTTATTTATGGCAGTCACCTCCTAGTCTGAGCCTGCTGGTGACCTACGCTCGTGTCCAACCTGCCAGGTTTTTCCTGGAAGTCCAGGACCCCGATGGCAAATTTATTTATTTATTTATTTATTTTAATTTTTTTTTTCAACATTTTTATTTATTTTGGGGACAGAGAGAGACAGAGCATGAACGGGGGAGGGGCAGAGAGAGAGGGAGACACAGAATTGGAAACAGGCTCCAAGCTCCGAGCCACCAGCCCAGAGCCCGAGGCGGGGCTCGAACTCACAGACCTCAAGATCGAGACCTGGCTGAAGTCGGACGCTTAACTGACTGCGCCACCCAGGCGCCCCCCCCCCCCTTGGCAAATTTAAATACAAAAGGTTACTGATACAATCTTAATCCCTCTGGAAAACAGGGAGAGGTTTGAGTTTCTCTAAATTTCAAAACGGAAGAAGGTTCATTACACAAACCCTGGCCTGGAACCCATGAAGAAATCTCCAACCCACCCCTTCCAGTTCCCACTGGAACCTTCCCAAAGCCCTGGGCCCTAACCCTGGAGTCATTGGGGCTTTTTCAGGGGACTCACCAGGGTCAGGGATATTAGAGCATTGGCATGCACCTAAAAAGAGGAGTATCTTCTCTTTTTGAAAAGGTTAAAAGGAGGGGCGCCTGGGTGGCTCAGTCGGTTAAACGTTTGATTCTTAATTTTGGCTCGGGTCATGATCTCACGGTTTCGTGAGTTCCAGACCCACATTGGGCTCTGTGCTGATAGCATGGATCCTGCTTGGGACCCTTCGTTTCTCTTTGCCCTTCCCTCCACTTGCATTCTCTCTGTCTCTTAAAATAAATAAATTAAAACTTAAAAAGAAAGAAAGAAAGAAAGAAAGAAAGAAAGAAAGAAAGAAAGAAA
>NW_024412403.1:11941905-11947561 GCF_014898765.1 Herpailurus yagouaroundi | reverse complement strand
AAAGAAAGAAAGAAAGAAAGAAAGAAAGAAAGAAAGAAAGAAAGAAAGAAAAGGTTAAAAAGAGCCATAAACGGGCACCCGGGTAGTGCAGTCAGCTGAGTGTGTCTGACTCTTATCTCAGCTCAGATCTTTATCTTGAGATCATGAGTTCAAGCCACAAGTAGGGCTCCATGCTGGGCATGAAGCCTACTTAAAACAAAAAACAAAACAAAACAAAAAAACCCGGGAGGGGCACCTGGGTGGCTCGCTTGGTTAAGTATCTGACTCTTGATTTCTGCTCAGGTCATGATCTCACAGTTTTGTGAGTTCGAACCCCACTTTGGGCTCTGGGCTGACCCTGCCGAGCCTGCTTGGGATTCTTTCTCTCCCTCCCTCTCTCTGCCCCTCCCCTGCTCATGTTCTCTCTGTCTGTCTCAAAATAAACTTTAAAAAAATTATTTAAAAAAAAAAAAAGGAAGTGAAAAATTTCCTCCTCTCTGCCTACTCTCTCTTCTCTTGGCCAAATTTCTAGATATTACCCATTCCGTTTTACAGAGGCATGGAATGCATAATGTACTTTGTGACAGCTATTCTTGCAAGGGTCCCTCAGAAAAGGCAGTAAAGGAGAAAAGAATGTGCATTTTCAGAATGAGGTTTTATGGGGCCCCATGGGAAGGGGGAGCCAGAAATGCAAGTTTGCAGGAAGAGGAAAGGGGACCCCGTGACGGACACAGTGAGAAGATAGGCTCCAGTCACTAGACCCTTGAGGTAAATTTGTCCTTTTACTTCTATGCCAATCCCTCTGACCTTGCTGTTGGCATTTCTTAGAACAGAGGACTCCTAGCGACAAATCAAGGCCCCATTTAGCCATGCTCAGGGCCTACTCTGTGCTCAGAACTCTTGCTGCTCTGTCTGAATCTATGGGGGGACACTCACCCCCCTGCACGTTGGAGGCAACCATCTCAGCGAAGGTCAAGGCTCACACGAGCTGGTAAGGAACAGAAGAAGGTGGGAGGGAGGGGCAACAAAGCTCTCAGCAAGTGTGAGTTCCAGCAAGAGATCGAGTTTTAGAATTTGGGGTACAGGCGGTGGGGGGAAGAGGTGAGAGGCGAAGGAAGGGGGGCAGGTGGCGTCAGATGAGAAGGAGTGCGTGGGCACCCTCAGGAAGTATATCATCAAAGACGCACGGATGGACGAGCAGGGCCTTGTCGGGCGGGGAGCCGCAGAAAGCATGATCAGGCAGCCAGAGCCAGGCCTGGTGACAGGTGGACTGACATGGCAGGTGAGCAGTTTGGCGTGAGGTACAAGGGGCTTTGAAGCTAAGCAGGACGGGCCAAGAGCCCTCCCACCACCTGGTGGCTGTGCGACTTGGGGGTATGATCAGTCAGGTTTGGGTCGGCGAAACAGAAGCACCGTGTGTGTGTGTGTGTGTGTGTGTGTGTGTGTGTGTGTGTGTGTGTTTGAGAGAGAGAGAGAGAGAGAAGGGTTGGACCCTGGGCTATTGCCGGAGTCAACTACACAGTCTAGATGGGACTGGTTTTCCAGTGTCTAGGGCCGGAGGCTGCAGCTCTGAGTGCAAGTGGTCAGGAAGAGAAGGCCAGACGGCACCAAGGACGAGCCGGAAGCTGAGGCTGAGCTGGGACCACCATCAGCCCGTCTCTCACCAGCTCCAAGCCTCCAGCATGGATGACAGCACGGGTGTCCTGCTAGAAAAGCTGGCGCCCTTTGTCGGGCAGCTAACACGCGCCCGCGTCTCCCAGGAGACGGGGAGGCTGTAGCAGCTGATCCAGCAGGAGCTGGAAGAGTCTTGGGCTGGGGCCACAGCCATCCAGGATGCCGGCGGAGAAGCCACAATGCTACGAATTGCAACAACGCCTCGCGCCCCGCCCCAGCCTCCTGAGAGTGAAGGAATATGGCTGAAGCTTCCAAATCTTGTATGAAAACATCCTTCTCTTCCCCACACCAACTGGAAACTATGCAGGAAGGGGAATTCGAGGAAATGCAGTTACCCCTTAGCTACACTGACGCCATGCAAATCCACCAAGTGGATTTGCCCAAGTAAGGGCGAGTTACTTAATTCCCTGGGCCTCAGTCTCCTCATCTGTGAAATGGCAGTCGTAACCCCCTTAACCATGATGACTGAGTGATACAATGCATGGAGAAGCCCCCGGGGCCATCAACCAGTGTTGGCTCCTTTCTGCCCCCCCTCAGCTACCCTCCTGAGGGAGGTAGGGGGAGCACCTCCAGATTATTAGCGTAAGGAAAACGCTTCGGGAAGATTAGCTGGTTAGGGGGTAGCAAGTTAATGGAAAGGGAAGGAGGAATTTGGGTTTTGTAAGGCTGAAGGTTTATATAGTATTATCAATTCTATTATTTGTATTTGCACATTTATATTTATTTACGTAATGATGTATGTATTAATATATTATTTATATGTCAATCATTATATTAATTGTATATTGTGTATTAAAGCATACACAACTAAGAATATAAAATTAGGGGCGCATGGGTGGCGCAGTCGGTTAAGCGTCCGACTTCAACCAGGTCACGATCTCAACGGTCCGTGATTTCGAGCCCCGCGTCGGGCTCTGGGCTGATGGCTCAGAGCCTGGAGCCTGTTTCCGATTCTGTGTCTCCCTCTCTCTCTGCCCCTCGCCCGTTCATGCTCTGTCTCTCTCTGTCCCAAAAATAAATAAACGTTGAAAAAAAAAATTAAAAAAAAAAAGAAAAAAGAATATAAAATTAGATACAAAAATATTTACATACACTGAGAAAATAAATCACAAGTTACAGATTTCTTTTTTTTTTTTAATTTTTTTTTTAACGTTTATTTATTTTCGAGACAGGGAGAGACAGAGCATGAACTGGGGAGGGTCAGAGAGAGGGAGACACAGAACCTGAAACAGGCTCCAGGCTCCGAGCTGTCAGCACAGAGCCCGATGCGGGGCTCGAACTCACGGACCGTGAGCTCATGACCTGAGCCGAAGTCGGCCGCTTAACCGACTGAGCCACCCAGGCGCCCTAGAAATGTTTCTTTTGACAATTTGTTGTTGATATATACCATCAAGACACTTCTGAAAACACACACACAAGCTAGAGCCGCCCCAGCACCGCCCTCCTGGAGAAGTACGTTAAAGAAGTCAAAGAGGGAAGAGACAGGTCATAACCATTGTGGTTAAAAGCTCTTACTTTGCAGACTTCAGAGGAACATATGACCATGTGAACACAGAGCTGGCAGCCCCTTCCAGGACCGTGGAAGAGAGTTGTGCAAGGGAGGGCCCCTAGGGGTTCAGCTTTTGGTCCTTTCGCAGTAAACACGCCTCCAGAAGGGAGAAGCTGCAGAAAGGAACCCACGTCCCTGTCATGTGCCATGACCGAGGAACTGCATGATGCTGTGGGGGCTATCCATGGAACCGGACAAAGGGCGGTGGATGCTTGGACATCTTCCACAAGAAATGCCAACAGGATTGGCTTCACGTTCTCTTAGGTGGAAAATCTCTGTGGAAGTCAGAGTCATCCAGCAATGACCTCAAAAGTAAAAGTCTTCCAGCCAGGAGGAACAAGAAATGGGAAATGCCACCCGCTGAGAACTGGCCTTTGCAAGACATCTGCTTGGCAGTTACTTGTGTTGGGGATATTGTGTGCTTAAGGTGTCAGCAGAGTGGACCGCTACGCAGCAAACTGGGCATGCTCCTTTTAGTACTCTGACAAGGACTTCTGGAAGGAAAATGTAAACCCTCTAAGTTTTAGCAGGGAAGAGCTTTGGAGAGAGATTCTCCAGCTGGGAAGAAACAAGTATTCTCTTACGGGGGGGGGGGGGGGGGGGGGGGGGGAGGGGGGGACTTACTATCCTCCCCCCATCCCCCCACCCCCAAAGACCATTGTCACTGCCTCTGAAAACATCTACATCCAAGTAGATCACAAGCGCTCCCTGGCCTGGGCTGAGACAGGTGCACATTTGTCCCTTCCTTTATGATTTTTTTTCTCTTGATTATAAAAGTGAAATATGCCCTTGCAGGGGGGATTATAAAAAAAGAAAACTATTACCATTCATAATCCTGCTACCTATGATATGTTAGTATTTTGGCATATTTCCTCCAATCATTTTTTTTAAAGTTTATTTATTTTGAGAGAGAGAGCATGCATGCACATGCAAGCAAGCAGAGGAAGGAGAGAGAGAGAGAGAGAGAGAGAGAGAGAGAGAGAGAGAGAGAGAGTGTTCCAAGCAGACTCCTCGCTGTGGCAGAGAGAGCCGGACTGGGGGATCGATCTAGGGAACCATGAGATCGTGGCCTGAGCCCAAATCAAGAGTTGGAGTCTGTTAACAGACTGAGCCACCCAGGGCCCCTCCAATCATTTCAACACATCACTTGGACAGGGATTCTGATTTACACGCTGCTTTTTTCAGTTCACATATAAACATGTCTCTGTGCCTTGAGAAACTCACTCAAAGCATCATTCAGATAACTGCTAGATATTTTCTGACATATTTTCACAACAGTGACCAATTTCAAGAGTTCTACAAAAAAGGAAACAAAAATGCAAGAAGTTGAGGTCTCCCTGCTTGCTCAGTCAGTGGAGCCTGTGACCCTTAATCTCGGGGTTGTAAATACTAGCCCTGCGTTGGGTGCAGAGATTACTTAAAAAAAATTTTTTTTCTTAAAGTAAATAAAATAAACTGTAGGAAGTCCCGAGGTAAAGCCCTATGTTGCCGAATACTATGCGGCCAAGGAGCCCAGCAGACTCCTAACTGGGCCTTGGTGACGCTGTTCTTTTTTTTTTTTTTTTTTTCAACGTTTTTATTTATTTTTGGGACAGAGAGAGACAGAGCATGAACGGGGGAGGGGCAGAGAGAGAGGGAGACACAGAATCGGAAACAGGCTCCAGGCTCTGAGCCATCAGCCCAGAGCCCGACGCGGGGCTCGAACTCACGGACCGCGAGATCGTGACCTGGCTGAAGTCGGACGCTTAACCGACTGCGCTACCCAGGCGCCCCGGTGACGCTGTTCTTTAATTCTTGATGTCCCCCACTCATTCTCTTCTTCGCCCCTTTCCTTCCATGCGCAGCTGGGTTTAAAGCCCATCGTGGGAGAACCAAGATGACCCAGATCCTTCCAGCTGGCAGAACCGGAGGGCGGCCGAGGCTGGGACAGGAGGCCTCCCCACCTGCCCCGCCGCACCCCACTGCGCTCCCCCAGCTCGAGAAGTGACTTCCTCATACACTCGGCAGCCCAGACCGGGGCCTAAACCCACGCACCATCCTGAAACGTGGGACGTTTCTCGCTTTCCCTCCGCCTTGCTCTGTGCCCGCTGTTCCCCTGAACCCCACACTTTCCTTCACCCAAGGCCGTTTCCAGCCACCACAGCCTTAAGCCGGTTTTCAAATAAGGATTGAAAGCTTAGTGTGTACTTTAGAGGCTCAGAAGGCAGCATTTAAACTGAAGGGGGGAATCGCGTGCCCCCACGCAGGTGGGAGCGTCAGGAGAAGAGAGAATGGGGGCGGGAGGGAGGGGTGGCGGTGGGGGCGGGGGGCTGGGGGGGGGGGGGGGGCGGGAGGAGGCGAGGCTCAGCACGCGGCCCACCCCGGGCCTTGGGGTTCCGAGGTCTCCCCAGAGGGGTCGCAAGCGCCGGAAGGTGGGCGACCGGCGGGGGCTCGGGGTCCCAGCAGCGCGCGGGG
>NW_024412403.1:11924473-11936905 GCF_014898765.1 Herpailurus yagouaroundi | reverse complement strand
GTGGCAATCGGAGCGCTGCCGCGAGTGGGCGGGTTCCGCGAGGAGCCCAGGGTGGGTGGGGGTCCGCGGGGGTGCCCCCGATCGGGGGAGTTCTCCGGGCAGCGCGGGTTGGGTGGGCGTCCGCAGGGTGCCCGGAGCCGGTGAGCGATCCACGGGGAGCCCGCAGTGGACCGGCGGTTGCGCGAAGCCCCGACGCGGGTGTGGGGAGGGCGGCGGGGAATTCCGGGCAGTCCCTCCCGGCGTCCTGGCCCCGGGTCATCCCTTCCGGGCAGGAGACACCCCGTTCCTGCGGGAAACTGGATACCCGGCCGCTCCTCTTCCCCCGCCTCCGCTCCGCGGCTCGGTGCAACCCGGTGCAGCCGGCGTCTCCGAATTTCTCAGCGCGAACAAAGGACAACGGGATCCAGGGCTTGGGACAGGGCTGCGTCTGCCGGCCCCACAGAGCCTTCACCCTGGCCTTGGCCGGCGTGCCCTCCCCAGGGGCCCGAGTTAGAAGCGGGGCCCGGGCAGGCCTTCCTTCCTTGCAGCTGCGTGCGGCGGCGGCCGGCCCCAGGCCGGGACCTCCGTGTTGGAGATGTGACTCAGTCTGACCGTGGCTGGGGTGTGTTTGACTGTGGGTGTGAGATCCAGATGGTCATTTCCCCAGGGTCGGATAGATGGGGGAGCGGCGCTCAGGGCAGGACCCAGAAATGGCCGGACCCCCAGTTGTGTTGGCGGCAGGGAGTCCACGGAACCAGATTTTTAATCCCAGCTCAGCTCGCATCCAGATAGCCCCGTCCTTGGGTCAACCTCCTTCCTACCTCTGACACTAACTGATCATACTTATGAGCCAAATATAAATGCTAAAAGACAAGAAGACCTCGGGGAGGAAGAAGTAAATCTGCCTAGGAGATTTATTCTGTGTGGATGCGTATGTGTTTGTGTTTCGCTGGGTTCTTTCCCAGGGAGAGACTATCATGGGCTGGGGCTCTAGAATTTAGAAATGTCCTCCCTTGTGAAGCTCGGGGTGTGGGTTCGGGTTGTTGCTGTTGTTTTCTGCCAGCATCACTTAGGCCCTGAAATTCCAGAACTCCTTGATGAGAGAAGCCTCCCACAGGAGGGGGTGAGCTCCGGCTACCAGGCCGTTTTCCTAGGAGAGTCAGACAGATGGGTTTGAATCCTGACTCCGCCCCTCCTCAGCTTCAAGTGTTGAGCAATCTGCGTGCAGCTCTCCCTGGGCTTCCTTCAGACAGGACGTGGGCTTTGGCAAAATGTTGGGGATTGCCTGAGCTGGGTAATGGGCAAGCGGTAGCTGTGGTTACTTAATACCGGTGCCACAGCTCAGGAGTGGTGGTCGGTGTGGCATTTGTGACTTGTCTGCCACGAGTCCAGGGGTGGAGGGGTGGAGAGAAGTACATAGGAACTTTGCAGTTGGATGTTGCCCCGACGCCCGAGGCCATGCCCATCTTTCTAGTAATGATCTCTCGTTTGTATTCTACCAGAGTTTGGGTCCGTGCGATGCGTCAGAAAACTTCATCGTAGATCCTTTGAAAAATAGTGCCGTGCGATACTCATCTGTTCTGTGACTACCTGAAAGGTTTTCATAGCAAACTATGAAAAAACTAGGATATTTTTAGAGAAACTCTGTGTTAGTCAAAGCACAAAGTGACACTGTTAACAGTGGTTATACAGTAAATGGGTAATAGAAACATTTCCATACTTTTCCATAAGTCACAAGTGTCTTTCAGTAATCATGGAATTGTTTTTATGGTCAGAGAAAAAAAATATATGAAGGTATTGGAAACAAATTTTTTGTTTATTTTTTATTTTTTTTAATAAAAAAAAATTTTTTTAACGTTTATTCATTTTTGAGAGACAGAGCATGAGCGGGGAAGAGAGAGGGAGACACAGAATCTGAAGCAGGCTCCAGGCTCTGAGCCGTCAGCACAGAGCCGGACGCGGGGCTCGAACTCCCGAACCGTGAGATCATGACCTGAGCCGAAGTCGGACGCTCAACCGACTGAGCCACCCAGGCGCCCCAGGAAACAAATTTTTTAAAAGGGGAAGACTTATAAATATATCTGTCTCTTAGAGTTGTTATAAAGATAACACGTGAAGTATTGGACCTGACCTACATTGTAGTGTAAGGGAAGGAAACATTTCCTTTCTTGCCTTCTGGGTTTTTCAACCGGTCTAATAATTAAGTTGACATGAGACACAGTAACAGGGGAAAAACAGATTTAATTTGTACCTACAGGAGCTTATAAAAATACGAGACTCAAAGAAGTGACCAAAGCAGGCAGCTTTCATACTTCTTAGCTCGGGAAACAATTATTTGTGGAGATTTGACAAAACGAGGGGGTTTGAACTGGGGGTAATAAATTCACAAAGTTAACAAAGTTCATTTATACAGCCTTCTCAGCCTGAAATTCCCCGGCAATAAAGATGCCCTTCCCTCCTGGTATGGGAAGATAGGAAGGATACGGGAGAGATAATATTTCTTGCTTGTAAGGGAATAAAAGAAAGTCAGAATGTCCTAAAATTACACCGACTGTTTCTTACGTGACTTTAGTTCAAAATAATCAACATGCCAAAGTGGCAAGTTTGGGGGTGGCGTCTTTTGTTCCCCTCAGTAGTAATGCATTAAGTGGTGGCCCTTTGCTTTAGCTAAAAAATTAGTCGAGTGCACCAAAGTGCCGTAAGTCAACTGACTACCTAGTCATTTACCTAAATGTTGAGGAGTTGAGGCTTCTCTTTGTATTGTACCCGCTGCTTAGTTTTCCAGTAGATTGGAAATGGACTTGTGCCACAGAATTTCATTGCCACGATTTGCTGATTTGACCAAAGCTTCTAATGCGCTTAGAGACCGCTGAGAAAGACCGTAAACGCCCAACATCGTGAAAAGCATTGCAAATGAACGTCATTGAGTAACTCCTGTTTGCTTATAGTCTCAGCAGTTGAAAGTAAGTAGCTGGCAGGTTTTGGGGCAAACTATAAACGAATAGTAGTAGTCGCCATGTATTGGGCCAATCTTCTAGGTCAGACAAGGTTGTAAGTGTCGTACGTACATTATCTGACTTTATTCTCTCCGCCATTCTTTTCAAGAAGGTAGTAGCCCCATTTACTCTCAGGGAAACAAAACCATCCTTTATAGGAAGAGACAAATGGCTAGGTAAATTAGCTGATGTCCGGTATTTACTAACAAGAGCGACTTCTCAGTTATGGCTGAGGATTCAGGGGATTTTTTTTTTTTAATGTTTATTCATTAATTTTGAGAGATAGAAAGCATGAGTGGAGAATTCAGGGAGTTTTTAAAAAATGTTTATTTATTAATTTTGAGAGAGAGAGAGTATGAGTGGGCGAGGGGCCGAGAGAGAGAGAGACACCCAAGCAGGCTCCGTGCTGTCAGCACAGAGCCCGAGGTGGGGCTCCATCCGTCAAACCTTGAGATCATGACCTGAGCCGAAATCAGGAGTCAGATGCTCACCCGACTGAGCCACCCAGGTGCCCCAGGGAATGTTTTTTTTGACTTCTTCTCCCCTGCAAGGTGTCAGAGGTAGGATCGTTGATGTTCGTCATAATGCTGCATCCATGGAGAAAGATCCTGAAGGGTCTTTGGTTGTCAAGATTAAATGATTAATTTTAATGTTAATTATACTTTATTTTATTACCTGTGTGTGATGTGTGTTAATCAAACTGTGCTTTTGAGACCAGGAGCGCCTATTCTGAAATATGTATAAAGCCTCCTGGGTGGGTCTAGCTAGGGTGGACCAGAGGTGGTGGGTGAGGGCAGGAAGGTGGCATAGGAGGAGGCCGTGGTCGTGAGGCACAGAGGACACACTTCCCACAGGTGACACCTACGTTATGTCTTCTTCCCACTAGTCGTTTATGAGCGGTTGCCCCAGAGGTCACGGAGAGAAAAGGTAGAGTGGGGAGCACTGTACCCCCTACTCTTACTGTGAACTTTTATCTCGTAGGAGCTGGGCTGTCATTAAAGCCCTGATGTCCACCTGCAGTGACTGAATTAGTTCCTGTCGTTGTCACAAATCGCCAGCAACGAAGTGCCTTAAAACAACACCAGGGTGTTATCTGGAGGTCAGACGCAGGTTCTGACTGGGCTAAAATCAAGGTGTCAGCAGGGATGCGTTCCTTTCTGGAGGTTCTGGGGGAAGAATCCCTTCCTTGCCCTCTCCAGCTTCTAGAAGACACACCGTTGTGGTCCACCTGGATCTCTCAGGAGAATCTCCCTCTTTGAGGGTCTTTTGTGTAGGGACCTGAATTCCATCTGTAGCCCCAGTTCCCCTGTGCCACGTAACCCCATATATTTGCAGGACACAGACGTCTTTGGGGGCTGGGTTCTGCCTCCATCAGGCTCAGACCATTGGATATGGTGCTCAGCCCGGGGCCTGAATCAGTCACGTCTTACAAATTATATACTTAGGGTCTGCTTTGCCTTTCACTCGTGGTCCTGCATTTGCCCCTCACTACGAGTCTGGGAGAGACAGCACCGTCTCACTCTTCACGAGGAAACCGAGGCTCAGGTGGGGCCTTGGCAGGATCTGTGGCTGTGGGGGATAGGATCAGAATTCCAGCCCAAGCCCTTTGTCCATAAATTCTGTTCTCCTCCCACCGAGCCTTCACCCGACACCCTGGACAGCAGGTGCTATGACCCTAAATACACTGACCCTTTGGAGCCAAGCAGATAAGTCATGGCTCAGAGGTGGCCACCCACTCCCGGCCACAGCAGAGACCACACAGAAAAGGGAAGACCGAGCATAAGGTGAGGAAGGAAGAAGGGAACCGAAGTTTTGCATGGTGTTCGAGTGGATGCGATGCCGAGGACGAGACATGGGTTATGTTGTCTCTGAAGGAGAGCACGCTGCTGGGCTGTAGGCTACTCAAGGCCCATGTCCTGAGTGCCTGCTCCTCCAGGAGGTGGGGATAAAACAGTCCCCAAGTCCGACAACACCCAGCCTTCCTGGAGCTCCCCACTCTCGCACCTTGGGGAGACTGTCGATAAACTGCTGGCGGTGAGGAGAGGCAGGGACCACGAGGCGCTCACTCTGTCCTCAGCCCTGTAAAACTAACCCGTTCGTGCCTCGTAACAACGCTGTGAAGTCTGTACTGTGCCCATGTAACGGATGAGACAGCTGAGGCACAAAGTGGCTAAACAACTACAGGAGCGTGTGGCTTTGGACTCGGGCAGTCCAGCTTTGGAATCCATGCTCCTCAGTGCCTGGTGGAAACAAAGGACCCAGGTGGAACCCCCTGTCTCACCACATTCAGAGCCCCATGGGGACAGGTCAGGCAGGGGCAGGGAATCCCATGCCCTAGACATTTTGTACAGGAAACCACTCTACCGAGACCTGAAGGGAGTGGGGGAGAGAGCCGTGGCATGCTGGGAAAGAAAGCCCCAGAGAAGGAGTGGCGAGGGCAGGCCCCGTGTTTCCCAGGAACAGGGAGGGCCCCATGTGGCCTGTGAGACAGGGGTGAGGCCGTTCAAGGGCAGGCCCTCTGAGAGATTGCAGAGGCAGCTGTTAGTGAGTGGGCAGTCTGATGTACTTCCTTGTGACATCCTCAGTTCTAAGGTCTGTTTTCTTCTCTGAATGTGGTGAGACAGGGCATTCCAAGAAGCCCAAATGTAAGAGCAAACCTGTGGGTTCTCCCCCCCACCGTGGTAAAATGAAAATCAAAGAAAGTCGAAGGCTCGTCTAGAGCCTCCACAACTACGGGGAAGCCTCTCTCCTGGCCCAGCCCTCAGTTAGGGTGGAAACTCTTCCTCCTTGCTCTGTCCCCCGGTGCCTCCTTTCTTAGCGGAACGCCTGGATCGTGGGGATGGTGGGAGAGGGTGCCCGGAGATGGCTCTTCCCTGGAGATGGGGGGAAGGTGACGAGCACTGTGGCGGGCGGAATAACGTTCCCCCAAGATGTCCACATCCTCAGCCCCAGATCCTGCGGCTGTGTTACCGTGTGTGGCGAAAGGGACTTTGCACCCGTGACGAGGGGTCCTGAGGTCGCGAGATGACCCTGGATTGAAGGGCTTCGTGGGCCCGGTGTGATCACAAGGGTCCCTGAAAGGTGGAAGAAGGAAGCAGAAGAGTGAGACCGCAGAGATGGCAGCAAGAGAAGGAACTGGCCCAGTGTTGCTGGGGGAAGGAGTCAGAGCCAAAGAATGTGGGCGGCTTCTAGAAGCTGGAGGAAGCAAGGAGCCATTTCTCCCCCAGAGCTTCCAGAAGGAACACGGAACACCCTGACTTTCACCCACCAGTTTCAAACTTCTGACCTCCAGAACTGTTTAAGAGAGACACCTGGGTTGTTTTAAGACACTAAATTTGAGGGATGCCTGGGTGTCTCAGTCAGCACAGAGCCCGCTTCGGATCCTGTCTCCCTCTCTCTCTCTGCCCCTCCCCCACACGCCCTCTCTTTCCCCAAAATAAATACACATTAAAAAAAAAAAAAAGAAAAGACGCTAGGGGCACCTGGGTGTCTCAGACAGTTAAGCATCCGGCTTCAGCTGAGGTCATGATCTCACAGTTCATGAGTTCAAGCCCGGAGTTGGGCCTGAGCTCATCGCTGTGGAGACAACGAACATCCTGGAAGTAAACAAAACAGCCACAGACTCTTGGTATCGCATCTTTCAGAAGAAGAGCCGGCAGACGCGAGCTGGGCGCTGTTCGTCAAGATTGGATGCATTTACTGAAAGCATGTGGTTTGAATTTCCTGCTCTGAATTCTGGAACAGCATGTTTTTCACACTTTGCTTTCCACGTTCTGGGCGTTTCTCATTAATCTTTCCATCTCAGAGATGGTCTCGTCATGATTGCGTGTTCTTGCAAGAGAAAAGGCTCCCCGCACTTGTAGTCCCCAGCCCTGTCCTGCGGAAGTATCTGCTTGGGGGGGCGGGTTGCTGAGATTGTGCCTTCCAGGTCACCCCGGGAGGGGGACCCTGGCATTGGTGGTCGTTCCCTGGGGTGGGTGTTATTATCCTGTTTGTAGTCCTTAGACTTCACGGTGCATAAGAATAGGCTGGGAAGCGTGTTGAGAATGTGGATTCCCTGGTCTGGGGAGTGGACTGGGGATCTGCGTTTGAAGCGATACCTCGGTGATCGTGATCGTGACACTGGGGGTCCTTGAAAAACACCCCCCAAAAGACATGTCTCGCCCTCCGCGTGCCTTCGGGCTTTGCACGCCTGTTTTGGGGCGTGTGCGTGTGGATGTGTGTGAGTGCGTGCATGTGTTTGCGGAGGTTTACCAAACGCACCCTTGGTCCTGATGCACGTCTGCTGCTAATGCAAGTCTGGGGCTGATGCATGTCATGTGGCCCCCAATTCAGCCTTCACTTCTGGACTATACTGTTATTTATCCCTTATTCCAAAAAAAGAAACTGGGGCCCAGACTGTCAAGTTAACCTGCCCAGTCACACATACGTATTAAAGATAGAGTAAGCATTCTAGTTGAGCCAGACCCCGGCACCCAGGACCTGTTCGAGAGAACTGGAGTCTGCAGGGGGGAGGCCTGGGTGGCTCAGTCGGTTGAGCATCTGACTTTAGCTCAGGTCGTGATCTCACGGTTCGTGAGTTCGAGCCCTGTGTCAGGCTCTTGGCTGTCAGCACAGAGCCTGCTTTGGAGCCGCTGTCCCCAGTCCTTCTGTCCCTCCCCAGCTCACACATGCACGCAATCTGTCTCTCTCTCTCTCTCTCTCAAAAATAAATTGAAGAAAAGAAAAACATTTTAAAAAGAACTGGAGTCTGCAGGCAGAAAGGCAGCCCCAACCCCCTCTTTTTTTTCCACAGACTGTGTTGATGATGCCAAATTTAGTCAAAGGCGGGGGTGAGGGGACGTGCCTAGAGAGACACGTAATACCATTTCTGCACTTGGACAGAAATGGAGTTGCATACGAATGGCTTGATGACGTGCACTGAAATATTTTTGTAATCGATCTTTCTCCCTTTCTCTCTCCCCCTCTTCCCCCTTCTCTTATTCTCTGCCCCTTTCAAGACTCTCTTTCCCAGCTGCCTGCTCCTCGAGACCCCAAGGTTCGCCTGTACAATGCCGAGCAGGTTCTGAGTTGGGAGCCGGTGTCCCTGAGCAATGACACGAGGCCGGTGGTCTACCAGGTGCAGCATAAATAGTAAGCCGGATCTTTCTGTGGGTGTCCTTCCTGGGAGTTGTGGGGGGAGCCGTTACAGAACCCTTGTCCCTGCCTCGTGGCAACATTGCGAGCAAATCCGCTGGAAACAGATATTTCCCCTGTGCTTTTAAAGTCTCCAAGGACAGGGGCGCCTGGGTGGCGCAGTCGGTTAAACGTCCGACTTCAGCCAGGTCACGATCTCGCGGTCCGGGAGTTCGAGCCCCGCGTCGGGCTCTGGGCTGATGGCTTGGAGCCTGGAGCCTGTTTCCGATTCTGTGTCTCCCTCTTTCTCTGCCCCTCCCCCGTTCATGCTCTGTCTCTCTCTGTCCCAAAAATAAAATAAAAACGTTGAAAAAAAAAATTTAAAGTCTCCAAGGACAGAGCTTGCACAACAACCCCCCCCCCCACCAATCCACAGGCTTAGACAACGCAAGTGTCAGAGACTGTGGTGTCTGCCCACATGGCTTCTTAGTTGGGTGGGACTCTGTTCTCTCATTGGTCTCAGGGAGGGCTTCCTGTCTTAAAAGGGCAGGAGGTGGCTTTTAGCCTTCATCTTCTTCAAGTTTGAGAATCTGGCTTATTGAACTTTATGGGCCAAATTTGGCCTACTAAGGAATGTATTCACTTAATTACTCCTAATTCTCCATTTCTTTTTTTTTTTTTTAATGCTTGTTTACTTGCAGGGGGGGCGGGGAGCATGCATATGCTGGGGAGGGGCAGAGAGAGGGAGACACAGAATCTGAAGCAGGTTCCAGGCTCTGAGCTGTCAGCACAGAGCCCGATACTGGACTCGAACTCACAAACTGTGAGATCATGACCTGAGCCAGTCACTTAGCTGACTGAGCCACCCAGGTGGCCCTAATTCTCCATTTCTAAATGGACTTTTCCATTTTGCACAGTATTCTGGCCCCTTGTTCCCTCTCTCACCCGTTTTGCAAGCTTTTTCAGTTTGCCATCACTTGATGTGCAATATAAACACACATGGGAAGAAAAAGGCAGAATCTAGATCCTCGATTGTTATGTGTTTATCTTGTTACATAGGTTAAGTGAAGACTTAAAATTGTTGGCTAAGTCATTTTATATTACCAGTTAAACCCAATTTAAAGATGTGGTAATGCTCAGTGCTTGTGAGAGTGTGGTTTGCGGATACAGCACTGGATGAGGATCAGTTAACACAGCCCCTTACAGCAAAGTAGAGCCACAGAAGTGCCCTCATTACTTTCCCCTGCACAGGTGATACAAGCCTCCATCAGAAAAAGAAATAAAAAACACTTGTATTCATGAAGATATACGTTAAGGTGTATATTCGTGTCCATCAGCAGAAAAATGTCGAATTGTGTCCTCCTAACTTGAAGTCAAACATGAGGCAACTATTAAAAAGGATCATTGGAGGTGCCTGGGTGGCTCAGTTGGTTTAGCGTCCAATTTTGGCTCAGGTCATGATCTCATGGCTCGTGAGTTCGAGCCCTGCATCGGGCTCTGTGCTGATGGCTCAGAGCCTGGAGCCTGCTTTAGATTCTGTGTCTTCCTCTCTCTCTGTCCCTCCCCTGCTCATGCTCCGTCTCTCTCTTTCAAAAATAAATCAACATTAAAAAAAAAAAAAAAAAGGATAATTGTGTGTCATCTGGTAACAGTTGCAACTGTGTAAAATTTGGAATATTTCTGTGGTCAAGAACAGGTGAAGAACTGGGAAAAATTACTGGCAGTTAATGTGTCAGAGGAGTGGTTTTCCAGATGACTTCTTTTTTACCTTTGAATGTCCATTGTGACAATATTTGCTTCATAAAAATAGATTCTAAGCCAGGGTTTAGGGGTTATCTCAGAATTGCATTTATCTATTCCTCAAGTAACTACCAATCATCTATGGTAAGTGGACCGGTCCATAAGGACCAGCTACATAATTGGTGGGGCCCTGTGCAAAATGAAAATGATGTGGGCCCTTGTTCAAAATTAGTGAGGATTTCAAGATGGCAACAGGAGAGCATCAAACTGGGCGCCTCTTAAGAGTGGGGCTGTGTGCCACCACACGGGTCTTGTGCCCATGAGGCCCGCCCTACTCGGCATTAAGCCAGGTCATGATACTGTGGCTTGTGAGTTCGAGCCCCGTGTCGGGCTCTGTGCTGACAGCTCAGAGCCTGGAGCCTGCTTCGGATTCTGTGTCTCCCTCTCTCTCTGCCCCTCCCCTGCTCGTGCCCTGTCTCTCCCTCTCAAAAATAAAGACATTAAAAATTTAAAAATAACAGTAAGCAAGGTTTCAGTAACAGGAAGGCACAGCTGATTTATTAACTAGCACTCCTTAGCCTTGAATGGGGAGGTACATCTGTGGGTTGACAGAGTGCCAGGAAGTATTAGAAATATTTGTTAAAGGCTTTGACAGTTTCCTATCCCAGGCTAACTTGCTTACTTTGTTTTCTTTTTGGAAAGCATTTGGGAGAGATTTTTTTCAGGATAGAGGTGCTTTGGGTAAAAGAAACAAAGGATGGGGTGAAGGTAAGTGCCCTTGTTTCAAAAAGTTGAAAGATAACAAAAAACTGAAACCAAAGCTGATCTTGTTTTCTTTTCCAATTGCAGATTTGGTGATGGAGGAGGGCCTTTGCTCTTGTTTTGTTTTTAGAGACTTTTACATGCATGCTTGGGGCATTCTAGTGACATGAAATATTTCATTTTGAGGCTTGTGGGATTTAAATCTTTTCCGTGCTGTTTCTCTATAGTAAAGCATTACTCTAATTATAAACGAAGGTGCCTCTGTTTTCTTTCTTTTTTTTTTTTTTTTTAGAGGGAATGAGAGAGCAGGGGAGAGGGGCAGAGAGAGAGAGAGAGGGAGGGAATGAGAGAATCCCAGGCAGGCCTCACACTCAGCACAGAGCCTGACACGGGGCTCCATTCCATGACCCTGGGATCATGACCTGAGCCGAAATCAAGAGTCAGACGCTCAACTAACTGACTGAGCCACCCAGGCGCCCCAGTTCCTCCGTTTTTCTGACAGTCACAGTAGGAAAGTGAAAATTACACTGAGCACTATGGGAAAATTTAAAGTTTAAACCACGGGTTGCAGACAATGTGGACTACAGGCAGTGTTTGACCTGCAATATTTAATTTTTGTTTTTTCCATCAGTGCCAACATTTAAAAATCGGGAGATTTACTTAAGCATACCTAACCTGACCAGCCCAGTCTTCTGAAAGCATTTCTTTATTTTATTTTATTTTTTCTGATTTTAATAGCAATACACATTCTCTACAGAAAGGCTGGAACACTTGGAAAAGTAGAAAGAATAAAATTAAAACATCCAATGCTTTACAGCCCAAGAATAATCGCTGTTCTCATTTTAGCGTGTTTCCCTCTAGACTTTTTTCTAAATGCATGCACTTGGTTTGAAAATGTGCTGGTGTATATGTAAAAATGAAACAAAACTGGGGTTGTGCTTTTGGGTCCTGCTTCCTTTTTTCTTTTTTTTTTTTTTTTCAACTGAACGTACTTAAATGTCTGAGCACTTTTTCTCATGTAATTCTCTCTGTAAACATTTTTACTGCTCGTTTTATTATATGATGTATCACACATGATGTATTTCACTCTTCCCCACTCTCGAGTGTAGACAGTCGAGAGTTGGAGGCTGCTGGAGGTAGTGCCCTCGTACATAAATCATCTGATTGTTTTCTTACATTTGTAGCAGAGGAGCTGCAAGGTCAAAGGGGACACTTACCATTTTTGGAAGTGATCTAACAGCGGCTGTAACAGTAGAGCATGTAGCTGCCCAACTGTTTAACAAATAATTTACGTGGTGTTTCCTGTGCACCAGGTCCCAGCACAGACACTTTACCGATGCTCGCTGGTTCAACAGGTGCCGGCACAGACACTTTACCGATGCCCGCTGGTTCCATAGGTGCCAGCACAGACACGTTACTGATGCCCACTGGCTCAACAGGTCCCAGCACAGACACTTTACTGATGCCCGCTGGTTCAACCTTCATGACAGTTCGGGGAGACAGACACCGTAATTTATCCCCATTTTATAGACGAGGGGACCAAGAGAAGCACAATGACTGGGATTTCAACCCAGGTAACCTGGCTCCAGAGTCCAAGTATTTAACCACTATGCTGTGTCCCCGCTTGTGGTGAGGGCTGCTTTCAAAAGGAGCTAAATTCAGGGACAGAGGCAGTCCATAATGGACGCATGGTGAGGGGGAGCCAGCGTGACTTTCTGGGCGAGGCTCAGACGGCTGATTGAGCGTTAAGAGCCCAGGACCAGAGGCCGGGAGGCTGGCTCCGATGGGGCCATGCTCTGGAGGCTGTGTTCATCTAAGCACCCTTTGTTTTCACCCTTTG
>NW_024412403.1:11792109-11924073 GCF_014898765.1 Herpailurus yagouaroundi | reverse complement strand
GGTAAATCGGGAAATGAGCCTTTGAAATGTGGGGCGCCTTTTGCCCAAGTTCAGCAGCTGGGCTCTGCCGGGAGAAGATTAGAGCAGCTAGAAGTATCTGCACAACTTACCCGTTCTGAGATCACTTACCCCTTGGGAAGCTCACTCCCAATCGAAGGGGGGGCAGGTAGCCTGTGCTTTGGGATCTCCCTCCCCACCAGGGTCTGGGGGTCCAGGGCTCGGTGGTCATGTGAGTAGGGCAGGCATCTTCCGTGGAAACCCTGGCATGCACCTTGAAGCGGCCTTCATCTTGCCACTTGCCACTTGCCACTTTGACAGAAGAGCCTCCAGTCAGGATTAGAGGAAAACTTAGAAGCACGTGTGGTGTGTGAAAGCCGCCGACAGCAATCCCCAGCCTCATCTCTTCTGTCCCCCCTGGCCTTGCTTTCAGGCCGGAGTTGTTGCGTGGGGTGGGGGTACAGCCTGTCTTTACAGGGGACACTGGCTGCTCCCCACATTGAGGCTTCTAGCAGCCACCTACCTGGTTTTTCTCAAGTCTGTCTCCTGAGGTCAGAGGTCAGAGCTGGAGAGTAGAGTCCCATGTGGGGGTGTGGCACTGGGGCTCTGGGGAATGCATTGTCATTTACAAGAATATATGGCCTTGTATTTGGCAGGGTTTTCCTTTTTTTTTTTTAAGTTTATTTATTTATTTTGAGAGAGAGACAGAGCGAGCGGGGGGAAAGGCAGAGAGAGAGGGGGAGAGAGAGTCCCAAGCAGGCTCTCCACTGTCAGTGCAGAGCCCGATGTGGGGCTCGAATTCACAAACTGTGAGGCCTTGACCTGAGCTGAAATCAAGAGTTGGATGCTTAACGGACTGAGCCACCCAGGCGCCCCAAGAATGTATGGCCTCATGGGGCACCTGGGTGGCTCAGTGGGTTAAGCGTATGACTTCAACTCAGGTCATGACCTCGTGGTTCATGAGTTCGAGCCCCACATTGGGATCTGTGCTGACAGCTCAGAGCCTGGAGCCTGCTTCGGATTCTGTGTCTCCCTCTGTCTGCCCCTCCTGCACTCACACTCTGTCTCTCTCTCTCAAAGATAAACATTAAAAATATACATATGTATATTTTTATGTATATAAATATGTATATGTATATTTGTATATACATGTATAAATATGTATATGTATATATATATTAAGAATATATGGCCTTGTATTCGACAGTGTTTTCATATGGGTGAGGCGGATTCTCTTTAAATGGGCAGCTATGAGGTAAATGAGCCCCACCCTAGGGGGAAGTATGAGTGGGGTTTGTATGAACGCAGTATCTTTCCTAAGGTATTGCCTATAGAGGCTAAGTTTGAAGAGTTAACATAAGTTGTAGGAGTGAACGGGGAAAATATTTGCAAACCCTATATCTGATAAGGGACTTGTATCCAGAATAAAGAACTCTTACAACTCAACAATTAAAAGACAACCCAATTAAAATATAGAGGAAGGATTTGAGTCGACAGTTCTCCAAAGAAGATGTACAAATGGCCCATAAGTACATAAAAAGATGCCCAACATCATTATTCATCAGGGAAATGCGAATTAAAACCACAGAGATATACCACAGCACACCTACTAGGATGGCCATGATAAAAAAGGCATAACAAGTGTCGGTGAGGATATGGAGAAATTGGAGCCCTTGTACATTGCAGGAGGGAATGCAAAATGGTGCAGCTGGTTTGAAAGGTAGTTAACAATTGAGTTGCCATATGACCCATCAATTCCACTCCTAGGTATTTACCCCAGAGAATTGAAAAGTTATATTCACATGGAAACTTGCAAGTGAATATTTCTTAGCCTTATTCACAACAGCCAAAAAGTGGGAACAACCGACATATCCATAAACAGATGAAGGGATAAACAAAACGTGCTATATCCATATGATGATTATTCAGCCGCAAGAAGGGATCAAGTACCGGGGCGCCTGGGTAGCTCAGTCGGTTAAGCGTCAGACCCTTGATTATGGCTCAGGTCATGATCTTACCGTTCGTGAGTTTGAGCCCTGGGTCAGGCTCTGCGCTGATGGTGTGGACCCTGCTTAGGATGTTCTGTCTCTGCCCTTCCCTCTCTCTGTCTGTCTCTCAAAATAAAGAAATAGTTTTTAAAAGTTATTTAAAAAAAGAGAAAGGATGAAGTCCTGATACATGCTGTAACGTGTATCACGCCTGAAAATATGCTGTGTTTAAGGAGCCGATCAGAAAAGACCATGCAGCTTATGATCCCATTTATATGAAATGTCCAGAGTAGGCAAACCCATCGAAACTGAAAGTAGATGATTAATGGTTGCCTAGAGCTTGGGGGATTAGGGCAGAGTTGGGAGTGAGTGCTAGTAAGCACGGGGTTTCCTTCGAGGATAATAAAAATGTTCTAAACTTGATTGTGGTGCTGGCTGCACAGCCCTGTGAATCTACTATAAGCCATTGAGTTGTACACTTTGGTTTTATTTTATTTTATTTTATTTTATTTTATTTTATTTTATTTTATTTTATTTTTGAGAGAGAGAAACAGAGCATGAGCAGGGGAGGGGCAGAGAGAGAGGGAGACACAATCTGAAGCAGGCCCCAGGCTCTGAGCTGTCAGCCCAGAGCCCGACGCGGGGCTCGAACCCATGAACCTCGAGATCATGACCTGGGCTGCAGTGGGATGCTCAACCGACTGAACCAGCCGGGCACCCCTGAGTTGTACACTTTGAATGGGTGAATTATATGCTATGGGAATTGTATCTCAGTAAAGCTCCTTTTGAAAAGTCAGCTCTGGCGAAACTGTTGGAGAAGAGCGAATTCTGTGAAGTGAAATCCTCTTTTCCTTTGCAGCCGTAGTAGCAGTACGTGGTATGACCTCGGTGACAAGGTGGAGGTAAACTGTATGAACATCACCACAACAGAGTGTGACTTCACCCCAAAAGGCAACTCAGTCTTTCTGCGACCGGAATTCGACACCTTTTTACGTGTTCGAGCGAAGGTAGACGACCTGGTTTCTCCATGGCTGACAGTGCCTTCTTTCCGGTACTGTAGGAACGGTAAGAGAACTTGGCTGTGAAACGTCCTTTATCACTTCCAGGCTTTCTTCACTTTTGTCCTCACTGAACAGTTTTGGCCCCGTGCACCTCAGTCTTGCTTCTCACCCCACATAGCCAGCAAACAGGTGGATTCATGATGGTCAAGTCCAAGTACTGACCGTGGAGGCCGACGCTAGAGGAGCATGATTTACCAAACCAGGGGCTGGCAACCTACAGCCCGTAGGCCACATCCAGCCCACCGGCTTGTGGTTGTAAATTTTATTGGAACAGTTTCACCATCTTTCAATAACGTATGGCCTGTGGATGCCTTCAAGCTACAGCAGTAGAGTTGAATAGTTGCAACGGAGATTATCTGGCCTGCAAAGCCTAAGTTTGCGCTGGCACTTTACTGAAAAAGCTTGCTTGCTGGCCTCTGGGCTGGATGGGATACCAGTATGTTGGCTTCCCTGATCTGGCACAACTTCCTTTATGTTCGAAAAAGACTTTAATTCAGCCTTGAACAGTGCCTGGCGCATAGTGGATATTCAGGAAAGCTTGGTTGAATGGTTGAACAAACGTGCCTCCAGAAATTGGAAGGGGGCATAAGAAATGACAGAGAGTAATTTGTACATTTGCTCCTTCCGTGATTCATTTTTCACACGGTCAGCTGTGCCCCGTGTTTCTTCGGTGTTTATGGTTTATGCAGACATAAAGTGTGGAATCCTGATTCAAACAAACTAAACACGTATAAGACCAGTGAGGAAGTGTCACCGTCTAGCTATTTGATGATCTGCATAAGCAATTATTGTTAATTTATCTTAGGTATTATAATGGTATTTTATGTTTTTAAAGCTGGGGGCGGTGTCTTTTCTTTTAAAGACACATACTGGAGTATTTACACATGAAATGATGTGATATTTGAGATTCGTTCATGACAATCCAGAGAGTAGGAGGCTAAGGGCAAGGTGGATGGGCACGTGGGCAACAAAACTGGCTGTGACTTGATGGTTGATCAAAGCTGGGTAATGAGTACATGAGCTTTTGTTGTGAGCTTCGCCTTACTTTCTACATGTTTGAAATGTTCTGAGATAGGAAGCTAAGAAAAAAAAGTCAACCGTTTGTGCTAGATGATGCAGGGACGGAAAAAGAAGACAGTGTGATCCCTGCCAGCTGATCGTCTACTGTGGACAAGTTATTTGTCCTTGAATAGAGAACCAGCACACATCTGAGCTGTGAAATGTCACCTAAGTGGGAATTAATTGAAAAGAAGGAAAGGAAAGGAAAGGAAAGGAAAGGAAAGGAAAGGAAAGGGAAGGGAAGGGAAGGGAAGGGGAAAAGGAAGGGAAGGGAAGGGAAGGGGAAAAGGAAGGAAAGGGAGGGAGGGAGGGAGGGAAAGTGGTGGTTACTGGGCACACCCAGGAGAGGAGTGGGACTAGAAGCAAGCCCCATCCTGAAAGTCTTTGGTCCGTCTCTGCTCTCTGTCCTTCGAGCCTGAGCTGGGGAGCAGTGCCCCCAGGTGATTACCAGCTGGGTTGTCATCCTCTGCCTGTCGCTTATAAAGACCAAGGCAGTTGGGTCCTCGGGGCCCCATCGCTGTGTCCAGCACTCATGCTCTGGGGATAGAGAACCAACGGGAAGATGCTTTCCCAAGCGTTTGGCGGGGGAAGAGGAGCTGGCTGCAGGGGGCAGGCTGTAGCATCACGCAGACCTAGGTTCAGATCGCGGCTCTACCGCTTAGTCGCTGCGACTCTGGGCGAGGACAGTCACCCCCAGGCTTCCGTTTCCCCCTCTGGGAACCGCCTTCTGTGCTTGGCCACACGGATCTGTGGGGACACATGTGAAGTCCACGTGGCCTGGTTTACAGTCAGAACTTAGTGCATGGAAGTTGTATCCACAGTTACCCACGGATAACAGACTTCCTTCCATGTGCCGAGAGAAGGCAGATTGTGTCCCCCTCAAGAGACAGGTGTCTCAGGTTGGTGCCAGATTCCAGACCCAGGACTCTCAGAAGGGTACGTCTCTCAGCGCTGACCTTCCAGTGGATTAAGTGACTGGTCGCGACTGGCGCCCTTGCTTCCATGCCCACTTCCCATGTGTGAGTCACAGAAGAGTCTAGAGAATATGCCCCACCGAGGTGAGAGGCGGGCAGCAAGTGGCCGGGGCCTGCAGGTCAGTGCCTCTCGTGCTCCAGCCGCTTGGCTGCGAAAGGGAAGCTTGACAGAGTAAATGCCAGTGTCTGGGAGCAGGTTTAACAAGCGCTTTCTGGCACTCGTAGCCAATCCACTGACATTGTTCCCGCTGGCCGTGGGCCGGGCTCGCGCCCCCTCCCTCCACCTCTCCGCCCCTCCCCCCCACCCCCATCTCTGTGTGGACCTTGTTCCTCCACCAGAACAAATGAGATCAGAGGGCGTGGGTGCAAACCCTGCAGGGACCAGTTACTTTTGCACAGAGAAGGGCAGCTAAACCAGATGCCTAAGCCTCACCAACCTGGGAGAGCCCAGTGAAGAGCATAGAAGCATAAGAGAAATCCTCCCCCACTGTGATGAGCACGGTACTGCACACAGTGATACGATCGTCTGCAGGTGTAAACGGTGTATGTGGAAGTAGGCCTCTTAAGAACTCATGTGGCCTTGGGGTGCCTGGGTGGCTCCATCGGTTAAGCCTCCGACTTCAGCTCAGGTCATGATCGCACAGTCCATGAGTTCGAGCCCCACGTCAGGCTCTGTGCTGACCGCTCGGAGCCTGGAGCCTGCTTCGGATTCTGTGTCTCCCTCTCTCTCTGCTCCTCCCCTACTCGTGCTCTGTCTCTCTCTGTCTCCCAAAAATGAATAAACATTAAAAAAAAAACTAAAAAAAAAGAACTCATGCAGCCCAACTTCTACTTTGATCCGAGTTAATTACATGCTTTAAGTGCCTACTTGATAAATGTAACTTTTAATGCATAGCGCTTGGTGAGTCATAGTCCTCGGGTCCTGGGAACTATAAGCAAAGCTGTAACAAGTAGACTTACTGTGGTACTATTCTCTGCTACACTAGTTCCCTGTTACTATATATCTTTTAAATGTTTTTTAACATTTATTTATTTTTGAGAGAGTATGAGCAGGGGAGGGGCAGAGACAGAGGGAGACACGGAATCAGAAGAGGCTCCAGGCTCTGAGCTGTCGGCACAGAGCCCCACACGGGGCTCGAACTCACAAACCGCGAGATCATGTCCTGAGCCCAAGTCGGACGCTCAACCCACTGAGCCACCCAGGCGCCCCTCCCTGTTAACTATATTTGAACATAGTGTTACAATAAGCGAAGGGACCTGCATTCAAAGGTTTGGAAATGGCACTCTTGCTTATTTGTAAAGAAACTGTAAAAATGTGTATTAAGTACGTATACGAAGTATATATAGGTAGTAGATAAGGACTAACAAAACCCCTTCCTCCTCTGTGTGAAAATTTGACCTTTGGGTAACCTTCCAGAGGCTTCTCTGGAAAGTGGAGAAAGCTGGCATGTCAGCCGTGTTCCTTGGCATCACCTATGTCAACATGAGCCCTGACTGATAAACTGCATCTCCCTGGGGACCGTCCCAAATACCTCTTAGGAAGCCATGTTCGGGGCCGAGTACAGCGATTTTTGTAACTGCGCGTGTCCCTTGTGGGGACTCTGGAAACTCTCCCTGCAGAGCTACTGTAAGAGATACTGGCTCTTGGGGCTTAACCCAGGAGGTTCCTGTACTTGCCTGTCGTGGGTCTCTCTTTGCACGGAAGCTGTGTCCTTGGGGGGACCAAGGGCACTGGCTCTGGGCCTCCAGGTAGATGGCTGCAAAGGACCCCTCCCTCCACTGAAAACAGGAAGCCCCCGGTGCTACCCTGTGGCCCTGCTGGGCTTCCTACCCTGTAGCCGTCCAAGTAAAGCCCAGAGCAGTCTCTGGTAGTCTTATGTGCCTGGATGCGATCTCATTGCATTTATAAATACACGTATGTGTGTGTTTACACACTATATATATATATATATATATATATATATATACACACACACAATTATGTATTTTTAATTTTTTTTAATGTTTCTTTATTTTTGAGACGAGAGAGACACAGAGCACAAGCAGGGGAGGGGCAGAGAGAGAGAGGGAAACACAGAACCCGAAGCAGGCTCCAGGCTCCGAGCTGCCAGCACAGAGCCAGACTCGGGACTCGAACATGTCAACCGTGAGATCATTACCTAAGCCAAAGTCGGAGGCTCAACTGACTGAGCCACCCAGGCGCCCCTAAAATCATATATTGTGTGATTTATAAAACATACATATATATGCGTGTATGTGTATATGTTTACGTATATTTTTTTGCCTTTGTCATTCTATTTCAGTTACCGTCGGGCCTCCCGAAAACATTTGGGTGACGCCAGGAGAAGGCTCCCTTATCATCAGGCTCTCCTCTCCCTTTGACGTCCGTGCCTTCTCGGCCACTTTTTTGTATTATGTCCATTACTGGGAAAAGGCAGGAATCCAACAGGCAAGAGCATTTTCCTACCTTGTTTTTAATTTTCTTTCCTTTGGACTTCCTGATACAGCGAAAGAAAGTAGACTTTAAAATGGATGGGGAGGGGGGCGCCTGGGTGGCTCAGGTCATGATCCCGGGGCCGTGGGCTCGAGACCTGCGTTGGAGCGTGGAGCCTGCTTGAAATTCTCTCTCTCTTTCACTCTGCCCCTCGCCCCTGCTCACGCACACTCTCTCCCTCTCTGTAATAAAAAATAATAATAATAAATGGACAGGGGGGGCAGAGCGTCCCAGCATTGCCTTCGAGTCTGAGCCCTGAACCAGCTTTAATCCTTCTCCTCTAGACGCGTGGCTTCTGCCACCTGTGCGAGGCTTCCCTTCTACCAGGTGGATCTGAAGGGCCCCTCTCTTCCTGACAGCATGCTGTTCCTGTTGTCTGGGGTGCTCACGGTGCTTTGTGGCACCGTAAAGCTCAGAGAAGGTTCTAGAGGGCCTGTTTCTCCGACAAGGAATTCACTGCAGTCTGCAAGGTCATATAAAGTCCTCCGGTTTGAATGATTTGCAAAGACGACATATGTGACCAGGTGAAAAGTCTTCTGGGAGGAGAGGGAGAGTTCTAGGGAGAACGATAGAGGGTGTGAGAAGGCTTGGGGTCTGGAGACATGCAAGTTGCCAGGGTCTGTCAGAAATGCAGGCCGTGTGAGGAGGGGCCGTGGCAGGCAGTGCGCCTGACAAAGGTGGGTCGGACCAGCACAGCCTGGTCAGCCCTCCATGGTATGAAGAAACACGATGGCCTTAGCTCATCGGCAGTGCCTGGCTATCCAAGCTGCACATCATGAGGTTTTATTATCTGCATAGACTTCATGGTTTCCTAAATTCAGCATTATCACTTTGCTTTGTTTTCCAGTTTTATTGGGGTATAATTGACACCCATAACTGTGTAAGTTTAAGCAGCATAATGACTTACATATTGTGAAACAATTATAGTGTTTTACTTATTTATTTTTAAAATGTAATTTTGAGAGAGAGAGAGACAGAGCACGCACGAATGGGGGAGGGACAGAGAGAGAAGGAGACGCAGAATCCGAAGCAGGCTCCAGGCTCGGGGCTGTCGGCACAGAGCCCGACGTGGGGCTCGAACCCACAAACCGTGAGATCATGACCTGAGCCGAGGCCGGACGCTCAACCGACTGAGCCACCCGGGCGCCTCAATTACAGTGTTTTATGATAAGAGCTTGTGTTTATCAAGGGCTTTCTTTGTGTGGGGCACTGGGCCAGACATTTTAGCTACATCATCTCATTTAATCTTCGTACCAAGGCGTGTCAGAGAAGGAAACCAAGTTGGTTAAGTAACTCGCTCAAGGTCAGCAGCTGATAGCTAGCACATCAGTGCAGAAACGTTCTGGCCCCAGGGCCCATGCTCTGCAGTTATTATCTGACAGTTTACAAATTATTGCTTTCTCCTCATTTCTTTATGGGGAGTCTAGAAACATGGAGGAAGGCAAAACCCACTGAGGAGTAGACTCTTACCATGTGGGAGAAGAGGAAATAATCATCTCCCCAAATCAGAGGTCAAAGTCTGGTCAAATGGAATACAGAAGGCCTGGAAGATTCCAGAAGGGATTTCTCTGTTCCCTTATCAACTGGAGCAGCTATACTTTGACCTTCTGTGAACAAAAGATTCTAGGGTTCAAATAATTCTGACCAGCACCTAGATTTGCTTGAAGGACCCATGGGACTTGGCATATAGTTGTATTCATGGCTATGCCGTATTACAACAGGACACAAAGCAAAGTCAGCAAAAGGGAGAGGTCCATGGGCCAAAGTCCAGAGGATTCCAGACACAAGCTTCCAAGAATCCCCTCCCGAAAGACCCACCCAGGACACAATTACTCCAATGACAAGCTATGGCAACATGTGTAATGCAGTCTAGTAGAGAATCTTATCAGAGACTCAGTGCCCAGGGCTTTTATTGGCTATATGGGCCTCTTCTCCCTAGCACATATCAAAATTACAGACTCCTAGAAGGAGAGCAGGTGGTCAGCATAAAAAACATTGTAGGTACGATAAGCTGCTAATGTTAGCGAATGGCGGCGACACTCCCAGATCCCAAGTTCCCAGATGCCAGAGATAGTTAATTACCCTTGCAAGCAGGCCTCCCAAGCACAGCAGTCTCGGTCTCTGTCGTCTGTGATTCTAAATTTTAGAAATGCCAACTGGCAGCTGAAATAATCCCAAAAAGAAGTTCGTCCTTAAAATTGCCCTACGTCACATCATGAGTGAAAATTTTTCTCCTCTGCCCTGGCAGTCTATCACCATTAAACAGAAGGAAAAAAAAATCATCTATGATCCTACAATTCATAAGTAATGTGATGACTTTATATTTTTCAAAATAAGATTTTCTTTTTTTTTTTTTTTAATTTTTTTTTCAACGTTTATTTATTTTTGGGACAGAGAGAGACAGAGCATGAGCGGGGGAGGGACAGAGAGAGAGGGAGACACAGAATCAGAAACAGGCTCCAGGCTGTGAGCCATCAGCCCAGAGCCCGACGCGGGGCTCGAACTCACGGACCGCGAGATCGTGACCTGGCTGAAGTCGGACGCTTAACCGACTGCGCCACCCAGGCGCCCCCAAAATAAGATTTTCTATATACTATTGAATAATTGCCTTTCTTTAGTCACTACTATAGCAGGTCTCATCTACACGGCACTGAACGTGTGTAATACCACCATTTCAAATGGCTATAGCGTTTTCTACTATATCTCAAAGTAGGAAAGCAGTCCCTTATAAGAAATCCTTGAGGAGCCTGGGTGGCTCAGTCGGTTGAGCGTCTGACTTCAGCTCAGGTCATGATCGCACAGCTCGTGAGTTCAAGCCCCGCATCTGGCTCTGTGCTGACAGCTCAGAGCCTGGAGCCTTCTTCAGATTCTGTGTCTCTCTCTCTCTCTCTCTGCCCCTCCCCGGCTCACACTCTGTCTCTCTCTCAAAAATAAATAAACAAAAAAAATTAAAAAAAAAAAAAAAGAAATCCTATATTGCCATTATATATCTTTTCCTTGTTTCCCTGTGGAACAATGTCAACTTTGTCCAGGAGGAGAGTGAGAAGCCACTGACTAGAGGGACCCAGGTGGGGAGTTAGCGAGGCCCGAGGAAGGCAGTAGCAGGGATGTGGGGAGGAGACAGAATCCTCAAGAATCTGGGATCCCGCCGGTTCCTGATTACATGAGTAAACACACTGGGCATTTAAGCAATTTTATTTTATTCTATTCTATTCTATTCTATTCTATTCTATTCTATTCTATTCTATTCTATTTTAAAGAGAAAGAGAGAAAGGTGGTGGGCAGAGAGAGAGGGAGAAAGCAGGCTGTATACCCCGTGCAGAGCCCAAATTGGGGCTCGATCCTATGACCCTGAAATCATGACCTGAGCCGAAGTCGATCAGAAGCTCACCTGATGGAGCCACCCAGGTACCCCCCCCCCATTTAAGCAGTTTTAAAGGAGAACATTTCATCCCAGAAATTGGGATTCGCTAAATTCCAGTGGCCGACCCTGCATTGTTATAGTGGGCCCCCTCCGAGGCCTGAGAGCCAGAAACACAGCTCTGAAGCCACCGGCATCTTCCTTCACACAGCTCACCAGCTTTCACATATAAAATTTGTCGCCTGCAAGCCAGTGACTCTTTAAAAACAGAATCTCTTGGGGCGCCTGGGTGGCTCCGTCAGTTAAGCATCAGACTCGTAGTTTTGGCTCAGGTCGTGATCTCAAGGTTCATGAGTTCAAGCCCTGCACTGGGCTGTGCACTGATCGTGCGGAGCCTGCTTGGGATTCTGTCTCTCTCTCTCTCTCTCTCTCTCTGCCCCTCCCCTGCGCATGCTCTCTCTCAAAATCTTAAAAAAAATTAACAAAACAAAACAGGAACTCTTTATTCTTTGGTTATTGTGTTCGCTGTGAATTTGGGGGAACATTGGAAAAGCTAGACATGCTCCCGCTGCAGCTGTTTGGGTCATTTACATACGTGCTTCTTGGTGTTTTTGACATAGGTTAAAGGCCCTTTCAGGAGCACCACCATCATGTTGAATGATTTGAAACCCTTAAGAGAATACTGTTTACAAGTCAAAGCGCAACTGGTTTGTGAAAAAGGGAACATCTCTAGACCCGGACACTTAAGCAACGTATCTTGCTACAAAACAGCGATGGATGGTAACACACCTTCTTAGGTCCTTTCTGACCTGGGCAAAGAATCCTCCCCAAGGAGTGAAACCGGGGGTGGCTTATTAGGCCAAGGGTCAAGGGTGGTAGGGGTGGGGAGACCCGGAGAGAAGGGGCAAGATGCGAACCCGAAAGTGTAGGCAACACAGGTTCATGCTGAGATCTACCGTAATAACAGCACCAGACAGCTAACGCTGCTTTATTTTAGGATTGCCTTTCCTGGCTAGTCATCTAAGCATGTGAGGCTGGGCGGGGGAGGGGCAGCGTCAGCCCGGTTTTACCAGGAAACGACCTCTCTCTAAGCAGGTTGGCAGGTGAGAAATTACCGACGTTTGTACCACGGGTGGGACGGGCCTCTTGTTTACTTCCGCGTCATCTTTTCAGCCGCCACCAAACTCCAGCAAATCATCGTGATTGCTGTGGGACTCTTTCTGTTCCTGTCGATGCTGACGGGGGCCTGTTTCTTCCTGGTCCTGAAATACAGAGGCCTGGTGAAATACTGGTTTCACTCTCCACCGAGCATCCCGTTACAAATAGAAGAGGTACGTGCGCACGCATCCAGTGGGTGACACGTCGGCGCTCCACGGCCCCCTGGTAACACTTAAGAGGTCAGCGGCGGACAAAGCCACGGGCACAGAGATTTGAATTAAAAGTGGTGCAGGGTTATTTGTACGCCCATGTTCCCGGCATTATTCACCACAGCCAAATGGGGGAGGCAAGCTAAGCTCCCGTCGGTGGAGGAACAGATAAACGAAATGTGGTATGTCCATCCAATGGAATATTATGCAGCCATAAAAAGGAAGGCGATTCTGCCGCATGCTGCAACGTGGGTGAACCCCGAGGATGGTACGCTAGGTGAAATAGACCGGTCACAAAAAAGACAAACACTGTTTGATTCCACTTAACATGAGGTACTTAGAGGACTCCAATTCAGGGAGACTGAAAGTAGAGTGGTCGTGGCCAGGGTCTGGGTGGGGAGGGCAAAGTGGGGAGTTAGTGTTTAACAGGTGCAGAGGTTTCGTTTTGCAAAGTAAAAACAAGCCCTGGACATAGTGGTGAGGGTTGTACAACAGGGTGAATGTATTTTATACCAGTGAGCTGTATACATAAAAAAATAGCTAAGATGTAAATCCTATGTTACATGTATTTTACCACAATTTAAAACCATTTTTTTTAATGGCATGAGGTTGGTGGAAAAGGTGGTCTGGCCCAGCGTGGCCAAGGGTTGCCTGTAGCAGCACATCAGACCTGTGCCTTTTGGAGAAAGCCCCCAAGAGGCCTGGAAGAGGGTAGAGAGGCAGTGAAGACAGGGATTGAGAGCACAGGCTGTGGGGCAGATGTGCGCACTTGGAAGGAGTCTAGAGAAAAAGCACCCGGGGCTGTGCAGACAGAACTTTGCGCACCAAGAGCTCACTGGATGTTACTAGTGTTTTGAAAGGCCTGAGGAAGAAGAGTGGACTGGTTCTCGTGAGAGGTCGATTTCATGCACAGCCCGACCACCCACCCCCACCTCCGAGGCTCCGCAAGGGGGCCGAGCCCTCCAAGAACGCTAGGGGGACATGCTTAGGGGCAGAAGCAAGCTGATGGAAGACTATTTAAAGATATTTGCTTCTGGAGGTTTCTTCGTAGGAAACTTGGGGTCAAGGTACTGGAAACAGAAGCTTACTGTGTCACATCTAGAAGGAATAGGTATCAGATAAGGTCCAAGTGTGTAGAGAAACAGCAGGGCTTCTAGAAGGAGCTGTAGTGCCTTGTTGGCCTTCATCTGTCACGAGGTATTTAAAGTACACAGACATGGTACGAACTACATGTTATGTTCCCTACTAGACCCTCCATACAGATGCTGCATGATTCCACTTACTTGAGGCATCTAGAATACTCCACCTCATAGAAGCTGGAATAGAACGGTGGTTGCCAGGCGCTGGGGGTGGGGAGGGGGTGGGCACAGGGAGTCGCTGTTCGGTGTGCAGAGTTCCAGTCAGGCAAGTGAGTTCTGGAGATCTGTACGTCATCCTGCCTGTAATTAGTACCGTATTATACACTTAACGATTTGTCAAGAGGGCAGAACTCATCTTGAGTGTTGTTATAACACCCACCCACCCCACCCCCACACACACACCCAGCGTTTTCCCCTGGTTAATAGTTTCACAAAATAACAGCTCTCAGTGGGCCTCAGAATCTTCCCTGCATTCGTGTGTCTCTCGCAGCCGAGCAAACAGCACCACCCCGTGTGAAGTTGTCCCTTTGGGGCGTGGATCCCAAACAGAGAGGCTTTCAGTTTACTTTCCTGGGAAAGTGTGAAAAACCTCTGTCAAAGGGCACTGACGTTCCACGAGAAGAACGAGCCAGGTTTCACTTATATTTTGGGGGAGGGGTCTCACAAGTGCGCGTGATGCGTTGACGTTCCTCTCGCCCTTCGTCAGCTCTCGGCTGACGGATGTTCCGGTGTCTCTGTCGCTCAGCAGTAAGGCCAAGGCTCAGCCTAGAACAGAGGCGGGAGGGAGGGGGGCAAGTGGGCCGCCATGAAACAGCTCTGTGCCTTGAGGCCCCCGCCGCCTCACCCCTGCCCGGGAGGCCGCACTGACCGTCCTGCGGCACGCCTGGCTTCTTGGCTGTGAGCTGGAAGTGACCGGCAGCGGCAGGGGCTGAGGAAAACCACTGGCGCATTTTCCCCCTTTTCCCCACCACCTCCTCCTTCGCCGGGAAGTTAAATTCCAGAGACATTTCAGGGAGAACCGTCCCCAAGCCTGCGCTGAGTGCGGCGAGTCTGAGCTTGCCTTTCCCGAGCTACGGCATGACCTGGGTGGGCCCACACATTCGCGTTCGGGTTAGCAATGGCGTGAGGGGTGGGGGGTGCTCTCATTTTAGAAGCTGTTTCAGAATAGGAAGTCCTACCTGGGGTAGATAGGACTGCGCCAAGTAAATGTGAAGTCGAAAGTCCAGTGTTTCGAACTGACAAACTAATTACAATGCTGGTTTTCAACCTTTTCAAGTATTTAAAGGACCCGGCCCAGCCTATCTTGGAGGCCCTGGACAAGGACAGCTCGCCAAAGGATGATGCCTGGGACTCTGTGTCCGTTGTTTCGTTTCCAGAGAAGGAGCAAGAAGATGTTCTCCAGAGTACTTTGCACCAAAGCCCTGGTCCAGTCCAGCAGCCTGTGGGATGAGGGCTCTGAGCCGACCAAGCAGCTGATGTTCGCGTCGCGGCTTCACAGAGCCCAGCACTCCATATTCCCGTCCCGCCAAGGCCGCCGGTGCCTGGGAAGATGCCATGGGTCTCGTCGGGGAGACAAGTTGTTTTTTGTTTTTTTTTCTAGAGTTTTCTAATCATACGAGTTTCTAGAATGATTCTACAGAGATAGCCCAGAATAATTAAGATTTCTCTTAAACACTAAAAGGACACATAATTGTTAGCAAAATGGCTCAGGTATGCCTCTGAGGTTTTGTTCGTCAGCAGCGAGGACACTGGGTCCTCCCCTTGACTCGGGCCGGTGGGCTGCAGCCCCCGGGGCAGGTCATGTAACCTGTCCCAGGCTGTCCCAACGACGGACATCGAGTGACCCTTCACCATAGCCAGTATCCTGCCTTAAAATGTGATTAGTCCTGTAAATATTTTCCTGGTAATTTAAGCCTTTTTTTTTTTTTTCAAGCTAGGAATAAAAGACTAACTTTTTCAAAGTAAAAGTGAAGTTTCTGCTTTCCATTTCACCTTCTTTATTTTGGCCTATTTTCTGCAAAGTTTCAACTTTTTAAAAAATTACTATATCTAGGGGCGCCTGGGTGGCTCGGTCCATTGAGCGTCCGACTTCAGCTCAGGTCATGATCTCACGGCTCATGAGTTTGAGCCCCGCGTCAGGCTCTGTGCTGACCGCTCGGAGCCTGGAGGCTGCTTCGGATTCTGTGTCTCCCTCTCTCTCCACCCTTCCCCCACTTGTGCTCTCTCTCTCTCTCTCTCAAAAATAAATAAACATGCCAAAAAAAATTACTGTATCTAAACTTTTGTTTTCTTAATTAATACCCGGTAGAGCTACTGAGGCCTCATGTCACTCAGCGAGAACTGTCTACGTGTGTCACATGATTCCTTAGGAGCGTATAAAGGGCACTTTCAGAAGCCGCATTAGCATTTCACTCGTGATGAGTCGTATATTGACCAAGGCCTGTAGGTAGTAAAGAGAATTCGCTAATGGACGACAGTGATACCCACCGGGCACGCGCGTCTTCCGTGTATTGATGGGCTCTTTTGTTCAAGGGATGTGGATTAGAAGTCCATTTATATGACTCATCGCACTTAGGAAATGGATGTGTAGCTTCACACCCCATCCCCCAACACACACACAAAGTGGTAAGTTGCCGTAACGTCTGCCTTACCCAGAAACCCTCCTGGCGGCCCAACCTCACTGGGAAGAAGAGACGCTGACTGTAGGAATATGAAGCTTCTAGCACTAATTGACGGGACCACCTTCCCTCTCTCATTTGGGGCTTGTGCCACTGGGGAGGGATTGGCTCTCAGGCCAAAGCACCGTGTCCTTTGCTGCCCCGAGTGACGGGAGAGAAAAGGACATCCATCCACGGGCCCCACGCCACTCAAGTCCTCCTGGGAGAGATCCGCGTTACCTGTTAGGGACGGGTCTGTAAGAAGATGGAGACTATGAACGCCTACCTGGGATCATTTAGGGGCTCTGATAGAGGGCTTTCTCTGCTGGACCGTGGGGGAAGCCCTGGGAGGGGAGGAGGACGTAGCAGAAAGCAGGCCAGGGTTCGAGCCCAGCAGAAAGGGGGACAGATCAATTCTGCTGGAAAATAAGTTCATAAACGCCACCCTGTGTAAAAGGGAGTTAGTGACAGCTGGTCAGGGGCCAGCAGGCTGGCTGTGGGGACCGGATTCCGCTAAGGCTGAACTGGCCTCAGGGCAGAATCGGTGGAGCGTCCTGAAGCGGGAGTTCGCTGCGGTTCAGGCCCAGAGAGGCCCTTCTTGGTCGAAGACAGCGGCTTATGTTAGTGACGGACTCAGAGCCCAAACCCAGAGGCAGCACTACGTCCGGGTGCCTCTCTGGAGCCAGGCTCTCCGACGCCATCGCATACTAGGGGACAGGATGCCGATGGCACCAAACTGGCTTCCCCAGGACTCCAAACGTGCTGCTGCTCTTTTCCATCCTAACTCAGCGTCGCGAGGAGGCATGGGGCTGGCGAGAAAGGACGAGAGTTATTGGAGTAAGATTCTCCATTTTCGTGTCTCTTCCAAAAAAAAAAAAACCACACCTGGTTCTACTCCATAAAATAAATGGCTCATCAGTGGAATTAATACTTACACTAACTTGGCACTTTAATGTCTAGTCAAGCTGAGTACATAACTGTAAAACGTTTGAGTCAGAAGCGTTCTCGTAAATAATTTTTAACAGGGCAGACATGCACCAAGCCCACCCTGCCCCCCCCCCCATCTCCGTGTGGTCTGTATGCTAAGAATAGTCCCTACATCTTCAAACGGCTGGAGAGGGGGCGCCTGGGGGGGGTTCAGTCGGTTAAGCGTCTGACTTGATTTCAGCTCAGGTCATGATCTCACAGTCTGTGGAATCGAGCCCCGCCTCAGGAGTCCTGTTTGGGATTCTCTCTAACCCCCTCTCCCTCTGCCCCTCCCCTGCTCGTGCTCGCTCTGTCTCTCTCTCTCTCTCAAAATAAATGGCTGGAAAAAATCAAAAGAATCGTATTTCATCACACATGAAAAGTATATGAAATTTAAATTTCAGGGTCCATAAATAAACTTTTATTGGAACCCAGTGATGCTCCTTCATTCATGTACCCTCGCTGGCTACTTGTGCACTACATGGCCGAACTGAGTAGTCGCAACAGAGGCTGAATACTTACAAAGCCTAAAATATTTACTGCTCAGCCCTTTCCTGAGAGGGTTCGATGACCCTTGATCTATACAATGAAGAGCTTGTTGGGCAGGAGAAAACAAGCCATTCCCATTATAGAAGCATATACCAAGTCCCTGCAAGATCCCCTTTGACACTGAGATTATCTTATTCAGGGCTCATAGGAGGAGAGGTATATAATTCTTGCATGTATTCCGTAAAGCAGGTTATGCACTATGTACCAGGGAAGGCTGGATGCAGAGGGTAGGAGTATGCAGACCAATGGAGGAGAATGGGCCCTATACCAAGAACAGGGCTCCCAGAGATGATGGATTAGTTGGATCAAGGCCACCTGTGGCCTATAGGGTACCTTTGTGTGAATTAGACACCCAGCTTTCGAGACATTTTGCTTTCAAGTGCCATGAATTTTCTAAGTAAACCACAGATCTCCTGTTCCTGCGCTGTGAATAGCGCCCCCTGGGGGTCCCACAGTGCTCAGCCCTGCAGATGGCTGTTAGGAGGCCCTTGTTATTCTGGATGGTGTTGAGGCCCACGGGGTGGGGAGCCACAGGGCATGGGGGTGGGGCAGGAGTTGGAGGCAGGGGAGGGCAGAGACTTTCTCTGTATCTGCAGGACACAGGCGGATGCACTGGACAAATGGCTACTGCCTTGTCACCCAGAAATCGCCAGGGCAGAGCACAGCTCAGTTCTAGCTGGTTCTTGGCACATCTACCTTTATGGCCTTTATTTCACTTGCAATCACTTGTTTCCACTGATAGTGGGTTTTTTTTTTAATGTTTATTTATTTTGACAGAGAGGGACCATCAACAGGGGAGGGGCACAGAGAGAAGGAGAGACGGAGAATCCCAAGCAGGCTCCGTGCCGTCAGCATGTGGAGTCCAACGCAGGGCTCAGTCGCACAAACCGTGAGATCATGACCTGAGCCGAAATCAAGAGTGGGATGCCTAAGTGACCGAGCCACCCAGGCGCCCTGCTAGTTTTGCCCTAAACTTTCAGCGACTGGAAAACACCTACCTATCTCTTCAAGGTACCCCAGGGTCCTCCCCAAATCAATTTGCTGTATGCCACAAAGCCTGTATTTCAGATGAGAACGTCTAAAACTGTCTACGCTGTCTGGTGGGGGTGAGAATCTGCCCAGGCATTTCCCCAGGATGCAGTCAGACCCTGCTTTTCAGTGCTGCTCACAGACCTTAGGAAGCCAGTGCTGTCTGATGGGAACGCAGTGAAAGTGACTCCTTCTTCCTCGCTGCCAGCTGTGGTGACGGAAGACAGCTGGCTGGCCCCGGAGGGCATGACCTGGGCCCTTGCAGCAGCATGTGGCTAGGGAGGGGGCTCCCGTCAGTGCTGGCTGCTCGATAACTTGCCTGTAAGTCTGAAGTGAGTTCAATAAATTAATCTCTAAATTCGCAACGCTCGGAATGGAGGTAAATACATGTCACATCATCCGGAACCCCTTCTTGGCGCTCTTCCCAAATCCAGGACTGGTGCTCTCTGCGTGACCCATGAGGGTCTGGAAGGCTTGCCCTGTCCTGCCACACCTACTTGTCGAAATTTAAAATATCTGGAAGAGGCATGGATTATCATCTGAAAGCCCTGTGTAAAATGACATAAGCCGTGTTAAAACTGTGATAAAAAAATAAGCACGGGCAGGCTCGAAACAAAACAAAAACCAGCGGACTCCAGACTGTTTTTCTCTTAGCTGGCACGCCACCCAGTGCCAAGAGGCTAAAAAGCCACCGAACGAGTAAGGAAACAACCTTCAGGCAAAGCCATCTGGGAGAGATAAGGGCGTGCACTATTAAACCCCAGCTCCAAACCCAGAGATCTCTAGTAACAAAGCCACTGGAAATACTCTCCCTCCTATCTCCATCCTCACCATTGTTATTCTCCATGTCAGGCTGACCACAGGCTCTTCCCAAGGCCACCACATCCACACCTGAGCTTCCCTCTCCTTTCATTGATTTCCGGCGTTCGGTCTCTTCTTCTAAAGCCACCATTGCAGCAGTTTCCCCAAGTTTTATTTCTCAAAGTCTTCTAAGAGGCAAATTTGCAAGTCTCAAGTATGGAAAACACCATAGAATTGAGACCTCCCTCCTAAAAACCTACAATGCACATTTTATAAGAAGCTCTTGGGGCACCTGGGTGGCTCAGTCGGCTATGTGTCCGATTTCAGCTCAGGTCATGATCTCACAGTCCGTGGGTTCGAGCCCTGCTTCGGGCTCTGTGCTGACAGCTCAAAGCCTGGAGCCTGCTTGTCGTTCTGTGTCTCCCTCTCTCTCTGCCCTTCCCCTGCTCGAGCTCTGTCTCTCTGCCTCTCAAAAATAAATAAATGTTACAAGCAGCTCTTAAGAAAAGACTTTACAGAGGAGCGCCGCCTGGCTGGCTCAGCCGGAACAGCATGCAACTCTTGATCTCAGGGTTGTGAGTTTGGGTCCCACAATGGGTGTAGAGATTACTTAAATAAATAAAACTTAAAAAAAAAAAAAACAAAACTGTATTGAGCTTGGGTGGCTCGGTCGGGTAAATGTCCGACTCCTGGTTTCGACTCAGGTCATGGTCTCATGGTTCATGAGCTCAGGCCCAGCATCAGGCTCTGTGCTGACAGTGCAGAGCTCTCTCTCGCTCTCTCTGGCCCCCTTCCGCTCACATGCGTGTGCCCTCTCTCAAAATAAACATTAAAAATTGTTTTTAAAAAGCTTTACAGAAAATAAAATGTTTTAACCTAGTTCAGCCCAAGGATTCCTGAGCTTCTTTGACCAGTGTTGTTGGGGATGCTGGCCGAGGGAAGAGCAGGGCCTCGAACTCAGGAGGAAAGGGCTTGAGCGGTGACCCCAATCCGAAGGCAAGTTACTTAACACCTCCAGATAAACGTTCCTACCTCCAAACGGAGAATGAAGGACAACATGAGGCACATAGAACGTTTGCAGGGGCAGGTGAGTCACTGAAAAGATGTGAGAGCATCTCTGCCCTGGAGAGCAGGCCCTGGGCTCTGGGAGGCTCCTCTCTCCCTCCCCTGTCCTTGGAATATGAGTTCCACTGGTCTTTCCCTCTCAGAGCCTGCTCCAAGGACACGACCTTGAGATGGTGATGGAGTGTTAAGAACACCTATGCGGTACATGTGACTGACCCCGCTTGGGGCCTTTTTATCAACTTTTAAGATTTGGTGTTGGGGCAGGTGCAGGGATGCATTCATCTGGCTGCCGCCCAAGCAGCAAGTTCTCCTTGCTTATTAAACAGGCCACCTACCAGCCTGGCTGGCTGTCCTCTGTGATCTGTTTGGGTAAGGCTGGTTTCACAGTATACCCGAAACAGCATTCTCAGTGCACTTCTGCTATCCATGTGGAGCAGAAAATTGACCTTAAGAAACAGGGCCCTGGGGCACCTGGGTGGCTCAGTCAGTTGAGCGTCCGACTTTGGCTCAGGTCACGATCTCACGGTTCACAAGCTCAAGCCCGGAGTTGGGCTCTGTGCTGTCAGCTTGGAGCCTGGAACCTGCTTCAGATTCTGTGTCTCCTTCTCTCTCTGCCACTGCCCTGTTCATGCTCTCTCTCAAAAGTAAGTAACATTACAAATAAATTTTTAAAAAAAGAAAAAGAAACAGGGCCCTAACATGGGAAGCTGGCGGCAGAGCACGGAGTGGGGGCAGAAATGGGCCACGAGAGGGATGATGGAGGGAAAATAAACAGTGTTAAAGGAAACTGAGGGCAACAGGAGCACTTCAGCCACAGCCGATGTCCATCTATTTGTGAGTCGGACTACTTGCTACAACACGGATTTGTCTGTCTCGCCCACTGAGGGCACTCGCAGGCCATTTGCACAGACGCTTGGAGCGGCCAGCAAGAGTCGTCTGACCTGCACCATCTGGGCCAAGATGCACCGAGAACTCTGCCTCTCTTGTTGTTTCAGCTCTCCGGCTGCGCGTCAGGTCTACTTAGCGTCATGTGTCTCCCGCCCCAGGGTTTGGCTGATCCGCCCGTGTAAAATGGCCCCAAACGCGGTGCACAAGCGTGGTCTTGTGTTCCTGAGCGCGAGCAGGCTGGGATGGGCCTCACGGAGAGAACACCAGGGTGAGAGAAGCTTCCTTCGGGCATGAGTGATAGTGCAGTTTTGAGTTCAAGATTAATGAATCAATGATATTAAATGTTTTTCAACAGAGACCCACATCAAGCAAAATTATGTTATTGAGCAAAATGTGGCAGGGGCTAACCTAACCCTGGATTTCCCGGGGCGGGGGCCCCCCCCCAACGATTCGCTGATTCAGTGTTGGGGAGACTTCACAGGATCCACCTACCTTGAATACTGAGATTTGTATTTGAAAAACTTGTAAGTTTATGGTGGGGGGGGGGAGGGAAAAAAAGGGTGGGAGAAAATATTTGGGGCCTGTTCATCATGAAATTGAGGGGCAGGGACAATAAGTAAAGGCTGTCTTCAGGTATCAAAGAAAATATAAAGGAGTTCATTTTTTTTTTTTAATTTTTTTTTTCAACGTTTATTTATTTTTGGGACAGAGAGAGACAGAGCATGAACGGGGGAGGGGCAGAGAGAGAGGGAGACACAGAATCGGAAACAGGCTCCAGGCTCTGAGCCATCAGCCCAGAGCCTGACGCAGGGCTCGAACTCACGGACGGCGAGATCGTGACCTGGCTGAAGTCGGACGCTTAACCGACTGCGCCACCCAGGCGCCCCTAAAGGAGTTCATTTTTAATAAAGCTGAACTATCACAAAGACTGTTTTTAGGAAAATGGCAATGGGACGCGAAAGCCAAAATCGTCCCAACTCCCCCTAGGTGAAGATCTACTCCAGGTTTAAAACTGCAGACCCTGGGGCACCTGGGTGGCTCAGCTGGTTAATCGTCTGACTTCGGCTCAGGTCACGATCTCATGGTTCGAGGGTTCGAGCCCATCAGGCTCTGCTGACAGCTCGGAGGCTGGACCCTCCGAGGCTGGACAGCTTCGGATTCTGTGTCTCCCTCTCTGCCCCTCCTCTGCTCTCGCGCGCGCTCTCTCTCTCTCTCCCTCTCACTCAAAAAATAAAATAAACATTAAAATAAATAAATAAAATAAAATTGCAGACCCTGATTTTCTTTGGTGATTCTGCAAAAAAGCGCTGAGCCTATCAATCACTTCAGGCCTTTCCTTTGTTTTCAACCAAAGAAAAGAGAAAAACAATCACCAAAGTAGCTCAAGGGAGCGCCCGGCTGGCTCACTTGGTAGAGACTCTTCATCTCGGGGTTGTGAGTTTGAGCCCCGTGTTGGGCATACAGATTACTAAAACTTTTTTTTTTTAAGTAACTCAAATAATCTCTACTTCAAGTACTTTCTACTTCAACAGTGAAGAGAGTTGCCAAACTGCACAGCTGCTAACAACAAAATGTGATAACCTGTTTAGAGCAGAATAAAATTAGCATGTTTCTCCCTTAGGATTTAACAGGGTGTTACTGGAGATGGTCTGAAAGTAGCCCCAAACTTTAATAAGCTTTAAACGGAATCCAAATGAGAGTGTGATGACAAGAGAGAACAGGAAAAATTGGGATAACTTCGTAAGACTGGCAGAAGACAGGATTTCAATGAATTGAATCTAAAATGGAACGATGAAAAAACATGCTCCTGAGTGGGCGTTCTGATTGACAACCCCTCCGTCATGGAAAAATGTTGAGAACCTGAGTTCAGTGCATCCATGTCAAACCCCTGGGTGGGGTTCTTGCTCAAGCAGCCAATGTTACATGGCTTGGTAACATCAATCTTTCCGTCTTCAAACCTGCTACTTCATTATGTTGATACATGTCGAAATGTACATAATGGAAGAATTTAGCCTCTATTTTTTCATCAGTGGCAACAACAAAAAGAATATAAGGATCTTAGAAACAGTGTGTAAGAAGATAGAATGTTCTGGTAACACTGGTCTATACACAAACACCAAAAAGATTCAGATTCAACAGCCATTGAACCTGTTTGATAGGTTTTTTTATTTTTTATGTTTGGGAGAAAGAGAGAGAAAAGAGAGAGAGCATGGGCGCGGGAAGGGTAAAGGGAGAATCCCAAGCAAGCCCCACGTCAGCCCAACACAGGCTGGATCTCACTGAACTATGAGATCATGACCTGAGCTGAAATCAAGAGTCAGACACTTAACCCACTGAGCCACCCGGGTAGCCCCAGGGAGAGCTTTGTACTAAGAGAGTCGCATGTATTTTTAAATGATTTTGAAGGACTCTACCTTTTCTAACTCAATATCTGTAAGAGTGGATACTAACGTTATCATCCCACCCTTTTTTTTAAAGTGAGTAAACAAATAGAGGAAAATTAAATGATTTGCTCACAACTACAAAACAACTTCATGGCAGAATCAAGAATAAAGAAAACAGGAGCGCCTAGGTGGCTCAGTCAGTTGAGCGTCCAGCTTCGGCTCAGGTCATGATCTCTCGGCGTGTGGGTTCAAGCCCCACGTCGGGCTCTGTGCTGACAGCTCAGAGCCTGGAGCCTGCCTCGGATTCTGGGTCTCCCTCTCTCTCTGCTCCTCCCCTGCTCGCACTCTCTCTCTCAAAAATAAATCAACATTAAAAAAATAACGAAAACTGCCACTGTTTTCCAGTGATTTTCCAGCACGCTGTTCGTTAGCCTTCACGCTAGCATTTTACAAACAATGAGTATCACGTATTTCTCTTTATGTTCTAAAGAGAAACGGCTTCTTTGACTGGATCCACTTGAATAACTGGAAAAGGAACAAGCCAATTTTTATGGTTCGTTTTCTCCAACTGATTTAACAAGATTGGAATGGGTGAGAAGTAGTATTTATTGCTACAAGTTACAAGAGGGTGGAAACAAATAGTCTTACAATTTGTCGGAAGCAAGACAAAGTTTACTGACATTTGGAGGAAAAGACAGCAACACGGGAGGAAATAACTAAACAAGAAGGTATCTAGACAAAGGCACAGCATTCCACAACCGCTTCATACTCTGTGCACAGGCCAGCCCTCTCAGAGAGGAGGGAGGTTAAACAAAATAAGGCTTACGTTAGGAGCTGATATTAATACCGTTACTATTATTCTGCCCTTACAACAAAAGGTGCTATAAAATCCCTCTGGAGGAAGAAAAGTGCCACACAAAGCCTGTATTAACAAAGAAAAGCAAAAAAGCAATTAAGACCCAGCTATCCCCTTTGACATCCCTCAGAGGAATACCCGCGGTGCAAAAGCAGCGTTTCAAACTCTGCAAAAGGAGGCTTCGACTGGAACGTGGACTTTGAGGTTAAAGATACATTTTCCAGGAAGAGTTGAGAGCTAGCGCAAAGAGACCCTTGCAGTCGGTAACTAAGTGGAGGAAAGGCCTAATTTTTCACTAGGTCGTAATCATTCTCTTTGGGAAGAAGTGCTTTATCTTGAGACGAATGATTCCGGTTTTTGTGATATGGTTCATGCTTTTAAACTGCAGTTGGGTCACGCTTGATGCTGAATTATGTAATGTCGGATAATAACAGCCTGCCAAGAGAGAACCCCATTAGATCATTGGAGCGGTTTTTACAAGAAGCATGTCGCTGGGCTCCCTTACGGCCTTTTCCCATCAGCCGTACGACACTGAGCTCGTCTGATCATGTATTATCCTTTCTCAGATAAAGTCATGTTACAGGCATTGTTTTTTGAAAGAGGATTTCAAACTAGTCCTTCAGGCATTTAAAAAATCTTCATATAAAAGTCCACTTCTTTAATAAGGAAGAACAAACATTTTTCCTTTAAAAAAAAATCTCATTTTTAAGCCAAAATAACTTACAACTTGCTGAAATACCCTTTTGAACGGTTCAGTGCTTATTTCAGATACATGGAGCTATATTTTCTGCACGTCTTCAGAAATTCAAGATACTGAAACAAAACAGTTAACTCTAAGATGACATGACGATACAACGCTGGCTCAGTGACTAGGTCAAGGTCTAAGTCTTAAGGGATTAAAAAAAAAAAACTGATACCATCCCAGCTATATAGTTTTATACTATGTACATATTAACAATCTATTCAGTGATTTAAAAAAAAGACAGAAATTTCATAAAACTATTTCAAAATTCAGAGCATAAAAGTGTCGAGAAACAAAACATGTAATATGTAATATACAGTCTATCCCATTTGGCAATGTGTAAATTATGTTGAGAGAGAAAAACTTATCTACAAATAGAACAGAACCAAAGGAAATCTGATCTAAGAAGGGCTCTCAGGTCCACAGCTCTTCAGTTCTTCCAAATTTGTAGATCAGAGTGCTAGAAAGATATTAAAAAAATCATGAGGAAAAAACACAGGGAATGAGCAACAGTGGATTCATCTTCTAAATATGCTTTGACAGGTACCTCACTCGTTCCTCTGTTATCAATTTCTAAAAATAAAGACTGCAGGGGTGCCTGCGTCGCTCAGTAGTTCAAGCGTCTGACTGCTGATTTCAGCTCAGGTCATGACCCCAGGGTCGTGGGATCGAGCCCCACCTTGAGTTCCAGGCTTGGCGTGGAGCCTATTTGGGATTCTCTCTCTCTCTCTCTCTCTCTCTCTCTCTCTCTCTCTCCCTCTCTCTGCCTCTCTCCCACTTGCATGTGCATGCTCGCTCTCTCTCAAAATAAATCAACTTAAAAAAAATAAAAATAAAAATAAAAATAAAAATAAAGACTGCAATGGTGCTGGGTCTGAATGTGTTTGTTTTGTACAGCAGTTTGTTGACTTTGATGGAGAAGCTTGATTACACTTTATTAAAGCCTGGAAAGTTATTGGATAGGAAACTTGTAAGGCAAAGAGGCATTTCTTACAGTAGCAGGCATTAGGGCCCCTTTATATTGCTAGGATTCTACCACACCTGAGCTACAGTAACTGAAGAATCCTGAAACAGGCCATGCTGTAATTCTTCGTTCATTTAACATATAATTACTGTACCCTGAGGACTGGCTAGGCAGCAGGCTCTTGGCTAAGTGCCAGGAACGTATGAGTCAAAGCAAGGCAAAGCAATAATAGAGCTGAGAGCCTGAGGGAGATAATCAAATTCCAACAGAAAAAAAAAAAAAATGCTGTAAAGGCGAGGAACCTGATACCAAGAGAGTGAATTATAAGGAGCTGACCGTTTTAGAGCCGTCAAGGTCTTCCTGAAAAAGTGGAGAGTGAGCTGAGATTTAAACGAAGAGTGGGAATGGCCTGAGCGAAGTACAGGGGAAAAAAGGAGAGGAGCAGACAGTGGGGACACTCTGGGACTATAAGGTGAGTTGTGGGCACGCTGGATGTATTGGATTTGAAGTGTCAGCCACCCAAGAGGGGAGGAGTAGGAATCTGAACACACGGTTCAGGCGTGGAGACAGCCATCTGTGACTCATCAGAATATACGCAATAACTAGAGTCCTGAGCATGAAGGAGCTCACCTAGAAAGACAAGAGGCGTGGAATGGAGCCTTAAGAAACCTCAAAAGTCAGTGGCCAGTGGGTGGAGGGCCAACAGCAAAAGGAGGCAGAGGAAGGGTAGCCAGCCACGTAAGAGCTGTACTCCGGCACTTAGAGAGACCCAGCACACGGGAAAACTGGACAGCAACATGCAGAAGAATGAACCTGGGCCACTTTCTTATACCAGACATAAAAATAAACTCAAAATGGATGAAAAACCTAAATGTAAGACAGGAAGCCATCAAAAAAAATCCTCGAGGAGAAATCAGGCAAAAACCTCTTTGATCTTGGCCGCAGCAACTTCTTACTCAACACGTCTCCGGAGGCAAGGGAAACAAAAGCAAACATGAACTACTGGGATCCCATCAAAATAAAAAGCTTCTGCACAACGAAGGAAACTATCAGCAAAACTAAAAGGCAACCGACAGAACAGGAGAAGATATTTGCAAATGACACATCAGATAAAGCATTAGTATCCAAAATCTATAAAGAACTTATCAAACTCAACACCCAAAAAACAAATAATCCAGTGAAGAAATGGGCAAAAGACACAAATAGACACTTCTCCAAGGAAGACATCCAGATGGCCAAGCAACACATGAAAAAACACTCAACGTCACTCATCATCAGGGAAATACAAATCAAAACCACGATAAGATACCACCTCACACCTGTCAGAATGGCTAACGTGAACAACTCAGACAACAGATGTTGGCAAGGATGCGGAGAAAGAGGATCTCTTTTGCATTGTTGGTGGCAATGCAAGCTGGTGCAGCCACTCTGGGAAACAGTATGGAGGTTCCTCAAAAAACTAAAAATAGAACTACCCTACGACCCAGCAATTGCACTTCTAGGTATTTATCCACGGGATACAGGTGTGCTGTGTCAAAGGGACACATGCACCCCCATGTTTATAGCAGCACTATCAACAATGGCCAAAGTATGGAAAGAGCCCCACATGTCCATCGAGGGATGAATGGATAAAGAAAATGTGGTATATATATATATATATATATACAACGGAGTATACTCAGCAATCAAAAAGAATGAAATCTTGCCATTTGCAACTCCGTGGATGGAACTGGAGGGTATTATGCTAAGTGAAACTAGTCAGTCAGAGAAAGACAAAAATCATAGGACTTCACTCATATGACGACTTTAAGAGACAAAACAGATGAACCTAAGGGAAGGGAAACAAAAAGAATATAAAAACAGGGAGGCAGACAAAACAGAAGAGACTCATAAATATGAAGAACAAACTGAGGGTTACCAGAGGGGGTGTGGGAGGGGGATGGGCTAAATGGGGGAGGGGCACTAAGGAATCTACTCCTGAAATCACTGTTGCACTAGATGCTAACTAATTTGGATATGAAAAGAAAAGAAAAGAAAAGAAAAGAAAAGAAAAGAAAAGAAAAGAAAAGAAAAGAAAAGAAAAGGAAAGGAAAGGAAAGGAAAGAAAGAAAGAAAAGGAAAGAAAGAAAGAAAGAAAGAAAGAAAGAAAGAAAGAAAGAAAGAAAGGAAGGAAGGACGGACGGACGGACGGACCCAGCACAGAGGAAGCACACGGCTGGCTGATTACCTTGCCAGGCTCTGAGCAGAACGCATAGTTGATGCAGTAGCCACAGCCCGCATGAGCACAGGTCTTTACACGGGCAAGGTTTCTGTTCGCCCGAAACTGCCCTTTCATGTGCCACAAAGGGCTGAATCTGAATTTAAATTTGATCTCTAAACACTGCCTTGAGATGTTTCCATGAAAACTTAATTGTATCCCCAGAAGGGTGCTGGTCACGTGCCAAGAAACACAGCACAAGAGAGCAGAAACTGTCAAAACATCTTTCAAAATCATGAAGGTCCAGGCCACAGCGTGGTAAGAGAGCAGAGGACGGCGATCTCCCTAAACGGAGGAAATGGGGCTGAGAGTTCAGGGAGGCCAAAGAGGTCAAAGAGCTGGAGTTTGTGAGGCAGAGCACAGACAGCTGAAGAGACAGGGAGCTGGGGAGAGGCACAGGAGGCCCCCCTGGAGTCTTCTGCTGAGTACTGATCAGTAGACGAACGTGAGCAAAGGACCCAAGAGAAGGGAAAGAACAACCCCCAGAGCTGTCACAGGGCTGGGAAGACGTTCCAATCTCCTAAGCGGAGTGGACAGCCTCACGATACACGGACCATGAAATGTATCGCCTTAGTGAGGGGACAAATCAATCCTAGACTGGGGCTGCTCTCGTTCTGCCACCAAAGCTTACAAAAGCAAGACTCCAAAGGGTCAAACTGTTTCCACATGACCTAACTGCACCCAGGACAAAGCTCAAAAATATTTAAAGGGATGCCAAAATATCCAGCCCCCCACCAGCTGTATGCGAAGAAGCAAACAGGAGGAAAGAGACCCAAAATGAAGAGAGAGTAGAGATAATCAATAGGAACAGACTCAGAACTGACACAAGGAGATGACCATTGAAATAAGATATAAACAGGGGCGCCTGGGTGGCTCAGCTCAGTGGGTTGAGCATCTGACTTCGGCTCAGGTCATGATCTCACGGTTCGTGAGTTCGAGCCCCACATCGGGCTCTGTGCTGACAGCTCGGAGCCTGGAGCCTGCTTTGGTTTCTGTGTCTCCCTCTGTCTCTGCCTCTCTCTCTCTGAAAAATAAACATTAAACAAATTTAAAAAAAAGAAATAGAAATAAACATACTTCGTATGTTAAAGGAGGTGAAGGAGAGCATGAGCATGTGAAGAAGAAATCCGGAAAATCAAGCTAATGGAGACGACAAACACATGTCTGAGACGAAAGATCCACTGGATGGATGGGAGGAGTAGACACTGCAGAAGAGATCAGTGAACTTCAAGACGTAACAACAGAAAGTAACCCAAATGAAACACAGAAAGAAAACAAAAACAAAAACAAAAACCCCTAAGCATTAGTGAGTGTGGGACGACTTGAGCAGCCTGACATACACGTGCCTGGAATCCAAAGAGAATGGGATGGACAGAAAAAAAATCTCTGAAGAAACCATGGCTGAATGCAAATTTGATGAACACGAAGCCCACAGATCCAAGAAACTCAATGAACTCCAACAGAATAAATACGAAGAAAACTACATCACAGCACAGCATAATCAGATTCCTTAAAAACAGTGACAGAAACAAAGTCCTTCAAGGCTCAGATCTTCATGATTTTGGCAGGTGGGGGGGGGGATAAATTTATAAATGATGCCTAAAATACCTATCTTACCTTAAGAGACATTTGTTCTGAAATGCACAGGATCTGAGCTTCATTTTAGGGTTTGTTTTTAGAAGAGTGCCCCTAAAGAATACTTTTAATATTGTTTTATTTTTATACTTACTTTTAGTTGAATTCTAAAAACTTAATTAAAAAAAATCCAATCTCCTGACCAGGTTTTGTATATGACATGCATGATATGTATTAATTCTGATTTCTTGCTGTTTTTCTAAGTTTATTTCTTTTGAGAGAGTGAGCGAGCACGCAAGCACGAGTGGGGAGGGGCAGAGAGAGGGAGAGAGAGAACTCCAGTGCAGAGCCTGACACAGGGCTCGATCTCAGGAACCATGAGATCATGACCTGAGCCAAAATCAGGAATAAGATGCTTGACTGAGCCACCTAGGTGCCCCTGTTTTTCTTTTTTTAATAACGATTCTTGATACTTTTTTTTTTTAACAGGCTGTGGAAGCAGTAGTCTGGGCTCAAATCCCGGCTCTGCAATTACTAGCTGGGTGTCCAGTAAGCTCTGAGCCTTATTTCCTCATCCATAAAACAGGAACACCACCTGGTCCGTAAGTATTAAGTATTTAAGACACTTCAGTGGGAATTACAAAAGCAACATATATAAATCATCCATCTGAGCTCTCTGCTCATAGCAGGACCCCAATTAAATTGTTTTATGTAGGCCCTTAGACAACAGTGGAATTGTCACCTTTTAAAAGTTCTATACACTGTAATTGATTCAAGGGATTATATGTGTTCCATTCCGTATGTTGCTCTTAAAATGACGTGACATTTCTGTCAATGTTTTAGGTGTGATCAAAAAATTAGGCAACTTACCTAAAAAATATAAGTGCATTTTGAAAAAACACAGCTAGTCCTGGATAAACATCCGTATCTGCACATTCAAAGTAAAACGGGTTAGGAGATTACAAAAGGCGAACGGCAGTAACAAAGCATCTGTGCCGTTCATAATGACGTACTCTGTATAGTATAAAATACAGCTCTCATTCATCAACTCTAAGAAACCTATAATGAAACTGAAGTAGGAGAATGCCAATCTCATTCTCCCAAAACAAAGGATTGTTCTCACTGTGGATAACGGACCGTGAACTTAATAGGTTTTCTCTTTCACCCAAAGTTAACTGCCATGGTTTGAGCTTCACCACAAGTGCTGGGGAAGCAGCAGCTCGTCCCTTTACTTTCCAAGGTCAATACCGTGCTCTCCCCTAGCTGCGGGTTTGCTTCCCACGGTCAGCTGTCGTCCAGAAGCAGATGGTCCTCCCTCTGACTTATCATCAGGTCAACAGTCGCCTAACACTGGGTCACAATGTCTATGTCATTCCCCTCCTTTCATCTTGTCACATAGACGTTTTATCATCTCCCATTGTCACAAGAACAAGAAGGGGGACTAGTACAGGAGGTTTTAAGAGAGAAACTACACTCACATAACCTGTTACAATATACTGTTATAACTGTTCCATTTTATTATTAGTTACTGTGGTTAATCTCTTACTGTGTCTAATTTATAAATTTTATCATAGGTACTTAAATATAGGAAAATCATAGTATATTCAGGGTTCAGTCTTATCCACAGTTTCAGGGGGTCTTGGAACCTGACCCCTGTGGATAGATAAGGTGGGAGACTATAGAAATACCAAACGCTAGAAAGATACACATTAAATTCTTGATGATCTTGTACACTTATTTTCTTTCATGAATTCAGGAGTTTTATTGTGCAAATATGACAGATACAAAATGCTATAAAAATATACAAAAAGATATAAAAACATTATAATTCATCATTCTGTTTTTTCACCGGATCTCCTCTGGAGGAAACAGCTACTATCTTCAAAGGAAGAGAAAAAAAATTGGAAATTACTTGAAGTTTTGTGGATTTTTAACTTTTATGAAACTGTAACTCCTGATTAAAAATATGAGAACTGATGGAAAAACCTTCAATTTTTAGCTTTCAATATCATAGCAAAAAATACAGCAGCATGGTCGAGAGCTCCAAGTCTGAGCCAGATCCCTGGATGTGAATCCTGACTCTACCAGCGACTAAATGTATGACCATGGGCAAACTAGTTACCTTTGATATGCCTTAATTTCCTCATCTGTAAAATGGGCATTTTAACAGCACCTACCCCACAGAGTGTGAGAAATGTGTGACCATGTATAGTGCTTAGAACAGTGCCTGGCCCAGAAAGTGCTATATAAATGTTAGCAGCTATTATGATTAGTAATGGTTCAAGAAAAGCTGTATGGCAAAAGATCTGAAACATGGGTTAGAAATGCTCTCTGAAGTAAAAGCATATTCAGTTTATAAACAGAAAAGTGCATATAATGCACACTGCCGTAGAAATAGAAAGATAAGATCCATAACTGAGAAATTTCTCAATGTGCACTAGTTATCTTTTTAAAAAATTTTTTAAATGTTTATTTATTATTGAGAGAGAGAAACAGAGCACAAGAGGGAGAAGGACAGAGAGAGGGAGACACAGAATCTGAAGCAGGCTCCAAATTGTCAGCACAGTGCCCGACATGGGGCTCAAACTCACGAGCCGTGAGATCATGACCTGAGCCACGCCTCAATGTGTACTAGTCCTTTAAAAATTAAGACTGAATTGGGCCACCTGGGTGACAGTCAGTTAAAGCATCCGACTTCGGCTCAGGTCATGATACCGTGGTTCGAGAGTTTGAGCCCCACGTCGGGTTCTGTGCTGACAGCTCGGAGCCTAGAGCCTGCTTCAGATTCTGTGTGTGTGTCTCTCTCTCTGTCCCTCCCCGGCTCATGATCTGTCTCTCTGTCTCAAAAATAATAAATAGACATTAAAAAAAATAAAGTAAAAACTAAGATACGATCAACAAGGGCACAACCTTTACAAACTTAGTACTTCCCGAAACACCTTCCAGAAGTTATGATTTTTGCATATCTTCACAGTAGAAACTGTCAAGTTTCACCTGTTGCTTGAAGTAACTAAGTAGACTTTCCAAGGAAATCACTAATATCACTTAGAGTCAGGGATAAAGTGAACTTAAAACACACTTCCCTATATGATTCCATTTATATGACACAGGCAAATCTACAAATACAGAAAGTAGACGAGGGGTTGCGGGGCTGGTGGAGAAGGTAATGGGGAGTGACTGCTAATGGGTGAGGGGCTTCTTTTTGGAGTGATAAAAATGTTCTAAAATTGAATTATGTAATGATAGCACAAATCTATACTAAAAACACTGAAACATATACTTTAAGTGGGTAAATTACTTGATATGCAAATTATACCTCAATAAAGCTGTTTTTTAAAAAGTGCTTTCCTTCACATGAGATTCATACTAGAACTGCGTACTCCATTAGTATTTTTAATTAAATAAAATAACACCTTTTAGACATACTTCATGAGTGGTATTATTTAAACATCAGTTAACCACTATTCTCTTGTACTGACTTATTTTGTGCCAAGGGAAAGACAAAGATTTCCAAAGATCAAACTATGAGACTTAAGGGGTCCTATCAAGAGTATTAAAAGGTTGGCTGTGGGTAAGGACAAGGAGATGTGATAGTTCAGCAGAGTAATAGATTCCAGAGGGACAGGGATCAGAAGATCAGACGATACGTTAAGTGTTACGTGTTATCTGAAACAGATTCTCGTCTTTGGAGTGAAGGGAGAGAGCCAGTGAAACAGGTTGTTCTGATGCTTCTAGAAGCCCGTGCTGAAACTGGGTCCTGCCTTTCAACTCTACCCTAAAGGAAAGCTGTGGTGCCAGGAGTAGCCAGAAAACAGAACACCTGGGTGGAGCGAGCATGAATGTTTCTTCATAAAGACCACATGCAGGTTTTCAGGCTCGCCCCTAAAATGCTCCCTTGTACCTATGACTGAAACATTGCGGCTGATACTGGGGTTCACACCCCTTATCTGAAATACTTGAGACAAGGTATGTTTTGGAATTCAAATTTTTTCACATTTAAGAATGGTAACATGGGGCATAAATACCACATAGCCCCCGGCTCTGTTTGGACCAGTATCCACAATCAAATAGAACCACGTTCCCACAAGAAAACATCTGAATACTTATTCAATGGAATAAAACCATAAGGAGCCCCCTGTCAACTTAGGTCGGGTTTTGCTGCCAAGGTCATAAAAAGCCTTGACTTTCAGCACTCTGTGGATTTTAGAATTGTATATAAGGGACTGCGGACCTGTACAGGTTTCGCACTTTACCCAACAACTTCTGTATCTTCACACAGTCATATCTTCAAGCTAAGTGAATAGTTACACTAAATTTTACTCCAGGTAGAGTTAACAGACTAAGCCAAACCTAAAAGACACATCTGGGGGCGCCTGGGTGGCTCAGTCGGTTGAGCGTCCGACTTCAACTCAGGTCATGATCTCACAGTTCGTGGTTTTGAGCCCCACATCAGGCTCGGGGCTGACTGCTTGCTCAGAGACTGGAGCCTGCTTTGGATTCTGTGTCTCCTTGTCTCTCTGCCCCTTCCCGACTCACGCTTTGTCTCCCTCTGTCTCTCAACAATAAATAAATGTAAAAAAAAAAAAAATTAAAAAAATAAAAAAGACCTATCTGAATCTCTATGAAATAAAGGAGGAAGAAATACTTACTTTGGGTAACATATGCACCAAAAAGAATCCACATGGAAGCAATAAGTGACCCAAACATCAACATGAAACCAATGAACAGCCAAACACGAGCACCTGCATGAAGAACAGGCTTTATGATTTCGCTCATTTCTGCAGCTCCGTCCTAAGAATGCATAACACTGGAAATACTGTTAACCTCACGTATATTGTGCACGTCAAAGGCAGTCACATATTTGCATACACCTGCTGTAACAATTAACTGAATGACAATTTTAAAAACAAACAAAAGGGGCGCCTGGGTAGCTCAGTCGGTTGAGCGTCCGACTTCGGCTCAGGTCACGATCTCGCGGTCCGTGAGTTCGAACCCCGTGTCAGGCTCTGGGCTGATGGCTCAGAGCCTGGAGCCTGCTTCCGATTCTGTGTCTCCCTCTCTCTCTGCCCCTCCCCAGTTCATGCTCTATCTCTCTCTGTCTCAAAAATAAATAAAACAAACAAACAAACAAACAAACAAAAAACTGAAAGGGGTTAAGCCACACCCGGAAAGAGAAAAAAGGAACATTACCTTTCTACTGGCTAGAGAAACTAACAGCCTGGTAAACTAAACTAGGTGAACTTCTACGTAATTATATGACTAAATTGATTAACTGATTAATTAAACCCCCAAGCCATCATTAGCTTTCCAGGAAGAGTAACCTGGAATCCAAGAGCCATTGATTTTAAATAATGTTTTATTCGTGTGAACATTTATTCAGTAAACATGACTAAAATAGTACTTCTGGAAGTAACTTTAACTTTGTTAAGGACTTAAATAACACAAGCTTTTTTTCAAAGTGCATTAAAAACCTTCTGTATAATCATAACTAGTCCTATATAAAGAGACTGTTCTTTTCTGCTAATAAATCCCTCTTCTGCCAACATACATTAACGACTCGAAGGGCCTTTACCTGTTCTTCCTAAACAGCCGCTTTCATAGCTGTCACCTCTCACCTGAGCATTGGACACAGCATTTATCCTGGAACAACACAAAATCACCTAATAAGCTTTCATGCTGCTAGTATATTCACAGATATTTACATTCATTTAGAAGAGAAACATTTCCTACTTAAAGTCACTACCTGAATAACTGAACATATCTTTTAACTTCATGAATATCCTAGCGGAGAGAAATATTACATGCCTTGTATTTACCTAAACTACACCCAGAAGACAGACTTAATTTTTAGAGATTACTATCATTTGTCTCCAGAGATTACAAAAGACGGGCCAATTTTCTGATTTCTTTGACTATTTTAATTTATACATGAAGGACTCAGTGTGAGTTATAGTTTAAGGTTCTCATTATAATCAAGAATTGAGTTTCTGTGCTAAAAGTCAAGTGATGTTCTCTGAACCATTTCTCAAACTCAGACATTTGGTCTATCTGTAATTAGTAGGCCCACTTTATTCAGCTTAACATTTTTGTTAGAGTAAGGTGTGTTTATAGTAGAAATGTAGCCTTTTCTTAGCATCTTTACTGGATGTAAGTATTTCCATCTTCAGCAATTTAACTTTTATAACTCCTCACAGTATAAGGAAATTATATAATCTTAACACAGTTTTTAAAATTAATAAAAGACATCCATGGAAAGTTTCCAAACCCTTTCATGAAGTGAGATTTAACAGATAAACCCACAAATGATTTAATAAAAAAGAAAAGCCATAGAGCAGTCTCATTGGAGGCCAATCCTGCCCTTCCCCCAGCTACTGGCAAACACAGGTAAGCAACACATTAAAAAAAAATTATACTCCATGTTAAAAGTTGCACGTGTTACAATACTGAAGAACGATCCACTATGAAAAAATCTAGAAATGTAACATTTTTTATTACATCTAAGATGCCACTCATCTTTTAAGATGCACGATTATTTTTTTTCACCACCAAGAGAAAAAAGATTATCAACTGTAATTATAAGATACCACTGACTATAAGAAGCACCCTGATACTCAGATACTCAAATATAAAAAATATTCTTGGTACTGATAAGTACTAATTGACCAGTTTAACAACATTATAAGGAGAAAAATCACGCTATAACCTTTATGGGTGCTAAAATGATAGTGATTAAATCCAACACTCATTCTTGACAAAAAAATCTTAATACAATGGGGAAAAAATATATATCTTTATGTTAAAGATGGATTCGTCGCCATCGATTAAATTAAAAGGTTATCCCAGACAGCAGTAAACTATAAGGAAAAAATGTTTTTAGGAAAATGATCTTGAATTGAGAATTACCTTCATACTTACATGAAGAAAGCCAATGTGGAAAACACGCCACATGTGTGAAAGGCGTGGTTCAACTGCTCTGGCTTTGGGTACACCACAGCAGCGTCAATCATTATCCACCAACCTGTAAAAAACTTGCAAGAGAGTCCAAGGCATTAGACTAACGCTAATCCTTCGGCTTGGCATGACACTTGATCTTTAACATTCCTGTATTCCTACAGACCATACAATATTTCTAGATTGAGCTCTGGATGTTGAAGTAGAAAAAATAAGAATCACTTGTTTACTTACTCTTGGTAGCATATGAGGTGAAGTTACCTAATCAAATCTGTGTAAGATTCTGAAGTTCTCTCAGTGCAAGATAAAGCAAAAAATTGTTACATGGGACGAATTAGCCGCTTCTTTCATCCCCCATAATTCTGTGCACGGAAGCTCTCTTAACTAACCTCTAGCTAACCAGATCCTGATTACCTGACATGTCTCATTCTCTCTAGAAAACATTCCTTTTTAATATGCCCGCGCTCTTTTGCTTCCACAAATGAGCTGTGTGCTTACCAAGGGTCAGTTATCATGTCTCCAGAACTATTTAAGCCTCTATCGTTTTAACCAATCATGTAATCTCATTAAATACTGTGTAACTGACTGAACAGGAAGGAGTAGGTCAAATGTGATGTTTCTATGTAAGCTACGCTGAAAAGACTTAGAGAAGTTGCTAAAGAATTCCACAGACATGGGGCGCCTGGGTGGCTCAGTCAGTTGAGCGTCCGACTTCAGCTCAGGTCACGATCTGGCGGTCCGTAAGTTCGAGCCCCGCGTCAGGCTCTGGGCTGATGGCTCAGAGCCTGGAGCCTGCTTCCGATTCTGGGTCTCCCTCTCTCTCTGCCCCTCCCCCATTCATGCTCTGTCTCTCTCTGTCTCAAAAATAAATAAATGTTAAAAAAAAAAAATTTTTTTTAAATAAAGAATTTCACAGACAAATTACTTGCAGGGAACACGACCATAAAGTGCAAGAAAAGACTTAGAAGCATCACAGTTATCTTTACTTCCTGCTCTGGGTTATTATTTTTTTTTTCTATTGGACTTCAGGTGTAGAACCGTATACTGGAAGAGATAAATTTTTAAAAATGTAGTCGATACTGAAATTGGCTTCGATACTGAAATTTGCTTCAAAAATTCGGTGAGGGCAGGGCGTGATTGATGGAATGCTGAAGCAAGACCGGTGGAGATAGTCTTTGAAGCTGGATGGTTAAGTACGTGGGTTGAGCAGGGCTCTTTTACTATTCTCCCTGTTCTTGTTTACCGTACATGCTCGATGTTTTTTATAATAAAAAGTTGAGGGGCACCTGGGTGGCTCAGTCGGTTAAGCATCCGACTTCGGCTCAGGTCACGATCTCATGGTTCGTGGGTTCGAGCCCCCCATCGGGCTCTGTGCTGACAGCTCGGAGCCTGGAGCCTGCTTTGGATTCTGTGTCCCCCTCTCTCTCTGCCCTTCCCCTGCTCGTGCTCGCCCTCCTTCTCTCTCTCTCTCTCTCTCTCAAAAATAAATAAACCTTAAAAAAATTTTTTTTTAAGTTGAGAAAGAAAAACTGTTGGAAGAAAACTGGGCAAGAGTTTCTTCCACAAATTTCTTCCTCTCACTCTCCGTCGGTGCTGCAGCTGGGGACAAGGAGCTGGTGCCCCCTCCCTAGAGCACTGCAGGGCTTCTGGCTCGGCCCCAGGTCCTTACTGCTGTCTACACATCCTGAACCTCAGTGAGTCACGACACTATTTGGTTATCAAATTCTCCGAGCCTGACGAGCTTAAAGGACGTATACATCTTGTATCATTAACTTAAAAATGCTACTGCCTACAATAATTGTATTATCACTTGAAGAAAAGGTACCAAGTTTAACAAATTTATAAAATCAAATGAACCCAGGGCCTACCATGTTTTGTTCAGTAATATCTAGAACTCGAATTAATTATTGATACAAAATAATAGTGAAATAAATAGTTCTGAAAGGGTATTCAGGGCCCAAAGGAAGCAACATTAATTTTCAGGGCAAAAAATGAAGCAGAAATGTCACCAACCACGCTTTTTCACTTACCAGTACACCCGCCACCACAGAAGCCACGGCATTTCTTCTCTCACTCCAGTCAATACATTCACATTCTGGCCAACGGAAGTTATCTAGGAAGCCTGCCATGTTCACCCCGTAAGCATGGATTTTTCATTAAACTCTGTATTCTACAAATAAAAAGACAAAAAAAAAAATCAATCAATCAAAGAAAATGTTTTTACGTAGTGAAATATCTTTTCCTTTCTTAAAGCTTTGAACACAAATTTGCTTTCTGTCCAAACCTACGGTTACAAAAAAAAAATTAAATACTTCAATGAATACCTATGGTCATGTATGGAGGACTGTGTTGGGACACAAGGGGGAGCCTACTATTTACGAAATGAGTCCGATGGTTTTGAAACACGTCTGCCAAGTTCTCTGACGCTTCCACTTCACTGAGAAGTGAATCTATGTCCCTCCCCTTGAGTTTGAGCCACCAATAAAAACAGGTGGACCAACAGAGTAGAGGAAGTGATACTGGGTCGCTTCTGCCATACAGCTTCTAGGAGTAGATAATAAAAGGCAGCGAGTGCAGTTTGTAGCTCATTTTCTAGAACACTAACACCAGAGTTCTGAGTTGCCATGTAAAGGGTCCAAGGTCACGATGCTGTGAGGAGAGTGTGTATAGGGATTCAGGCCCACAGCTCCCAGACACCAGCTGGCATCGACTGCCAGGTGTGTGAGCAGCCACTTCTAGGTGACTCATGTTCCGGCTACTGCATTACTCCCAGACTTTACGCTTTACGAAGCCCCAGGTATACGGTGCAGACACACCATCCTGGCTCTGCCCTTTGCCAATTCCTGACCCACAGAAACCATAAGCAGAATAAAATGGCTACTTTAAACTACTAAGTTTTGGAGTTGTCAAGAATGCAGCAATCGATAACTGGAAGGAGACAAATCATGTGCATAAAGAACTATAAGGGTACATACAACATGTTGTGAGAATTTTCAAGAAGAGTACATTTAGATGAGGTGATCCAGGAACACCTTAAATTCCAAAAAGACAGGGGAAAAAACCCACAACTATTTGCAAGTACTGAAGAGTGCTGACAAGCGGGCAGAAACTGGAGGCAATTTAACCCAGGAAAGAAAACACGGTAAGATACACTTTTATGCAGCTTTTCCCCCTGAAGAACCCCTAGTCCCCCCACTCCCACCCCAGTGATCTCTGTGGTACATCATGGTTAAAACCTGAGCAAAAATGCCACAGTCTTTTTGGCTTGAGGTATCAGAGGATGGAGTTTAGGATTATTAGAGCAGCTGGGAACTGAAAGAGGAAATTTTAGAAAGGGGCGAGTCACAGGAAGAAGCCCCAAACACTTTAATATAAACTTTCTTTAAATACCTGGCTAATCCCCAAACAGCACATGCATGAAGGAAACTCCAAGAAACTCAGCAGAAAAAAAATAGCCGTAAGGCTAAAAGAACTAAACAGAGGGGCGCCTGGGTGGCTCAGTCGGTTAAGCGGCAGACTTCGGCTCAGGTCATGATCTCAAGGTCCGTGAGTTCAAGCCCCGCGTCGGGCTCTGTGCTGACAGCTCAGAGCCTGGAGCCTGTTTCAGATTCTGTGTCGCCCTCTCTCTTACCCTCCCTTGTTCATGCTCTGTCTCTCCCTGTCTGAAAAATAAATAAAACGTTAAAAAAATAAAAAAAAAAAGAACTAAACAGAGAGTTTCCATGCTCCCCCCCGCCGCATGGTATTTTAGAGTTTGAGTTCCACCAAATTAGAGATTAGTAAACACTTTGGGATTACTCTCTAAGTGTAAAACCAAGTGTCTGCAATTTCAGGGTGATCAGCCAGTATTTTAACTGCCCAACAGAACAAAAAGTGACACTCCAGATGAAGATAACTGAATTGAGAGGGTCTATAATGTATCATTCACAATGTCCAATATGTAGTTTAAAAAAAAAAATTACTAGACAGTCACACAAGCCAGGAAAAATGTGATCTGTTTTCAAGAAGGAAAAAAAAAAAAAAAAAAGCAATGAATAGAAATAGACCCCAAAATGACTCAAGTATTGAAATTAGCAGACAAGGACTTTTTTTTTTTTAATGTTTTACTTTATTTATTTTGAGAGGAGGGGAAGGGTGGAGGGAGAAGGAAAAGCGTCTTAATTAGGCTCCATGCTTAGCGCGGAGCCCAACGTGGGGCTCAGTCTCACAACTGTGAGATCAGGACCTGAGCTGAAAACAAGAGTCGGATGCTTAAGCGACTGGGCCACCCAGGCACCCCATTTAAAGCTGCCAATATAAACACATTCAAAGACTTAAAGGAGCATGGTGTAAATAACTAAACTGATGGAGATCTCAGTGGAGAAAGAGATACTTTTTAATATAAATTCTAGAACTGAACATTTTAATAGTTGAAAATTTAAATTCACTAAATGGGCTTAATAGATTAGAGACAGGAAAAAAAAAGGTGGTAAACTTGAAGAAAGATCAAAAGAAATTATCCAACCTAAAGAACATGGATTTTTTTTTTCTAAACTGAGGGGAAAACAATGAACAGAGCCTCAACGAACTGAGGAACACTAGTAGTGGACCCAATATATGTTTAATGGGGTCCCAGAAAAAGATAGAATGAGGAAGAAAAGAATATTTGAAGAAATAATGGCTGAGAACTTCCCAAGTTTAGTGAAAAATATTAACTTATAAATCCAGAAAGCTCAGCAAACTCCAAGGAGTTTAAACATGGAAAACATCACGATCAAACTGCTGAAAATCAGAAATAAAAAGAATACTTGGGGGCGCGTGGGTGACTCAGTCGGTTTCTTTATTTCAGCTCAGGTGATGATCTCACTGTTGTGAGATCAAGTCCTGTGTTGGGCTCCACGCTCAGTGTGGAGCTTGCTTAAGAGTCTCCTTTCTCTGCTCCATCCCTACTCGTGTGCGCGTGTGCGCACGCGCTCTCTCTCTCTCTCTCAAAATAAATAAACTTGAAAAAAAATAGCCAAGAAGTAGCAATCCAATATGCATCAGCTGATGGATACACACATAAAATGTGGCAGTATCATACACTGGATACAAATTCAGCAATAAGAAGGAACGAAGCACTGATAAGTGCTACAACATGAAGGAACCTCAAAAACATTATGCTAAGTAAAAGACATAAGACCACATATTGTATAATTCCACGTCTATGAAATGTCCAGATGAAGCAAATTTATAGACAGGAAGTAAATTTGTGGTTGCCTAGTGACAGTGGGGGGAGTGGAATAGGGAGTCATTGCTAATGGGCACAAGGTTCTAAAATTAGACTGTGGTCAGAAGATGGTAGGGGAAGGGAAGAGAGAGGCAGACCAAAACAGACTCTTAACTGCAGAGAATAAACTGGTAGTTACCAAAGGGGAGGCTGGTAGGGGGATGGGGGACATGGGTGATGGGGATTAAGGAGGGCACCTGTGATGAGAACTGGGTGTTGTATGGAAGTCTTGAATCACTAAATTATACACTTGAAATTAACATTACACTGTATGTCAACTAACTGGAACTTAAATAAAAACTTAAGGAAATAAAACTATGGTGATGACTACACAACTCTGTAAATATACTAAAAATAACTGAATTGTACACTTAAACTAGCAGAATGTTATCATATGTATATTTCAATAAAGCTTTTTATAAAAATGAGGATAAAATAAAAATATTTTCAGGTAAACAAAAACATAATTCATCACCAGATCTGCACTAAAAATAATGCTAAAGGAAATTCTTCAGGCTGAAGAGAAATGACATCAGATGAATCTCAGATCTACAGCGAGCAATGAAGAATACCAGAAATGATCTCTATGTAGGTAAATACAAAAGGCTATCTTTTCTTCTTTGACCTAAAAGATAACTATGTGAAGCAAAAATTATAACATTGTCTATATAGCATTTCATAAAGATGAACTTGTATCTAAACAGTATGTGGGTTATATTTTCAAATAATATGCTTAAATATGGATTCAGGTGAAATACCTCTAAAATTAAAGTAATAGATCCAGTTATTCTGAAAAATAAGTACAAGTAATATATTACAGGAGGTCCAAACACTGGAAACACAAGCTGGGAAGCAATATTTGCAAAACAAATATCTGGCAAGGAACTTATATCTGTAATACAGAAGGAATTAAACACCAGAAATAAAAAGATAAAATATAGGCAATAAAAAGTACGCAAAAGACTTGAATAAACTTGAAATGGGAAAAAAGACTTAAAATTAATGAATTAATGCAAATTAATGACATAACATCTCACATCCACCAGGATAGCTAAAATTTAAACGACTGGCAATACTAAATGTTGGTAAGGTTGTAGAGCAACTGGAGATTCCATACATTTCTGGTGAAGGTTTCTTACCAAGTTAAAAATAAACCTCCCTAGGAGCATCCGGGTGGCTCAGTCGGTTAAGCGTCCGACTTCAGCTCAGGTCATGATCTCACAGTTTGTGAGTTCGAGCTCTGCATCAGGCTCTGTGCTGACAGCTCAGAGCCTGGAGCCTGCTTTAAATTCTGTGTCTCCCTCTCTCTCTGCCCCTCCCCGCTCATGCTCTGTCTCTCTCTGTCTTAAAAATTAAAAAAAAAAAAAAAAAAAAAAAAAAAAGACAAAAAAACAAAAACATTAAAAAACAAACAAACAAACAAACCTCCCTATAACCCAGCAACTCCATTCCCAAGTATTGGCCAAGGGAAGTAAAAACACATTATCCACACATAAGAAAGACTTATAGAAGGAGGTTTTTAACAGTTTTATTCACAATAGCCCCAAACTGAAACAGCCTAAATGTTCATCAACAAAAGGATGGATAAACAAGTTATGAGCAATCCATACAATGGAATACTGTTCCGCAATGAAAAAGAATGAACATACAACCAACAGAAAAAACAAACAAACAAACCCTCAAAGACACGATTTAAGTGAAAGTCAGCAGACATAAAATAGTGTATACTGTATGATTCCATTTAAATGTAGCTTAAGAAGAGGCAAAATTAATCACTAGTCCAAGAAATCAGAACAGTGCTTGCCTATAGGGGGTAAGGACTGACTGCAAGGGAGCTTTCTGGGAGTGATAGAAATGTTCCATATCTTTTTTTTTTTTTAACGTTTATTCATTTTTGAGAGACAGAGTATGAGCTGGGATGGGGCAGAAAGAGAGGGAGACAGACTCCAAAGTAGGCTCCAGGCTCTGAGCTGTCAGCACAGAGCCTGATGTGGGGCTCAAACTCACGACTCGCGAGATCATGACCTGAGCCAAAGCCGGACCCTTAACCAACTGAGCCACCTAGGTGCCCCAGAAATGTACTAGATCGTAATTGGGATAGTGGTTATACAGGTGCATACATTTATCAAAAGTCATTGAAGTGTACACTTTAAGACGTGTGTATTTTACAGTATGTAAATTTTACCCACAAAATGTTTTCAGAAGTTTATCATTCAGATACACTTTAGCTACTCTGAAGTCTTGCATTTTATCGCTATTAGTGCAAATATGGTAACGAATTGTTATCAAACATTAAACGTTAACTGGTTAATAGGGAAGGTCATCATGAATTTAAGACAATGTCTGAAATGAAAACAAGTCTTATTCCCTACTATCAAATTCATTTCCCATATATTAATCTAATTATAAATAGTTCTATAAGCAGAAAATATATAGCTATTTGCATACAATGGTTTCTGAACTGTCATGATCTCCTCCCATCTGGGGCTTAAATTGGAGGGTCCGGACAAGAGGAACATCAAACAAAGTAATACAAATAATTACTATGGAGGAAATGCGCAGGATCCTAATAGAGAATAAAGGGGAGACTTATTTTGGAAAGGGTCATCAGGGAAAGTCTCTATGAAGAGGTAATCCTTGCTAAGATCTTAGAACGTATGAAAATTTAAAAGCTGAGTAAAGTTACTTAGATTAAGGAGAAACAAAAGGGATAGAGCAGGGAGAGGGAAAATTATATACTAAAGTCCCTACGTCTCTGTGGGGCCAGCAAGGAAGAATTAGCTGGTACCAAAGAGAATCAGGACACAGTAAAGTTAGTGGAGCAAGGTGGCTTGGAATAAGTTTGAAGAGTGACAGGTAAGGGCCAGATCACACTGCAGATTAACGGTCTCCCTGGATTTGGGTTTCACTGAGTCATAACAGGAAACCAAAAGAAGGACTTTGAGGAGAAAAGAAGCTGAGGCACCAAGAGCCCAGTCACTCTGGGAAACGTGTAGGCAAGTGAGGGGAAAGGACTAGTATATTAAGAATGAACGCTCTCAAATGGGAAGAGTCTCTCTCTCTCAAAAATAAATAAACATTAACAAGTTATTATAATTAGGGGTGCCTGGGTGGCTCAGTTGGTTAGGCATCCAACTTTGGCTCATGTCATGATCTTGTGGTTTGTGGGTTCGAGCTGTGCTGACAGCTCAGAGCCTGGAGCCTGCTTCGGATTCTGTGTCTGCCTCTCTCTCTGCCCTTCCCCCGCTCATACTCTGTCTCTCTTTCTCAAAAATAAATAAAACATTAAAAAGTTATTATAATTAACACAATGAAGTGCTGATTCTTCTTGCCTGTTGAGAAACCTCTTATACAATGTATTATGTCTGTGACTGTTTGTAATACACTTAAGACTTTTGAGGTCAAGGAAATTATTGGTATGTTCTCCCACAAAACTGACCCCAGTACCAAGTAAACAAAAAGAAAAGATCTGGGGCGCCTGAGTGGCTCAGTTTGTTAAGCATCTCACTCTGTGAGTTCAAGCCCCAGTGTCAGGCTAGCACAAAGCCCGTGTGGAATTCTCTCTCCCTCTTTCTCTGCCCCTTTCCTGCTCACACTCACTCTCCCTCTCTCTCTCAAAAATAAATAAATAAAACTAAAACAAAACAACAACAACAACAACAAGATTAGTGAACTGAACGAATGGATTACCGGTCTGACCCATAAGTCTTGCAATACATTAGACAGCAATTATTCCTAATACTAAGAGTGGTAACTCTTTATAAAAGGAAATACAAGTCCTTGTCAGAGGGCATTTTAAGTGATTCAACTGTCAAAATTTCATTTCCAAAAACTCAGCTTAGGAAACCCAAGGACACTTGCAAAAGGAAGAGGAGAAAACAACTAGACACTTCAACATACAGACATGGTCTGAGAAATTTCCATATGCATCAACGTCCCAAATAACATCTAATTCAGAAATTTTTCCACTAACCAAATTTTTACACTACCACCTATTTGTTCTTCCATTTCTCCGCTAGCATTAGGTACTGAATGTATAAAAATGATTAAGGCAATCGATACAGAAAACAGTCTAGTTAGGGACAGTGTCAGAACAAATAACTGCATTACAATAGGTCCTGCAATAGACATACACTATGAGCTACAATGCAGAAGTGCTATAAGAGAAATATGAAACAAAGTATTACAGGACAGTACTTGCCAGGAAGAGCTGAGGAAAGTTCGACAGATAAAGAACAAACTTAATTGGGTTTTGAAGCATGAATAAAAGTTTGGCAGATGAAAAAGAAGGAATAAAATGTGCAAAATTATGAGCTTGTAAACAGGGAAATGACAAGATCATCTCTGTGATTTAGAAAGATAATGCTGGCAGCAACAGTGTGGACGAGAGAGACTGAAGAGAAATGTGAAAAGAAGGTGGCCCTCACTCTAGACAGGGAGAGAAGAAGGATGCATACCGAAGCCACACTGGTGCAGGCTAAAGAAAGGGTTTTTATTTGAGGACTGCTAAAGTGGCATCATCAATAGGCAAGGGGAAGCTAAGATTGTGGCTGGGGGCCCGACGGATGGTGAGACACCATTAGCCAAAACACAAAAGGGAGAAAGGGAGAGAGGAATCTGAGCATAATGTATTTGATAGGACTAAAGGACATTCAGGTGGAGATCACATAGACAGAGGTACAGAAACTGAAAGAGTGGTTTAAGACAGATGTACAGATGAGAGGCTCACAGTGAAGTGGCAACTGAAGTCATGGGGCAGTTAAGGTATCTCAGGGAGAAGATGTGGAGGAGGACTGAGGATTGATTCAATGTTCATCTCTGACTCACGTCCTTTTTTCCCTGAACTACTGTGTGCACGGACTACAGCAGACCTACGGATACAATGGTATTTAATCAGCACAAAACTCCTCCAGAGCATGTACTGAATATTTACAGAACACCTCCTACAAGCAAGGCACGGTGGGGAAAATAAAGATGAATACAACTTAGCCCTCATCATCAGGGGATTTACAAACCAGCAGAGAAATCAATTAACATTTTGTTAAATTAAATTATAATTTGTATCATTAAAAAATCTATTGCCAAAAAATCAGGAGATTAACAAAATACACATGTCATTCAAGGTGCTAATTAAGTCTACACAGCCAGAGCAAAAGAAGCTGAGTCGAATGAAACAAACATGAAGTGTGTGTCTTCCCCACCCTGATCAGGACTACTAGCTGTTAGTTACAGGATGTGTATAGGTGCAATGCTCTTTACAGACCACTCCATTCCAGGCTCAGAAGAACCCTATTCATGGACTATTCTCTTCAATCCTCACAAACGCTCTAAGGCAGTTGCGATTATTACCTCACACTGGTGAAAAGGTTTAGAGAATTGGTTAACTTGCCCGAGGTCACGCAGCTAGCCAGGAGGCAAGCCAGGGTCTCCACTGAAGTTTAGATCTGGCCCCCAAGTCTGCTTACAAGACCATCATGCTGAACTGCTGCGCATCATCAGAGACTTTCACAGTATTTCTGTCATTTCAGATTTCATAAAGAGAAAGTTATTGTTCCGCTGCCTGTAGTGAAGAAAGCAAGAACAAGATAGGAGAGAAATGGACGCAATTTAGAGGAACAATGTGATCATCTGGAAACAGAAGAAAGCGGTCCAACGAGGTCTGCAATGATGATGGTGATTGCTCCTGATTCCAACCTTGCCAAAGGAGTCTAAAGAACAGCTTTTCTTCTTGGGTTGCTATAAACCTGGTTTCTAGGCACTCACAGTGTGAATATTTTATAGGCCTTAAAATCCAAGAGCATGAATTATTCAGAGATCTAAGCATTTCTGGAAAAGACATTTTACACACTTTACATCAGGGAAGGCTTCTTTGCCTTCTGACTTGTAAATCACATGTAACAAGAATAAAATTTAGCCAGCACCACCAATTTTGGTAAAAGGCTTAAATCTAAAATCAAAGTAAAGGATGGGGAGCATTGACTTCTAAAAAGACTTTAATTTCATAACTATACAATAATCTCCCCCAGTAATATCCTTGTTAACTTTTAATTATTCAAAATGTGGGTTATTTGGTGAATCCTCCCCTCCAGTACTGCTCAATGCCGTTGATTCACAGCCTGAAATATCCAATTACCCGCATGACATCTCCTGGCTGTCTCAAAATCACCTCAAAATCAACAGGTCAGGACCCAAATTCATGATCTCCCCCTCCAAACCTGATCCCCTTCCAGGATTCCCTGCAATGAATGAATGGACCATCCATCCAGTTTTACAAGCCAGAAACCCAGGGGTCATCCCTGCTGCTTCTTTCTTCCCTCTGACATCCAATCCACCACCCGACTAAGCCTCCTTACTTCAGTCCGGCTCCAGCACCGCATGACCCAAGGACTCCCCCCCTCACCTGTTCCACTACGGTGGCCTCCCAACTCACCTAGCCACATCCACTCCTGCCCCCATCAATATGTCCTCCATACTGCAGCTGCAAGGACTGTTTTTAAAAAGGCACAACTCTCGTATTTCCCTCCTGCTGAAGACCTTTAATTTCCCTCCAGTGTACTGTAAGATAAAGACAAAACTCTATAGTACAGCCCAGGCCTTACTGGCCCCAGCTTCCTTTCACACTTCTCCTGACTCTTTCCAGGCATCCTGGCTTCTCTTTTGGTATCCCATACTTGCTAGATCACCCCACCGAAAACCCACACACCCTCTGTCTGATACCTCTCCATTCCCAGCTCACCTAGTTAACTCCTACTCACACCACAGACGTCAGCTTAGTTAGCACTTTTTCACTCAAATATCAGCTTTCACTTCCTCGTTCAATGTTTATTTACAGTGCCTGCTACATACCAGGAACCGGACAGTTAATATACATCAAAGAACAAACAAAAAGCACTAGCTATATGGAGCCTAGTATGTGAGTGGAAAACAATAAACATCATTTTTTTAAGTGTATTTATTTATTTTGAGAGTGAGAAAGAGTGTGAGCAGGGGAGGGGAAGAGACAGAGACAGAGAGAGAGAGAGAGACAGAGAGAGAGAGAGAGAGAGAGAGAGAGAGAGAGAGAATCCCAAGCACGCTCTATGCTGTCAATGCAAAACCCCACACGGGACTCAATCTCACAGATCGTGAGATCATGACATGAGCCAAAATCAGGTCAGACGCTCAACCGACTTTGCCACCCAGGTGCCCCTAAACATAATTTTTAAAGTAAATTATATACGATGCTAGAAAGCAGTAAGTGCCGTGGGGGGAATAAACGAGCAGAGTAAGGAGCATCGGGAGTGCAGGCAATCGTGGGGCCGGCAGAAATGTCGAACTGGTGGTCAAGGCAGACTCCGCTGAGAAGGCACCAGCTGAGCAAAGACGAAGGGAGAGAGAGAGTCAGCCCTGTGGATGTCTATCAGAGAGAACAGCAGCAGGGGCAAAGGCCCTAAGACAGCGTCTGGGTATTCAAGTAGCACCGCAGGGCCAGTGTGGCTGAGGCAGAGTGAGTGAGAGGGGAGAGGAGGAGAAAACAAGATGAGAGAGGTAGCAGAGAGGCAAGGAAGGATGATTACAAAGCCTCATAGGCCACTGTGAGAACTCTGGTTCCTACTGACCGAAATAGACAGCCATTAGAGTGCTGAGCAGAGTGGCTTAGATTTAGAAAGGATCCCTTAGGCTGTTGTGGGAGAACAGACTGCAAGGGGTAAGAGTGGAAAGACAGACCAGTTCATATGATACTGATTTTCATGACTTCCTAACTCCGCAACCAGATCTAATAATCCCCCTAGTCCTGCACTATTAACCTCATTATTTGATGAAGATTTACCTCCCCCTGTAGAGAGCCAGCTCCATGAAGGACAGTCTAAGTCTACTTTGGCTCGCTGTAGCATTCCCAGGGCCTAGCACAGTGCCTGAAATACACTAGGCAAACACTTGTTGAAAGACTGACTCTAACTATTAGAGCTTTCAGAATGTGAAGTGCAGGGGCGCCTGGGTGGCGCAGTCGGTTAAGCGTCCGACTTCAGCCAGGTCACGATCTCGCGGTCCGTGAGTTCGAGCCCCGCGTCGGGCTCTGGGCTGATGGCTCAGAGCCTGGAACCTGTTTCCGATTCTGTGTCTCCCTCTCTCTCTGCCCCTCCCCCGTTCATGCTCTGTCTCTCTCTGTCGCAAAAATAAATAAACGTTGAACAAAAATTTTTTAAAAAAATGTGAAGTGCATACATGTCTCCTTGTCCCGTCACAAAAAGAAACAGAGGCAACTTTATACCTAGGTTTATCTAAACTGATGGTCATAAAAAACATCATTTGGGTGAGGGAAATCAGTTCTGCTGTGACAATATTGTCAAACATGTTATTTCTTAAAATCCTCCTCCTTCCTCCCCAAGTCCATATTCTGCCAGAAGTTTCTAAAACCCAGATTGGATCATGCCATTCATTCTAATAGCTGGTGAGATAAATTCCAAAAGGTACAGCGTACTTGCAACTTCTCCCTAACACAGCTTTTTCATCTCCTGCCATCTTGACACTGTACCTCCAGCCACAAAGAAAAGGAAGGGAGAAGAAAGCCAATACTTGTTGAATACCTATTGTTAGGCAAGCCCCTAAATCATATATATATTAATGTTTAGATTTATTTATAGACACAAATATATTCAAATATTTCACATCTAACACAGATGTGTATTATATTAGATATATAATATATAATCTATGATCATATATACTACATATGATATACAAATATATATATCTATAATAGATATATGACTTTAATATATATCTATAATATTACACACACACACACACACACACACACACACACGGGGCGCCTGAGTGGCTCAGTTGGTTAAGCGTCCAACTTCGACTCAGGTCATGATCTTGTGGTTTGTGAGTCGGAGCCCCTAATTGGGTTCTGTGCTGACAGCTCAGAGCCTGAAGCCTGCTTGGGATTCTGTGTCTCCCTCTCTCTCGGCCCCCGCCCGCCCCCCACACACACTGTGTCTCTCTCTCCTTCAAAAATAAATAAACATTAAAAAAAAAAAAGGTTCAAAGGAATTACTATCTTCCAGCATTAACCATACAGAAGCAGCAAACTGTACAGGCTTTGAGGACCACAGGGTGATTCAGTCGGTAGAGCATGCAACTCTTGATCTTGGGGTTGTGAGTCCAAGCCCCACAATGGGTATAGGGCTTACTTCAAATTAATTAACTAGTTATTAAAAAAAAAAAAAAAAAAAAAAGTACAGGCTTTGGAGTGAACTCTGGCTTGGGCCCAATCCCATGTCCAGCCTCTTCCCAGCTGTGCCTACTTGGCCAGGTTATGTATCCATTCTACTCTTTAGGGAATAGTTGCTATGTACCAGTGCTGTTTGAGCTTTAAACCTCCTTATAAACCTCCCTACGCTGTGGTTTTCTGGTATGTAAACTGGGTGACAACAGCACATCCCTAGAAAGGGAGAATTAATCACAGCAACTGTGATTACTTCATACATACCTTCAACAACTCCTTACCAAAAAGAGGGTTCACATACGTTCGATTACTTTGTAGCAAACACTGTTCCTGGCGATACCGCTAGGACTCTTGGGTCCAGAGAAACTGTTCCTCCTTCTGGTGGAGACAGCCGCCTGCACACACGCATCTCCATTTTGCTCACTCCTGAGCTCCACTAAAACTACAACAAAGGGAGTTTTTAAAAAGTCATAAACTCCTAATGATAAAGAGAAAGGAAGAGAAAAGAAGCAACAGCAATGAAATCCTCAAATCTGGCAAGCTGCCGGGCAATGGTAACTGACAGCACGCCCCAGAGAGCGGGGTTCCCAAGCCAGCGGCGGGGAAAGCTGAGAAGCAACCCAGGAAAGACACAGGGGAAGCAGTTAGAAAGTTAGGTCCCCAGAGCCTGTCCTTTCTTTCTTGATGGTGCCAAATGCTTCCTCCATATCCTGGCAGAAGCCTAAGGTGTTTCCGCCCCATTGCTTGTGTTCTGGATCTGGGGATGACCGGCAGGACGGAAGTACCAAACACTGGACAGGAGGGACTACTGTTCCTCTGCTCTGGCTCAGGAGACTGGCAGCCAGATCTCTTCCTTCCAAATGGGAAGCTGCAGAACTATGCGGATAAAGAAAAGTTAAAACAAGATCATCATAACCTCAGAGATAAGAGAACATATTGCATCTATTAAATAAGAATAGGATGCTCTCATGAGAGACACTCAGAGACTAAAAAATAGCCTTTGGAAATAAAAAACATGATCATGGAAAAAAAATTTAATATTTTTTTATTTATTTTTGAGAGAGAGAAAGAGCACAAGCGGGGATGGGGCAGTGGCGGGAGGGGCACAGAAAATCCAAAGTGAGCTCTGTGCTGACAGCCCTAGCCCTATGCGAGGCTCGAACTCACAAACCATGAGGGCATGACCTGAGCCGAAATCAGCCGCTCAACTGACTGAGCCACCCAGGCGCCCCTGGAAAACATTTTTTTTTATCCAAATAGAAAGGTTGGGAAATCAGTGTTAAGAAAATCTAAGGATTAGTTGCTATGTGCCAGCACTGTTGAGCTTTAAACCTCCCGAGGCTATGGTTTCTGGTACATAAACTGGGCAGAGAGTAATAAGTAGCTGATGGAAAACAGATAAGAAAATTAGAAGACCTTTACAATATTCACATCCATATAACGGGTATTTCAGAAGAAAGACTATAAAGCAAATAGAAGGGAGAAAATTACAAAATATTTCATGAGAATTTCCCCAGAAGTTACTGTATATCCAGATTTAAAGGGTCCATCAAATACTCAACTTGATGGATGCAAATAGACCCATACTAATATACATCATTTTAGGAGTGCCTGGGTGGCTCAGTCGGTTGAGTGTCCAATCTGGCTTAGGTCATGATCTCGCGGTTTGTGAGTTCAAGTCCCACATGCTTCATATTCTGTGTCTCCCTCTCTCTCTGCTCCTCCACCACTCATGCTCTGACTCTCTCTCAAAAATAAACATAAAAAAATTTTTTTTAAAGATACATCACTTTAAATTTCAAAACAATGTGGTCAATATGGAGATTCTGTAAGTTTGGAGACAGAAAAAAAAAGCAGGTCAAATACTAATTATCATGAATCATAATGCTTGGAATTCTCAACAGCAATACTGGAAGCAGAGGGAACTTCAAAATTCTAAAAGAAAATTATTTTCAACTGAAATTCTATTACCTGACAAAGTATCAGTCAAGTATGAGGATAGAGTCAAAACATATTCAGACAGGCAAGGTCTCCAAAAAATGTAACTCTTCTTTTCAAGAAGCTACTGGAGTTTGAGCGCCATTAGAGAGAGTAAATCAATAAAAGAAAAAGGACACAAACGTCCAGTTATAAAGCAAGTCAAGAGATGAAAAGTATAGCATAAGGAATAGAGTTGATAAGATTATAAGTTTGTCTGGTGACAGATGGTAACTACACTTATCGTGGTGAGCACTATGTACAGAATTGTTAAACCACTAGGTTGTGCCCCTGAAACTAATGTAACTTGTATGTCAACTATACTTCAATAATAAAAATATTTTTTTAACGTTTATTTATTTTGAAAGAGAGGGAGAGCAGGGGAGGGGCAGCGAGAGGGTGAGAGAGAATCCCAAGCAGGCTCCACACTGTCAGCACGTAGCCCCATGTAGGGCTCGATCTCATGAACCATGAGATCATGACCTGAGCCAAAATCGAGTCAGATGATGGGGCGCCTGGGTGGCTCAGTCGGTTAAGCGTCCAACTTCAGTTCGGGTCATGATCTCGTGGTCTGTGAGTTCAAGCCCCACATAGGGCTCTGTGCTTACGGTTCAGAGCCTGGAGCCTGCTTCAGATTCTGTGTCTCCTTCTCTCTCTGCTACTCCCCTGCTCATGCTCTATCTCTCTGTCTCTCAAAAATAAATAAACGTTAAAAAAATTTTTTTAAAGAAGTCAGATGATTAAAAAAAAAAAAGTCAGACGCTTAACCTACTGAGCCACCCAGGTGCCCCAAAAATAACTTTTAAAAGACAGAATCCAGGATACAGGAAAGATCCAACCCAGGAGACCTAAAGAGGTTCCAGCTGTGCCCCAGACAAGGAGGATAAGCGGGTCAGACTGAAGTAGTGTAACTTGAGACAGACATGTTCCCGGTGCCACACCAGCTGTTTAACCTGAGGACTGAACGCCCCGAAACCTGGCCCAGATTCCTATCTGTACCCAGCTGGGCTTGGTTTGATCTTGACCATACGGTGACACAGTTCCTGCTCGCCTTCAAAGCCCCACAGCTGCACCAGCAGAGGCCATTCACGCCCCGGGGCAGAAAGGTTCTGCTTTGAGCCACGCTGTTAACTCTGGGCAAGCCACTGAGCTGAACAGCAGAAAATACAGAGCAGCCCATGCCCTCTGCCTGCGCTTCTGCTGTCCTTTCAGACCCCGGAGATATTATACATTCCGTACAGACTGTGGCAATGAAGTGAATATCCCAATAAAATGAGTCCAATGAATTACTGTTTCCCAAGTGCATATGAAAGTTACGTTTACACTATACCGTAGCCTACTAAGTGTGCGATGGCATTATGTCTAAGAAACAAGGTGCATACTTTAATTTGAAAAGACTTCATTGCTAAAGATGTTAACCATCATCTGAGCATTCAGCAAGCTGCAATCACTAATCACAGATCACCATGACACATATAGTAACAAAAAAGTTTGAAATATTGCAAGAATTACCAAAATGTGACACAGAGGCATGAAGTGAACAAATGCCGTTGGAAAAATGGTGCTGATAGACTTGCTCCACACAGGGTTGCCACAAACCTGCACTTTGTTTAAAAAAAACAAAACAAAAAAACAAAAAAAAAGACAGTATCTGCAAAGCGCAATGAAACAAGGTGTGCCTTGTATAAGGCCCACACTAGAGCCTTCCAGATGCCCTACTGTGTGGTCCATTTCCTAGGACTCATTCATGACACTACTCATTAACTTCCACCGAAAGTCCCCCTATAAACGGTCAGGGAAGCTGAAGTCATTCTCTTCTGCTCATCTCTTCCTGGAAAACTCCATCTATAATAATGACAATATTGTCCTTTCCTTACACACTCAGGTTTGTACTTACAATTGTAAAACAAAATTTTAATCTCAAATTTAGAAAGCTCTAGTATTTTGTAATAAGTCTGTTTGGAATTCATCTACACTCAGGGGAAAAGAACTTCGTTATCATAGTTTACTTAATGAAAAATTCATTGTTAATAAAGACACGGTTTATAGTCCTATAAGGTTTAACTGGAGAATTAATAAGGGGTTATGATTTTTAGAGCCTTGTAGGAAAGAGTAATCCCAAAGGCATTATGATTTCGTTGCTGTGTAGAACATTAACCAATTATATCTAACTTGGCAATTTTGTTCAGACGTTCCTTTCCCTGTGGACTACATATATTCTTTAAATCCTCTCAAAACCAGCTCTTTGTGGCACTCTCTATAACAGTTAAATAAAACTTTGAAACATGCTCACTATTTGCATGAGAATTTTCTTGTAACACTACTCAATCAAAATCAAAAATATTGTTTAGGATGGGTATCTGTGTATATGTCCACTGTGTGTGTGCATTTGTGTCTATGTGTATATTTGTGTGTATATGTATGTAAAGCTTATTTTTAAAAATTTTTAATGTTTATTTTAATTTTTGAGAGAGAAAGAGAGAGAGAGAGAGAGAGAGAGAGAGAGAGAGCGTGAGTGGGGGAAGGGCAGAGACAGAGAGGGAGACACAGAATCTGAAACAGGCTCCAGGCTATGAGCTGTCAGCACAGAGCCTGATATGGGGCTCGAACTCGAGAACGGCGAGATCATGACCTAGGCCGAAGTCAGATGCTCAACCAACTGAAGCCATCCAAGGCGCCCTGTATGTAAAGTTTATTTTAAAAAGCAAGAGAAAGATTAACAGATCAGAACAGAGGCTACCTCTGGAAGAAGGAGACAAACGTTTTGTGTCTTAATCTGATGGTAAATACAATGATCACAGCATTCATACTCTTTTAAAAATATATGTACATATATACCACATGATATATATACGTATAAATCACATATATCATACATATACAAATATATACGTACATACGTATACATACTTTTTGTACACCTGGGATATATTTTGCAACAAAAGGAACTTATTTTATTTATTTATTTATTTATTTTTGGAATGTTTATTTATTTTTGGAATGTTTATTTATTTTTGAGAGAGAGAGAAAGAGAGACAGAGCATGAGCGAGGGAGGGGCAGAGAGAGGGGAGACACAGAATCGGAAGCAGGCTCCAGGCTCCCAGCTGTCAGCACAGAGCCCGATGCAGGGCTCAAACTCACAAGCCGTGAGATCATGACCTGAGCCAAATCAGACGCTCAACCGACTGAGCCACTCAGGCGCCCCTAAAAGGAACTTATTTTAAAAGAGAACAAGAAATTGTTATGATTGGGTATTCAAGGGGTTACCATAGGATGGAATGTACATAAAATATGTCTGTTCACATTTTCTCTTCCTGAAGGCCTTCTCTATTCATTCCTGCTAAACCAATCAAATGAGTGAACATAACCTTAAAGTCAACACCACTAAGTGGAAACAAAGTTAAAAAATTCACCATTATTTAACCTGGTCCTCAAAATTTTCTTGATTCGGTCTCTAAATATAAAAGGACACACAGGTTCTAAGAAACGCATTTAAATCAAACAAATTTAGCTACTGCCTTTAAGTTATAAAATCGTTTTAAGTTATAAAAAATATTCCTGGTGAAAAGGGCACTAAAATTATACTGAAGTACAATCATCTGTTTCAATTATCTACCTGAAACTTATCCTACAATGGCAGAAGGATTTTCATGCAGCAAGGCTTTTAATGGCTAAAATCTAGACACAACCAAAATGTCCATCAGTACAGGACCAATAAAATATATTAGAGTACATGTGAACAATGCATACTATGCAGCATTTTAAAAATGAGGGCCAGCGGTGCCTGGATGGCTCAATAAATTAAGCATTGGACTCCTGACCGGCTCAGGTCAGGATCTCATGGTTTGTGAGTTTGAGCCCTGCATCAGGCTCTGCTCGGGATTCTCTCTCTGCCCCTTCCCCACTTGTGCTATGCGCACTCTCTCTCTAAAAATAAATAAAATTTTTAAAAAGAGCCAAGATTAAATTTTTTTTTTCTACAGCCTATATTACCATTATCATTTTAAAAGGAGCAAATAAGAATAAACTAATCAGACAGATTCTTTACCCTGGACTCCATAAGTGAACTCAGAAAAGACCAGCCAGTCAAGGCTGCTGTAATCCTAGTGGACAGAGGATGGGGGTGGGGTGGGGAGGGGAGGGTGTGTCTCCGGAAGAGGAAAACTACATCCTCCTGCTGCTCTCATTAAACCTGCTTTTCCTGCAGCATTAACATTCAAGATAACTTTCGATTTTTATTTTAAGAATGAAGAGTCTTGCAACACTATTACCGGTAAGAAGGCTTAACGTTTGTCTTACGTTTGAAACCTAAGCCGATCTGAAACAGGAGAAGACAAGAGACTAAAGACGATGGAAAGGAAAAGTGTGACCAGCCCGGGAGTAAGAGCCTTGGGAATTGTTAAGAAACGGGATTTACGGTGCAGATAGATGAAGAGTTTGAGGGAAGAGGTGGGACACTCCGAGAAGAGAAATTAATGTCTTTGAGAGGCATAATGGTGACTACACATTTACTCCAATCGCAGGCTTGACTCCCGCCCCCACACACGCACAGGCTCACAAGGCACTGACAGCAGCAAAGGAACGAGCACAGTCGATCTTAACACTGCTTTGGCTTTAAAAAGGTCATATATTTACATTACAGATAAAGCACTTTCCAGCGATTAACTCGGAACCCAATTAATTGGTTAAAAACCAAAATGGTCTTCCCCAGCCAACTACCATTGCTACAGTGGCGATTCTCTGCTGCTACTTATCTAAAAGGTCGTTCAACACTTTATGATTAATTCTCAAAAGAACGCTGAGCCTCTAACATTTCCTCTTCCCACCTCTGTACCTGACTCTCCTAAGGTCAGAGTCGGGAAAGTCCACACAACACGGACCACATTCTCAGCAATGGTTCTGAGAACGCGAGAGGGACGACAAAAGTACCCGAGTCGCCCCCCAGACTCCCGGAGCGAGCCGTCCACCGCCTCTCTCCCCTGCCCGTCGCCCTGGGAAGCCGAGAGGCTCGAGATGGGAATCTTCCAGACCTCCCCGACAAGCAATCGACGGCCAGGTAACGCGGCGGTGCGGCCCTCCCCGGTCGAGTGCGGGTCCCCGCGCGTCACCGCCGCGGTCGGCCCGAGGGGAGGCGGGCTGGGCCGGAGAGGTTGGCGGAGGCCCCCCGGTCCGCAGGCTGCCCGGGTGTTCCTCCGGCCCGTTCCACCGGGCGGCGCCGGGCGCAGGAGAGGCCGGACTGGGCGCCGCCGCACCGCGCAGGCCGGGTTGGCCGGGGGCGCCTCCTCACGCGCGGACGGGGGGCACGAGCCCCCAGCGCGTCGCGAGACCCGCCGACCACACTCACCTGGCTTCGCTGACCCCTACGCCGACCCCAAGCGCTCACGCACAGGAAGAGGCGGCTGTGCCCGGACCCGGCCAGCGTCCGCGGCTCCACCTCGGTCCCGGGGAGCCGGGAGCAGACGGCGGGCTCTAGGCTAGGGGCGCCGGCGGGGCGCGGCGCCGTGCGCACCGCAGCGACCAATCGGCACGCAGCAAGTGGCCGGTCGGGGGCGGGGCGGGGCTCGAGGGGCGGGGCAGAGGCGCCACTGGGCGGGGCGAGGGTACCAGGTCTCCACGACCCCCCGGAGCTGTCGGCTGACTCCACGCCTTAGGGTTCTCGGCCGCTTAAACCTGACTAGTCCTGCTGTGTTCCCGACGGCGGCTGGGGCCCGGCTCCCACCGCTGCGTTTCTGCTAGCCAACTTCAAGCGCAGCATCCGTGAGGTCATGCGCGAGGAGAGCCCAAGACCCAGAGGGCAGGTACTCTCTTTGCATGTAGGCCCAGCGGCGTTGGCCGCGCGAGCTGCCCAGAGTAGGGCACGTGCTCCAGAAAAGGGTTCCACGGAACTGAAGGTCTGTAGGGATGTCCGTTTCTAATCCCCACGCTCAGAAATGGAGGCCTAGAAAAGCGCAGTTACTCGTCTAAGGCCACCGACTAGTACTGTTACACGAGGTAACCAGCACCATACAGCTAGTCTTCTGATTCTGTCCTGATGCTTTTCCAGGAATCCGCCCAGACTCTTGGCTTCCTTGTAGTCAGGTCTCTTCCACCTGTCTCCTTTATTTATTTATTTATTTATTTTCAACATTTATTTATTTTTGGGACAGAGAGAGACAGAGCATGAACAGGGGAGGGGCAGAGAGAGAGAGGGAGACACAGAATCGGAAACAGGCTCCAGGCTCCGAGCCACCAGCCCAGAGCCCGACGCGGGGCTCGAACTCACGGACCGCGAGATCGTGACCTGGCTGAAGTCGGACGCTTAACCGACTGCGCCACCCAGGCGCCCCCACCTGTCTCCTTTAAAGACACTACATGTTGTGGTGCTTGGCTGGCTCTGTCAGTAGAGCATGTGACTCTTAATCCTCAGGTTGTGAGTTCAAACCCTACCTTGGGTGTAGAGCTCACTTAGTCAATAGATAAAAATAAAGACATTGCATCTTGAATTTTTGGCATAACTTCAATAGCTTTTGAAAGTCCCCTCTAAATCTCCTACAGAATACAAAACGCCATTTAGTTGTGTGACGAAAAGACACTGGATTTCCGGGAATTGTCAATGGGAATCTTAAAACGTTTTTACTTGTGGTATGGATGAAATAAAGGTTTTGTGTCCCAACTTATCGTAGAATGCCATCCTCTTCTATTATGACTCCTATAGATCTTACACATGTAAGAGGAACAATCCCTGCTTTGTGGCGTTTCCCCACTATCCCTCAGGTCCCATTTTCATAGGCACTACTTTTCTCTTTTATATTTGTCACTTTGCAAGTAATACATTTATAGTTACATTATCCATCATTCTGATACATGTACTAGGGTCTAGTATTCAATAAATATTTGTTGAGGGACACCTGGGTGGCGCAGTCAGTTAGGCGTCCGACTTCGGTTCAGGTCATGATCTCACTGTTTGTGGGCTGGAGTCCCCCCACAGGGTTCTGTGCTGACAGCCCAGAGCCTGGAGCCTGCTTCAGATTCTGTGTCTCCCTCTCTCTCTGCCCCACCCCTGCTTGTGTTCTGTCTCTCAAAAATGAATAAACATTGAAAAAAAAAATTAATAAAAAACAATAAAAAATTCAAAAATAAATATTTGTTGAATAATTTACTTTTGAAATATATGCGACCTTAAAACTAGTTAATTATATAACTTAACACAATTTATTAACATATGAGAATTGCCTTTTTTTACATAAGGTTTTAGATCTTGCTTCTTTTTTGATTATTGTATTAGGATTAGCTTTGGCTGCAAGTAGCATGGGAAAACACAAAATACCAGTGGCTTAAACAAAAATTGGTATTTCTCTCTTATGTTTAAGAAGTCCAGAGTTAGTCTAGTGCTAGTCTGACACATCATGAGACAGATCTAGACTCATTGTTCCAGCAGGAGAGTCACAAATGTATTTATGCTTTCAAATATATGGGCATTTGGAAGGTATATGGTTCCATTCCCAGTATCACCTCATGGTCTAAAAGAGTTGCTGTAGCTCCAGCCATTATGCTTGCATTCCAACCAGCAGAAGAGAAGACAAAGAAGGGAACACCCCCTCTCTTTAGAAGCATTTCCCAAAGGCTGCATATACCATTTCTGCTTTCATCCTGCTGGCAAAAACTTAGTCACTTAGCTACGTGAAATGCAAAGGAAGACTGGAAAATGGGGTTTCAGTACTGAGGAAGAATGGATATTGGGGGACAGGTAGTTTTTTCATAGTCTTAATGCTCACACTTTTTGAAGTATTAAGTATTTTAATATTTCCAGACAATTTTTCAATGCTTTTTTACAGAATATCTATTAGAAAATTTTTACCTCCATGTTTGAAGGAACATGTTACTGTTGACCTGCCCTTAGGATGTACATACCTTCACTTGCTTTTTCAGAAGTGAGTGGGGACTTAACACTAATGCAACTAGCTTCCCTCTCATTCTGTAAACCTCTACTTTACAAAGAGAGTCATATATATATATATATATATATATATATATATATATATATATATATTTGTGCTTTCAAAAATACGGGCATTTGAAATATATTGGGATTAAGTTACTGATGTCCACATTTCAGTGTCAGCCTTTCAAATGTACTGATTTGACTATTTCGTAAAGTTGCAAATCAGCTTCAACAAAACTTCACACCTGCTCTGATTCAAATGGTATTCCATCATGTAGCTACCTAAGTATGTGTTTTCTTAAATTCCTATTACCTAAGAACCTCAGAGAGGCCCTCCTAGATTCTGGAGTCTTTGTGACTTCAGGACCTTTTCAGGTTTGGGCGAGGACAGGTTGTAAAAGACTGTTTCACCTAAAAGTGGACAGGTAGAATCCAGTCCAGTTGGTTCAAGCCTACTAAGAAAAAAGAACAACTCAAGCTGTCCTTTGCACTAGGTTCCACAGATTCTGGTTTGTTCTTATTATCTCAACGCTGTTTCACGAACTTTAATGGCGTGGCATTCACTTCCCATCTTTTGAAAGTACACGCTAGATGTGTATTACAGGAACTGAAAGACTAAAGAATAATATGTAAACATATACTTCCTAAAATACTGTCTCTTCCTCCATAAACTTACGGGGCTGTGTAACAAAAAGACTTCACATAAGTCAGTAGAACTGTTGTATTTGGATGAAGGTCTTGAGGCTAAGATCACACACTCTTGTGGATCTGAAATGACCTTCTCCTGAAAGGATCAATCATTTGGGAGAAAGACTGATCTTCGGGTGGGAAATGATACCAAAGCTTAGGGGATTATATGACACAGGCAGAAGAGGAAACCTTTCTCTCTGTAGTTTAAACTCTTGACGACAGTGGATACATTTATCAGTTGGCTCCTTCAGTTGCGAGTAACCGGAAAAACAACCTCAAACTGGCTTTTTAGAACACTAAAACAACAATAACAACAACAAAGCAACAGCAACAAAAACTAGTTTTAAACAAACAAACAAAAAAAAATGGGGACCTAACCTCAGTAGAAATAGAGACAGAAATAGATATGGAGAAAATGAGAAGTGTGATAGTGTCGCAGATGAGTCAGTCTTTTTTATAAGTGTTGTGTTAAAATAGTCACCGATGGGGGCGCCTGGGTGGCGCAGACGGTTAAGTGTCCGACTTCAGCCAGGTCACGATCTCGCGGTCCGTGAGTTCGAGCCCCGCGTCAGGCTCTGGGCTGATGGCTCAGAGCCTGGAGCCTGTTTCCGATTCTGTGTCTCCCTCTCTCTCTGCCCCTTCCCCATTCATGCTCTGTCTCTCTCTGTCCCAAAAATAAATAAACGTTGAATAAATAAATAAATAAAATAAAATAGTCACCGATGTTGGATGGCTCAGTTTGTTAGGCATCTGACTCTTACTCTCTATTCAGGACATGATCTCTCGGTTCATGGCATCCAGCCCTGTGTCAGGCTCTGTGCTGATGGCATGGAGCCTGCTTGGGATTCTCTCTCCCTCTCTCTCTGCCCCTCCCCTGGTCTCTCTCTCCTTCTCTCTCAGAATAAATAAATAAACTTAAAAAAAAAAATCACCTATGTTACGATCCGGGAAAAGGTGGCAATGAAATATTGCAAGTGTGCTATGTCAAGGATATATTTAGACACCAGTGTTTAAAAGATTGATAGGAAGATAAATTCTTCAATGGGAAACAGAGAACAGATGATGGGTCCGAGAAAGACACAGTAGTACAGTCGTACAAGAAGCCAGAGAGGAGTTAGGTAGGAGACCTCTAGGGACAGTATGTGATAACACAGAAATGCAAAATGTGGCCCCCCAAATTAATCATTTCAACCTGTAATTTTTGCCATATTGATTGATTTTCTTTTTTTTTTTTTAATTTTTTTTTCAATGTTTTTTATTTATTTTTGGGACAGAGAGAGACAGAGCATGAACAGGGGAGGGGCAGAGAGAGAGGGAGACACAGAATCGGAAACAGGCTCCAGGCTCCAGGCTCCGAGCCATCAGCCCAGAGCCCGACGCGGGGCTCGAACTCACGGACCGCGAGATCGTGACCTGGCTGAAGTCGGGCGCCCCACCGACTGTGCCACCCAGGCGCCCCTTGATTGATTTTCTTTACACTAGAAGGGTAACATATATGAACTATTGCTACAATGCTTATTAATGAAATTATGAGATTACAGAGTTTCATATATGTCTACTCTATTAATTATCGATTACCATGTAGCAAAGTATCCTCAAACTTAGCAACTTAAAACATCAAGCATTTATTTATTATTTTACATAATAGCTAAGGATCAGGAATCTGGAAGCAACTTAGCTCAGTTGTTCTGACTCAGGATTCCTCGTGAGCTTAGAGTAAACCTGTCAGTGGTGGCTGCATGCTTCTGAAGGCTTGGCTGAGGCTTTGTTTCCAATAATGCTCACTCACATGGCTGTTGTCTAGGGGCCTCAGTTCCTGCACACATGTGCCCCTGTGCAAGACCGCCTCAAGTCATGGCAACTGGCTTCACCCAGAGCAAGTGATCTAACAGAAAGTGAGAGAGCAGGAAGCTTCTAGCCTCAGAAGTGACATCCTATCACTTCTGTTGTATACTATTGGTCACATAGACCAAATCTGATACAACATGGGAGGTCACTACACAAAAATGTACGTATCAGAAAGTGAGGATCTTCGGGGATCCTGGCTGGCTCATGCAGGGGAGCGTGTGACTCTTGATCTCAGGGTGGTGAGTTTGAGCCCCAGGTTGAGTTTAGAAATTACTTAAAAATGAAATCTTTAGGGGCGCCTGGGTGGCTCAGTCAGTTAAGTGACTGACTCTTGATTTTGGCTCAGGTCATGATCTCATGGTTCGTGGGATCAAGGCCCACGTCGGGCTCTCTGCTGACGGCACAAAGCCTGCTTGAGAATCTCTCTCTCCCTCCCTCTCTCTCTCTCTCTCTCTCTCTAGTAGTTGTGTTGTGAATGCATTAGTAAATTAGTTGAATTAGTGAAAAAAAAATAGTGTGTTTTAAATCATGCAAAGGGGTGTCTGGGTGGCTCAGTCGGTTAAGCAACTGACTTCGGCTCAGGTCATGATCTCACAGGTGGTGAGTTCGAGCCCCTGTCAGGCTCTGTGCAGACAGCTCAGATCCTGGAGCCTGCTTCCGATTCTGTGTCTCCCTCTCTCTCTGCCCCTCCCCTGCTCATACTCTGTCTGTATCTCTCTCAAAAGTAAATATTTTTTTTAATTTTAATAAAATAATCTCGCAAAAAACATGTTGTGTTTACACGTAAAATATAATTCTGTTCCAGGCTTAGATTATCATGAACAGATTTTTTCACCCGCATGAATGTCTGGTGAGATATTTGAATGTTGACCAAGACATGGAACAATTCTTTTTGGTCACCCACCCTGCTCACTGCGGACACTCAGCATCCCTGGCTCCCCCTCCTAAATGTTTGTGGTCGGGGTGGGGGGGCCGGTGATGTTTGAAATATTTAACAATTAGGATTGCATGGATTTATCAACCAATCAGAATAGATGCCAGACAGCACAACGTACTGGTCCTAATGGGCTAAATAGAAACTCTGCCAGCAGTGCCTCTGCAACCATGTTGTCATCTGAAGATTCCTCCACAAATTTCCAAAATATCCTCCGGGAGCAGTAATGCCTCCACCGAGTTACTAATGAGGACCTCAACCTGCACCCAGCATTTCATATTCATCATCTCTAAGGATTACAGCTATCCTTGCAAGTTAGGTCTGATTACAGTTGGCCCTTGAGCCATGTGGGGGTTAGGAACACCAACCCCCCATGCAATAAAAAATTTACGTATGTGGGGCGCCTGGGTGGCTCAGTCGGTTGGGCGTCCGACTTCAGCTCGGGTCATGATCTCGCGGTCCGTGAGTTCGAGCCCCGTGTCCGGCTCTGTGCTGACAGCTCAGAGCCTGGAGCCTGTTTCCGATTCTGTGTCTCCCTCTCTCTCTGACCTTCCCCCATTCGTGCTCTGTCTCTCTCTGTCTCAAAAAAAAAAAAAAAAAAAATCACCTATGACTTTTGACTCCCAAAAACTTAACTGCTAACAGCCTACTGTTGACTGGAAACCTAACTGATGACATAAACAGTCTATTAACATATTATAATGACATATAATGATAACATATTATAAAACACATATTATGTGTTTTATACATCTTAGACACTGTGTTCTTACAACGAAGGAGAGAAAAACAAATGCTATTAAGAAAATCATAAGAGAAAGTATAACTGGTCTTGAGCAGTTCAGACCCCTGCTATTCAAGGGTCAACTATAAACTCATTCGACAGATTAAAAACAGAAACTCAAGGTCACATAGCTAATGAGTGGCAAAATCTGGGTCCGAATTCAAGTCTCCCTAGCTCCAAAGCCTCACTGCCTCTTTCTTGGGGTATCAGGGGCAGTAAAGGACAAGAATGACAGTCCAGGGGCACCTGGCTGGCTCAGTCAGAACAGGATGTGACTCTTCATCTTGGGGCCATGAGTTCAAGCCCCACGTTGGGTGTAGAGATCACCTAAATAAATAAATGAACTCAAAAATAAAAGAATGACAGTCCCAATAAAACACACTGAATTCAAGACAGTCCCCGGAAGCTCAGTGTCTTGAATCTTCACTGCAGACGCTTCACAAATGTGATCTGCTCCAGTGTCCTCTCTGCCAACACCTTGGCACGGTGCGGGTAAGAACAGGGATCTGGAGTCAGACCAACCATACACAATCTGGGTTCAGATCCCAACGCTTGACACTTTCTAGCTGTGTGACCCAAAGCAAGTTACCTAAACTCTCTGAGCCTCACTAGTTTCCTCATTTCTCAAAAAGAGTTAATAACAGGACCTGTCATAGGATTGTCGTGAAGATTAGTTAGTGCAAGGAAAGCATTCAATAAGTAAGCTATTGTCACTTTCTCTGTACCTCATACCTTATGACACATTATTATGCCATATCTCATTCCTGATTCATGGCAACTTCAACTTGCATTTGCTGTCTCTCTGCCTCAAGGTCTCTCTCTGTGTAACCTTGCGCTGCTATTTATTTCATCTGCTCAGTATTGATTAGTTCTTATTTCCAGGAGAACATACAACGATCTCATGCAGGCTGAATAAAGCTAGATGTGTTGATTTGGAAAGATCCTCAAGATACATTAATAGACAGCGGAAGAGAAAGATACGAAGAGCATGTGTGGTGTGTTTACATTTATCTGTTTTTGAGAGACAGGTGGAGAAATGGTGTGTGTATATAAATTATATGTATAAATAAAGGATATTGTGGTAGCAGGATAATGGCTTCCCCAAATAGGTCCTAATTCCCAGACTCTGTGAATATGTTATGTTACTTAATGAAAGGAAATTAAGGTTGCTAATCGACTGACCTTAAAACAGGGAGATTATGTGGGATGATCTGGGTGGGGCCGATGTAAGTCCAAGGGTCCTAGAAGTGGAGGAGGGAGGCAGGAGAGTCAGAGTAATGTGACTAGGGGGAAGGCTAACCTGCTGTCGCTGGCTATGAAGGTAGAGGATGGGGACACAAGCCAAGAATCCAGGTGGCTTCTAGAAGTTGGAAAAAGCAAGGAATCAGATTCTCCCCTAGAGCCTCCAGAAGGAATGAAATCCCACCAACACCTGGATGTTAACCCAGTAAGATCCGCTTTGGACTTCTAGCCTCTAGAACTGTAAGACAACAAATTTGTGTTATGTGAGCCACTAATTTTGTAGCCATTTGTTACTACAGCATAAAAACAAGCAAAAAACTAGTAGATGTGCAAGAAGTGGTTGATGGCATTTAGATCTGGGAAGTAAGGTTGGGAGGTCTGGATCTGGGGGGTGGGGAGGTCTGGGATAAAGGGGAATCGTTTTGTTCATCACCTATCCTTTTGCATTGATTGAATTTTTTTCTATACACGTGTGAATTTTCAAAATAAAAAAAAAAGGTTTTATTTTTCCAAACAAAGAACCTTATGTTATTGTACTATGAAACACTTTACCAGCCAGTTGATGTATTCCTTGCTCTTGGGCCAATTTGGCTTTGGCCCCTGTGGGCAGGCGGGCACCATAAGTGATAAGCTTAAAACAGGCATCATCCAAACTTCTCAAGGTACTCATGTCCGTAAGAGTGGGACCCAAACGCATGCCCAGGTATTCTTCCTCACTCTGCCAGCTCCCTGACACTCCTGTCCAGAAGGTTACGGAATCACATCCCAAGGCCACTCTGTCTTGGGTGTTGGAGAGAAGAGAAGAGGGGAAAGGCAGGCTCTTTAGGCCTTTTCTTCCCCAGAGGCTTTGGGCAACATGATGTGTGGTGGGAAATAGTGGGGACGGACCCCTTACCCACTGCCTAATCACCTGCTGAGTTCTAGAATAAAAGGTTTTGTCTATGTAATTAAAGACCATGTTCTTGGGGCGCCTGGGTGGCTCAGTCTGTTGGGTGTCAGAGCCTGGAACCTGCTTCGGATTCTGTGTCTCCCTCTCTCTCTGCCCCTCCCCTGCTCACACTCTGTCTCTCTCTCTCTCTCAAAAATAAGTAAACATTAAAAAAATTTTTTTTTAAAAGACCAGGTTTTTTCAACCATTTTTTACAAAATGTGCACTTGCTTTTATCTATTTTTCTCCACTTTGTGGGTTCTTGTTTATATAAGGCCATCACTCAGCTTGCTAAGAGTGGCTATTTATTTAAGAAAAACAAAGAGGCGCGCCTGGCTGGCTCAATCATGGAGCGTGCGACTTTTGATCTTGGGGATGTAAGTTCAAGCCCCACATTGGGTGTAGAGATAACTTAGAAAAATAAAATCTTAGGGGAAAGTGGGTGATGGGCATTGAGGAGGGCACTTGTTGGGGTGACCACTGGGTGTTGTATGGAAACCAATTTGATAATAAATTATACTAAAAAATAATAAATAAAATAAAATCTTTAAAAAAAAAGGACACAGTAGCAAATGCCTGGGAATACTAACAAAGTTTTGTGGGGTTTTGCAGAAACTTGTGCACATGAATCAACATTTGCTAGAGATGTGAAAGCATCTAAATTTAAACTCTTGAAGCATTGGCTGTCATTTTTATGCTTAATTTAAAACAGTTCTCTTACTCTTTATGCTTCTGAAGACATTTCTTGAGTATAGAAGAGTAGCAAGCAACCTACCAAATTCAGAACTGTAGCAGGATTCTTGTCAAGAGGGTTGAGACACTGAGGCTTTTCTTTCCAGGAAGCAACTTTACTCATGCCAGTGCGGCTCAGTTGCGTTCGTACCCAAAGAACTGAGCCCCGAACTCCATGTGACAGTTTTTTATATGCTTTTTACTTGTCTCCCATATATGGTAACATACAAATTTGTAGTCTGATTAAGTGGTCTCTTGTTACAAGGTCATGAGGGATGTTGTCACGTACGTGTATAACCAGGTTGCCTTGAGGTTTTGGGTTTTTAAGGAGGGGACCCTACCACAGAAGCACTCTACATTTTCTTACTTTTTTCTTTTTTTTAAAAAGAAAACAGCTTTCACATACGATAAAACTCACTCATTTAAAGTGCACAATTCAGCAGTTCTTAGTATGTTCACAGAGTTGTGCAACCATTACCACAATTTTCGAATGTTTTTATCACCTCCAAAAGAAACCCATAAACATTAGCAGTCACTCCCTATTTCCCCCAAACTCTACAGCCCTAGTACTTTCTGTCTCTATAGCTTTACTTATCCCGGACCTTTCATATAAATCGAATCATATAATATGTGGTCTTTCTTGACTAACTTCTACATTTTCATTTAACGCCCTCTGCTAGCTGAAGGCATGTCAGAGAACAGTTCAGTGAATTCAGGAAATTGACTGAAACTAGCAAGATCAACTTTGAAATCAATACTCCCCCAAGAGAAGAACAATGGAACATTTTTTTAGCAAACCTTAAAAGTAATAAAAACGTCTGTTTGTTATCTTCGTAGCACAACAATGTACATGATTTAATACTTAGAGTGGAGTGCTCATCATGTGTCAGTAACTGCGATGGATTCTTTACATTGAATATCTCAATGAATTCTCACAAGAAGTGATCATTATGAGTGTTTACACCTGAGTAAGCTGTAGGTCAGTGAGGTTTGGTAATTTGCCCAAGATCACACACCTACAAAGTGGCAGGGCTGAGAGTTTAATGGGAGTCCACGTGCCCCCTGTGCCACAATCCAACGTATAGTTCCTGGGTATCCCAAAGCCATGAGAGTCTCATGATCTCATCTGTATCAGTCACAGTGCTGAGCTGCAAATGGCCCAAGAAAGTGGCTCAAGGTTGTTTTCAGGAACAGTAACTAAAACAACACTGAAGAACTGACCTGGTGAGGAAAACACCAAAGCTGCTGTGGCCACAACCACGTACTACAAGACAGCCAAGAACTTGACTGTCATTGCTCGTGGCACTGACGTCACTTCTGTGTCCACCTGGCAGCCACTGCCTTCCTGCACCAGCTAAATGGAACGTCTACAGAGAGCCAGCCTCTTTTGTCCTGTGCATCATTCTGAACTCTGTCTCCCAAGGACAGGTCTTGGCAGGGCCTAGGTCACATGCCCACTTCTGAGCATATTTAAGAAAATGAGGGATCTTCTCTCCTGTCAAGGTCGGCTTCGAAGGTCTGACTTCCTGTGCTAGGAACCACATCCTCCCTAGATGAATGGCACATGCCACCATCAATACAGGCCATTCGGAGGGTGAGATGTGCACTTGCTTTTGTCTCATTTCTCCACTTTGTGAATTCTTGCTTATGTAAGGCCACCACTCAACGTGGCAAGAGTGGCTATTTATTGCCAAAAAGTGCAACAGATGTCCACCACATCTTTTAAGCAAATCTCATGGAGAAGCTTGGGGCTCAACTGGGCAAATCATGGGACAAACTGTGGCTAAGTGGAAAAGTTGAGAGGACATGGCCATGGAACCAGCTTCACCCACAGAGGTGAAACCACAAAGACCATAGAGGCCCAGCTATAAATTCTAAAGCTGAGTCACCACTGGATCATGTGCTTCTTGCTAGAAGGTCCTCAAGGTACACCAGGAAGGACCCTCCCTACAACTTTAGGTCTCTCTTACAACAATGTTAAGCTTACTTGATGCGTGTGTCCTGTTAAGACTCTCAGATAGGATCTGTCATGTTGGGGGGCTGGGGGACAGTGGCATGTATCAATCATCTAGGGAAGAGGTGGGCCTTCTAAGATGCCAGACCTCTGAAACTGGTCTTGGCAGGAAAGAAAATCCTTTAGTCCTTAATTTCCTAAATCTAGATTTGGGGGAGTAGAGGCATGCTTAGGGTACTTGAGGGTCCTCTCAGACGTGGGAGATTGGTGGGCAGGGCACTGGGCTCAGAGACAAACTGGGGAGGGCCACAGCCCAGGTTATCCTGTCCTAGGAACTGCCTTCCCTCTGCTTATGTCATCCCAAGCCTTGAGGAAATTTGTATTTTGATGTTCCAGTCTGGTCTCAGCTGGGCAAGAAGTATTATGCAACATCTGTGGGTCTACCCTTCCGCCAGTGCCCCCTGCCTGCAGCCACGGTGAGTATGAGTATCTGAGTATCTGAGGGCTACATTCAGGGCTGAGGGGTCCATTTGTCCCCCTTAGCTACTGATTCCTGATCATCCAGATGGTGGACTGGTGGATTCCCTTCCAGGACTCCAATAAATGTATGCCGAGTGAACAAAACATTGTTGAAAAGGAAAAGCAACACTTGTAGGAACAGACAATTCGGCATCAGTGGTGCCTGAGAGGTACTGAGGATGTCCCAAATGATGGCTGAGGCCCAAGCAGCTGGCAGCAGAGAAGTATGTCAGAAAGTGGTAGGCCCCAATCATACAAAGTCATAGGGGACTCCCATCTCTGGGAGGACCCCCGCCCTCAAAAGCAGCCACCTGCTGGTGGCTTCATGAGGAAAATGAGTAGTATTGCACTTGTTCTATCAAGGAAGGAAAACTATAGCCCCAAGACACCAAACTAGCCTCAGGCATACAGAACAAGGGCAAAAACCATTTCACACGTCTGGGAGCCAAAAGCCCCTGGGATGCGAGGCTCTATCCTCAGGGTGTTGGGCCAGGGTCCTGGTCCTACAGTCTGAAGAAAGGATCGCTGAAAAGGCTTGGAATCAGGCAGAGTTTGGTTTGTGCCTATTAATGAGTTCAGAAATCTCGGTAACTTACTACTACACCTGAAAAGCCGGCAAAGTTAGAAGGTGAAACACGGACAGAAAAGGCCAAGGCTGCATCATGGAGAGAGGTGTCACATTACAATTCAACAGGGGCGCCTGGGTGGCTCCAACGGTTAAGCATGTGACTCTCGATTTCGGCTCAGGTCATGATCTCACGGTTCGTGGGTTTGGGCTCCGTGCAAACAGCACGGAGCCTGCTTGTGATTCTCTCTCACTCTCTGTCCCTACCCTTCTCTCTCTCTCAAAATGAATAAATAAAATTAAAAAAAAAAAAAAGATTACAATTCAACAAACTCTGATAAACTGGCCAGGATATTTTTTTCTGGTCTGAATTTTAGTTACTTAGTGAATCTGTTTTTACACCAGCGAGTTTGCCTTCGTTACAAGAATAATCTCTGTCACAGTTTTTTATTTTTTATTTATTTATTTTGAGAAAGAGAGAGAGAATCCCAAGTAGGTTCTGTACTGTCAGTGCAGACCCTGACACAGGGCTCGATCTTTTGAACTGTGAGATCATGACCTGAGCTGAGATCAAGAGTCTGACGTTCAACTGATTGAGCCACACAGGTGACCTTCTGTCACAGTTTTTATATCATCAATCAAAAAAGTTAAAAAATAGGGGCGCCTGGGTGTTTCCATTGGCTAAGTGTTCCGCCTCGGCTCAGGTCATGATCTCATGGTTCATGAGTTTGAGCCCCATGTCGGGATCTGTGTTGACAGCTCAGAACCTGGAGCCTGCTTCGGATTCTGTGTCTCCCTCTCTCTCTGCTCCTCCCCCACTCATCCGCTGTTTCTCTCTCCCTCAAAAATAATAAAACATTAAACAAATTTTTTTTTAAGTTTTAAAAATATTAATTCAGGTACTCAGCCAAAATTATGGTTATTATTAATTGTTTATATAACAATGAACCATTGGATAATCATTACAATTAACTTTATTAATCTTACTAATAGAGACAATATTTATAAAGTGTCCTGTGCTGAAATTGAGGATTTACTAGAGTTTTCCAGTAACTTTACCATCCGTGATCCAATATTGCAAATGGTTTCCTTTATATAGGTTGCTACAATTCAACTAGGTATCATACATCTAATTCCCGTTAACGAAATTCACAGAACCAAAGCCTTCTAAAATGTTTTATAACCATAGTTCTTATTATGTAGCTTTATTTCACACTTTTCACAGTTTTGTTTAGAGTAATGGCATCATTGTAGAAGCCACATAACTCATTTAATAATCAAATATTATACCAATTAATTACCCCATCATGTAAGCAGAAAGTCCTGAAATTTCCTTTTGAAGATATAGTTTGACTTAACTATCACATACTTTACAAAATAACTTGTTCTTGGGGCGCCTGGGTGGCCCAGTTGGTTGAGCGTCTGGCTTCGGCTCAGGTCATGATCTCACAGTTTGTGAGTTCGAGCCCCGCGTCAGGCTCTGTGCTGACAGCTCAGAGTCTGGAGCCTGCTTCGGATTCTGTGTCCCCCTCTCTCTCCACCCCACCCCTGCTTGTGCTCTGTCTCTCTCTGTCTTTCAAAAATGAATAAACATTAAAAAAATTTAAAAAAAAACTTGTTCTTTCAAGATCAGAGTGGCAGGTGCCATTTTTGAACAACATCCATAATATAACACTCTAAATAAGGAAAAAGATCTGCTCAGTTTGACCACCCTCTGTATCCTTCTAGTTGCCCAGTTCTGTGGCTAAAGCAATTACACAAATCTAAAAACGGCAGATTTTCTGAAAGTGGACAAAACACAATCTCACGAATGTTAATCTCTTTGTCATTCGTCAAAAGTGCAAACTGGCACAAAATCCAGACATCTTTTTGTGTGTGAAAGCATTCCTAAGACAGGAAATTGGATCCCTAAATTGAGATTCTCATATGGAAAAAGCCTCTGGGGAATCTGATACATGACAAAGACAGGCTTCAGATAGATCTATGTAAACCTAACATTTCAATCTCTGATTAGAGATGAAGCCAGAGTGAAATCTTAAGTTTCCATTGAGCCCAAGGACTTTTTTTTTTTTTTTAATTTCCAAAAGGATAGAAAATACACCCAAACTCTTTAAAGTGGCCACTGGAGTTTATTTCTAGAACAGCTATATCAACTATCTTGGCTGATGGATTTCTCTATAGCCAAGATAATGAAGTTGGGAAGGAAAAAGCACAACCCATATAGTGTGTGTGTGTGCGTGTGTGTGTGTGTGTGTGTGTGTGTGTGTGTTATTCAATACCCACAAGGAAGGTCTTTATGAAAAAAGGGAGAGTACAGTAACTCCTTTGGGCTAATTTCCTGATCATAACATTTCCATCCACTTAAAGAGTATCCCAAAAGTCTTAGAACAGTTTTAAACTTTAATAACCACAAGGTCTAAATGCAGCAAGCTTGCAAAGAACATTCATCATTTGGAGGTTTGCTTGCCTACATTCCATACTTCCATAGTTTTGTGACTTTTTATAATACTTCTTAGGGTTTTTTTTCATTGTTGTTTAAGTAGCTGTGAAGATAGCAACAGCAACGGTCTTTAAGTTACTAGAGCTTAAAAGAGCACTAAGACTTTTGGACTATGCTTTATGATTCCCAGTCTGAGTCCTTGTCCTAATTCGTGTCACCTATGACTGACATTTAAACTCTGAAATGGATTAAACTGTTTTCTTAGGAGTTCTTTTCTTGCAATATCCTCAGAGCAAAGCTGGTTGAACACTTCTCTCAGTTTCTTACAGCTTTCTCACTTATACATCACTAGAGATGTGATTAGTTTTGTGAAAAGTGCAGAGGCATACATTTCTCAAACTCTTGTGTTGTAGCAATAAATCTCATCCCCTATGTATGACATCAGTACAACTGAAAATGATTTGGGGTAGTATTCTGCATATTTAAATGGTCAGATTTTAATAAATTTCCACACATTCATCCAGTTAAAAAAGCCTGTCTTGACTCCAGGTATTTTCTCCCCTTCACCCTGATCAGTGTTGTTTGGGTTTTTATCTGTGACTTCTTTTGTTTTTATAAGGGCTTCATATATTTCCTGGGCTCTGGCAATTTCTTTCTGTGCATCAAAATGGACTTTTTGCCTGCTCAAGAGAGGAACAATTAAATTAAAATCATTAATTCGCTTGTTCAGTTTCCTGATGTTTTCGTGAAACTGCTCACAAACTTGGTTCCACTGTTGCTGTTCAGTTGGTGTCATTGGATTCCCAAGTTTTTTCCTTGACACTAAAATTGCCTCTCTGAGTTGATCGATAGTATCCTTTATTTCCTTTTGCATGAGGATCCATTCTGGTTGGTATCCATTATCTATCAATATTCTGTTCAGGTTGTGAGTCATGGGATCAATATATGAACAGCCAGAAAATTTTTTTAGAGGCTTTCCCTTCCCACTGAGATTGTCAAAGTCTCCTTTTGCCATTGATTCCTGAATGAGATCCTCTACTAAACGCTCAATAGCCTGAGTTATCTTTTGTTCTTTACTCTGTCTTACATCTTTAACAATTACGCTATCAATGAAATACTGGCTTTGTAGTTTCTGCTTCTGATATTCCATCACTTGTTCAGTTGCACGGTCTGCTCTAAATTGCCTATATTGCTTCTCTCGTTGACTGGGACTTCCGAAACCAATACCTTCAAAACTTAAATAATGTCGGTGTTGGGGTGTTTTATATTTGAACTTTTCTTCCTCTTCCTCTGCTTCTTCAACTTTATTCTGTCCGGCATTTGCTTGTGCTACCACGTGGGAAAGCACCTTCCTATAAGCTTCTTCGATCTGTATGAATGTTGCTGAATCCGCTGTACTAGAACCACCGTCTGGGTGGTATTGCTTGGCAAGCTTATGAAAAGCTTCCCTGACATCATCCGCAGAGCATCCTTCATCCAGATTCAGCAGCCTGTAATAGTCTCTCATCTTCTTTTTGGATTTCTGAGTTGACATCATTCTGTTTCTAATGACACCAAGATATGGAGGCATTTTCATTCGATTCGGTACCATTGAAGCATTTATCAGATGAGATCTTAAGATGTGAGCCATTATTACACACACTGTGTTCATAATTGTACCCAGAGTTCCTCCTAGCAATGATCTACAAACAGACAACAAGGAGTGAAGAAAGTTGTATTATCAGCAAATCTCATATTTTCAGCAATCAGGAAGAAATTACAGGTACCATGAAGGGCAGTTCTTTCTAATGCTGCTGCCACATTCTTACACTTGCTAGGTTTCTCTTGCGTTAGCAGAGAAATGGAAGTTGAGGATGTTTAGCATTACCATATTGTGATATCATCTGGATTCTACTCACTAACTAATAGCAGAATTTCAGAGCTGGCAAGTTCTGAAGAGATCTAATCCAATCTCCTCATTTTATGGGAAAAGGTAGGCCCAGAAGGTTAAGCAACATAACCAAGTCACACAGCAAGGCGTAAGGAAAATGGGTAGGGTTAGGGCACAATAAGAGGCTTGCTTAATTCTCTGTATTCCTGGCAGATTATAAACTTCATCACCTCCACTATGTCTTTAGTGTATCGCTGTCTTCATCATCTCAAGGAGTCTTCTCAGAAGACGTACACACATGAAACAGCATGGCAAAGCATGTACCTCATCTGACACACAATTGAATAGAATCAAGCGTCCAAAAGCCTTTAAGCTCTATACCTTATCAGAAGGAGCTGTTTGCTACATGCTAGAAAACCAAGACGAAAGGTGGGCCCTCCTGACACGTTAGCTGCTATTTTTCACACGCATGGTCTAGCAGAAAAAAACTTATACCTAGACAAAAGCAATGAAATGCTGGAAGTGGTTGAATTGGAAGTGGGATATTGATGTACAAACGCTACAACTGAGCTTCTAGGGACCCCAATTTTCTGGACAGTTGGGGTCAACGGCTCGGAGAGTTGGTCGAGATGGTAGCGGCCGATCCAACCGTGGCCATTGCGGGGCAGTGGTCAGTCTTGACGCGGAACACGCCCCGCCCCCTACTCACCTTCACAGCGGCGGGGAAGGGGCTTAGCGGCTCCCGCCCCCATGCTGCGCCTCTGCGCATGCGTGCGCGGCCTGCCTTTCGTTCTCCTGGGGTTTCGCTGCGGCCCACGGGCGGCCCTGGACTAGACCATCTGCCGGCTTACACTGAGGGGACCACAGAGGGGACGGAGGGCAGAGTCGTACCTAATGGGGACAGAAGTCCTACTTTAACAGGGAACCCAGGAATCTCTCCTAAAATGAACTGAACCCTGTAGGACACAGGCAGGACGTTTCGGAAGGCTCCGCCCCGCCCCCGGGTGATCCGCTCCGCCTCCGCGCCCACCTCCAGCGGGAGGTGGTCCGGCCGACTGGGATTGTGGGAGGTGTAGTTCGTCGCGAAGTGCGGCGCGCTCTGTCCTCCGCCGCGCGGGGGCAGCGAAAATGTGGCGGTGGCCTGAACTGTGGAGAGCAGAGTGGTGAGTGGGGGTTGGGACACTTGAAGGCGCAGTGGTTCCGGGGCGACAGCCCTTGGTAGTTTGCGTTTGAGGAGGGAAGACGTAGTCGTTTCCCTGTTCAGGACCTGAACAGCCTCTTCTGGGTCTGCAGATGGGGCACCAGCGCCGAGTCGTGAATGTTGTACCCAGCCCAGAAAGATGTAGCTAACCCAGGCTGGAAACCTAGTCTTTGGGGCGACTGGGTGGCTCAGTCGATCAAGCCTAGGACTTTGGCTCAGGTCATGATCTCTCGGTTCGTGGGTTCGAGCCCTGCGGCGGACTCTGTGCTGACAGCTGGGAGCCTGGAGCCTGCTTGGAACATTGTGTCTCCCTCTCTCTCTGCCCCTCCCCCTTGTGCTTGCGCTCTCTCCCTCCCCCCCCCCTCAAAAATAAATAAACAACAACAACAGAAACCAAACCTAGTCGTTAATTCAGCAAGTCCCTCCTGAGGAGCTCGCTTAGCCAGGTATTGGTAGGTAGGGGATGAGGGGTGAGGACAGTCCAGGGCGAATTCAAAACAGGGGTCTCCTGGCTTTTAAGCTCATCCACTGTCACGAGGATTTCCTCCTCCCCCTCTTGAATGGGGAGGTAATTAAAAAAAAAAAACAAATAAATAGAAAAAAGGCAGAAAATTGGAGAGTCAGACCTGGATTGAAAATCCTTTTTCTTCCACTTGCTTTTCTCTGTGTCTGTTTACTAGTAAAATAAAGGTACCAATAAATGGTAAACGTATGTTTAGCACTTCCTTTTTTACACCTACTGTGCTAAGTGCTTTATGTATAGTCTCTCTCTCTTTTTTTCTTTAAAGTTCTTGTTTATTCATTTAAGTAGTCTCTGCACCCAAACATGGGGCTTGAACTCATGACCCAGAGAGTAAGAGTCACCTGCTGTACTGACTGACCCAACCAGGTGCCCCTATGTATGGTCTCTTTGAATCCTTACAGCAGCCCTGAGATAAGTGCAGCTGTTTTCCTCATTTTACATATGATGAAGTAATAATTGCATCAAACTCACTGAATGTTTGTGAGAATTACACAATGTATGCAAGTCACTTGGCACAATGCCTGGCAAATTAAGCAATGTATTTTATTACGACTATGTCTCCTAAAAGGAGCAGAAATAGGTACTAGCATCTGTAAGCTTTTGAATTATAGATAATATAATAATTTGCTACCTTTCATGTAGTTGCACTGAAAAATATTTAAATATTGTTGCAGAGGGATTTCCATATAAGCAAACAATGAACATAAAGAGTTCCTGGGGCATTGGGGCACCTGGGTGGCTCAGTCAGTTAAGCGTCCGACTTTGGCTTAGTTCATGATCCCACGGTTCGTGGGTTCGAGCCCCCCGTGTTAGACCCTGTGCTGACAGCTCAGAGCCTGGAGCCTGCTTCGGATTCTGTGTCTCCCTCTCTCTCTGCCCCTCTCCCGCTCATGATCTGTCTCTCAAAAATAAATAAACGTTAAAAAAATTTTTTTAAGAGTTCCTGGGGCGCCTGGGTGTCTCAGTGCATTAAGCGTCTGACTTAGGCTCAGGTCATGATCTCACTGTTTGTGAGTTCAAGACCCGCATCAGGCTCTGTGCTGACAGCTCAGAGCCTGGAGTCTCCTTCAGAATCTCTGTCTCCCTCTCTGCCCTTCCCTGCTTGCACTCTTGTCTTCTCTCTCTCTCTCTCTCTCTCTCTCTCTCTCTCTCAAAAATGAGTAAACATTAAAAAAAAATTTTTTTTTAAGTTCCTGTTTCTACAAGGGTTAACTTTCTGGCAACATCTTAAACAGCATAAAAGGGGAAAAAAGCATAAACACAGCTTTAAAAACTACTCGCATTTGTGGAGTACTTTGCATTTCTCAAAACACTTATCACAAGTCTCATTTTGATGTTTGCATTTTAGAAGTTACTGTACTTTAGCATCAAGTAGTTAAGTGCCTTTTGTAAGTTACCAGAACCTTAAGTCCATTTCTGTCTTTCAAGAGGGTCAGTTTCATAGTGTGATTCTGTGCTTGTAGAAGGTGAATTGGAGTTGACTGAGTTATCCATTAGGAACACTTTGCAGCTGCAAAATGCAAACTAGCTAACTGACCTGGGGAATTATTTTTCTCATGTATAAGAAATGTGGAGGTAGGCAGTTTTCTGGTATTGGTTCATCTACAAAGAGTTGCCACATTTGCTTTACCATTCTCTCTCTTTCTCCAAATATATACTTTTTTTCCTAAATCATTTGAAAGCATTTGAAAATTATATAATTCAATACTTGACCAAGTATTGAGCATTCATTTCCTCAAAACAACATTTCCTTACGTTACCATAGCACTGTTATCAATTTGGCAGATTAAATATAGATATGATATTTAATGAAGTTACTATTCCACTTTCAGCAATTGCCCTCATGATGTCCCTCAGAGCAACACATACACTTTGAAGTCAGCAGGTCAAATGAGTAATAAACCAGAGCTTTCTTGTTCAGTTTAGGTATGGGCAGAAAGAGTCAACCATTTGAAAATATGGTTCTTTTCCTGTTAAAAAGATGGCTCCCTACTCTGCAGTCAGTATTCCTAGCGATTATAAGGTGTGGTCAAAAGATCAAATTCAGAATCTGATCCAAACACACAAATTGACTAGCTTTTTTTTTCTTTTTAAGATTTTCTTTTATTTTACTTATTATTTTTTTTAGTGGGCTCCACCCCCAATATGGGGCTCAAACTCATGACTTCTGAGATCAAAAGTTGCATGCTCTACTGACTGAACCAGCTAGGTGCTGTTTAAAGATTTAATTTGTTAAAAATATTCTCTATACCCAATGTGGGGCTTGAACTCACAACCCTGAGATCAAGAGTCACATGCTCTTCTGAAAGGCTCCCTTGACTGGCATTTTTTTTTAAGTTTGTTTGAGAGAGAGAGAGAGAGAGAGAGAGAGAGCAGCATGAGTCGGGGGGGGGGGGGGGGCCGGGGAAGAGAGAGGGGGATAGAGAGAATCCCAAGCAGGCTCCATGCCATCAGCAGATGGAGCCTGACTCAGGGCTCGATCCCATGAACTGTGAGAGTTACCTTGCTTAATTAAACTATAGACTTATTTATTTATAATTTTTTAATGTTTATTTTTGACAGAGAGCAAGAGAACGTGCAAAGGAGGGGCAGAGAGGGGGGGACAGGGAATCTGAAGCAGGCTCTGCATTGACAGCCCCCCAGTGCACGGCTCAAACCCACGAACCATGAGGTCATGGTTCCATGAGGTCATGAGGTCATGACCTGAGCTGAAGTCGGATGTTCAACTGACTGAGCCATGCAGGCGCCCCTAAACTATAGACTTTTAAAAACACGTTCATTGTTAAAAACACATATAACGTTGTTAACCATTTTCAGGTTGTATCATGATTAAAATCAACATGCTTGAACCTCTATCATTCTCCACAAAATACAATTATTATCTCATGTTTGTCAGCTAGGATGTAGTATAATCTTACATAAAGACCGGTTTTATTTATTCATTTATGTAATTATTATCTTTTTTAATGATTACTTTTAACAGAGAGCACGTGAGAGTGGGGGAGTGGGAGAGAGAGAGGGAGTCAGAGAATCTGAAGCAGGTTCTGTGCTGCTGGCAAAGCCCGATGTGGGGCTTGAACCCATGAATTGTGAGATCATGACCTGAGCCGAAGTCAGATGCTCAACCGACTGAGCCACCCAGGCGCCCAAAGGACTGGTTTTAAATGAATGTATGTTGGATTCGATGTCCGTGCATTTCCTCGTTTAGAACATCTTTTTTAGAACATTCTTTCACAATATAGTTGAGCATTTTGAAAACAAATGTCCCCGGGCACCTGGGTGGCTCAGTCGGTGAAGCGTCCGACTTTGGCTCAGGTCATGATCTCCCGGTTTGTGGATTTGAGCCCCACGTCGGGCTCTGTGCTGACAGCTCAGAGCCTGGAGCCTGCTTCCGATTCTGTGTCTTCCTCTCTCTCTGCCCCTCCCCCACTCACGCTCCGTTTTCTCTGTCTCTCAAAAATAAATAAATGTTAAAAAAAAAAAATTACATATACAGAGGAGAGCAGACAGCAAGAATTTAGTTGGCACATCAAAACCTAATCATTAATTGTACTGCCAAGTGGGTAGAAAATAGAGTGATATTTTTCAAAGTTATTAAAAACCAAATTTCCTTACATTATAGTTATATTAAATATTCACTGAGCTCCTGTGGGAGGCGGGGCGCTACAACAGAGGCCTCTTCTCTCTGTTCTCTCAGATGGGTTTTTTTTTTCCTTCTCTTTTGTTTGCTGGTTCCATGAGAACTGCAAAGAGGTCGATGTCTTGCCAGTAAGTTGCCATAGTAACCAAAAATCACACTTCCCTCAAGATTGATTTATGGTTCAGTCTGCATCCTAAAACCTCAGGTCCAATGATGTTTGCGGATGGTAACGTCTGGAGCTACAGTTCGTAGAACCACCATGAAGATGCCTTCCTCTCCAGGTGCCATCATTTGTTTTTGTTTTTTTTTTTTAATTTAAGTAGGTTCTGCACTGAATGTGGGGCTTGAACTCATGACCCCAAGATTAAGAGCTGCATACTCTACCAACCGGGCCAGCCAGGCACCCTTCTGGGGTGCCATCTTAATTCACTTTTAAACTATTTGATTAAGAAAGAGTTTGATGTAGAGTGCCAGATTTTTTTTTTTTTTTAGTTTATTTATTTATTTTGAGAGAAGGTAAGCGTGCCTGTGTGCGTGCGCTCGTGGGGGAGGGCCAGAGAAAGAGGGAGAGAGAGAGAGAGAGAGAGAGAGAGAATCCCAATCCCAATCAGGCTCTGCATTGTCAGCACAGAGCCTGATGTGGGGCTCGAGCCCACAAACCATGAGATCATGACCTGAGCTGAAATCAAGAGTCAGATGCTTAATCGACTGAGCCACCAGGTGCCCCTAGAGTGTCAGCTTTTAAAGAAAGAAGGCAGTGGGGTAACTTATGTAATGTGACAACACTCTACAGTCTGGGAGGGGGATGCGGTGAGGGAAAGGTACTGTGGGAAAGAGAAGATTCACATTCTTTTGGGTATTTCCTCCTTTTTCCTCTTCCCAGCTAGGAAAACCACTTGTCAGGGTCTCCTGTGTGGGCCACATGCGGGGGCTGTGGCACTTTGCTCATGGTAAACTGCCCTCCACCACCCGGGATTTCGGATTTTCATTTTTGGTGTGGAATTCATGTGATGATTTCTTGTTACTTGAGCCTGAATTATCTGCATTTAGTGCGGATCTACAGCACTCTCTGTTCCTTGGAATTCTGAATATTGCACATACCTCCCGCTAACCACAGGCCAGGAGTGGGGAAAACAGATGCGCACCTGCTGTCTGGGAACCAGCGTTTGAATTGTTTCTAGCCCATCTTGCATTTACTCAGTGTGTTTCGTGAAATCACTGCTTTACAGCAGAGCTACCATGTGCTTTTCTCGCCCTTCGGAATTTGTTTCCAGCTTTATTGAGGTAGAATTGACAGAGAAAAGTTGTATATTTTTAAGGTGTACAATTTGATACTTTGATATAGGTATATATGGTGACATAATCACCACACTCAAGCCAATTAATCAAGCTAATTAACATATCCATCACCTCACAGAGTTACCTTCTTTTTTTTTGATGAAAACACTTGAGATCTACTCCCCTAGCAAATTTCAGGTATGCAATACAGAATTGTTCACTACAGTCAGTCTAGGTGTTTTGATAAGTTAAAAAGACCAGTATGTGGAGGGTTTGCCTCCTTTCACTGCTTACCAGTTGTCAAAGATTTGAGCAACAAAACTCTAATAAACACATTAAAACTGTCACACAACACTATTTGCTAGAGAATCATTCAAGATGCTTTATAGAAAGAATAGGTTTTAAAGCAAATCTGATTCCTAAACAGCTTTGTCATGGGATGTAAGGCTGCTTCCATTCAAAAAGCTCACTCTCTGGGATGTCCCTGAGTGACCTTTTCATCTTGGGGCTTGTCTGGAGGCATCTCAGGCTCTGGCGAGGTGATGCTGACTCATTTGGTCCGTGCTGTTCTCAGAAATGAGCATGTAAATCCAGTTCATTACCCAAACTCATTCGTGATTAAATAAATAACATTTCTTGTATTAAATGAAATTGAAGAATCATATAATTTCTGTTCCTTACTTGACAGCGAGGTTGTGGGGATATCCACAGTGAGTGAGTGGTTCTGTCCTTCTTCTTAGGAAATACATGTTGAAATATTTATGGATAAAGGGATATGATGTCTGCAAATTACTCTCCAATGATTTAGAAATAAACACATGTACAGAGCAAGGGAGAAAGAGAGCAAACAATAAGCCACATGGACTGAAATGTTCGTTGGAGAAAATGGGTAAGGTTTATTTGGAAGGTTTTTGTATTTTTGCAACTGTTCTATAAGTGTTAGTCATTTTTAATTCTTTTTTTTTATTTTTTTTTTAACGTTTATTTATTTTTGAGACAGAGAGAGACAGAGCATGAGCAGGGGAGGGTCAGAGAGAGAAGGAGACACAGAATCTGAAACGGGCTCCAGGCTCTGAGCTGTCAGCACAGAGCCCGACGCGGGGCTCGAACTCACGGACCGGGAGATCATGACCTGAGCTGAAGTCGGACGCTTAACCGACTGCGCCACCCAGGCGCCCCAGTCGTTTTTAATTCTTTAAAAAGAATGTATTTGTGGGGTGCCTGGGTGGCTCAGTCGGTTGAGTGTCTGACTCTTGATCTCGGCTCAGGTCATGATCTCATGGCCGTGGGATTGAACCCCGCCGTGGGGTCTGCGCTGACGGTGGGGAGCCTGCTTGGAATTCTCTCCCTCTCCCTCTGCCCCTCATTTGTGCGCATGCGCACATGCTTTTGGTCTCTCTCAAATAAATTAAAAAAAAAAGAAAGTAAGTGAGCAATCAGGTCATGGAAAGACGTGGAAGAACCTGAAATGCACATTGTTAAGTGACAAAAGCCAATCCGAAAAGGTTACATATTCTATGATTCCAACTATATAAACCTATAGAAATGGTTTTAACAGATCAGCGGATTAAAAAAAAAAACAGGCAAATGACTCGAATGGACATTTCTCCAAAGAAGGTGTACAAGTGGCCAGCAGGTCACTTGGATGCAGGGAAGCTCAACACCACTGATCGTTAGGGAAATGCAAATCAAAACCACAGTGAGACAGCAGAACGCATCCACGAGGGTGGCTGCTCTCAGACAAAACAAAACAGAAAATAACAAATGATGGTGAAGATGTGGAGAAACAGAAACCCTAGTGAAAACATAAAAAAAAGTGGAGGCATTTTTGATTGTCACAGCCGGGAATTGTTCCTGGCACCTAGTGGTTGGAGGCCGCGGATGCTACTCAACATTTCACAAGGCAAGGATTATCTGGCAAAGAACTCTCTGGCCCAGAATGTCGACAGTGCTATTTCAGGGGCCCTGCTGTGGACTATCCTTTCCCTGCTTTCTCCTTTCCACTAGTTTCTCCCCAGATCTATTACAGTTCAGACAAGGAAGAGCAGGATGTTGGAATAAAAGAGACCATGGGAATCTAATCTTAGCCTTCTGAAAGAGAAAACGGTGACATGCCCAAGGCCACATGGTCTGTGGCAGATTTTTCTGCCAGTCTAAATCTGCAGATGGTCTAAATCTGCAGATTCAATCTGCACAGTTAGTGCAGAACTTTTTCTGTAGCCCTCCCTATCCAGAGGGCAAACATGATTACATGCTACAAAAGGGAAAGAAAGTGCTAGAGTAGTTGCATGTTGGCTTGGCGTATAGCTTTCTAAAATAACAATCTCAGGGGCACCTGGGTGGCTCAGTCAGTTAAGTGTCCGACTCTCGGTTTCGGCTTACGTCATGATGTCGCGGTTTCGTGGGTTTGAGCCCCGAGTATGGACTCTGCTGGCAGCAGGGAGCCTGCTGGGGATTTTCTCTCTTTCCCTCTCTCTCTCTCTGCCCCTCCCCTGCTCATGCTGTCTCTGTGTCTCTCAAAATAAATAAAGTAAAAAAATAAAATAACAATCTTAGTTCCAGGAGGAATTTGTTTCAAAATGTAGTTAGTAGCGCCAGAACTCTGTTAAGTCATTATTAGATTTTCAGTTAAAATAGGGCCATTGGGGGGTGCCCTCTAATGCAATCTGATTGTTGTCCTTGTAAGAGGAGGAAATCTGGATACACAAAGGGACACCGGGAATGCATGTGTGCAAAGGAAAGACTATGTGAGGACACAATGAGAAGGCGGCCTCAGAAACCCTGATCTTGAACTTCCAGCCTCCAGAACCTCAAGAGAGTAAAGCCCCAGTCTGTGGCATTTTGTTACAGCAGCCTAAGCTGACTGACATACGGGCCTGTAGGATCCTCATACGTTGGTTCAGTGGACCCCAGGAATTTGTGTTCTCCAAACTGTTTCCTCCCAGATGGAAAACTCTAAAAGCAAGTAGAGGCTTAAGTGCCCTCAGTTCCCTGTTGCTGGATGCCCGTGTCCTGCAGGTTGAGCTTTGGGCCGCTGCGACCTCTTCCTTACCTCCTCCACCCAGGGCTATCATCCCACCTTGGATGTTGGCATTTTGGCGGGGCACACTTGGGCCCCCAGAGCCTCCTGTGCCAGGGAACAGATTTAAGGTGCTGGGCTCTCTGGCTTGCCGAAAGGTGCGTGATGGGGTGGTGGTAGCTATTTCTCTCTACTTGGCCTCTAAGAGAGAACAGCCAGAAGCTCGATCCCTGCTCCTGGAGACACCCTTCTCCTAGGCTGGAGGTGTCCCTCTCTCCTGGGCCCCCAACTGCACTGTTTGTTCATTTTCAGGCTCCTTTGCGGACCTCTCGCTTGATTGCTAAGGGTGCTAGGAGCTCTGTGAGTTCTGTGTTTTGATTCCCTAAATTGTCTACACACTCAGTTGCAGGCCTAAGCTTGGTCTCTAAGCTGATGACTAAGGTGTGAAGTCCCACCGGCCTCTGAAGGATAGTCCCTCATTTTGTAAAAGAAAGGCACACCTTGCCGGTGTCCTGAATCTTACTAGGGTGCTGTAAACACCCTCAGGGCACCAAAGGCACACTTGAAAAGGCTGATTTGAGGGAAAAAAAAGAAAAGGCCGGGGTGCCTGGGCGGCTCAGTTGGTTAAGCATCCGACTTCCGCTCAGGTCACAATCTCATGGCTTTGTGGGTTCAAGCCCCCCATCGGGCTCTGTGCTGACAGATTGAAGCCTGGATCCTGCTCCGAATTCTGTATCTCCCTCTCTCTCTCTCTGCCTCTCCCCCACTCATGCTCTGTCTCTCTCTCTCACTCTCTCAAAAATAAACATTAAAAAAAAATAAAGAAAAGGCTGATTTGCTGTGGATGGTAAGAAAGCAAAATAAATCCTTTATAAAACTAGAAGGTTTTCAATACTTGGCTTTCAGCAAAAGTGAAGGAGGACTTAATAGCTTTGTCACCTGAATATTTAATTTAAAATAATTTTTGGAGGGGCGCCAGGGTGGCTCAGTGGATTAAATGACTTTGGCTCAGGTCACAATCTCACGGTTCGTGAGTTAGAGCCCTGCGTCAGGCTCTGTGCTGACAGCTCAGGGCCTGGAGCCCGAAGCTTGCTTCAGATTCTGTGTCTCTCTGCCCTTCCCTGACTTGCGCTCTCTCTCTCTCTCTCTCTCTCTCTCTCTCTCTCTCTCCTTCAAAAATAAACAGTAAAAAAATTAAAAAATAAAATGATTTTAGTGATCTTGTTTTGTTTTTGCATCTAACTGAAGCAGTCAAGGGATTGAGTGATATTGCTATAACAAAACTAATTTTTCCTGTAAATGTTTGGAGTTTAGTAGTACAGAAAAATTTTAAATGCAGTCTGGGGGTGCCTGGGTGGCTTAGTCGGTTAAGCGTCTGACTCTGATTTTGGCTAAGGTCATGATCTCACAGTTAGTGGGATCAAACCCTGAGTCAGCTCTGGGCTGACAGCACGGAGCCCGCTTGGGATTCTCTCCCTCCCTCTCTCTCTGCCCCTCCCTTGCTATCGCGCATGTGCGCTCGCTCGCTCTCTCTCAAAATAAATAAACTTAAAGAAAATAAAATACAGTTAGACTCTGAGTGTCCACAAATACTTCAATTCATGAAACTTTTTAAAAACTTTTTTAAATGTTTAGTTTTGAGAGAGACAGAGAGAGGTGGGGGAAGGAGCAGAGAGACAGGGAGACAGACGATCCAAAGTGGAGCTCTTTGCTGAGAGCAGACAGCCCGATGCGGGGCTTCAGATCACAAACCAAGAGATCATGACCTGAGCCAAAGTTGGACGCTTAACTGACCGAGTCACCCAGGTGCCCAGTTCCTGAACCTTTTTTAAAAGAGGAAATCGATTGGGAATATTGAAATCTTCATGCCTTTATTGCAATGCTCAGAATACAGGTGGGGCTCAGGAGTTAGCATTTGTACTAAGTATACTCCCAAGAATTACCAGGTTAACAGATGGGGGATTGAGGATTAGGATTGTGGTTCAGATAGACAGTCTTTAATACGATATCTGTCACAAAGCATGGATGTCTTATCTGATTTCATTGAAGTGACTTCATATTTTGAATGGGAAGTATTTTAAATGTGTGATGTATTTTATAACATCAGATTAAATGTAATCTTGATGTATTTCCAAAACTGAATTAATAAGTTGTATCTTTGTTTTGAGAAACTGTTTTATGGGGATATAATTCATATGCCACACAATTCACCCATTTAAACTGTACATTTCAGTGGCTTAAGATATGCCCATGGAATCATGCAGCCATCTCCACAATCAATTCTAGAACATTCTCATTACCTAACAGAAACCTTGCACCCTTTAGACATCACCCTTAAAGTACATCTATCCCCACAGCCATGGGCAACTACTAATCTATTCTGTGTCTGTATGGATTTGCCTGTTCTGGACATTCCATGTCAATAGAATTACAAATGTAGTCTTATGTGACTGGATTCTTCATTTAGCATGCTTTAAAAAAATTTGTTAATGTTTATTTATTTTTGAGAGAGAGAGACAGAGTGCGAGCGGGGAAGGAGCAGAGAGAGAGGGAGACACAGAATCCAAAGCAGGCTCCAGGCTCTGAGCTGTCAGCACAGAGCCCGACGCGGGGCTCCAACCCACAAAGCGTGAGATCATGACCTGAGCTGGTCAGATGCTTAACTGACTCAGCCACCCAGATGCCCTCACTTAGCATATTTCAAGGTTCATCCATGTTGTAGTATGTATCTTCTTTGTTTCCTTTAATGACGGTAATACCCCATTGTATGGGTAGACCACATTTTCTTTATTGACTCACTAGCTGATGGGACATTCTGATTGTTCCTACTTATGAATTTAAAAATATTAACAGTTGGTTCCGGATAAAGGAAAATGGCCTTGTGTTGTAAATAAAGGCTGAAGTGGCTTGTGAAAGAATGGCTATCAGAGACTATCTCTTCAACCGTAGTGGAGGAGGCAAAATCTATGTATTACAGAGATCATTGGTAAAAAGCAGCTCAGGGAGATAAGCCAAGGGGAACCATTGGCGTTAACAGTAACATGAACTTAAAAATAACTGGGATTTTATTCCTCTTCCTGAAATACCTGCAGCCACATCTGTCACGTGAACTGAGGAGCTGGACCCTTGTTCCGTGGGGGCTGCTGTGCTTGGGAATCCCTTCGCCCTGTGCAGGGCGACCTCCACCCTGGGAGAGGGAGGCAGTTTCACACTTTCTGACAGCCCAAGGCCATATTCCAGTTCTCCGTGGCCCCTGGCTGTGAGAGCAGGGTGGGCCACCTAACTGTGGCCAGTTGGATGATCCTGCCTGGGACTTTAAGCCTGGATGAGTGACCCCCGAGGCACAGGCAGGCAGAGTGCATTTTGGTCGTAGGGGGCACAGCAGATGGGAGTGCCCACTGGAAGTGGGGCCTGGGGGAACCTGGTGGGACCATGGCAGCAGTGTCCTTGACAAAAATCCTCCTGGGGCAAGATTTTGGCTGTGGTTCTATCCCCTCAGCAGGAGCGAGAATAGGCAAGGGAACTGTGATTTAAAAAGAAAAAAAAAAAAAAAAAAAAAAAAAAAACCTACCAGCTGTACCAGTTACTAAACTTTATTGTGATTAAATACTGTTGTACTTGAGTTTGTATAGTAGTTAAAAAGTAAAAAATTAGAGACCATGAAATTTCTCTCAGAACTTGTAACACCCTTTAGAACACCCTTTGGCACACTTGTTTTGGAGTACACACTTAAATCCTTTGACTATTATGGATTCACAGTTGGGCACCGCCCATCCCCCTGATCTTGCTACCTGAACACAAGGTGTGACCGAGGGCTGATGTTTTATTCCTCTGTATACAAATAGAAAGAGACATCCATAATACAAATGTCCATATTTATTACAATAAAATATTGACCTGTTTTCACTTTTGCACTGAACTTTTCATAACTTAAATGACCTTTTCTCTACCATTATAAACTAATGGCTACTTATGTACTCATCATGTCCAAATAATACTCAGCTTATCCCAAATAAGACCATAGGACACCCTTTAAGCGGGCTCCCTTGTTCTTTCAGAATCCTCCTTATTTTCAAATACTTTCTGGTTTCTGGCAACCAGACACAATTTGATTGTTCTGCCAAAATAGGAAATCAATAACCTTACATGGAATTCACGCTCCTTTTAGTTGACATTAGTATCAGAGTAAGGGCTAAAAAATTTTATTTCTCAAGTCATAAGCTTACATTGATCTTTCCTTAACATTTTTTTTTTTTTTTTTAGCATTTATTTTTGAGAGTGAGCAAGCGCAAGCTGGGAAGGGGCAGAGAGAGGGAGACTGAGGATCTGAAGCAGGCTCCTTGCTGTCAGCACAGAGCCCAATGTGGGGCTCGATCCCACGAACTGTGAGATCATGACCTGAGACGAAACCAAGCGTCAGCTGCTCAATGGACTGAGCCACCCAGGTGCCCCTACATTGGTTTTTCTAGATTACATGCTGGTGCTATCAGCATGGTACTACTTTTATTAGTTTGTGATTTTATCCACCAATAACATTTTCTTCTGTATCTTTTAACTTTCTCTAAACTCCATAGGACAATGTTGGGCATATATGTCATAGGTACTTAATAATGTTGAGTGACCTCTCCAAAATAAACGCATCGTTTTTACAGCAAAGGGACCTGTGTGAAGTGAGGAGGCTGAACCTCCAGTTTCATGGCCGTTGCTGACTGCAGTCGGTAAGGGTGACATCATTGGCTGGCTGCCTGGGCCTGGGGAAACCTACTTGCACCAGAGGCAGTGATTAGCATCTGTTGGTGAAGGTGCCACTCCTCTTAACCCCCTACTCTTTCTTTTCGTAAGGCTAGGATTTACTTCTGTATAAAAGGACTCTTTAGCCGTTAGATGTTGAGATTAAACTCCAAGGGAAGATTTGAACATGGCCTCCAGGTATCCTTCCTGTAAGGTGCACTCTGGGCAGGCAGAGCTTAGGCCACATCACCTTGAAAGCTGCTCAGTAGTCCAAGGATGGCTGGCTACCTCTGGGCTGGGTGGCCAGTCCTTATTCATTCTGCTATGGGAGAAATGTGGTCCCAAGCTTGGTGTGATGTACATGTGCCTACTAGGTCAGCTCAGACTTCCCAGCTCTAGAATTGCATAGCCAGATGGGAAATGAATGGCCGGAGTGGGAAACACATGCAGTGCCTTTATACTCTTTATTAGTCCGGGTGGAGTGCCTTCCATCTGCCCTCACTGCTCCCAAATAGTACCTACAGTTCCAAAATTCTATGTCCCCATTCTCAATTTTGTGCTCGAGATGTATTTGCTGAAAGAACAGTAAATTACGACAGCTTCCATAACTGGGAGAAGTATAAAATGAATGCTGACCATGGAGTGCCTACTCTGGGCCAAGTGTTTTCAGCATTGCACGCGTATTAATTATCAAAACAACCATATGACAGGCATGTGCCTACTTCAGTAGATGGGGAAAGAGAGAGACAGAGAAGATGAGTAACATGTCTAAGTCCTGTTTTGAATCAAGATGCCAACAAAACTCTAACCTTCTAGTATTTACAGAAGTATGGATGTTTGTAACCCATAATTGTGAAGCTAAAATCTGGGTATTACAGAAACTGTCAATAACTAGGATGTTTAATGATATTTCAAAGCACAAAGTACACCATCCCTCAGAAGTGGGAGTTACACACCCATTTTATGACACTACATTATGATCAGGGTAATTAGACTAGATCAGTCTCAACTCAAACCAGTACAGATATACAATATGGGGAAGAGATATTAACTTAATAGCCTTGTTGGTTAACTCTTCAAAAACTAGAGAACATATAACTACAAAAAATGGAGGTGGTATCCGTCAGAAGAAGAAGAGAGACTAAAAGTTTTGGTATCTTGTTTGGCTGAAAGTAAAAGGGATTCTGAACGACCAGCTTGATTATGATCAAGAAGGTCTGGAACAGGTAAACCCTAAAAGACCGCTGGAGGTGACACACGTATGCCCCAGACATGCTGCACCAGGCTTGTTTTCAATGAATCTCTGTTCGTTAAAAAAAAAAAAAGGCCAGAGGCGTGGGTGAGGAATTCTTTCTTAGCAGTTGTTCTTCTGGGCTGAGTCCATGATAATGCAGATAGCCAGACTTCTTTCAGAACTGGCTCTAGCCCCGAACGGGGGAGACTTCACTACTCTGTGACCCAACAAATCTTGCCATTTTCTCCAAGCTGTACAGTTCCACTGGCTACCAGCTGGAGGGCTGCGGGAAATAGTCTGTGCTCTGCTAATTTCACTCTTTCAGACAGAGTTGTAACGGTGTCGCCCCTCTTCACTGGAACAGCTTCTTGTAAGATAATCTGTCCAGCATCTACATCTTCCTGGGGAAGGAAGCAAAAGTTTTGAACATTACTTTCTAGCCGGTACAATTTACATACAGACAGTAATGATGTTTTGGTAGAAGGAGACATACTCACAGCTACAAAGTGCACAGTACACCCAGTGACTGTGACCCCGGCTTCTAGGACTTGCTCATGTGCATTTGAACCCTTAAAAGACGGGAGCAAGGATGGATGGATGTTGAGCATTTTCCCTGGAAATTAATGAAACCACAGTGGTCAGAACTTAAAGATCCTATGTATATTACCAAAGGAATACATGTTTTCCTGTCTAGAATGAGAGGTCAGCAGGAATAGGATTTCTCTGGGATGGGTGTTTCTTTGTGAAAGACAGAAATGAAGGAAAGGGAAATCTAGCTTCTCATCCAAGAGGTCCCGGGGGCAGCAAGTTCTTGCCTCTTGCACAACTGAAGATCCACCCAGGGACTCTGAATAGGTGCCTGCAGTGACTGAAAGTCGGATGGGATGGGTCAACTCCGGATCGTAGAGCTTGACGAAGATTCGGCTTGTCGCTGACACACAGGAGATTCCTGCACAGCATCTGCGTGCTTGACTTCTAACCACGAAGTGGCACGTCCGCCAGCCAGATGCTAGGTTAGTTCTGTGAGCATTATGTCACCAGGGGCACTGCCAATTTTGTATTCTATCTAACCACATTCACTTAAGAAAACAAACTCTTTGGAGAGAGAATACATTTATTGCCCAAATGTAAGCACAAAAAAGGACACTTGGACGTAGTCAAAATGTTAGTGGAAAAGGCAATGACATAAAGTGTGTTTTCCAGAAACAATGCCTTCCCTGCCATGTCTGGCAGTGGTCTACACTCCCTAAGAATGGACTCTTCATTTTGGGATATAGGGAATCGCTTTCCTTTGCTTCTCAGCAAGTAAAAATGTCTCTTCTGAAGATGAAATATTAGTAATGTGAGTAACCTAAGCTGTATTAGAAAAAGTGATGATAGTTACAGCAGGCCAAAGAAAACTGATACAAAGAACAGGAAAATAAAAAGTCATTGGGTCATTCATTCTTTGAGCAGAGGCAAAGGAAATTAAATTATGACCTGTGTTAAAATGGCCCAGTAAATATTTCACAATTGGGATTGTTTGGGAAGCTAACCACCCTGTAGTTTGTTTTCATTTGATTTCTCAATGTGGTGTCAAATAATTTTTGCTTACCATTCCATTTTCTGACAAAGGGGCCAGATAAAATTCTCATGAATCCTGCAAGACAGACTATGTCTGTGGAGAACTCTTCAAGGACTTGGTCAATTGCAGTGTCAAATTCTACACGACTTTTATATAATTTATGATTGATTACCTGTAATAGAAAAAGAGAAGCAAAATCTTTTTAAATGAATTACCAAAAATAATTTAAAACTCAACCTTTACGTGGACCATATTTCACTTCTTTCTCATGAAGATGTGCCTGATGTAAAGAATTAAGGAACGGGGAGGACGGTGTTGAAAGGCACACACTGTGATCCAGAAAGCCAAAGAACAAGCTGTCCTACAGACCGAAGTCTTGTGGGGGCGGGTTATGAGTTGAAATACAGTCTACAGGAAAGATACTTTTCAAAGTAACTCACTCTGGTGGGAATTCCGGCTCTTTCTGCTTTATCTAAGCCAGCCACTGCAGCTTTGTTGGAGATAACAACAACGATGTGTGCACAGCTACTTGGCTCCCTAGTATTGTCTATGAGGGCTTGGAGGTTTGACCCTGAAAAAGAGAGAAAAACACAAGTAAGCTGACATTTCTTAAAAGAGGTTATGTACCGTTCTGAATAATCAATGGTCAAGATTTCCAAATAAATGTCTCAGAAAAGACTGGCAAAATACATGAGGTTTTTAAATTCCCTTTTGGGATAATGGATCAATAATAGCTTATGGAAGCACAGGCACTCTTAGTTTTAGGATATGTAATTGCTCATGATCTAGCATAGTAATAAAAATAGTATAACATTTTAAAAACTGATGAGGAATAAGCTGCTTAATTAAGCAAGAAAAAAATCCTCTTTTTTTTTTAAGATTTTATTTTTTTAAAATGTTTATTTTTGGGGCGCCTGGGTGGCTCAGTTGGTTGAGCATCCAACTTCGGCTCAGGTCATGATCTCGCAGTCTGTGAGTTCGAGCCCCGCGTCGGGCTCCGTGCTGAGAGCTCGGAGCCTGGAGCCTGCTTCGGATTCTGTGTCTCCCTCCCTCTCTGCCCCTCCCCCGCTCAGGCTCTGTATCTCTCTCTCTGTGAAAAATAAAACAAACATTAAAAAATTAAAAAAAAAAAAAGTTTATTTTTGAGAGGGAGAATGCACGAGTGAGCGAGGGGCAAAGAGAGGAGACAAAGAATCCGGAGCAGGTTCGGCGCTGCCAGTGCAGAGCCTAAAACAGGGCTCGAACTCAGGAACTGTGAGATCATGACCTGAGCCAAAGCTGGACGCTTAACCAACTGAGCCACTTAGGCGCCCCAAAGATTTTACTTTTTTAAGTAATCTCTAGATCCAGTGTGGGGCTCGAATTTATAACCCAGAGATCAAGAGCTGCATGCTCTACCGACGGAGCCAGCCAGGCACCCAGAAAAATCAAGCCTCTTAAGAAGAAACCACTATGGCCTTTACAACAGTTTCTTTGCTTTACCATCAACTTGGGCCTAAAGTGTACTGAAACCTTAAAATGGACTTGGAAAGCAATTACATTTCCGGGAACGTATCCTAAAGAAATAATCAGATATGCACTTAAAAATGCACATTTATAAAAATGTTCATAGCAATGCTGCTTATTAAAGTGGGAAAAATAAACATGCTATATATCCATCTGAGAGAATACAGTGCTCTTATTACTTCACCCCTGTCTACAACAAACATAAATTTCACCTTATTACTATTAAATTAAAAAAATTAAAAAAAAAAAACCCTCAGCAGTTTGCTGGAGGGGTTGTGGGTGGGGAGATGGGCTAAATGAGCAAGGGGCATTAAGGAAGACACTTGTTGGGGTGAGCACTGGGCATTATCCACATGAGACAGATCACTGGAATCTACTCCTGAAATCATTACTGTACTATGTGCTAACTTGGATGTAAATTAGAAAATAAATAATAAAAATCATAAAAAACAAGCAAACAAACAAATCTCAGCTGTTGTAACTTTTCAACTACAGAGCTACGGTACAAAAGAAGTTGGATTTTCTATCTTTTCCAGTTCCTTTTTCTTCAGTCATCTTCGTGATACCCTCTACTCTTCCTTTAGGTGTCTCAAATGCCTGAGAAAAGTGTAAAGACTGAGGATAATAATACAGAAAAAGTGTAAAGACTGAGGATACAGAAAAAGACTGAGGATACTCCTTAATGACTCCCTGCCCCATTCTACTGAGAGTGTCCTCACGACCTGAAGGAGGTTTTTTTTTGGGGGGGCGGGCAGGAGGAAGGAAGGAGGACACATCTCACCTGTTCCAGATATTAAGACAGCCACTCTTGCCTTTTTTGGTTGGACAGAGAAATGATTTTTCAGAGTGCCATTCTCCAATACTGATCCATTTGCTTGCATGGTTTCAATCAGATGCTTGACTTTCACACGAGGAGAACCTTCATTTCAAACACACCCAGTAAATAAGAATAGAACAACAGTGAATTAACAGTAATGGAAAGAAAAGTATTTTATGAAAACTGAAAATACTTTATTCTGAAAATAAGATATGCATAGACTAAAATGAAGAATAGGCTTGTATTACGTAAAGTTACTCACTCATAAAAACTTCCTGAAAGAGAACATGTATTAATTACCTACTTCCAACTAAAAGCTATGGCGTGTCACTGTCTCCTGACCTAGGGTAGGCATGTAACCCAAGCAAGGCCATTCAAAGATTTGATACAGGATGTTGAGGAAGAGAGGGACTCGTTCCTAATGCAATGTGAGCTCAAGGATGTGGGCTCAAGAGATCTTTCTGGTATTTGGAGAACTGGCCTGAAAAGGAACCTACACAATAAAGGGATGAAAGGCAGATACGACATCATCAGCAAGTACTGGCGTCTGTCAGCTCATCTGAGTGGCTTTTCTGCCACTCTGTCAATTTCTAGTACGTCTGACAGAGTCCTGTGTATACACGGCACTTGTCAGGGTGCCCGCTTCACTGGCGAGCTGAGCTGAGTCACAAAGCACAGCCTGAGACAAGGTCTCGCGTGTGGGCACAACACTTTGGAGATGACCCCGGGAAACCGGAGTGAAGATCTGGGAAGAGTGATCTGGAAAGCCAGCGTAAGAGTGTGTTACTAAACTGGTTGCCACTGGGGGCAACTGGGGCTTGACTTCCCCTGGGACCTCAAAGGCACCGTGAAGACTCTGCCTCAGAACTGCTCCCTTCTTCTGTCCCTCAAGTGGGGATTTCTTCACTCCACCGGTTAAGGGTTGTCTTCTGGGCTACAGTTGTGCATATGTGACCACCACACAAGGTGTCAGCACCCTAGGGCAGGAGGGAAGAGGTGTGTGGTGTTACTAGCTTCTGTCCTGTCGCAGCTGTGTGAACACGGGTGCCGTACAAGGGCTGTAATAAAACGTGGGCAGGAGCTCGAGGCAGGGCAGTGGCATTTCAGGTTACATACCTAAGAGCAACTAAAGAAGGAGCGATTTACCTTCAGGACATGCAACCACCTTGCCAATCACCCAGGCTTCTTCGCTGTGCTGCTTGATATCCCTCAGAATCTGCTCTGTCCTATCCTTTGACACCACGAGGATGGCCCCAACCCCACAGTTAAATGTTCTGGCCATCTCTTCCTCAGAGAGGTGTCCTTCTTGCTGTAACCACGAGAAGATCCTGGGGATCCTCCAGGTCTGGGCATCTGAAAACAGGCAAGATATGTTTCATGAACCTATTATCTCACACAACGTATAACGTATGCATATATACGAAGCTGTGAATTTTTGGGGGGATCCATCTGTACCTGAGATAGCCACAGCATTTTTGCTGACACACTTGGCCAATATTCACAATTAAGTGAATATTGGTTTTGTGCTGCATTAACTATGTTTTTAGGAATCCCCTAATAGATTAATTGTATTCCAGTAAATACAGTAAATTCTAGTAAAGGTTTGTGAACGTTTAGTTGGGTCTTAGCAATGACCAAAATGCACCCTAAGTATGATGCAAAACTAGGCGGCTTATGTTACAGATTTAGAGGAATGTGTACACTATTTAAAAGAAGTTATAAAGAAAAAGAAGCTATATAAAAAGTTAAAATCAAAACCCTGCCCTGCTGTATTTACTTTAAAATTTAGACTTAGGTCTGCTATAATACAAAAAAAAATCTCTAATAAAAGTTTATTTTTATTCTTTTTTTTTATTTGAGAGAGGAAGAGAGGGATATATATATAGAGAGAGAGGGAGACAGCACACGTTTGTCCATGAGCAGGTGAGGGGCGGAGAGAGAGACAGAATCCCAAGCAGGCTCCACACTGTCAGCTCAGAGCCTAATGTAGGGCTCGATCCACCCCCCCCCCATAGCATTTCATCTATATAAGTCAATTACATGCAAGGATTTTATGCCTTATAAACATGGTTAATAAAGCAAAAAGAGGTAGAAAGGTCAGCCCTATTTTTTCTGAGAAACCCTAACAATTAAGAATTTAATTTTCTTCCATAATGTAGTTTTCCTCCAAATGGTTTTCTGAACAAAAAGTCCCTTGTACCAATCTTACCTAAATCCACTCCAGATTTCTCAGGAAGGACTCTGGGGATGTTTTCTAGCAATCCTCCACCAGTAATATGGGCAAAGGCCTTGACATGTCCTGAACGCAGGACAGGTAATAGCGAATGGCTGTAGATTCTCGTTGGAGTCAGAAGTAAGTCCCCTGTGTATTGGAGAGAGAGGACAAAAACTTAGCCTATGAATGTAAAACCAAATCATATATAAAAAACAATTCTGAAATACAGAATGATTTGACCCTGCACAGACACACCAGGTTTTACAATAAGGTCCCAACAGTAAACTCACAGGACAAGGTAATTTATTCCATTCTAATTTACTAAGGAAAGACTAACCCATTAAGTGGTTGCTCAGACATTTCCAAACGGGAGAGTTGAAACCTGAGTGCTTTTACCTAAGGTCTGGTCACCACAGCCATCAGGTGCTGGAGAGGAGTACTGGAGGGAAGATTTTGCTACAATTTTCCTCACAAGGCTAAATCCATTGCTGTGAAGACCAGATGAAGCTATTCCAATAACAACATCCCCTTCGGTGATTTTTTCCAGGTGGGGGAGTTTCTGATCCCGCTCCATGGCACCGACGGCAAAACCGGCCAGGTCATACTCTCCAGGAGGATACATGTCAGGCATTTCTGCAGTTTCACCTCCTGGAGGAAGATACACCAAGAACAAAGAAATCACATAGTATTTATAAACCTGCCTAGGAAGTAGTGACACCAGCTTTTTTTTTTTTTTACTTGAGAGAGCGAGAGTGTGCACAAACATGAGAGCCAGGGAGAGGGGCAGAGGGAGAGACAGAGAGAGGGAGGAGGGGAGAGGGAGAGAGAGAGAGAGAGGGAGAGAGGGAGGGGGAGAGAGAGGGAGGGAGAGGATCCCAAGCAGGCTCCAGGCTCAGCACTCAGCATATAGCCTGATGCAGGGCTCGATCTTACAACCCTAGGATCATGACCTGAGTCGAAATCAAGAGCTGGACTCAAACGACTGAGCCACCCAGGTGCCCCTCTTTTAAGTTTATTTAAGTAATCTCTATGCCCAACATGGGGCCTGAACTCATGACCCGAAATCAAGAGTCATGTGCTTTTACAAGTGAGCCACCCAGGTGCCCCCTGCTCTTAATATGAACACTTAAACATGTGGCTATATTTCACAAATGTTCAAAAAAAAGTATGTATTCTATTAGCTGCCTAACAGAATTTTCAACCAAGTACAATTTTAAGGCAAACTGCTAAATTCCCATGAGGGAGAAGTGTAGCTTCCCAACAGCATGACATTCAAAGGATGAATGCTTGGTTGAATATGATGTCATTCCTATGGCAATTTTAGAAATGCTTTCACCTGTATTCGATCTTTATAATCACTCTACATTCCAGATGATAGTATAAGCTTAGAGAAGTGACGTACTCAGGCCTAAATCCAAATGCCCTGGCCTAGAAAGTACAGTTCACTTTTGTGATCATACGTAAAGACAGGGTGTAGGCAGGCAGACTCCAAGTTATAAACGGTTCTTTTTTTTTTTCTTTTTTATGCATTTTTTTTTTAAATTTTTTTTTCAACGTTTATTTATTCTTGGGACAGAGACAGACAGAGCATGAACGGGGGAGGGGCAGAGAGAGAGGGAGACACAGAATCGGAAACAGGCTCCAGGCTCTGAGCCATCAGCCCAGAGCCCGACGCGGGGCTCGAACTCACGGACCGCGAGATCGTGACCTGGCTGAAGTCGGACGCTTAACCGACTGCGCCACCCAGGCGCCCCTTATGCATTTTTTTTTAATGTTTATTTATTTACTTGGAGAGTGCGTACTTGAGCAAGAGTGGGGGAAGGAGGGAAGGAGAGGGAGAAGGAGAAGGGGGTGGAGAGAGAGAGAGAGAGAGAGAGAGAAAATGAATGAATCCCAAGCAGACTCCATGCTGTTAGCACAGAGCTCAATGCAGGGCTCCATCCCATGAACCGTGAGATAATGACCTGGGCCAAAATCAACAATCAGATGCTTAACCTACTGAGCCACCAGGTGCCCCTAAACTGTTCTAAGCAATGGTTGAAGGGGTGCCTGGGTGGCTCAGTTGGTTATGCATCCGACTTTGGCTCAGGTCATGATCTCACTGCTTGTGAGTTCGAGCCCTGCGTCCAGCTCTGTGCTGACAGCCCAGATCCTGAGCCTGCTGCAGATTCTCTGTCTCCCTCTCTCTCTGTGCCTCCCCTGCTCTCTCTCTCAAATATAAAATTAAAAAAAAAAAAAACAAAAACAACACTAAAAGACAGTTGAAAAGGCAATTTTGGCTGTTGGGACATATTTTCCACAGAAATGGTAATATAAAGAAGGTAGTTTTACCACTCGGACTACACATTCATTTTGCTTCAAATTCTCGTATGTATTTAAGTAGTATTTCTGTGTTAGGTACATTTTATTCCTAGTGTCACTTCAGTCAGGAAACATTAAGATTTAGAATGCCAGGAATCATCTCCTTCTGCTGCAGGCCAGTAAGCAGGAAACTGCTAACCCTGTCTGTCCATGAGGCCATTGAGAAAGATGGGGGTGGAGATGCTAAAGATCAGGGAGAAAGGCAAGGCCTGGCTCAAAGTCTAGGAGTAGGAGTCTGGGGGACAAACCTTTGAGGAGAAGCTTGAGGGCACCAGGATCTAAGTTTTCTTCTGGTAATGTTATATATATTTTATTTGCTTCATTTTGTAATCTACAGTTTTTCTTCTTATCTATATTGGTACCAATCACGTTTATACATGGGGTAAAACACAGTAAGAAAAAGGACAGGAGATTAATGGATGGTCGGTCATACCAAGGAGAGCACATCCAGCTTTCCCACAGGCTCTGGCAATTCCAGCAACAACAGCTTCAGTTGTATCGAGGTCAAGTTTTCCACAGGAAAAGTAATCAAGGAAGAAGAGGGGCTCTGCCCCTTGGGCCAGAATATCATTTACACACATTGCAACCAAATCTTGGCCAATGGTATCGTGTCTATTACACTGCTGGGCAATCTAAAGAAGCATAATAGAAATGTCCACATAAGTGAATAAGCTCCAAATAATATCTTGTCAGTTTATCAGTGGGCTAATAAATATTGCTGCTCCGAGCACCCAAAGACAAAATACTGAATTCTGAGGAGCTACTTATCCAAAAGTATCCCATTTAATCCCCTCAAATAAGCTTTCCATCCAGATAGAGCCTCAACAACATTGTGCTCTCAGAAATATATAGATATTTTAGCCATATTTTATGGTTATTTGGTATAGTTCTCTCTAGTGCATATCAAGAGAGGAAAAATATGTATTTGATTTATAGTAAATTCTCTCTTAACTTTCCCAAAAGGCCTTTAACCACATAGGTGTCTGATTACCTTCAGTTTAGTCCCCACACCATCTGTTCCACAGGCCAGAAGAGGATCTTTGAAACCAGCTGCTTTCAAATCAAAAAGACCAGCAAAACCTCCAAGATCAACATCACAGCCTAATGGGGAAAAAAATTAAATACTTGTTGCATTTCAACAGATTAAACACGGATGTACAAACAACTTCTTCATAAGCATGGCTAAAACAAGAGCTGCTTTTCCTGAGAATGGGGGAGAGCACCACATGCTCAAAGAATTGATCAAGAAAGTAATTAAATATTAAAGGAGCAGACATATCTAAGTTTAACATCACGGATAAGAAATGCTTTTCTTTGTTTTAAATGTTTATTTATTTATTTTGGGGCACCTGGGTGGCTCAGTTGGTTAAGTGTCAGACTTCGGCTCAGGTCATGGTCTCACAGATCATGAGTTCGAGTCCTGCATCAGGTTCTCTATTGGTGCGGAGCCCGCAATGGATCCTCTGTCCCCCTCTCTCTGCCCCTCCCCTGCTTGTGCACTCTTAAAAAACATAATAATAAAAATAAATAAATAAAATATTTGAGAGACAGTACAAGTGGGGGAGGGGCTGTCAGCACAGAGCCCAACTCAGAGGTCAATCTCAGGAACTGTGAAATCATGACCTGAGCCAAAACCAAGAGTTGGATGCTTAACTAACTGAGACACCCAAGCGCCTCAAGAAATGCTTTTCTTAGTATTATAGACAAGAAAGCAGAAAACTGGGTATGGCTTACATAGGACAAGACTTACAGGAACCTGGCATTAATTTGGAACATTTTCCTCAGTAAATTACAGATCAATTCTCAGTGTTTCTCAAAGTTAATGAATGAACTAGCAAAGTATAGGCTCTGACTTACCTGGTCTGGAGGTAGCTTTTGCTAAAGGTTTAATTTTCTTGACCAGCGTATTTCCAGCTGCAATGTCTACCCCAGATTCCTTGTAAGTCAGGCCCCTAAAGAATTAAACAAAACAAAGCACTTCACCTAAATGCCAGGGAAAGTTATTTTAATTTTAAAGTATTATTTAAAACAGAAGATATCCGTAGTGGTTTTTAGCTCTCCGGACATGGTAGGCCCCATCCGCAGATTTTAACGTTGTCTAGGGCAGGCCCTGGAAATCGAAATGTGTTTAAATAACTTCCTCAGTTGATTCAGTTGTATCATCACTATTGAGAACTACTTCTCTTATTTCTTCTACAAGTATTCCTCACAGGCAGCTACATATACTAATATTTTGCCACAACATCTCTGTTCAATTTTGGTATGGGAAGGAAAGGAATTCTAAAATGGAGTAAAGAAAGTGAAGATGAGGATTATATGCACTCTCCAAAGAAATCCCTGAATAATGAAACTGGACTCTTACTGCAATAGAGAATTGTGTAAGTTTCCTTTCAGCTGAAGACAGTAAGAAACCAGATAGAAACACACAAGAGAAAAGCAAAACCAGATGATGATACTCAGTGCACCATTCCCTTCTAAATAAGGCCAACACATTGAACCAGTGCATCTAGAGGTGAAGTTCATGAACAGCACTGGGAATTCAGTAGCCTTGCCTTTCAAAAATGAGTACTTTGATCTACCAGAATGTAGTGATACATGAATAAGTATATGAAATTTTGTTAGAAACACGGTGTCCGGGTACAAACAGAGTTGATGGCTTTGGCCATTAACTCCAATAAAATTAGCAGTCCAGAGTCATGCTCAAATAGGAAAACAAGTTCTACTGGTTTAAAAAAACCTTTTCTCAGGTAGCAGCTGGCATTATGTCCTCTCATTTTCTTCATCTTTAATAAACTCAGACTAGTATTAAGACCACAGTCCCTTGAAATAGGTCATTTCAATGGAGAATCTAGTTATTTTAAAATGAAAAATAAAACTTTTAGCGTGGTATTTTAATGTTCTTAATCCTAAAAAACTTCCAGTATTTAAACTTTGAACGTCTGTCTAGAAGTTAATAGTATTAAGTTTAATTAAGTTACTACAAATTTCTCATTTTGTCCTAAGACCTGTTTATTTCTCACAGATGAACTCAACGAGTTGTGATTACAATATTTAATAAATTGAAACACCCACATTTGCAATTAATAGTTTATTGATCTTACAAAAAAATAGCTGTATGTACCAACATATAAGGGGTCCAAAAACATATTTCAGTAATAAGTATAAACACAGTAAAAAGTGAGACCGCCAAAATTTACAGTATAATCAAATTAAGTTGCAAAATTACATGGCCAATATTTTCATCTTGAATTCTTGGACAAAACCAGGAACTAAGATAAACATACAACAGTAATGTTTAAATATATGATAACTCAAGGAATAAAAACCTCTTATCCCCATTTTTATTTATGAGTACCTGACAAATGATTATATATATTTAAAATATACAACGTGAAAAAGTTCTTAAACTTTTCAAAACAAAAAGGTACTATGACGCTTTTTCCATTTCATCTCAATATTGTTTTAACTAGTTTTGACTCCAACTAAATGCAAATAAAAATCAGATCAGTCCCACAGAGAGAAATTATAGAATGACTTAGTACAGGGTTAACAGAAATTCCTACATAGCCATTTATACCAGTTCTGAAGTTGTGCTAGTTCTGAAGCTGTCTTATGACCTTGGTAGGAAATTTACCTGGGCTGTTGGAGGTAAGCTATGGCACGAGAGCCAATGTCCTTCCTGTAAATGGCTCCCTCAAATTTTATAGCAGCTAGTCCTTTCTTGGCTTCTTCAAGGGCTGAAATGAGATTTTCCTGGATGGCTGTTACCGAAAGGACTCTACCCCCACTAGTCACCACTTTGCCATCTTTCAGGGCAGTGCCTGCGTGGAACACCTCCAGTCCTAAAGCTTGAGCCTCAGGAAAGCCTGTAAGAGAGCATATTTATGTAATAACGGCAATCCATGCGTCTGAAGTAGTTTTTAGTTTTCATAAGGTTTTTTTTTTTTTTTTTAATTTTTTTTAACGTTTTTATTTATTTTTGAGACAGAGAGAGACAGAGCATGCACCAGGGAGGGGCAGAGAGAGAGGGAGACACAGAATCAGAAGCAGGCTCCAGGCTCTGAGCCATCAGCCCAGAGCCTGACGCGGGGCTCGAACTCACGGACCGCGAGATCGTGACCTGGTTGAAGTCGGACGCTTAACCGACTGAGCCACCCAGGCGCCCCTCATAAGGTTTTTAAATAAGATTTTTATTTCACTTAAATGAATCTTCACAGTAATCCCATCAGGAAGGAATAAAGCACCAGGACAACAAATAGACCCTCTCTCTTAAGAACAGCCCGTTCTGCTATTGGGTGACAGGTGTATTATCAGAAACCTGTGTTATCATAAGCCTCATGTGAGAACTTTTAATAGGGGAGGGAAAAAAGAAAAAAAAAGAACCCAAGTCCTGAAAAGCTTAGGACCTAAACAAAGAGGTGAACCTTAAACAATGTCAGGATTAGGGGTGCTGACTTCCCTTGACAGTTCAAAATCCATGTATAACTTCTGACTCCTCAAAAACTCTAATAGTCTACTGTCCAACAGAAGCCTTACCAATAACATCAACAGTCAATTAATGTGTATTTTGTATGTTACGCATACTGTATGCTACATTCTTTTTTTATACAATTTTTTTTTCAACGTTTATTTATTTTTGGGACAGAGAGAGACAGAGCATGAACGGGGGAGGGGCAGAGAGAGAGGGAGACAAAGAATCGGAAACAGGCTCCAGGCTCTGAGCTATCAGCCCAGAGCCCGACGCGGGGCTCGAACTCACGGACCGCGAGATCGTGACCTGGCTGAAGTCGGACGCTTAACCGACTGCGCCACCCAGGCGCCCCTACATTCTTATAATAAGGTAAGTTAGAGAAAAGAAAATGTTATCAAGAAAGTCATAAGGGAGAGAAAATGCATTTATGGTATATTGTGTTGTAAAAAAAAAAAAAATCCACGTGTAAGTAGACTCATGCAGTTCAAACCCATGTTCTTCAAGGGTGAGCTGTACAGTTATTTTCTCCTGATAGGACATTAAAAACTAAAACTTAAAAAATGGGAAAAGGAAAAACAACAACAACAACAAAAACCCTGTAAACGTCAATGAATAAAATCTTCATTTGATTACATCTTTTACTTTTGGAATTTGTTTTTTATCATAGCCATCTAAGTTGCTTTCTTCTTTAAATAACCAAAGGAGTAACTGTAATGCAAAACATATTCTTAATCTTTTCCCTAATACAACAACTGTAAAATTTTAAGACAAATTTAAATTTGGTTTCAGGCCCTGTCTAAAATCCCTAGCTTAATTTTCTTTTAAATTACTTTTAAACTCTCATATATAATTTTACACCTAATGTATTATCTGACCATATTTTCTGTATTCTCAAGTGACCAACATGGGCAGCTTATACAAAGATAACCTCTTAATTAAAAACAAAAAAGAACAAAAAAAACCCCACACACTCTTATATATTCAGTTTGTCCTTTTTGGTCATTACTTCTCTTAGCATTGCAGTTAGTAACTTGTTAGAAGTCTTCCCTAAATGTTATAACACTAGGGCATTCAGTTCCAAATACCTACTGGTGTTGGGAATACCTAATATTGCTGTGTCAGAAATGACTATTACACTTGTCACCTCAGTCTTGGGAGATTTCACCAATTTAAGTGATCTTGAGTCTATCCCTTCTCTTTGTTCATTTTAAAAGGCAATCAATTCCTACCTGCTCAGCTGCCACGTGTGGGACTCACAGGGCAATGGACTTGTCTGGGCGAGGCAGGAAATGGGGTGTTTGAACCAATGCACTATTGGGGTCCTGAGGGAGGCCAAACTACAGCCTGCCAGGGATCATGGAGGTCTACCTTGGGGCTTATGGCACTAGAACTTACATGGCATTTTAAGACACTGTTTTATTTAGTATCATTTAACAAGAGATACCTCATTTCCTATAAAGGGAAACAGAAGAGAAGGCTATTGTTTTGAAACTTTTAATTCTGACATCCCAGTGACTTTCGGGTATGCTGCAAATGGAAGAGGGGGTGGGGTCTAGTTGTGATGCCTCTGGGATGTGTCTCACTGATGTAGCGTCTACCAATGTTCCTCTGACTCTCATAAATTCCCTTTATCTTCCTGGCTCTTGGAGGGTGGAAAAGAAAGAAACAGCAAGTGATATTCTAGAAACCTGGCTAGGCCTACTTAGGTCTTCTTGTAAGGAAGAGAAACTGATGGCAATTCTTTAAATACAGTAATTCTGGATATTTGAAACCCACATCCAACATGGTTAAAAATCCCTTCAAGGTTTCTGATGGCCTTATACCCGTAAAAGGCACAGAGTAGAGCACGGGAGGAAGGCCTGCTGTAACACAGGTTACTTGTTGCACTCTAATCCCACCTTTGGTTCCCAGGTATTTACCTGTTATCTCCACACCCTTGGTGTAATCTCCTGGGTAGCCCTTACTTGCCATCACGACAGTTAGGGCGGTGCGGTTTTCCAGCCAGACAGGCAGAGATGTGTGGAGCAGGCCATCAAAGGTAGACTGAATCACTTCATAAAGATCACTTTTAAGCAGCGGGAGGATCACCTGGGAAAACATAAATCAACATGGCAACTGAGAGAAACTTTAGTTCTCTCTAGACATTTTATTCACTGAGATACCAGCAGAACCTGCACATATTTCTTTTTTTTTTTTTTTAATTTTTTTTCAACGTTTATTTATTTTTGAGACAGAGAGAGACAGAGCATGAACAGGGGAGGGGCAGAGAGAGAGGGAGACACAGAATCTGAAACAGGCTGCAGGCTCTGAGCGGTCAGCACAGAGCCCGATGCGGGGCTCGAACTCACGGGCCGTGAGATCATGACCTGAGCCGAAGTCGGACACTCAACCGACCAAGCCACCCAGGCGCCCCTGCACATATTTCTTAAAGGTAATTATGTCCAGGCTGATAAAATCCTGAGATTAAGAAACACGTCAACAAAGTACCACTTTATAAACTGTCTTTAATTATTACCCACTTGGCACTCTGGATCACCGAAACGGCAATTAAACTCCAGAACTTTTGGGCCATCCTTGGTCAGCATTATACCAGCATAGAGGACACCTTCAATGAAAAAGGAAAAAAAACCCAAAAAACTATCATGAAAACATTGTATCGTGACTGAAAATTAAAGTATGTTTCTAACACTTGAAGTTTTGCACTAACCATGGCAAACTTTACAACAGGGCTCAATTAAAAGGTGGTGAAAAAAGAAAGTGGGGAAGTTTTGTCAAGGTGTAAAGTCGCTCCATGAATAATGCCCACAGTGACATCAGTGTGCTCACCTGTGTATGGCATACCCTCCTGCTGCATACCATCCACTGTCCTCTGAAGAACTGTATTTTTTATTTTCAGCAGCAAATCCTTCGAAACCTGGGGATTATATAGGAATATTTAAATATAACTGGGTATTAAAAAAATGTCTTATAAGCAGTACTATATGGGACAATGAAAACTATCATTTTTTACTACTTCAGATAAGCTGACTACTTTATTTACTTATTTTTAAATATTTATTTTGGGGAGAATGCAAGTGGGGGATGGGCAGAGAGAGGAGGACAGAGGATCCAAAGTGGGCTCTGTGCTGACAGGCTGACAGCAGCGAGCCCTATGTGGGGCTTGAACCCACAAACCTCAAGTTCATGATCTGAGCTGAAGTCAGATGCTCAACCGACTGAATCACCCAGGTGCCCCTAGGCTAAGCACTTTAAATTCATAAGCTTTTAAAATCTTCACATTGACCCTTTAAGTATTTAGCCTTACTTTTATAAAAAGGAAAGAAAACCTCTGAGAGATAAAGCAGAAGCTAGATTATGTATTATTTACTGATCGGGGTCAGCTGCTGTTTTATGACTAAGTATTAAATCATCTTTACTAGTAAACCTATAGAATTCCAAACATGTACACACTTAAAACTCACTAAAAAGAGTTTCCTAAACCATAATAATAGTAAAAATGAAAAAAGTTCCCCTCCCACCTTGAGGCTCTTTTGTATCCTTCTAGTATATTCTATGCCTATTCCATAAGCCTATAAAATTAAGAATGTGAAAGTTTATATTATAAAAATTAGACCTAGACATAGTTCTTTTTTAAAAAAGATTTTAGGGGCGCCTGGGTGGCTCAGTCGGTTAAGCAGCCGACTTCGGCTCAGGTCATGATCTCGCGGTCCTTGAGTTTGAGCCCCACGACGGGCTCTGTGCTGACAGCTCAGAACCTGGAGCCTGTTTCCGATTCTGTCTCCCTCTCTCTCTGACCCTCCCCCGTTCATGCTCTGTCTCTGTCTCAAAAATAAACATTAAAAAAAAAAATTAAAAAAAAATAAAATAAAAAAGATTTTACTTTTTGAAGTTTTAACTAATTTCTATACCCAATGTGGGGCTTGAACTCAAAACCCTGAGACCAAGAGCTGTATGCTTTATTGACTTTGCCAGCCAGGTGCCCCTAAAGATAGCTCTTGTACTAAAATCACTTTTATTGAATAGTAGTTTTAATACTTATAAAACATTGGGGTGCTGGGTGGCTCAGTCAGTTGAGTGACCCACTCTTGATTTTGGCTCAGGTCATGATCCCAGGGCTGTGAGATTAAGCCCTACATCGGGCTCCCCACTGAACATGGAGCCTGAATAAGATTCTCTGTCCTTCTGCCTCTCTCCCCTGCTTTCTCTTTCTAAAATTAAAAAACAAAAATCTTACAGCTTTAAGTAAATCCTGTTTTATTTTTAATCTTTTAATCAATAAAAGTGTGTATAAGGCACTACATATACTATCAGCACAAACAACTGTGACTAATCATCAGTGAAAAGAATGGGTGAGTTTCTGAAGTGCTAGTTCTACTTAAAAGACACCCAATGCAATTCCTTATAAAAACTGTCCAAAAATTGTTTGGAAACATACTTTATGTACTCATTACGAAGTACAGAAACCATAAAAACAAATTATAGTCTGACATGGTTCTCAGTTCATCTCTCTTTTCACACACACAGACACGCACACATTTAATGAGCACTTATGTGCTAGGCCTTGGTTATCCAAAGATGATTAAAAAATAATTCTAGGGGCCCCTGGGTGGCTCAGTCAGTTGAGTGTCCAACTTCGGCTCAGGTCATGATCTCACAGCTCCTTAGTTCAAGCTCCGTGTTGGGCTCTGTCCTGACAGCTCAGAGCTTGGAGCCTGTTTAAGATTCTGTGTCTCCCTCTCTCTCTGTTCCTTCCCTGCTTGCACACTCTGTCTCAAAAATAAATATTAAAAAAAAATTTTTTTTTTTTTAAATTCTGTACTATAATTGGCTCTCATGGGTTAAAAACAGGGTGTAGAGAGCAGGAGCTAGAAGGATTTCAAACCACAGTTCTTCAAGGACTTTAGAAAAGGTTTTTACTCATTCATTTATATTTTTATACAATTTATTGTCAACTTAGCTAACATACAGTGTGCTCTTGGCTTCAGGAGTAGATCCCTGTGATTCATCACTTACATACAACACCCACTGTTCATCCCAACAAGTGCCCTCCTCAATGCCCATCACCCATTTCTACCGCCCTCCCCCTATCCACATCAACCCTCAGTTTGTTCTGTTTCTTATGGTTTGCCTCCCTCTCTGTTTGTAACTATTTTTCTCCTTCCCTTCCCCCATGGTCTTTGTTTCTGAGTGAAACTAGAAGAGATACTTGTCATTTAATAGGAAATCCAAGTTGCTGGTTAGTAGCATCACGTACAGAAAACAGACAGAAAAACATGGTCCAAGGGCTCTTTGAGAAGACTAAACCATGACTGCTGAACTTGAGCTGGACTTCTGGGAAGTACCTGAGGTGCAGGACAATAGGCTCCCATTCCCCCTGTGTTGGGGCCGTGATCGCCCTCCAGCAATCGTTTATGGTCTTGTGCTGGGGGCATGGGGGCCACGGTCCTGCCATCAGTGAAGCACAGACACTGCAGAGAAAACAAAATAGTCCACTTATCTTAAATGGCAAAAAATTAAAAAGAAAAAAAAAGGAAAAGAAAAACAACAACTTAATAAGGAGAACTAGATGTACCATAACTCTAATCAGGAGAAAAAAAAAATTTTTTTTTTTCAAGTGAGTTGAAACATAAGTAACCCTAAGCTATTTACATCAAGAATCAAAAGATTTTGTATACTCAGTTTCTGAAGGGTCTGTAATCTTTGAGCGAGTTAGGAAAAAAAGGTAAAGCTAATTTCAAAGTGAAATATTTCAACCTTTCCCCCCTTAAATAATAGACGATAAAAACCCAAGTCCTCTACTGATATACTGGGTGTGATTAAGAGAGAATAAATTCTTTTTTCACTTGCATCCAAAATATTAAACATATACAAATTCCTTTGTAGGTGCTGGGTTTATGCTTTCAGATGAAGCAACCAGAATAAATAAAATCTTTTTGGGACTCATAGATCAGGTAATACAACTTCTCATACTCTGTAAGAGCCCAGAAGATGAATACACTTACAGAAACCTCTTCTCCTTCAAGAAGTTCTTCAATGACAATTGTTTCTCCAGCTGCTCCATAAGCTTTCTCCTTGCAGATGAAAAAAAAGAAAGTTAAGCTTTTAATATTTACTTAATGGGCTGTTGTCATTTTTCACAATTTCTATTATGAATCAATTCTAGTATTGTAATTTCCCCTTCCTTTTCTGAAAGCTTCAAAGGAACATATGAATGTTTTCTTTTTTGTTTACTTATTTAAGTAATCTCTAAACCTGATGTGTGGCTTGAACTCACAACCCTGAGATCGTGACCCTCAGACCCTCCGGCTGAGCCAGCCAGGCACCCCATATGAATGTTTCCTATTTTGTCAAGTGGCAATGATACAGAGCTAGCACTGGTACAGATGAAATGAACACATCATTAACACTCTTCTGGGGATCTGGCTTTCCAGTTTCAAATAATGTAACAGAGAAGCAGATTTTTTCATCATTACCATTTAACTCTTATGTGTGATTATAATTAGAATATGCTTGCCTAGAGAATCCTGTGAAAATATATTTTGACAAGTGAGATCAATAACCAAGATGGATCATAAAAGAAAAGTAAGGGTATTAATTCCACGCTTCACTTCTCTTAGACCTGGGACATAACAAATACTTGTCTTCATAGATGGCTGAGAATTTGAATGTTCTGTAGTCTGAGGATTTTCTACCTTCCATAGCAGACAACAAAGCATGCTACAACTTACTTCCAAAGAATAGCATCATGGTTTAGCCATCAGTGTAGATTTGTAAAAAGCCTTTTATAGAGATGGATTATAATACACAGTATTACAACAAATAACTGATGGGTTTGCTAGACTGTGTCCTTGAGACACAATTCATAAACTTACAAGTATTCATCACAGTGTGACTTTTCCAGAGAACAACCTACCTGCATGATCTCCTGTACAGCCCTGCAGGCTTCTTCTGTGCTCTTTGCAACAATCACCCCTTTCCCAGCTGCAAGACCACTGGCCTTCACAACCAAAGCAGGGAAGTCTGCACTGTAAAGACAGAGTCATCTTCAACATTTAATAAATCCTTACAAAAGTTTAAAATGCTCTAGGATGTCATAATGATAAGCTATAGCAACTGAAAAGCAGAAAGAAAAAAAAGTGCTTGTACCGACATCATTTTGATACTTCCTGCCAGGATTTTTTCCCCTATGTATTCCTTTAGAGTCGTGATCATAAAGTACATACAATTTTGCTTTTTTCACTTATCATGAGATCATATAGGCAAGGTCTTTGGAAACTGAAGCAGCTGTATAGCACAGGTATGGAATGATCCTTAGGAATAAAGTAGTGAATTGTACTCTCATTCTAGTAGAAGATGTAACTGTGTAAGACCAGTGTTAAGTGTGGATACATAAGTCGTTTCTCAGAGTACACAGAAGAAACTGTTCTTGGTAGTTTCTTCTGTTGGATGGGAGTGGAGATCTACAAGGAGACTTACCCAAAATAAGTAACAAAATTGTTACTTACCCAAGTCATCTGGCTATAAGAAAATAACATTCAGTGTCTAAAACCCCTATAGGATGAAAAATAATGAAACTGACTCAACTAAAAGGAAAACATACCAGATAAAAGGGAGAAATGTCAACAAAAAAGGGCAAAGGCATGTACCTACCATCATTTGTTAATTGCTTTATGTTTTTATTTTATCTCTTTTGAGAGAGACACAGAGAGAGAGAGCGAGCTAGCGAGCAAGTAAGGGAGGGGCAGAGAGAGAGGGGGACAGAGGATCTGAGGCAGGCTCTGTGCTGACAGCACAGATACGGATGCCTAGCTCAAACTCACTAAGTGTGAGATCATAACCGCAGTCAGACACTTAGCCAACCGAGCCATCCAGGTGCCCCTAATTGCTTAATATTTTTAACACAACAAAGAACAAGAATGTTTCGTCTTTTTAGATCTCAGTCCAGGTGGCAGAAGGCTAAGTGAAGATTCCTCACTCTAGTTAATTATTTATGAAAAAGCCAATATCCTTTATGTTGTAAGATGCCACTGTGTCAGTTTGGCTGTGAAAGGAGAGCCTGACTGCTGAATCAAATGTTATCTTTTCCCTTAGAAACTCTTCACTTATATTAAAAAAAATTCTTCTTTCTGCAAGGCCACAGAGTGTACAACTATACATGCCCAGGGTCCTAACCTACACAGCATGAGTTCCCCCCCCCGCCCCCCACAATTATCTTACTATAAACCTGTGACACAAAAGTGACCTGTGTATCTTCTAGCTACCTCATAATAAAGCTGCAGGCCTCCTCAGGTCTGGTGAAAGCTCTCCACCGTGCTGTCGGGATTCCGTGTCGGTCCATAAACTCTTTGGCAAATCTCTTGCTGGACTCTAACTGAGCTGCTTCTGCTGTGGGACCAAAGCATCGCACTCCTGCAGAGGTCAGGTTCCCAACAATTCCTATTGATGGAAACAGGCAGCCTTAGGTGAACCAAGGTCTCTGTAGGGCCTTCTGACTCTGAAGAATCACGATTAGACTAAGTCTATAGGGACATAAAGCAGATAAGTAGTGGCAGAAAATAACTAGATCATTCATATTGTCTCCAGGATAGAAACAGAAACTTTAGTACCATGTGATTCAAACCCAGCAAAAATGATGTGGAGTCAAGTGCAGGATTATTAAATGGACACCAGAACAGAGCAGAATATGAACACATAAAATGTTTCCCACAGTTGCAGATTTGATCTTTCATTCATCACATTACTGATACATTAGGGAAAAAAAACCGTAGAATCCATACATTTCAAGAGGGTGAAAGCTCTTTTTCCAATGTGATACAAGATTAAAAATCCTCATCTTAGATGATCTCTAAGCTCCTGTTGGCAATGCATATATTATATTGATAAATAGAAACAAACTTTACCAGCAGCCAGAGGTGCCTCTGGTCCAACAACTACGAATTCAATGTTCTCATCTTTGCAGAACTGAGCAAGGGCAGTGTGATCACTTATCGAGATGGCTGTGAACAGAAAAACAAACCCATCTCACTCGATAAAACATGAACAGTCATGCTGAAAAACAAGGACTTTATTTTTAGATGCCTATTAACTATTGGTTTTCTTTTACAGATACAGATGATAGTTTCACTGTGAGATATTCAGAACCTACTGCATTAAACTAACCAACATAGCTCAGTCCTCCATCACTACAGCCAGTTAGATGACAATACCAGTAAGCTTCTCAAAGAGCTATTAAAAGTCATTTGTCACATTGATTGTAAGCAAAAAATGTACCACAGGATATATTCAGAAACTGTCTTTTAATGTCATTTACTCAAGATTTACTGAGAACCACTATATGCTAGATTCTGTACTAGTCACTCGGTTAAGATACTAACAGAGTCCCTACACTTAGGATGCTTGTGTGGGAATTTTGGGTAATAAATATGCAAGCAAAAAAAACCCAAAAACAAACAAATGAAAAAAAACCAAGTGTGAACAAATCAGGCAAATTTGATGTCAGGTGAATTGGGAGGCTATTCCAGGAAGGGTCTTTGGGCAGAGATGTGTAAGGTACGAACTGAATGATAATTTTAAGACCTAGCTTCCTTCTTCAACCCACAAGTCAGGTAAGTTTCCTCAATGGAGTTCTAAATAATTAGCAGCAGGATCAACCATATGCAAAGTATGGGTTGATTCCATAAGCACCCTCATGCTTCACTGTATCTGGACCACCATTCTTTTTTGCTTTTGTTTTTTAGATTTATTTTTTTAACGTTTATTTGAGAGAGAGCATGAGTGCACACCAATGGGGGAAGGGCAGAGAGAGGGAAAGAGAATCACAAGTGGGCTCTGCACCGTCAGCACGGGAGCCTGACAGGGGACTTGATCTCATGAACCACAAGATCATGACCTGAGCTGAAATCAACACCTAGATGTTTAACTGACTGAGCCACCCAGGAGCCCCTGGACTACCATTCTTAAGTTGGCTGAAGTCTTTTTTTTTTTTTTTTAATTTTTTTTTCAACGTTTTTAATTTATTTTTGGGACAGAGAGAGACAGAGCATGAACGGGGGAGGGGCAGAGAGAGAGGGAGACACAGAATCGGAAACAGGCTCCAGGCTCCGAGCCATCAGCCCAGAGCCTGACGCGGGGCTCGAACTCATGGACCGCGAGATCGTGACCTGGCTGAAGTCGGACGCTTAACCGACTGCGCCACCCAGGCGCCCCAAGTTGGCTGAAGTCTTAAATTATGATGTTTGTGATGTGTAGGGGGTAAGTGCAGAAAGAGTAGGGTTCTCAACTTGTGAGCTGCCTGAGTAGGATAAGGATAGAAAACCACGTACTCAGGGTTGGTATCTGCTAACACAACTGGGCTGAGCAGAGCTGACTACATCTGCACAGCAGAGAGTGGCAAGAGAAAAATACCTATCCTGTTGCTACAAGTGGTAGCAGTCTCATGGCAATCTTGAGAGATTTTCATGGGCCAGTCTACAGGACATCAACTGTTATTTACACAGAACGTGCCAGTTCTTCAATAAATACATTAAGATACCTCACCCGCAAAACTAAGAACCAGGGAAGCAGATGTTTCATTTATCATTTTTTCTTTTTGGTCCTATGTACACAATTATCTTCTCCCAGTTTGTGGCTTGTTGGGCCTATGTTCTCTCCATAAATATTATGTGCCATACAGGGTACTAGGCATGATGGATGCAATACAAAAACAAGACAGATGGGTTTCTTGCCCTCATGTAGCTTACAATCTAGAGCTTATGTTCCTGCAGGGAAATGATGATAGGAGATAGACAATAGAAAAGTAAATATGTACAATGGTTCATGATTGAAAGCATATGAAATGGGGTGGGCATGCTTTACCTAGAAGTTTCAGGAAAGACCTCTTTGAGGAGAGAACATATAGACTGAGACCTGAATGACAGGGAGCCAGTCATGCTAGGGGTGGGAACAAATACCAAGTTCAAGGCAGCTCTGTTTGGGAAAATGGCAGAAGTGCATGGACAGAGAGCACACTGAAAAAAATACAAAGGACATAAAAGATCAGGCTGGAAAGTGATACAGGAGCCAGACTGCAAAGGGCTTTGATAGTTAGGAGTTTGAGTTCCATTCTAAGGAAGTCACTAAGGAATTTAAGGTAGTGTAAGAACTGAACATTTTTTTTCACTTCTACCAGTGAAAGAGATAAAGGTTGAGGTCTATTATGGACTCAGATTTGCCAAAATTTACTTTTAATAGCACCGCTCAACTTTTCATTTCCAAAAATACACATCAAAACGCCTTTACCCTTAGGCACCTGTGACTTTTTCAATGGATGTATTTTGTAACGTTTATAGTAATTTAAGATAAAGAAATGCTACCCTCTGAACAAGATACCTTTTTTTTTTAAGTAGGCTTCACACCCGTGCAGAGCCCAATGCGGAGCTTGATCTCACAACCCTGAGATCAAGAGTTGGATGCTTAACTGACTTGAGCCATCCAGGTGCCCCTGAATAAAATACCTTAAATTTACAACATACAAGTATTTAAATTACCACATACATCTTAAGGTTAAGAAAAGCATTCAAATATGAATAACTATCGACTCTATAAAGAACAGATGTGGTTAACATTTATCATTTACGATTATTAGCTATTACTCCCGACTTTATTTTTTTTGTATTTAAAAATTTTTTTTAAAGCGTATTCATTTTTGAGAGACAGAGTGTGAGTGGGGGAGGGGCAGAGAAAGAGGGAGACACAGAATCCAAAGCAGGCTCCAGGCTCTGAGCTGTCAGCACAGAGCCTGACGCAGGGCTTGAACCCATGAACTGTGAGATCATGACCTAAACCCAAGTCAGACGCTTAACCGACTGAGCCACCCAGGCGCCCCTACTTACTTGTTTTTTTGAAAAAGAGCACACGTGTACGGGAGAGGGGTAAAGGGAGAAAGCAAGAGAGAATCTTAAGCAGACTCCATGCTCAGGGCGGAGCCCAACACAGGGTTGCATCTCCTAAGTGTGAGATCCTGACCTGAGCAGAAATCAAGTCAGACACTTAACTGACTAAGCCACCCAGGCGACCCTTACTCCCCACTTTTAAAGATGATTACCAGTATTTGAAATCTTTTCCAAGCAGGCAGTGCCTGCATTGCCCGGGGCAACCAACACATGTTTGACACGATTAGACTGTGCAAGTTTCCAGGCCAGTGTATGTTCCCTTCCGCCACCGCCAATTACAAGTACGCGGGCTGCCATTGCTCTGTCTGCAAAGCAGGAATTCCAAAGGAAAATAAAAGCTGCAGAAAGAAAACCACAGTTATCTTACAATGCATAAACTTTAGAAATCACAATTTGTAAATATGATTTAAGTGGTCACTTGTAATCCTACAAATAACATTTTACCCCCCAGATTTATTTATGAAAAATTAGGGATCATAATTTGAGATGACAATATTCATGAGGATTAGGGAGGTATGTATTTATGGAATCTCCACCCCTGATGTGGGGCCTGAACTCATGACCCCGAGATCAAGAGCTGCATGCTGTAATGACTGAGCTAGCCAGGCGCCCCAAGGTAGGTATTTTAATTTTTTTTTCAACGTTTATTTTATTTTTGGGACAGAGAGAGACAGAGCATGAACGGCGGAGGGGCAGAGAGAGAGGGAGACACAGAACTGGAAACAGGCTCCAGGCTCTGAGCCATCAGCCCAGAGCCCGACGCGGGGCTCGAACTCACGGACCACCGACGCGGGGCTCGAACTCACGGACCACGAGATCATGACCTGGCTGAAGTCAGACGCTTAACCGACTGCGCCACCCAGGCGCCCCTAAGGTAGGTATTTTAAAAATGAGGCAGACTGGCCTAGAGCTAGGTTAAGGAATTAAATGGTGACTTCTAACCTGATTTAAAAAAAAAAAATTCCTATGAATAATCACCTTTCTTTAGGTTTTACTTCACTCTTTTTGAAATTTTTTTAAAAGTTTATTTTTTGAGTGAGAGAGAGAAAGGCATGTGAGCGGGGGAGGGGCAGAGAGAGACCGACTGAGAAAGAATTCCAAGCAGGGCCCACTGCCAGTGCAGAGCTCCACACAGGGTTTGAACCCACAAACCAGGAGATCATGACCTCAGCCTAATTCAAGAGTCAGAAGCTTAACCAAATGAGCCACCCAGGTGCCCCTACTTTTCCTCTTTTGAAAGATTTGCAATCATCAATCCTTAGTTAAACAAGAATCCTAACATTTCAAATTTAAACCTCAAATTTAATATACCTGCTTTTAAATCTTGAGATACCACAGATAAGACTTTAAAGTGATCATAAACTGGAAGAAATATTTAAGATTGGGGCTTGTATAGGGCCAGAGAGTAAATATTTTCATTTTCATCTTTGAGAGTCATAAGATCTCTATGGTAACAGCTCAACTCTGTCACTGTGGCACGAAAGCAGCCATAGACAATACAGAAATGGATGAACATGGTTATGTTCAGTGAAACCTTACATAAATAGGCAGTGGGCTGTAAGTCATAGTTTGCCTATATTCCGCTCTAAGCAGTAGGAAGCTATCACAGGCTCATAAAGAATAATCATGAGTGTGTTTCAATAAAACTTTATTTATGGACACTGTAATGTCATTATCTTACAGTTTTCAAATGTCTTAAAAATATCATTCTTCCTTTAAATTCTTCCTAATCATGTAACAATTGTGAAAATTGTTCTTATTTGGTGAGCTGTACAAAAACTGGTGGCAGGAAGGATTTGGTACAAGGGCCAGTTTGCGGACTCCTGATTTAAGAAATTAGTGCAATATGCTAGAAGGTTGGTACAGAAGGCAAACTCAAACCTGAACACGTCTCACCATAGCTCTGGCATTTGATTCTCAGCTGGACGGATATAACACCTATCTCAACTCAAGTCAGCAGTGTAATCTTGGCTAAACTCTTACTACCTGTAATTCGATTTCTTTACATCTTAAAAGATGGAAGTAGGAGAACTTGCTTAAGAAGCTATATTAAGGGTTAACTGAAATAACATTTTCTTTGAAATGACATTTATAAACAGTTAATACAATTTCTGACAGCAGCAATAAATGCGAGCTTGTTCTATTTTATTGCTTTTATGTAAGTTGATACATTAAGAGATACAAGTACTAACAGGGAGAGAAAAGCCAAAGGAATAAATACTTGTCACACTAGTCTACTAATTTCTAGAAGACGTTTCATTAGGTAGAAGGCAAACTGAAGACAGCAGAAAAGAAAACTGAAATCAGTAACTTGAGTGATGCTAGGATTACATATTTACAGAAAAATCTAGGCTGGTAATACAAAACACTTACAACTTTTAAGCACTTACTTTGTGCCAGATGCTATTCTAAATGCTTTTCACGAGAATTGCTTCACAATCGTAAGAATTCTATGAGGTAGCTACTATAACCACCCCACTGTACAGATAAGAAACTGAGGTCCACCTGGGTTAAACAACTTGCTGTATGTCACATATCTAAGAGGAAGTAAAGCCTTGATTCCAAAGTATACAATTTTGCTTTGGATAGTCTTCACAGTTGAGATGATGATTACTTAATATTTGAGGAAGAGAAAAGTCGCTATTGTCTCAGACAAAAGCTATTTTTAACAAAAAACAGCCTTGCCACGTGTATCAAAACACCTGAAGTAAACAAATTTTTCTGAATTCTAGAGAAAAAAAAAACCCAAACATTTAGTTTGGATGAGAGGCACTAAAGGAAAACTGTCCTAGCTGCCACAGCGGATCACAGAAATTGCATTAGGATCCAGCCTGAAGGAATCCACACCAGGGATGGTTAGGAGGCCTGGGCTGCAAAGTGCTTTGGTTTGGGTTGAGACTGCCCCTTACTAGCTGGAATACCTCGAGAAACTTAACTTTTTTGGGCCTCGGCCATCTAAACGGGTAGCTTAAAACCAGAATAAGAGAGTCAGGTAAACCAATTGAGGACAGGGTGAATGATATAAAGCAGAAACCAATTACGAAAGTGGACTAAATCTGCTACAGACCAGGGGTGCATCAAGAAAAAATATGCATTTTAGGCTTATGACCTAAAAAAAGGCATCAAAATACAGACCCATAAAAAAAAAAAAAAAAAGACCCTGACATCTTAGAAGGGAGGGAATGTGAAAAATCCAACGTCAACCTCGGTCAAAAGAAGTGAAACGCACATGGCCCACCCACACCCACGGCACTTAAAACCAAGACGAGAATCCCTACAGTCAAATCGGTTCCTACAGTTTCATCCAATTCCTGATAGTAAATTCCCAAACCGAAGCATAGGCGTACTTTACTTAGAACCGGAGAGGGCTCCCGCAACGACACAGGGCGGTCCTGCAGCTCACGCTTACACGCTCACCCGCGCGCTCCGAGCCCGGGCGCCCGCCGTGCGCCGGAAGTCGGCCCAGCGGAATCCGGCGGGTGCCTCTACCCACCCCCCCCCCGCCCCGCCCCGCGGCCCGCGCCACCCCATTGGTCAGCGCGGCCCGTGGTGGCCTCAGCGAGGTAATCAAGTGTGATTCCTTCTGGCTCTAGTGCGCGGCCTGAGCTTACTCCACAGTAATGCTACCAAGACCTTGCGCGTTTATAATGGATCATTACACTATCGGGGGCCACGTATCGTCTCTATTCATTCCCCCTTAGGAGGCCTCACAGCTCTGAGGGCGGGGGGGGGGGGGAGAGTCGCCAAAATGCTAGACCCACGATTAGCTTATTGTGTGTTGCTAACGAGGCAGAGCTGACTACTGCCGAGAACCTCCTGACACGCTCGACTCCCGACGAGACTAGAATGCACCAGACTTTGAACGGCAGGTCGCCTAAGATCTCTGCCTACTGCTTTAACAAAAAAAAAAAAAAAAAAAAAAAAAAAAGGCTGAGGACGCCATAAGAGAAAGATGGGGGTAAAAACATGTCCTTCGTATTCACACCACAGTGGGGCGGGCGCAGATTAATGGTTTTCCGGATGCATCTCCCTGCCAAAACACAACTTGGCGCCACCCGGGAACGGCGGAGGCCCCGTATCAAAGCACGTAGTCCTTCTTGCTCCCTTTTGTCATGCTATTTAATCTCGAGTATTTAGTAAACCTCTTAAGCCTCCCCAAACACTGTTGGAGATTGACAACGTAAACTGACACAGCCGCCTCAAGAGACGCTTCTCCTGTAATGGCGCCTGCGTCAGTCACTAACATGGCGGACATAGTCGTGCGCGGCGCAAACGTCAGCACCTCTACCCCAGCCGCTCAGAAACAGCGGAGGAGAACTAGGCCGTGCTCACTGATTGGTCCAGAGGCGGAGCGTGCCAGTCCAGACGCTCCCGCAGAAGCCAATCAGGACGGCGAGAGACGGAATTGGCCGCTGCGCCTCCTCCCGAGGCACGCTGGGAGCCTGGAGGACTAGCGAGGAGGAGTTGAGAGAACGGAGCGGACGCCATGGCGACCAACATCGAGCAGATTTTTAGGTCTTTCGTGGTCAGTAAATTCCGGGAAATTCAACAGGAGCTTTCCAGGTAAACGCTTCCCAGACTCTTCTGCTCCCAAGGGACCGATAGGGCCCCGTGTAGCCTTCCGTGGCACCCTTCTTCAGAGACGCCGTCGTTCCTCGCCTCAGGCCCCGCTACAGCCCCGCCTGGGCCTGGGATCCATTTTCCGGGGCCCCCCCCCCCCCCCCATCCGCTCCCTCCCTTCCCTGCGAGGAACTTTGTCTTCTCCGAGGTAACCCCAGACTCCCTCTTCTAGAACCGGGTTGTGATGTTCATTTTTCTTTCCCGTTTGGCCATCCCTTACCTTTTAGCTACTCGTAGGCCTGGTTGTCCACCAGGGACGGGCCTAGTTCCTGCCTCAGCTCCTCCTCCGCCGCCGCGTTTCCCCTCCCCCTCTCCGCCTCCGCGGATTTCGCCGGCCGGTGCCTCTGACCGGAAAGGGTCTCTAACGGCCGTTTCTTGAGTAATCTTAAATCCGCTTTATTATTGGCAAGCTTGAGATCACTTTGGGGGTCGGGATCCTTTAATTAGATTATTTGGGCCCTAGGGTCCTGTGGCTTCCACCAGACAGCATTCCTAATGGATTAGAAATTGAAGTGAAAGCTCAAATTAATGTTAGGTACTTTGACACAATATTCGAGGTGAGGACGGGAGAGTATTTTCACTAACAATTTCGGTTGGAAAGTAGGTTTCTGTTGACGTCTAATTTAATTTTTTTGCTGTTGCTGCTTCTGCCCCAGTTGACATATCTGATCAACACGCTACTTTTGCCGTTGTGTTAGACCTTACATAGTTTACCCTTGGTTTCAAAATTTGAGTGGGAAGAGATTTCCAAAGAAATAGTTGTTTACTGACGAGGAAAATGGTGTGGGTCATGATGTTACGTGGTTGTCTTTTAGTTTTGCTTCATGTAACGTAGGTATTCCGAGTTCAAGTGTTTTTGCTCGTTATATTTTGAAAGTTTAGAGTAATAGCATGAATTTGAAAACGCAGTTGTAAATTAAGTGCTGAAATTAACATAGGTTTATTGGGGCAACGGTATATAGTATCGCTAAGATTATTTTTTTGTAGGATATTTTGTTTAAGTAGGAAATCTATACGCTCACTTATTTCATCGCTGTTTAAAATTTTGTCATGTGTTAGTGATTTTAGATGATAAGACCAGAGGAATATAATTTTCTGAAAATTTTAATAGTTTCATCGGACAGTTGTGTTTGCTTATTGTAATGTCTTGTTTTTATATCTTTTAAAAATCAGTTATTGTATTTGAAAAACAAGTGTTTTATTGTAAAAACTTTAGAAAAAATAAAAAATTAGAAAGTGGGAAAACCGCATAATGTTCTTTATGTTCTTTCATTTTTTTACCTTGTGTGTACAGATGCACATACATGTTTTGTGAATTGTGATCATCTTGTTTTGTGTTGTGTTTTCACCTGATCGCGAACAAGTTTGTCTTCTCAGTCGTCTTTTGGGACCTTTTTTATGATTTCATAGAATTCTTTTGTAGGAATGTATTGTTGGATATTTAGATGGTTTGAAATTTTCATCCCTTTTCAGTAATTGAGATGAATATTTGATGACTTAAAGATGATTATAATCTTTTTTTAGTTATACTTTGGTTTTTAAATCCATGGCTTAGTAGTTAGGTGATTGATTATGTGTATGTGCTTAGGAAAAGAGTAAAAGAAGCTCCAGAAAGTCTAAAAAGAATATTAGATAAAGAAACTTATTATTGGGAATATTCAGCTTCTTGTCAAATAAGTAATAAGTTATCAGTCTGAGAGCAAAATTTTGATTATTCCAGTGAGCTATATTTGCCATATTTTCCTGCGTATTTTTACATATATCAATTTGAGTAAGGGGGCTGACGTTTAAGTAAAGTAAGTTATTTATTGTGTATAGATGGTTGTTAAGAAAGTATAAGCTCTGGTTTTGAATACCAGCTTCACCTACTAGTAACTATGTGAACTTTAGTTTGGTTTCATCTCTGTGGGTCATTGTCCTCATTTGTAAAATCAGAATGACAGTGGTAATCATAGAGTTTTGTTAGGATTAAATGAGTTAGGGAATGTAGACCCATGACTCTAATTAATAGTCAATAAGTGTTAATTATTATGTGACCCATTAAAAAGCCAAGTGTTCTAAATTTAGTTAACTACTGATTTTTTTTGTTTTTTGACCATTTAGACATTTATCAGGAGTGAAGCATAATTGATCGGTTTTTGTTAGTAGGTAAATTAAATTGAGTGTGTTAAAATTATTTTTCAAAACAACTCTGTTAACTTACACAAAAATAGTAAAAATGGCTAGCTAAATGACATGCTTCTCATGTCCAGATTCTTACGGCCCTGTGAATTGAAAACATGTTGAGCCATCTATATTAATTTACTGTTAGTGAAATAAAATGTCACTTGTTTCCCATGAGTTTTTTTGAACACCAGAAAATACTAGGATTCTTGACAGTGGATAAAAGCTATATAAATGTATTTTTCTTTTTAAACTTCATGGCATTTCAGTAATTTTAATCAGTCTAAACCTGATCTGAGGCTACAGTTTTACCCTTTTTACTTAATGTGTCTGTGGTAACTGTTCCTTGATATTGTTGATGCTGATTGTGATCCATGTACAGGTGTGGTTTTATTGTGGCTCTAGTTTTCTATCATAATGTTAGATGGTGTATTTTTCTTTGGATATGTGATTGTGATCAGTAGGTTTTTTTCCTCTGAGATAAAAATGCAAGTTAACCCGAATCTAAATCAGTTTAGGTTTCTGGGAATATTTTATTATTTATTTTGTAAGGAGTTTAGAAACCTCTTTTAAAGATTTTTTCTTAATTTTCATAGTTCTGAAAACTAAGTTATTGTGTAAAAATAAAGATGTACCAACTTTGAGTAGTGTGAAGGAGGCACTTTTGGTGGGGAATATCCTCTGAAAGAAATCCCAAAATGGTGAAATGTATGAACAGTATAAGATTATTTTAATCAACTGAATTATAAATATTAATGTATTATATAGTGTGGTAAAAGTATTAATGAATTTTGAAAACTTTTCTTGTCAAGTGGAAGGAATGAAGGCCAGCTCAATGGTGAAACAAATACACCTAATGAAGGAAACCAGGCAGGTGATGCAGCTGCCTCTGCCAGGAGCCTACCAAATGAAGAAATAGTTCAGAAGATAGAGGAAGTACTTTCTGGGGTCTTAGATACAGAACTACGATACAAGCCAGGTAAGCTGGGGATAATCAGCTGTCTTAAAAACTAAGGTTTTTAATTAGTTAACAGTATTATTTTTTTATTGCAGGGTATTTAAAAGTGTTTATTAGACTTTACTAAATTTTATTTTACTAAATTTTATTTACTGAAGACATTGTTTAAATTTTTCTGTGATAATATAGTTGTACTGTAACGTGAGCAAATAATTTGCTTTGCTGGTGGAATATTATAACTGTATTTGATTCGGTTTTGTGCCTCATTGCTAGGATTCTGAAAGCGGGTTTTCATTGAACAGTTGTGTAAATGTCAGCTTTGGAAGGGGCAGGAGCCTGGACCAAATCTGTAATGATTTTACAACCCTAGGAGGTTTTAGTTTAAAGCGCAAGGTTAGAGATTGCCTTGTTTTTGCATCTACTCCTCCTAAAAATGCAGTGGATGGAGAGGAGTCATTGCTTTGGTATTTAGTGTTTTGGAAATTAAAATAATTGATGTTTAGAAATGGAAGACTTATGATCAAGCACAGAAAGAACTATCTTCATTTAGTTTTAGAAATGGGCGGGTGGTATGGTTTTGTTTCTTATTTGAATTGTTTTTGATATAGGACATGGTAAAAACAGCATAGACTTCAGCTATACTTAGGTTTATGGTTGTAGCAACTTTTTTTTTTGAAGTATAATTTAGCTAACTAGCATGAAGTGCATGATAACTAGTAGAAAGTAATTAATTTTGTTTTAGAATAGGTCTTGTCACGGATTGATTCATTTTCTCTGTAATCTTTCTTGGTTATTTACTTATTTTTTGAGAGAGAGAGCTAGAGCATGAGTGGGGGAGGGGCAGAGAGAGAGGGAGACATAGAATCCGAAGCAGCCTCCAGACTCTGAGCTGTCAGCAGAGCCCAACGCGGGGCTCGAACCCACGAACTGTGAGATCATGACCTGAGCTGAAGTTGGACGCTAACCAACTGAGCTACCCTGGCGCACCTAAGTTTATTTTTGAGAGAGAGAACGAGCGGGAGCAAGCTAGAGCACGAATAGGAGAGGGGCAGAGAGCAATGGGGAGAGAGAAAATCCCGAGCAGGCTCCTTGCTGCCAGTGCAGAGCCCAACTTGTGGCTTGATCATAACCTGAGCCGAAATCAAGAGTTGGACATGTAACCAGCTGAGCCACCCAGGCCTCCCTCCCCAGGTCTAGATTTCTGATTAGCTTTTCTGCGATGACTAAAATTTATCTAATTGGATATTGGTATTAGAATAAATTTACCTGGTTGTAAAGTAGAAAAGAAGTTATTTTCTATTTCAGAAAAGTGCAGCGGTTTTAAGTTAAATGTAAAGAGGTAGAAGAATTTCTTTTCTAAGTGACTTATTTTTTAAGTAAAAACATTAAGATTATTTTGGCAATTTTAGAGGAGGGTTGTGGGGGAAAGGTGTTTATTAGAATGTAACACGGGTGTGATGAAGTAAAGTTCACGTTTGGTGTTGATGCTTTACGTTAGTTGTTTAGCCCTTCATATACTGCATAAAAGCACTCATTAGCATTTGCACGTATTAGCATTTTAACTCACTTTGTCCTCTAACTTTAGGAGACAGTGTCAGTAATTTGGCCAAGTCCATTCATCTAGTTTGTGGTGATTGAGTCAGGATTCAAAAAACAGATAGTAAAAATTGTTTAATGAGTGTATCTTTTATAGCAATTTGAATTTTAACAACTGGTAATACAAAATATTCTTCGGTAAGTGTAGTTTGAAAGTATTTTGCCATGTTTTGAGAGTTGGAGAAAAAAGTTTTAAGCTTGATAAAATACAGAATAAGTCTCAAGTTTTTATGATAAACTGATAATTTTTTTTTAAGTTGCTGATAATTTTAGACATTAGTTGTAGAAAGAAATATTGGAAAAGTTTGTAGGTAATTGGTATATAGAAAATAGTTTACTTAGTAACTTTATTTAACAAGAAGTATTATACGATGGCATTTTAATATGGAATATGAGTCTCATTTATGTGATATATCTGAGTTTACATTGGGGAATGTTTGACAAATTAAAATCAGTTTCCCTTACTTTCAGACCTGAAAGAGGCCTCCAGAAAAAGTAGATGTGTGTCAGTACAAACAGATCCTACTGATGAAATTCCCACCAAAAAGTCAAAGAAGCATAAAAAGCACAAAAATAAAAAGAAGAAAAAGAAGAAAGAAAAGGAAAAAAAGTATAAGAGACAGCCAGAAGAATCTGAATCAAAGGCAAAATCACATCATGATGGGAACATAGATTTAGAATCGGATTCGTTTTTGAAGTTTGATTCTGAACCTTCCGCGATGGCACTGGAGCATTCTGTAAGAGCGTTTGGCCTTTCTGAGACCAGTGAATCTCCTGCAGTTGTGTTAGAACCTCCTGTGGTATCAATGGAGGTATCAGAGCCACATACCTTAGAAACTCTGAAGCCAGCTACAAAAACTGCAGAACTGTCAGTTGCATCAACATCCGTAATTTCAGTGCAGTCAGAGCAGTCTGTGGCAGTCACGCTGGAACCACCCATGACAAAGATTCTGGATTCCTTTACAATGGCACCAGTGCCCACTACAACAGTCGTGCTAAAGTCATCTGAGCCGGTTGTCACAATGTCTGTGGAATATCAGATGAAGCCTGTGCTGAAATCTTTGGATACCACACCTGCAGAGCAATCAAAGATGCTAGAACCGCCAGTAGCAAAAGGGCTAGAGCCATCGGAAACCCTTGTGGTATCATCCGAGATCACTGCTGAGGTGCACCCTGAGCCGAGTACATCAACAACAGTGGATTTTCCAGAGTCATCTGCAACTGAAGTGCTCAGATTGCCAGAGCAGCCTGTAGAAGTACCGTCGGAGATCGCAGATTCACCCATGACAAGACCACAGGAGTTGCCGGAGTTGCCCAAGACCACAGCGTTGGAGCTGCCGGAGTCGTCGGTGGCCTCAGTGGTGGAGTTGCCGGGGCCACCTGCGACCTCCAAGCCGGAGTTGCAGGGGCCCCCTGTGACTCCATTGCTGGAGTTACCTGGGCCCTCTGCTACCCCGTTGCCAGAGTTGCCAGGCCCCCTTTCTACCCCAGTGTCTGAGTTGCTAGGGCCCCCTGCGACAGCAGTGCCTGAGTTGCCGGGGCCCTCTGTGACATCAGTGCCACAGTTGTCGCAGGAATTGCCAGGGCTTCCGGCACCATCCGTGGGGTTGGAGCCACCACAGGAGGTACCAGAGCCACCTGTGATGGCACAGGAGTTGCCAGGGCTGCCTGCGGTGACAGCAGCAGTAGAGTTGCCAGGGCAGCCTGCGGTAACGGTAGCAATGGAGTTGGCCGAACAACCTGTGACGACGTCAGAGTTGGAGCAGCCTGTGGGGATGACAACGGTGGAACATCCTGGGCAGCCTGAGGTGACGACGGCAGCAGGGTTGCTGGGGCAGCCTGAGGCAGCGATGGTGCTGGAGTTGCCAGGACAGCCAGTGGCAACGACAGCGCTGGAGTTGCCGGGGCAGCCTTCGGTGCCTGGGGTGCCAGAGTTGCCAGGGCTGCCTTCGGCAACTAGGGCGCTGGAGTTGTCAGGGCAGCCTGTGGCAACTGGGGCACTGGAGTTGCCTGGGCAGCTCATGGCAACGGGGGCACTGGAGTTCTCGGGGCAGTCTGGGGCAGCCGGAGCCCTGGAGCTTTTGGGGCAGCCTCTGGCAACAGGGGTGCTGGAGTTGCCAGGGCAGCCTGGGGCGCCAGAGTTGCCTGGGCAGCCTGTGGCAACTGTGGCGCTGGAGATCTCTGTTCAGTCTGTGGTGACAACAACGGAGCTGTCAACGATGACCGTGTCGCAGTCCCTGGAGGTGCCCTCGACGACAGCGCTGGAATCCTATAATACGGTAGCACAGGAGCTGCCTACTACATTAGTGGGGGAGACTTCTGTAACAGTAGGAGTGGATCCCTTGATGGCCCAGGAATCCCATATGTTAGCTTCTAACACCATGGAGACCCATATGTTAGCGTCCAACACCATGGACTCCCAAATGCTAGCATCCAACACCATGGATTCCCAGATGCTAGCGTCCAACACCATGGATTCCCAGATGTTAGCCTCTAGCACCATGGACTCCCAGATGTTAGCAACTAGCTCCATGGACTCCCAGATGTTAGCAACTAGCTCCATGGACTCCCAGATGTTAGCAACCAGCTCCATGGACTCTCAGATGTTAGCAACCAGCTCCATGGACTCCCAGATGTTAGCAACCAGCTCCATGGACTCCCAGATGTTAGCAACCAGTTCCATGGACTCTCAGATGTTAGCAACCAGCTCCATGGATTCCCAGATGTTAGCTACCAGCACTATGGATTCCCAGATGTTAGCGACCAGCACCATGGACTCCCAGATGTTAGCTACTAGCTCTATGGATTCTCAGATGTTAGCATCAGGCACTATGGACTCTCAAATGTTGGCCTCCGGCACCATGGATGCTCAGATGTTAGCATCTGGTACCATGGATGCCCAGATGTTAGCATCTAGTACCCAAGATTCTGCTATGTTGGGTTCAAAATCTCCTGATCCCTACAGGTTAGCTCAGGATCCTTACAGGTTAGCTCAGGATCCCTATAGGTTAGGTCATGACCCTTACAGGTTAGGTCATGATGCCTACAGGTTAGGGCAGGACCCATATAGATTAGGCCATGATCCCTACAGACTAACTCCTGATCCCTATAGGATGTCACCTAGACCCTATAGGATAGCACCCAGGTCCTATAGAATAGCCCCCAGGCCGTACAGGTTAGCACCAAGACCCCTGATGTTAGCATCTAGACGTTCTATGATGATGTCCTATGCTGCAGAACGTTCCATGATGTCATCTTACGAACGCTCTATGATGTCCTATGAGCGGTCTATGATGTCCCCTATGGCTGAGCGCTCTATGATGTCAGCCTATGAGCGCTCTATGATGTCAGCTTATGAGCGTTCTATGATGTCCCCTATGGCTGAGCGCTCTATGATGTCAGCTTATGAACGCTCTATGATGTCAGCTTACGAGCGCTCCATGATGTCCCCAATGGCTGACCGATCTATGATGTCCATGGGTGCCGACCGGTCTATGATGTCGTCCTACTCTGCTGCTGACCGGTCTATGATGTCATCGTACTCTGCAGCTGACCGATCTATGATGTCATCTTACACTGCTGATCGTTCAATGATGTCTATGGCAGCTGATTCTTACACCGATTCTTATACTGATACATATACGGAGGCATATATGGTGCCACCTTTGCCTCCTGAAGAGCCTCCAACAATGCCACCATTGCCACCTGAGGAGCCACCATTGACCCCACCTTTGCCTCCTGAGGAACCACCGGAAGGTCCAGCATTACCTACTGAGCAGTCAGCATTAACAGCTGAAAATACTTGGCCTACAGAGGTACCAGCATTACCTCCTGAAGAGTCTGTATCACTGTCTGAACCTTCTGTGAGTCAAAGTGAGATTTCAGAGCCTTCGACATTGCCTAATTATTCAGTGTCAGCATCAGATCCTTCAGTGTTAGCATCAGAGGCTGCTGTTACTGTTCCAGAACCACCATCAGAGCCAGAGTCTTCGGTTACATCAACACCCATAGAGTCTGCGGTAGTAGCAGAAGAGCATCAAATTGTTCCAGAGAGACCAGTGACTTACATGGTATCTGAAACTCCCGTGATGTCAGCTGAACCAACTGTATTAACATCAGAACCTTCAGTTATGTCTGAGACAGCAGAAACTTTTGATTCCATGAAAGCTTCAGGACATGTTGCCTCAGAGGTATCTCAGTCCCTCCTGGAGTCAGCTGCGACTAATCCAGAGCCATCACAGAGCGCTCTAGAGCTGCCAGCCATGGCTGTCTCAGAGCTACCAGCTGTGGCTGTCCCAGAGCCACCAACTGGGACTGTTCCAGAGCCCCCAGCTGTGACTGTCTTGGAGACCCCAGCCATGGCTATCCCGGACCCAACAGCTATGGTGGTCTCTGACTCAACAGCTGTGGCTATTCCAGACCCACCCACAGCTGAGGCTGTCCCAGAGACTGTGGCCTTGGCTGAGTCAGAGAATGTTACCATTTCTGTGCCAGTTGTTTCTGCCCTGGAGCCTAGTGTGCCTGTCCTGGAACCAGCAGTGTCAGTCCCTCAGGCTAATGCAGTTGTTTCAGAACCATCTGTTTCAGTGCAAGAATCCACTGTGATAATTTCAGAGCCTGCTATCACTGTCTCAGAACAGACCCAAATAATACCGACTGAGATAGTTGCAGAGTCTACACCAATGATACTGGAGTCTGATGTTATAAAAGGAGTGAATTTACTATCTGGTGATCAAAGTCTTACTCCAGAGATTGGCATGCAGGAGATTCCCATGCATTCAGATGAAGAGCCACATGCTGAAGGACACCTGAAGAATGACCCTTATGAAAGTGATCATGGTACAAATATAGACCTTAACATAAATAATCACTTAGTTGCTAAAGGGATGGAACATGACACAGTGTCTGCTGCCGCCACTGGTGCTGTTGGTGAAATTGGTGAAGGGAATATTTTGTCCATCGGTGAGACTAAACAATGCACAGTATTGGATACATGCTCTAGTGTTAGCGAAGCTGATGGAGGAACTCTATCTTCTGCTGGTCCCTTTGCTCTTGAACCTGATGCAGTGGGAACCAGTAAGGGTATTGAATTTGCTACAGCATCTGCTCTCACTTCAGTTAGTAAATATGATGTTGAAGTATCTTTAACCACTCAAGATACTGAACACGACATGATAATTTCCACTAGTCCCAGTGGTGGTAGTGAAGCTGACATAGAGGGACCTTTGCCTGCTAAAGACATTCATCTCGATTTACCATCTAATAACTTTATTAGTAAGGATGCAGAAGGACCATTACCTATAAAAGAGTGTGACCAGACATTAGCAGTTGCTCTCAGCCCTAAAGAAAGTAGTGGAGAAGATAAAGAAGTACCTCTCCCTACTAAAGAGATACTTTCTGATTCAGGATTTTCTGCCAATATTGATGATATTAATGAAGCAGATTTAGTGAGACCATTACTTCCTAAGGACATGGAACGTCTTACAAGCCTTAGAGCTGGTATTGAAGGACCTTTACTTGCAAGTGAGGTTGAACGTGACAAATCTGCTGCCAGTCCAGTCGTAATCAGTATACCAGAAAGAGCTTCAGAGTCCTCTTCAGAGGAAAAAGATGATTATGAGATTTTTGTAAAAGTTAAGGACACACATGAGAAAAGTAAGAAAAACAAGAACCGGGACAAAGGTGAGAAAGAAAAGAAAAGAGACTCCTCATTAAGATCTCGAAGTAAGCGTTCCAAGTCTTCTGAACATAAATCACGCAAGCGTACCAGTGAATCTCGTTCTAGGGCAAGGAAGAGATCATCGAAATCTAAGTCTCATCGCTCTCAGACACGTTCAAGGTCACGTTCAAGACGCAGGAGGAGGAGCAGCAGGTCAAGGTCAAAGTCCAGAGGAAGGCGATCTGTATCAAAAGAGAAGCGTAAAAGATCTCCAAAGCACAGGTCTAAGTCTAGGGAAAGAAAAAGAAAGAGATCAAGTTCCAGGGATAACCGGAAAACAGTTAGAGCTCGAAGTCGCACCCCAAGTCGTCGGAGTCGGAGTCACACTCCTAGTCGGCGAAGAAGATCTAGATCTGTGGGGAGGAGGAGCTTTAGTATTTCCCCAAGCCGCCGCAGCCGCACCCCAAGCCGCCGCAGCCGCACCCCA
>NW_024412403.1:11764833-11792099 GCF_014898765.1 Herpailurus yagouaroundi | reverse complement strand
CCCCAAGCCGCCGCAGCCGCACCCCAAGCCGCCGCAGCCGCACCCCAAGCCGCCGCAGCCGCACCCCAAGCCGCCGCAGCCGCACCCCTAGCCGCCGCAGCCGCACCCCTAGCCGCCGCAGCCGCACCCCAAGCCGCCGGAGAAGATCAAGGTCTGTGGTAAGGAGACGAAGCTTTAGTATCTCACCAGTAAGATTAAGGAGATCACGAACACCTTTGAGAAGAAGGTTTAGCAGATCTCCCATTCGTCGTAAACGATCCAGGTCTTCTGAGAGAGGCAGATCACCTAAACGTCTGACGGATTTGAGTAAGTAATTTTAAAATTTATTGGCATTGTAATAGAGGATGATACAAATCCATTTTTTCTGATCTTTGAGTCAAATGGAATATTTTGGGTTATTGGCTTAGGTAAATATATCTTTAAATTTCCATATAGGTGGCTCTTGGGCAACATGGGTTTGAACTGGATGGGTCCACTTATACGTGAATTTTTTGATAAAGTATTAGTATTGTAAATGTGTTTTCCTTAATGGTTTTCTTAATGTTTTTTGTAGCAGACAGCATGTAATACATATGCAAAACATATGTTAATTAGCTGTTTATGTTATCAGTAAGGCTTCCAGTCAGTGGTGTACTATCCGTAGTTAAGTTTCGGGGGAGTCAAAAGTACATGCCACTTTCAAGTACGACAGTATCAGTGCCTTTAACCCCTCTTGTTCAAGGGTCAACTGTAATTAGATTATGGGTTTTAGAAAACTTAGGGATAAGTAAATTAGTAATTAGAGTTAAAAAGATGTGCTTTGGAGTGTATTAGAACCAAGGTGTTTACATACTTGAATGTTTTTACATACTTGAAGTTTGAACTATTTCCTGTAACTGAAAATGGAAAGTAGAAGTCTAGTTAAAGATAAGGCTGGTATACGCTGAGCTTGTTTTACTGCATGTATGCCAACATAGATCCTTGAACACAAGCCTGAAATTACAGTGTGTATTTTTTTTTTAAATAAGTTCCACGATTGAAAATGGCAACACAAGGCTGTTAAATGTGTGCAAAGGTAACTCTGATTGGTATAACGGGTAATGGAAGTGAGTAGGGAATTTTGCACGGTGGGGAGTTCTTTTTTATCTGGGTTGGTGATAATAGCAAAATAAGGTTTTAAGTTTATTAGATTGACTTTAGTATTTTAATAATCTGCCTTTTAAAATAGAGTGCTCTAGTTCCCTTTGATTTAACAAGTGTGCAGGGATGATTAAAAGTGGATGGATAGTGCATGACTACCTGCAATAATGGATAATTTATCATTATGTCAGTAGATTCGACATTTCCAGGTCAGGGTTGTCTAAAGAAAAAGACCAGAACAGTAAGGGAAAATTCATTCAGTTAAGCAAAAGTTGGGTTGTTGGTTTTTTGTTTTTTTTTTAATTTAGAGAGGGAGAGAGAGTGCACCCGCACAAGTGGAAGAGAGAATCTCAAGCAGGCTCTATGCTCAGAGCCTGACACTGGGCTCAATCCCATGATGCTGGTATCATGACCTGAGCCAAAATCCAGAGTTGGATGCTTAACCAACCCAGGCGCCCCGAGTTCTTTTTTTTATTTACAGAATTACATCTTTGAAGCGATTACAAGTTAGTAGAGGAGATGTGGATAAAATGCATGTATGTCTGTTTTACCAAGTAGTAACCTGCCAGAAAGAGCAGAATGTGATGATTACTTGTATAGTCAGGGCACTTTTGAGCACACTGAAGAGGAGTGTTAAATTCTGGCTTGTTAGAAGAGGTTGAATTTGGGCTTAAAGAGTAATTTAAAATGCCATATTAGAAGGAAAGTAATTTTAAGGGCATGATACTTTTGGAAAACAAAGAGGGCTGTTCAGGTGTGTGTGTGTGTCTTAGAGTGTCTAGCAGGGTTCGGTAATTTAGCTATTTTGTGTAGTGTGTGAATGGGAAGCCAAACGTGGACTTAATCGGGGCATTTGCTTAAAAACTGACCTGAAGAGTGATTTGATCACAACTGTATGTTAGGGCAGAAAATTGATGCCTTTAATTTTGTTAGTGTATAAGATTTTAGATAGAATAAAATGTGTTTATTAGTCTTATGGGAAAACTGCTTATATTTTTCCTCTTCCAGACAAGGCTCAATTACTTGAAATAGCCAAAGCTAACGCAGCTGCCATGTGTGCTAAGGCTGGTGTTCCTTTACCGCCAAACCTAAAGCCTGCACCTCCACCTACAATAGAAGAGAAAGTTGCTAAAAAGTCAGGAGGAGCTACCATAGAAGAACTAACTGAGGTAAGCTAGACAGAATTTGTTTACATTCTTAAGTGGATTATTTCAGTGATGTTGACTCTGGAGCGTGCCAAAACCCGAATTGTGGGCTGAACTGATAATGGCTGGCACCGAGTGGCCAAAACCCGAAATACAGATGTGGCAGCGGCAGAAGCTCTGTTTAGCAGGCCATTATCCGGGATGGCTAAGCTCCGCTAGCTAAAAGTTACTTCCCATTACTTTTGCTTTCCAGTTTTAGAAGCCAAACTGACTGAGGAGTGGGACGGTTCGTTTGAATGGAGGAGGTGTTGAGTGAGCAACACGCAGAAGCTCGCCTACAGTTTCGTTTCCATTCACGACGTGTTCACTGATCGCCACGAGTGTACTGCATATACGCAAAGACACAGACAATCTTCAGAAATGATCTTTTGCCACCGGAGCTTGGAAATTAATGAGAATAGCTGGCCATTGCCTGAAAGGAACTTCTTACGCATCAACATTTCGGGTTTTGGCTGTTTGGTACCAGCCATTGGTGATAATGGCCGGCCATTATCAGTTCTTCCTGCGGTTCGGGTTTTGGCAGTAACATATATTTTAGACACACTTGTTTCTGTTTTTAAGAATTTGATCTTTTCAATTGAGGCTTTTTTTGGCTTTGTTTTGTTAATATTATTTTTATTATTATTTTTTTTTTTTGGGAGGACGCTGAAATACTGCTGCTAGGATCCAGAAATACCACACTGTTTCATATATTGAAACTTGTTATTGGCTAGCCTTATGCCAGCCTGCAACTGTTAATATATTCTGTTCCCCTTGGTTACAGGCTTGGTATACTCTGTGTTTTTTGGCCAATTGAGCTTTTTATCCTATTGTAACATTTTCAATTGATAATGGATGTGACAAATTCTACTGCTTGTATAGACAAGTCCACCCAAATTTACTCTGACCTTTTTATAAAGCCAGGTAATGGAGTCTATTCCTTAGCTTCTCAGGAAGGAATTGACTTTGCTTTGTGTCAGACTTCATCAGTTAACACCCTCTCCATCATGCCTTATTTTCCATTCTTGAGTTTTGTTCCTTTAGAGACTCAACCTACAAAACACTTATGGAGAGACACATGACCATCTAGCCCAATTGTACATGTTTCAAAGTTTTTATTTTGCCATGCATTTGGGGGTTCATATAGTTTCTTAATGTTTCCTCACTTAGATTTATTGAAATATGAATTACAACTTTTTTTTTAATTTAAGGACTTAGTGAAGGCTTCTATTACTTGCTCATCAAATCTAAGCTCCTTCTCTAAAACCTTGTGAACACTTAGTGTTTCCCTGTATGTTTTTAAGCCTCGTTTTCAGCCCTCTTGTTCCTTCTAATACAAGTTTCTCACCTTTTTACCACCATCTAACTATGATGACTCTTTTTTCTTTTCCTGCCAGTCCTTGTTCTTAACTATGAAAATCTGGCTTAGAACTCTTCAAGGAATAGCCCTTGGTTATCAAATTCTGCCTGATTCTGTTTTCTCTTAAGCTTTTATTCTTTCAGCACTTATGTATTCCATTTGTATTATATCATTTTGCACTTGTTAATTGTGTTGCTCTGTAAAAGCGTTCCTCAATTATTTCATGTGTATGTAATTCTGTTTCTTGAACTAGATTGTAAGCTCCTTGGGAGCAGGGACCATGTCTTCTACTTTTTTTTTTTTTTTTTTGTATTCCCTGGACAGTGCCCAGTACAGTGCTCTGCACATAGTAGGTGCTCAATAAATGTTGTTGACTGACTGAACAGCTAGAGTGTGTTTAAATAATAGCCGATAAGCTAAGCTACATACCTACAACCTGTTTATCTTATTTTATTTCTGAAAGTTGATTTTATGTGGTTTTTGATTTTTTAAAAAAACTACATGTTCCACATAAAGTGTAAGATTTATCTTTTGTTTTTATTTTTTAAGAAATGCAAACAGATCGCACAGAGTAAAGAAGATGATGATGTAATAGTGAATAAGCCTCATGTTTCGGATGAAGAAGAAGAAGAACCTCCCTTTTATCATCATCCCTTTAAACTCAGTGAACCCAAACCCATTTTTTTCAATCTGAATGTGAGTATTAGTGTTTATGGTTTGATGAAATAGCATAGGGACTATTTAAATAAAACTCAAACGGAATTAAATTGTTTTAATGTTTTATTAAATACTGTGAGAAATAGTGAACAATTATTTTCAGATTATGTTGAACAACCTCTTAAGTGTTAATTAAGGAAACACATTATGTTTTAGATTGCTGCAGCAAAACCAACTCCACCAAAAAGCCAGGTAACATTAACAAAAGAGTTTCCTGTGTCATCTGGATCTCAACATCGAAAAAAAGAAGCAGATAGTGTTTATGGAGAGTGGGTTCCTGTAGAGAAAAATGGTGAAGAGAACAAAGATGATGATAATGTTTTCAGCAGCAATTTGCCCTCTGAGGTAAGTAAGAGGAATATTGTGTTTTTTTGTTTTTTGTTTTTAATACCTGAATCTCCCATTTTATTGTTACTTTATATCTGATTTGGCTTCTGTTTCACTCTTCTTAGGGCCGGGTTAAACGGCAGGGCCGGGTTAGACGACAGATGAAACAACCCGCAGCTTCTCATTTGACAGTAACTCGATGCAATTCACTTTGTGGAACCAAGCCACAAAGTGAAAAGCATCGAATTGCAGAGAACAGTGTTATCACATCCCTACCCAACATTGGGCCCTCCTTGCACTTATGGGAAGGTAGCCCAAGGTACAACTATTTAGCTTCCCGTTTTGCTTCGAGGCTCTATAGCTCTAGATTTTGGTGGTAGCAAATTTACTGGGTGGAGGGATTGAGCAGAGAGAGGCAGATCCTCAGGTTCAACACAAGAACTGGATTGGAAAAGGTCACTGTAGGCTGATGTGTGAGCATCTTGGATATATAACATAGCCCATTGCCCTTAAATAATGGTTTCTTACTATTTCTTTGGGTTGTCAGATAACCTTTAATTTTAATCATTTTCCCTTCCCTGTGCTACCTTGGCCCTTTGGAATTCTTGTGTTTAACCTAATGCTCAGCCTTGGTACTCCATTTCCCTTCTCCTTCCCCTCTTTGCTACTATTAAAAGTTGGAGAAGTGGAATTCACACCTTGAAATTTCCATGAGGCTATAGTTGTATCTTGTCAAAATGACGCAGTAATAACACCAAGTGTCAAAACAACCCCATTAAAATGCTGACTGATTAAATAATGTGCTGCTAAATATAGTGCACATGAAAACAGCAAGACTGTATATATATGTAAATATATATATATATATATATCTGTATCTTTGTATGTATCTCTGTATCTGTACCTTTGCTGTATCTTTTAATAAACAGTTTACTTTTATTTAACTTGTTGTGCAAAATCACGCTTGGGGGATCTGGGAGGGTGGAGACTTACTAGGGTGGGTGGGAGTTTTAAATGATACTATAGATTAGTTATCACCTCTTGCCCTTGGTTCCAAAGCCCAGACGTTTGTCCAAGGACTGGACTAGATAATCTGATGCCCTTACAATGTGGGACTTCTTCCCCACTTCCTTTTCTTGCAGTTCTGGGATATGTAGGTCAGAGAGACCTGTTCTCTCCACCTCAGGTTCCTTGCATTGGCCATATCGTCTTCCACTAAACACCTCCATTATTACAAATAAATAAATCCTGTTGTTTATAAAATCAGAAAGTGAACAGAACCCAAATCAGAATTCTTTTGATAGTATTTTTTTTCCCCTGAGCTATTCACAGGTGACATTTTTTATTGTGCTTTTTTGATCAGCATTTTAAGAGAGAGCAAGTTCTATACAATGAAGCTGGACACGCTAATTAACCAATGCAATTTATGGTCACCAGTGATGATTTGTATTTATGTGGGATTCAGTAGTTGAAGCAAGTTATACTCTCACCAGTGGGGAAGGGATAGCTGATTTAGACAATATTTTAGTGAAACCAGTTCAGTAGCTCAGTTGCTAATCCCCAGATTAGACTACCTGCACATCTCAAGAGGGAAAGGTTAACTGACATCTGCAATTGACTTAAATCTTGTAGTAGGCTGAATATAAATCATGGTAAGAGGGCCAGTACAGACTGATTTAGAAATTCTGATACATACGCTTTTAGTAATTTGCAGATTAAGCATGTAATAGAGTTGGAAAACATAGGGAGATTATGTGAGAAAAATTTTTCATCTGAGTAAAGCCCTGTAAATAATTGAAAAGTTCCAAGGGATTTTCCTGAGAAGTGATTATAAGTATTCTAACCACAGTTGAACATGCAGAAAGTGCTTAGTGAATCCTGATGAGTATTTTTTATTGAAACTTTATCTATACGTGTCTGTATATATATGTTTGAAATTCAGTACTCTGCCATTTTCAGTCTTAACACTGACCCTGTGATGCCTTAGCCTTATCAGTCATCAAAAGTAGTTGTCAGTTTTAATTAAAAGTTGGGGGGGAATTCCAAAGAAATCCCAGGGGGAGAAGTTGGGTATTCAAATTTTATATTAAGCAGTCTTTCATTAAAGCAGAAGAAAAAGGTCGGAAAACTAAATAAATGAAGCGGATTTCTTCTGTGGGAGGATATATACAACTATATGATACCAGAATTCTTTAAGTCAGACTCAAAAAATACATAGGTTAATTTTAAGCAAAAACAATCCCAAAATTTTACAAGAGAAAAAGCATGGTTTCGTTTTGCTTTCAGGTCTCTGTGCTTTTACCTAACAATAGTAGTAAACACCTAGAGGAAGTGGTCACAATATAAAACGTTTAGTCCTAGTTATTTAGCGGTATCTTGCAAATACATGTATTTGTAAGATTACGTTCTACATACCAATGTTTGTGGAATGGTGACATGGGAGCGTTGACCCTTTTGATTCCCTGTCTGGGGTTGAAATAAAGGCTTTTATAGAGTAAAAGGAAAGTTCTTTCAAATGGTCACTGTTTTAACTGATTAGTATTTACTTATTTTTTAACCTATCCGTGTTTTTCATTTTAATAAATATAAATGGAGTTTGTGGTTTTTTAGTTTTGAGCATAAAACATTTAGGCAAAGATCACAGATTTGGTCTCAGCTTTGCTGTAATCCTTAACCCCACCAATTGTCTTGCACATGAGTGCTCTTTGACATAAACGTGAGTGGATAGATGTGGATGGATCAACATAAATCCGTATCTTATGGAATATCAGCTCATCAGACTGTGCCTTACTGCCATAGCATCGTCTTCCTACCCAGAAGCCAGCCAGCATCATCCTCAGTAAGGAGTGTCTACAGAACTTTGACCATATGTGTGTGAATTTGATTTATTCTTAAACAGTGAAATCAAAAATGGTGGAAAACTAATATTTAAAAAAAGTGTCCTTGGGGGCATTAATTCTTGCTAATAAAGTTAGAGGCTTATTGGGTAGAAGATTTAAATGTAATCTTTGATATAACATTTCCTTGGGTTTACTATTAATCATAAATTATCAGAGGTCCAGAGGTAGCTCTCCATTAAGGTCTAGTAATTGCTTACATGTTAAGATGATTCTTGTCTCAGTGTGCTTGGTTTGTTTTATTAAAACATATTTCCACTTCCCAGTGGAAGTATAGAAGTTCTTCAAGTATAGAAGTTCCAACTTTATACTTTAGGAAAGTTAAGTTCTTGGGGTAAGAGGTAAATTTTAATTGAAAATTAAATACATGGGTCCTGGCAGTGCTAGAATGGTTAAATACAGCCTTGCTATTCATTCTTTTTTCCTTAGATTCTCCTGGGTGATTAACATTGAATTTCTTTGAACAACTTAATAGGTTACCTGTTTTTCTTATTCTAGTTTATTCAGATTAAATGTATAGGAGTTATGTTAGAGAATTCCATATGGTGTAATAAAAGATTCGTAATTCACATTTTAAAACCAAACCCATGACAACTGAGGTATTCTGTATTTTGTGTGGCTTTTGTTTTTATAGTTGTCATTTTCTTTTCTAGATGAACCTCTTTGTAATTTATTAATTTTTGCTAATAAGTATCTTAAAGCTCTATTTTACGTACAGATCAGATGCTTTTTTTTTTTAATTCTGTTTTTTTGAATTAAACATTTCCTTTTATACTCTCTGTTTTAAGATACCTGTAATTGTCTAGGTAGAGAGTAATACAATTCATATTATAGGGCTTATTTTCCCTATCTGACTCCCTCCTAATAATTCTCTTTAGCCCTTTAATTGACTTTCTAAGAAATGCCCCTGAGATACTTGTATTTATGTAAACAGCTGGGTTAACAAAAGGGGTAAGGAAGTTGACTTAGAAGGGTTTTTAAATGAGGAAGATACAGAAAGGACATGATTATAACTTAGGCTGTGAAATGCATGTTACATTATGATTTCATTTCTGACACTTTTGGATTATAGGAGAAGTGATCTGCTGTGTTGCTGTAGTAGAGAAATGAAATAACGTGGACAGGTTTTTAACTATAGGAGAACTGGAATTGGATACTCGAGGTAGATTTCACTTTTTAAAACAAGTCCTAGGGAAAAGGAAACAACATTTTCCCCAATTATAATACTTAGAATATTATTATAGTATCATAATTAGACTTAATACATTAGATTAAAAGTTTGTAGTATAACAGTGGAAACAAATGAGGCTTGTTGATGACCACTTAATAATAGCGTTCTATCAAATTTAAGATTTTTTCCTACTTTTTAGAAGGGCTTTTTAACATCATTTCGGTACCTTAAACCTATCCCTCTTTCTGAGCAACACTGAAAGATGGTTAAGGCTCTGAAGCTCCACTACATAGTATGATCCACTGTATAGTGTTTATGTACACACACATACACCATATAGTCCAGTAGAGTAGTCACTAGCCACTGAAAAATCATTTCCTTAATTGCACTAGCCACATTTTAAGTGCTCATTAGCTGTCACTGTAGAAAATACTACTGACCAGTGTTCTAAAGGGTAGCTGTGATATTTAATGAGAGTTTCAATACTGATACGTGACATTTGGTCTAGTCCTTGAATATTAGTGCTTTGGGGATTATACGTTATTACATATCTTGAATTACCTTGAAAACCTGGAAACATGCTTTTTTGATTCAAACATTTGAGGATCCTTAAGAGGTTCAGATAATCCTGGTTCATTTTATTTTGAGTATGTTCTTCACATTTAAAAATATGAATAAAAAATGAATAGTAAGATTACTCTCTTGGTAAGCCTGTTGAGTGAATTAAGTTGTAGTCAGGAAAAAAACTGGTTATCATTTTATCTGAAGTAAATTTATTTTAAACATCAAGGTTGCTATATTAAAATTTCTTCCAGAGTGAGATGTGAATGTAACAAAATGTTACTGAGATTTGAATGAAGTTTCATCCTGGGGATAAATGATGAGGCATTTAGATTATCTGCTTAAAGACTTAAAAAATATATGAAGATAGGTCTTCAGATCATAGGTGTGTATTCATTTGTTTTCTAATTGGGAAGAATTTTATTCTAGAGAAGTTGGGAGCTTTTAGAGCCATCTTTACATTTTCATGGCTAAATTTATAGCTGGAAATTGGGGATCAGGGCTTGAAGTAGTCAGTAGATCGATTTTCCACATTATCACCTCTAAGCTTAGACTTTTTCAGAATAAAAACCTGTTATTTATACCTAAACATCCTCAGATTTACAGACTGCTACCCAAAGTAATTTGGACAAGGTTAATGAACAGTACTTGAGGTATATTTGCTGGGCTTTCAAATTGCATCAGTAATCCTACCTGACAGTTTTAGGAAACACATAAGGTAGGCCAAAGGAATGTAAATTTTGGCCTGAAATATTTGGGTTCCCATTTATTTAAAGTCCCAGCAGTTGATCAGAATTCTCAAAAAAGTGACAAGTGAAGACCCCTAGAGTTTTAGTGTTTAATTGTGACTGCTTAGAGTATTTTTTATAGGCCCCAGACATATTCTAGTTAGTGTGGATAATTTACTACGTTGACAGTTAAAATCTTTCATGGGATCTGTAAACAGTCTTAACAATTACAGAATGAATTTAGCTTTGCTTTCGTTTTAAGAAGGCAATACATAAGAATCTATGTGGAAGAAAAAATTTAATTTTGCTGGGGGAGTATTATGAGATGACTCAGCAAGATAACGAAGAATGATGGAATAATAAGGGGTTCTGAAGGTAGAAAAAGGGAGACTAGTAATCCTTATGCTTGAGGTAGAATTATTCTCTTATATCCTTATGTGTAAGGTAGAATTGTTCTCTTAGAGTCATACACCCTTCTATATAGGTCTTTATTTTATAAGAAGTATTTCATATGTAGTACATAGTTAAATTACAGGTAGCCGTTAGCTTTAAGAAAAATCCTTAGCTGTTAATTTATATTACTGACTTCCTTATATTTGTAATATCCATGCAGTACCTCTAATCATGTTTTGCATATGAATATAGGAAAACCTTTTCATGTCAAATATTTTCCAAAAATGAATTTTCTTGGGTGAAATCACTAGGAAATATTAATGGGTTGTGTTAGAAGAAAAATAAGTAATAAGAATTGGTGATGATACAAGTCAACATGAGCTCTTAACATCAGAACAAAGAACATCAAATACTTACTTGATGTGTTTTTCCTTTTATGGTTGAGCCTTCCACAAATCTGATAAATTGGGGATTTGTTCTTTAAGAATTTTTCTGGACATTATGAAACGTTTTAAAAAGTTAAACCATGAAGTCACCTCTGCTTAGCATAACATTTTTACAGGTAGGATATGAGCTTTGAAAAGGAGGACCTAAGACATTTCAGACATATTTAATTTTAAATGTGTTGGTTCATGTTGTTATGTACCCCCCCAGAAATATTTTAATTTGGGTCATTAATATATATAAACTGAAAACAAAGGATTCGTTTATGTATATAGTAAATACATTCTTTGAAGAAATGGAATTCTTAAGACCAAACTGTATCTCTGAGCAACTGCAAGAAGGTGAAAAGATGTGCAGATGAGTAAAAGACCAACTGACCTGATAGTGGTTTTCTGCTTGCTTACTCAAGAACCTTATTGCTTCTGAACATTATGCTAAAAAGAAATAGGATAAGATGAAAATTGCTCATGAATATAAAATTAATAGTTCCAAAACAGTTGAAAAAAGTACCAGTTTTTGTAAATGACTGTTTTGTTAGTGAAGGCTAGAGAGTTTTAAGTTCTTTGTGCAATTTTATGTGATCATAATTTGATACAGTAGAAAATACAGTAGAAAATATGAAATTTGAAGTTCAGATGTTGGGTTGAGTTCAGCTGCTGCTTCTGATAGCGTGTAACTTACCTTAAATGATCCTCATCTGCTTTCCAAGTTTCTTTTACTTCTTGGTATCTTTTCTGTACTTTACAAGATTATTAATATGTAAGATTACTGTTTCATTTTTGATATGTAGCAACTAAAGATATGAGCACTTTTTAGAATTTAGGGGGTCTATCATAATTTGAGATAATTATCTATGTTTTCTTTCTTAGCCTGTGGACATCTCTACAGCAATGAGTGAACGGGCACTTGCTCAGAAAAGACTAAGTGAGAATGCATTTGACCTTGAAGCCATGAGCATGTTAAATCGAGCTCAGGAAAGGGTATGTAGCAGTTTTAATGTCTGCTAAATGAGAATTTAATTAGATGGTTGTGACATAAGTAAATTCTGTGGCATGCTGTTGAAATGTAGGTCCTAAAAATCCAAGGAAATAAGTAATTTATTGTAATTAGCTTATTTTAAATGAAAGTGATTTTGGGGCATGGTCATTCACTCAGTAAATGTTTATTGTGTACTGTGTGGCAGGAACTAATGTTTAAGAGAGTTAAAATAGAAAAAAAATCCCTGCTCTTACTGAGTTTGTAATCTGGAATATTAAAGTAGCTATGTGTCCATCATAGCTGTGAGATGTAGGTACTATTATGATGTCCCATTTTCCAGCTGAGGAAACTGAGTAAAGAGTGGTTAGTCAGCCTGAAACAACTATAACACTGCACGTTAGCTACACTGGAATTAAAAAAAAAAAAGTGATTAGGCAGTCTGAGGCCAGAGTCTAGACTTAAATTTTTAACAGTGGACAGCTTTTCCTTTTGTCTTCTACATTCCCGTGGTAGATCTATATAGAAACGACAAATACATGTTCAGACAGATAAATACACTGCCTAACAATACCAATGTTTATTAGCAAATATACTTTGAAGGACAACTGATTCTTTAACCATCACAATAAATGTTGGTGATTAATGTAGGGCTCAGGTTTTAAAGAAGGCTGTTTTCTGGGTTTGAATAATTCCCTGCATTTATTACTCCTTAAGCGTGTCTCTTGAATTCTGGATTTCTAATACCACAAAGAAGGTAATTAATTAAAAACTCAGGCGATCATAACATTTATTAGATTGCATTTATATGAGCTACATAAAGCAGAGGGCAGGGATCCTGTGCTGCATGAAACTTTTCTGTATTCATGTATCCATGTGATGCTTTGGAGAATGAGTATTATCGTTAATGCTTTTCAGTTGTTAGACGTACATCTCAAATCTTGTTACTAATGGGACCCACTGAATGTTACCAAAGTGCTGCTTTTAAGAAAACATTTTAAATATGTATGCATTCATCAAATTGTTCTAAAAGTTGAATAAGTCTTATTCAGCCTTTTCAAGAACTAAATAAAACCATTTCATTTAGTGAAATAAACCAGTGGGCATTTTTGACTAGACAAGTAATTTTACTCAGTTGATTGAGGCATCTTTTTTTTTTTCTTCAGATTGATGCCTGGGCTCAGCTGAACTCCATTCCCGGCCAATTCACCGGAAGTACAGGAGTACAGGTTCTGACACAAGAACAGTTGGCTAATACTGGTGCCCAAGCCTGGATTAAAAAGGTACACAACATATGCACGTACAAAAGTGTCCAACTACAAAGTTAAGATTTTTTTTAGAAAATGTTTTATTAAAAATGCACGGAGAGGCCAGTAACTATAACCAAAGTTCATGAGTAAATTTGCTGTGTGTGCATACTCTAGGATGGACACTGAAGATGGACCTGATTCACGAGACAATGGCAAATGTTTAAATAAGGCTCAAGAGCCGCTCAGTTTATATCCTGAAGTTATTTGTTATTGCTGCTGCTGGTCTTTTTGGGGGTGGTTTTTTAAAAACTGTGTTTTGAATGCTAACAGTGTATCTCAGGTGCTGTTCAGAATGTTCCACAGTTCCTGTTGGACTACTAATCTAATGATTTCAAAGCAGTGGTTCTCAAATTTTTTCTCATCATGGGATACTTTATTACAGGTTTATTTTTGGTGGATCACTGTCCCCAAGAGCCCTCTTACCACCCAGATTTTCCATTTCTTTGCTCCTCTGTCCTTCTTTCCCCTTCTTTAGTGCCTGTGCCCTCTTGTAAGCTCTCTTGGCCCTTATTTCTCACCCTTCTGGTGATCACCCCGATCCCTGTGGTTGTCAGCTGCTGGTTATAGCAAGTTGGTTGGGAGGCCCCAGTATTAGCACTGCATGTGGTGATCTTGCCATGGGACCGGAAGGCTGGGGAGGATGGTTGGACTGGGGGCGGGGGGGGGGGCGGGGGGCAGTGCTGAAGGGGTGGTGAAGGGGGTGGAGTGGGGATGGAGAATGCTATCTGTGGACCACCATTTAGGCCCTGGTGGCCTCTGGTGATCCACAGGCTCAATTTGAGAACCACTGATCTCCTGAAAAAACAGGATATGTAAGACCTAAATTCAAGGGAGAGGATGGACGCCTCGTGCTGTGAAGATGTAGGTGCTCCTGGTTTCAGATTCCTGCAGTGAGACCTGTGAACTCCACCTACGGCTGCCTCATTGTTGGGGGAGTCTTAGGTGGTTAAGAAGGGCTTTCTAAAGAAATGCCTTCTGATGAAGGGACGTGGCTTGGTTGGATGGGTGATGGGACATTTGTTTCAGGAGTACTGGCAGTATGGCAGTGCTGAAACTGGGAGGCTGCGTGGTCTAAGGATTGGGAAGGTTTCTTTATCCCGCTGTACTCCTGACTGCTTTTGTGATCATGGGCAAGTAATATACTTGGAATTTCAGTCTCCCAAGTGTCATGAGAAGACAAGTTCTTATTACTGCTTCACAGGGCAATAATTAATAACGTGATGGGCACCTATGAAGAATTGCTATGATTGCCAGTGAATGAGCTGAATTTCTGCAAAATGAGATTTTAGTTGCTTTGGATATTTTAATCTCATAACGTTTCAGTTTTGATAGCATTATCTCTGTTGATCCTCTTATTAACAAATTAATATAAAACATGATACATCCTCAATTTACCTGCCATTTTTGGTACATTTAGGTACACTATTACGTGTTTAGTGAGTATATGGCCAGATTCATTAAAAATTTACAACTTTTATGTCATTTACTAGGGGTCGGTGTTGGAAAAAAACGAAAATCTAGTAAAAATATTTTTAATTTTGAGTTCATTTTGGACCAATTATAGTATTTAAAGTAGAGTGATTTGGATAGTATTTGAAAATGGCCTTCATCTCATTGGGAAGAATTATATACACCTATTTCAATAGTTTTAATTCTTTAATACTATTTAATCTTGAAGCTTGAGTCTCAGTATTTCAGGAAGTTAGACTTGAAGCTTACGTGGGTGTTTAGGCAGATAAAAATTAAATAGTCTTGTACGTTACTAGGTCGGAACTTCTGAATGTGATTCCATTGTAAAATTTTGGTCTTCATTTGTATAATGAAGTACTGATCCATAATGCTTATATAGTTCTAAAAATCATGTTAACATAACTTGCAAAAATGAATCTTCTACTGATTAAAATTGGTTCTTGCAAACTTTCCCTTTAAGTTTTGATTTCTAGTCATGTAGGCAGTTGACAGATTTTCAATCACATTATTTTAAATGTACATGTAAGGCATTTTGATAAATTATGAGATGTGTTCATGAAAGTTTTTAAATAATAACAAGAAAGCAATGCTTTTAGGAAAACTCCCATTTATATGTTTACAGAAGAATATTTGCTACTGATATCAAGGAAGGAATGAACATTTATAAAAATGTGGAAAAGTCATTAGCTGGAAATCTATCATTTATCTTCACTGTCAATGGTCTCTTTGTTGTGTTTAGAAAACTTTCAATGATCACATAGTTTTTCTTGCCTTGCACTAGCCTAACACCCTCCTTTATGTTAAAAACCACATGGAATGCCAACATAGTCCATATTCATTTTTAGTTTGTTGCAGTACATTCTTAGATGAAAAAAGATGGGAGTTTTACCATTATTATGTCAGTAAGACATTTTTAAGTGGTTATTAATTTAAAAGAACCTTTATTTTCTGGAATTAAGTGATTTGGACATGACCTGATGACCCGATGAGTATTGTTTACTATTATACTCATTAGATTAAGCAGCTTTTTGGTGAACTATATACACAATGGGGTAAAGAAACATGAAGATAGTAGAGAATGGAAACCGAGTCGGAAGCCTGGGTTATTTGGGGTTTTGTATTATACTCTGCACAGTTGCCCTTTTTTTTAGGAGTGTTGCCTGGAAAAGAGGGGCGGATGAACCTGGAAGTAAGTAAAAGTCATTTTAGGTGTGTAGCAACAAGGCAGTTGATATCCAAGCATCAGCTAACTTTTCTCTTTATACATCAACACTGCATGGCCTGCACCAAATAAGGAACTGAACCAGGGGTATGTTTTTACCTCCACAGCTGCCTCCTTCCATCAGAGCACCTAGTTGTACTTAATGTCTAGTCACACATCATTGGCATGTTTTTCCCCAGCATATAATTTACAAAGCTGGGGGAAAAAATAATACAGTTTTACTACTGTGTAAAAATAAGATTTTAAAAATTTAGCATTAACTTATCAATATAGGAAATGATTAATGCATACTCTTCCCAGAGATACCAAATTTTTGACTCCCTCTGTTGATAAGTTAATGACTTTTGCTATATATTTGCTAGAGAACATAAGTCTAAAATTTAAGAACAAGGGGAAAGTAAAGCAGGATTTTGAGATGTTATAAATTAAAAGGAAAATGGCCAATAAAGATCAACAGTAGAATTCATCTGTTCTGTGTACATGGATGTCCTTTAAAATAGAGGCATCACATATTTACTTCTTAATGTGTGAAAATGACTGTTGACCATGCTAATGTATATAGTTGTGCATCTTAAGACATTAAGTGGTTTGCTGCTTTGATGGAAATTATGGTTCAGTGGGTTGGATACAAGAGAGATGACTGTTCACAGAATAACCTGTGAACTTTCACCCCTCTGTATGGAAACTTGTTTCAGGGCCAAATCCTTGTAGCTGTCTTCTTGCCCCGGTCAGTGCCAGCCCTACTATTCACAACACTGCTGCTACCGAGGCCTAGGTATGTAAACGTTTAAGGAGTTTTTTAAAAGTCTTTTAACATCAAGCTAGGATTTAAAAGCATTCAAATTCAGTTTGGTATAATGACAGGGTATTTTATGTGACTGTCCATTTCTTACTGTGTAAATAGAATTTAAAGATTTTTACCTTTTGGTTCATAGGGATTTTCTAAGTTAAATATTTATACTTGCTTTAAGGTAGAGTGGGAAAGAAAACTTGGGATGTTAACAGTATGCTGCTTCAGTGTCCAAACTATTTCTAAATGATTTCTGGGCTTTATTCATTAACTAGGTACACCTGGGACAATTAATATTATTGACTGTTTTAACATTGCCTTCTTTTTATTTTGCAAGCTAAGAAGAGATACCAGTGAACCTAAATAGTGGACGAAAACAGGAGTGTTCTAATTTTTTTTTTTTTTGGAGGGGGGCAGGAGGGCTACTGTTTTAAACTGCCATTTATTTGCCTTATTTGACTTTCAAAATACTATGTTAATGTGAAAATAATTAGCATCCACACTACAGTATGTATATAAGTATAGAAACTTAAATTTAATTGCTACATCAGATCTAGAAGTAAAATAAGATTTTTTTTTTAAAAATTACACTGCATTTGTAGTCAAATTCTAACTCTGAAATGGGGACATTTTACCTTTCTTTCTTTGGATAGGATCAGTTCTTAAGAGCAGCCCCGGTAACTGGAGGAATGGGAGCCGTTTTGATGAGAAAAATGGGCTGGAGAGAAGGAGAAGGATTAGGAAAAAACAAAGAAGGAAATAAGGAACCTATCCTAGTTGATTTTAAGACAGACCGAAAAGGTAACACATTGTTCTGGGAATGTTTATTATACCTTCTTTAATATTTAAGGTTTCAGGGCTCCTGGGTGGGTCAGTCGGTTAAGCATCTGATTCTTGGTTTTAGCTCAGGTCATGGTCTCACGGTTTGTGAGATCAAGCCCTGTGTTGGGCTCTGTGCTGACATTGTGGAGCCTGCTTGGGATTCTCTTTGCCCCCTCATTTGCCCCTAAAATAAATTTATTTATTGCAAAATAAGTAATATTAAAAAAAAAAAACACTTAGGGTTTCATTACCTTCGTAGTTTTTTTTTTTTTTTAAGTAAGCTCTTTGCCCACTATGGGGCTTGAACTCACGACCCTGACGTCAAGAGTCATATGCTGTACCAACAGAGCCCACCAGCAGCCCCATCTTTAAATAAATAATAAGTAAATAAATAAATAAATACACACACATAGTAATCTTCTTACATTTTGATATCCTTGATGCTTAACTGGAGCATATATACAGCTGTTTGTTAGGAAACAAAAGTTTAACCCATTTGTGACAACTTGTATAAATATAGATGAAGTCACTAATTTGGGCTTTTAAAAGGCAGTTGTAGTTAAGATGCTAAATAATAAGGAAGTAGGCCTATATCAGTGTGACTGAAATTTTAACTAGATTTTTTTTTTTTTTTAACCTTTTATTCATTATTGAGAGACAGAGACGCAAGCGTGAGCCGGGGAGGGGCAGGTGAAGCAGGCTCCTGGCTCTGAGCTGTCAGCACAGAGCCCCATGTGGGGCTCAAACTCACAAGGTCATGACCTGAACCGAAGGCTATGCTTAACTGACTGAGCCACCCAGGCACCCCCTATATTTCATTTTTAGGAAATGGAATCCCCATTTTGCTTTCTCTTGATGGGGAACATACACTTGTTTCTAGGATTTATTTTTTTCTTTTTCAAATATTTTGTCTTATATATTCTCCTTATTTCTTACTAGAGTGCTGTTTTGTCTTCACCTTATATATAAACCCTTTTTTGCATGTCTCTTTCTGAGTTTATTTTGAGAGAGTGGGGAAAGGGCAGAGAAGTAGAGAATCCCAAGTAGGCTCTGCACCGTCACCATGCAGCCCGACGTGGGGCCCTAACCCACAAACTGCGAGATCATGACCTGAGCCGAAATCAGGAGTCTGCATATCCCTCTTTTTAAGCTCCATAATGGAGTTTTCTTGGATTGGGGCTGGAGAATAGTAGAGCAGTTGCTGGCAGCAATGTTAGCTCTTCGTATTTTCTTGTTCTTGGGGCACCTTGGAACTTTGGTACTCATGGGGATCTCTCTATATAGCTTGCATGCAGTTGCTGAGTATTAAAAATACACTTAGTGCTTATTGAGAACAGCCAGCTGGTACCTTTTAAATTCTTCCCTTGGAATTATGTTTTAAGTAGAATCAAATGGCTCAATGTGATTTCAATAGCTTGGATAAGCCTGATTTTTAAAAACTGTAAAGTTGAACACTAGAATTTTCATTATCTTTGTAATCAGAGAATTGAATTAAGTTGGAGATGATGCAGTTAAATTATTCTTAATTGGAAACGAACTAGCTCTGACCAAACTGTGTCTTATAAAATGTTTTGCTTCAGAAATTCTACATTCTCATCCACATAGAATACTGTGATGCCACTTTTTTCAAATTGTAGGGAGTTTATTGGTAATAATTCCAAGTAGGCTAGAAATAGCATGAGAATCATCCTGTGCTAATAAGCGTTAATTCAGACTCTAAATTAGAAAAGGACATTGTACTGATTATGTCACATTGACATTGTATTACTTCTACAAGTTGAATAGATTATTTTGAGTCCTAAAAGGTGGTTTTTTGGAAGAAAATATCTGTGAAGGCATTGCATAATTCCAGGGAACATCATCTTTGGAATTCTGTGACAGGTGTTGGGTTTGGAGAAGCATACTAGCAGAATTAATGAAGAACTGGTTGAAGAACTCCCCCTAGGAGAAATGGAAGTCAGGAAAGCATTGATTTTGGGTAGTGATACAGCTAAATCCCTTTGGAAAGGGAGGTTATACAGTGAGATTATGTTTGTCTTTTGAGAATATCTTCATTTGATAAGTCAGAAAGGGGTTGTTTGCTGGGGGAGAAAAGGGGGACATTCATCTATAGAGACAGCCTCTCCCTTTTTGTGTTTTTGGGGGGGGGTGTGTGGCCTAAAAGCCTCACCATCTGGGGAACTTAATTAACTGAGCCATCATTTTTTAAGGAATGGGAAACCTTAGATTGCACTTGTAATAGCCTCTAGTTTTTAAACTTAGAAAGAAACAGACCTGTAGTTAACTATGGCACTTAATTTATATACATATTTATATACTAGGTTTTCTGAACATTTGATTTTTGTACAGTTTCTAATACCAAGGTACATGATAAACATAAAGATTTATATATTGAAACAGCAAAATAGAAGTCAAATGATATAAAAATCAGGGGTAGTGGGAGTTGAATATTTTATTGAGATTCAGGTTCCTACAGAGGGAATCATTGTATTTATAATTTTGAATGATGCTTTGGGATTTTTTCAGTGAACATTGGCTTTTTATTTTAAAGGTCTTGTTGCAGTAGGAGAAAGAGCACAAAAGAGGTCTGGGAACTTCTCTGCTGCAATGAAAGATCTGTCAGGTGAGCATACATTTAAATTTCCTCTTGTCCCATCCCCAACTTGAATTCATAATCTGTTGCCACAGACAGTAGAAATAATTAACAAGTTATTTTTTTTTTCTCTGCAGGCAAACATCCTGTGTCTGCTTTGATGGAAATCTGTAATAAGAGAAGGTGGCAACCACCAGAATTTCTCTTGGTCCATGATAGTGGCCCTGATCATCGCAAACATTTTCTCTTTAGGGTAAATATGAATTTGTGCATTAATTATATACCCCTAGTAATTTGATGACTTAACCTTAGAGGGTGAGGGAAAAGCACTGTATCGTCACAATATTGATACATTGTGGGTTGGGAGTGAATAGATGTGTGGGTAGAAGTGGTAGGGTTTTTAAATATTTAAGTATACTTTAATATGACCTGTTAATATCCTATTTTTCAAAAATGTTGGAGGGAAAGATGTGGGCAAAATCTGGTGAAGAATTTGTTGACATTTTCTAGTGGAACATGGGGAATTAATTTAGTGTTAATTTAGTAGCTTTTTCAGGGATTTCTCCATCCCCTTTCCCCATGCCCCTTCAATTTGAAGACCTTAATTTGTAGTCCCTTTTCCTAAATGATTTGCTGCTTCTGGGTTGAGATTAATTTGACTTCCATAGTATGGGTTTTATAGTTTTTGTGAATTATTTTTCTAGCATTTAGTGAAAAAATACAAAGCTAATAGATATTAAAGTTTGATGCTGTTCTTATTGTATGTTTTTCTTGAATAGGTATTGAGAAATGGAAGCCCTTACCAGCCCAATTGTATGTTTTTCTTGAATAGGTATTGATAAATGGAAGCGCTTACCAGCCCAGCTTTGCCAGCCCTAATAAGAAGCATGCTAAAGCCACAGCAGCTACTGTGGTTCTTCAAGCAATGGGCCTTGTACCAAAGGACCTCATGGCTAATGCCACTTGCTTCAGGAGTGCCTCACGTAGATAGATTGAGGTTTTATATTAATCATTTCAGATAATTTTACTCTGCATCAAAATGTATTTCCTCTTTAATGTTGTAAATATTTGGCAATTTAAGACATTGTGTAAAAAGCAATCTGTACAAACATCTCCAGGCTTTGATTTTTGTACCATGGAAATTGTATTTAACCATACAGGGTTTTGGTATGTTTATATTGTTTACCTTAGTGATGTATTTGTTTAAGTGGCTAACATCCAAACGATTGTTTGAAGGCATCCGTAATCTTCAGTGTGGAATGTTAAATAACGCTTTTATACTGTATTTTGTACTATGATGTAACCTCCCTTCCTTATGGCTAGGCTGCTGTAACACTTGCCTGTAATCAGTGAAGGGCTGTGCACCTTGTACTAGTTCACAATGGGTTCTGCTGGACAGATACTGGGCCAGTGTTATTGAGGTAATCAAGATCTGTTCCACAGGGCTAATGCCACCATCTCCCCTTAAAATTTTGTAGAGGTTATAAAAAGAAAGTGGTATGTTGTGTGATGATCAGCACTAAGTCCTGCATTCCCATCAAAGCCACTTGGGCCATGAGAAGGGAGTCAAAATGAAGTCCGATTAGAATTCTACTGCAGAGGCCAAGTACATTTAGTATGGCATTGAGTTGTGATATAGTTTTACTTTGATGTGCATTTTGAATTTCAGCTACACCTAGATAGACGTTAAATGATAATTAAAATGCTGTAACCAACTTATCTAATAAAATCGGCACCCAGCCACTATTTTGTTGACTGAGAAAGTTTAAGTTTATGTTAATTTTTAGGGTCTGATAGAATATTTCATGTGTATTACAGTGGTATTCATAATGCTATGTCTCTAAACTTTATTTTCAAAAGCTTAAGGCCCAAATATAAACTTCTCTGGAATAAATGTGGTGTCTTATTTTTTGGATCATAAAGTGAACACATACTTCTTCACTAAATATTGTCATTTCTTTACCCAGTGCTTTTGATTTCTACGTCCTTTTATTTTAAGGAAATTTGAATTACACACACAACACACACACTCGCGCGTGCACACACACAAATACCTACAAGAACATTAAATACTCCTTTACCATGACAGCTGAGCACACTTTACAATTAACACTATTCTATGTGGAATACAAAATACCCCTCTTTGAATTAACATGCATTAAAAAAAACAAATTTAATATATTTCAAAATAGAGGAATTAGAAATGAGAATGAAGGCAACTAAGGTAGAGACATCAACAATTAGCTATTTGTCTACAAATACGAATTTGTCTACATTTGTATCTTTATAATCTAGAACCTGCATATAACTGTAGGTATAGGTAAATTGTCAAATATGGTTTTGCCCTGATGCCATCGGTCACAAAATGCCAGTAGATAATTAATACTTAACTTCAATTTGCCATTTGCAAGGCAACACTGACATAATACTCCGTTTTCTACTCCGTTTATAATTAGCTTGTAAGGGTCTGGAAGTCTCATTCAAGTTTCTGAGGTTTTTTTAAGAGTTGGGAGTTATCTTTATACCTGAATTATCTAATCAGAATAGTAAAAACAAAATGTTGATTTAAAGCCTTAATCCTTTTGCTTAATGCACGTAATAAAAATTAAGCTAAAAGGCTGTTTATCAACACTTGAATATTTTAAAGTTCTATTCCTTTAACTTCCAAAATGAACTTTAGAGCCAAAGGTATAAGAATCTTGAATTTCCTTGCTAGAAGGCTTTTTCCTCAAAGATTCCTTTTAGGCTTACTTTGGTGTTAGGATCTCCAATTATAAACGAAGTCACTCAATTCCACAAGCCGTAAAGATGATTTTCCCAGTGTTGGTATTTGACTAAGTTGGTCCAGAGTCTTAGGGTGCAACCCACAGTTACCAAGCTCCTCCTGAAGTGTCTCCTATGGAAATTTGTATTCAAGTTAGTCAAGAAGCACATCAGTCTTTGGACACTGAGATTTTGCTTATTTTTAAGTATGTATATATATTTTAGAAATCTCTATACCCACTGTGGGGCTCGAACTCATGACCCTGGCAAAAAGGCACATGCTCTTCAGGCTGAGCCAGCTGGCTGCCCCTTTATTTTTCAGAGGCTCCGCTTGCAAAGCAGGGCTTGAACTCCCAACCCTGGCTAGAGTCGCATGCTCTACCAACTGAGTCAGCCAGGCACCCTTGAACACTCAGATTTTTAAAATTACCATGGGAATTTTGACAAACAGATGCCCTAATTCATGTTTATGAGGTAAAGGCAGTTCATTATCAATAGAAATTGATGCTAAAAATTTTCACCTCTAGCAATAGCATCCAGAAATGCACAGTTTTGGTCATTTTTAGAAATCTGGCAAATGATAGAAGCATGAGGCAGTTTTAAAGGTCTTAATTATTGGAATACTACGTGGCAATGAGAAAAAATGAAATATGGCCTTTTGTAGCAACGTGGATGGAACTGGAGAGTGTGATGCTAAGTGAAATAAGCCATACAGAGAAAGATACCATATGGTTTCACTCTTATGTGGATCCTGAGAAACTTAACAGGAACCCATGGGGGAGGGGAAGGAAAAAAAAAAAAAAGAGGTTAGAGTGGGAGAGAGCCAAAGCATAAGAGACTGTTGAGAACTGAGAACAAACTAAGGGTTGATGGGGGGTGGGAGGGAGGAGAGGGTGGGTGATGGGTATTGAGGAGGGCACCTTTTGGGATGAGCACTGGGTGTTGTATGGAAACCAATTTGACAATAAATTTCATATATAAATAAAAGAAAAAAAATTAAAAAAAAAAAAAAGGTCTTAATTATAACCCGTGAATAAAAACCTTACTATGTCCAAAATTAAAGGCAAATATTGGTTAAATATCCATAGTTGTTTATAATAAAGGTATTTAGCAGTATTAAGTTCTGGATCTGAGATAGCCATGAAAATAACTTGCCTTTTCTTTTTGTTTGGAAAGTTCTTTAGTCATTATTGAGTAAAACAATCTAAATTCATAAAATTTACCCCTAAAAAAACCAGACCTTATCCCTTCATCTTAGTAACTGTGACTGATAAACAGTACAGTCGAATAACCTGAGATACAAGTTTGGCTCATTGCAAATCACTGATTTCTCCCATCTGAGGAAACTAGCTACAATGAAATATGCTTACAGCTGTCTACTTACCTTATCCAGTATTTTATTCACTGGCAGGCAGATATTAAATACAGCAGTTGGCTCATGTGTATACAGTCCAGCAGAAAATGACCCATTCTGTGAAGATTTGAGTAGCATGGTCACAGAATGTAGAGAATGAGGCATGATAGGACCTGTAATCTCCAAACTAAATTGATCTTTGTATCCAGAAACAGCTTGTGTCTTCACATTTACACTTCGTGCCTTCAAGAAAATTTAAAGAAAAAATTATGGTCACCATCTCTCAAGCTTTTGTCCCTAAAGATTTGTTCAGTAACTTCATTTGGGTTTCCCTCTTTAACAGTTGTAGACTAAAAGGTACAGCATAGAGGGAATACAGTCAGTGGTATTATAATAGCATTGTATGGTGACAGTAACTACACTTGTGAGTATAGCACAAAGTAGTTCATATGACATCAAAAGAATGTTATATGAGTAAAAATGTTAATTCTCCATCTAGAGCACATCTCCAAATTAGGACTCAGTCTCAGTATGTTCTACAAAATACAATTTTTAATATGGTATCCTGATTTATATATTTTTATTAAAATTTTTAATGGTAGTTGACACCCAATGTCACATTAGTTTCAGGTGTGCAACAGGGATTCTACAACTCTATATGCTGTGTTCACAAGTGTAGCTACCATCTGTCACCATATAACACTATTATGCCATTGACTATATGCCCGACACTGTTACCTTTCGTCCCTTTGACTTAATTCATTCTGTAACTGGAAGCACATACTTCCTACTCCCCTTTACCCCTTTTTACCCTTCCCACCCCAATTCAGTGGTATATTTTCAATGCAGAATACTGGACAAAAATAAAAATTCAATTCTGCTATTAACGTTCAATATGTATTTTATATTTATATGCATAATTTTTTAAAACAATATGGACACACAACTACTCTTTTCACTTATTCATGATACAGGTTTTGAGATCTATAATTTAACACAACATGTTTGGCTATGTTCTTTCGCCAGTTAAGAAGTGAGACAAAATGAGATTAAGCAACTTTTCCATGTGGGAAAAAAGGAACACCAAGGTGCTTTTGCTGCCAATCATATTCATTTTCATTCATTCATTCATTTTCATATAATTCAAATAAAACATTTCATATAATTCATTTTTGCACATAATTCTTTTGATACACCTTTAGATCAATGCATTTTTTTGCTGGGAGGAAAGCGAAACAATATGCACCATGCAAAATGCTAGGAGTTATTAAAAACAAATCAAGAATTTGTTCTTCAGTTCTTCTTAAAAAGCCAGTTTATGAAAATTAGATTTTTTTCCCCCTTTCATTACCTTAAGCATTTGCATTGTGGCACCTCGGAAAGCTACAGGGGATAAGAGGGTTGGTGGAAGTCCTGCCTGTGGGCCTGAGCTTGCAATTAAACTCTTAGAGTTTATCAAAAAATTCAGCAATGTAAGGGTGTTCATTCCCTTCACCAACACAACAGACTCAGGTCTGTGGTCCATTTGCACTTCATGTTTCTCTTTGCGTCTGAAGATGATAGTCAAGGAACTCGCAAATGGAAATCCCATACCAGTGGGAAAAAGTCATCCTGGTTCTGAATCACCCGGGACCCTTTCTTCCCACTCGGAACTGGAAATGTTCTTGCTATCCCACTTAGTTGCAATTATAAGGTTATCTGTTTAAAAAAAAATTTTTTTTTTCAACGTTTATTTATTTTTGGGACAGAGAGGCAGAGCATGAATGGGGGAGGGGCAGAGAGAGAGGGAGACACAGAATCAGAAACAGGCTCCAGGCTCTCAGCCATCAGCCCAGAGCCTGACACGGGGCTCGAACTCCCGGACGGCGAGATCGTGACCTGGCTGAAGTCGGACGCCCAACCGACTGCGCCACCCAGGCGCCCCAGGTTATCTGTTTAAATTTCTTTGACCCTCTGAATTTGCTAGAAATTTGATACCTAACAAAACCAAATTTGTTCTTTAGTCAAAAATATGTTCTATATAGAATGTTTTCATTTTTAAAAAAATTGTTTAGCAATAATTGTTCATGGTTTACTGATACTTAGGGAGGTTTTTAATGTCATGATAGAGAATTAGTTAAAAAAATTTTTTTTAAATATTTTTATTTTATTTTTGAGAGAGAGAGAGAGACAGAGTGCTAGTGAGGGAGGGGCAGAGAGAGAGGGAGACAAAATCTAAATCAGGCTCCAGGTTTTGAGCTGTCAGCGCAGAGCCCGACATGGGGCTTGAACTCACAGACTGCGAGATAATGACCTGAGCCAAAGTCAGATGCCCAACCAATTAAGCCACCCAGGTGCCCCACGAATTAGTTTAAATAGCAACTTAAAATATTTTAAGATTTATAGTCAAATAAAATTACCAATCAACATTACACTGATCACTAACTTAATTGAACAAAAATCATTTCTAGTTAACACAACTGAAAGGATACAGCTTGATAGAGAGTATGTCTGGTTTTTTAATTTTGTCTTGCACACCTATCTCTTCCAGCCAGGAAAAACTTTCATCTTCATCATCATCACTGATTACTTGTTCCCTAGGAAATTGTTATAGTTAGAGTTTCCATTTCATAAAGCTGTTTCCTCTACAAAACTATTGCACTGAGTCCGCAGGTCACTGGTTGATATAAAATATTAATCACATACTCTCCATTTCCCAAGCTTGTTCCAGATGTCTTTTTCTTCTGATAGCCATTTTCTTTTATTAACGGCAGAGAAAATTCAATACCTACATGAGTAAATAAAAGAAAAATTTAACTGAGTTTTAATATTGTCTACAAGAACTTAACAAGTGTGCCCTTTTAGAGAGTATAAAATTTGAAGATTTGAGTTTATAAACTGGCTCTATTAAGGCAATAGTAGCTTTCATACTTTCTGGACAGTAGCCCATCTCTCTCTCTCTCTCTCTCTCTCTCTCTCTCTCTCTCTCTCATACTTTCTGGACAGTAGCCCATCTCTCTCTCTCTCTCTCTCTCTCTCTTACACACACACACACACACACACACACACACACACACACACACACAC
>NW_024412403.1:11760191-11764823 GCF_014898765.1 Herpailurus yagouaroundi | reverse complement strand
ACACACACACACACACACACACACACACACACACACACACACACACCCTACCTCCTTGAAACAAAAGGTTGAGGAAACAATACATACTCTCACTACATGTATAGTACTCTGTCCTAAAGTACATTCTACTCGGTTTCTTTTCTTTTTTCTTTTCTTTTTTTTGTGAGAGTCAGTCAGCAGGGGAAGGGCAGAGAGAGAGAGAAAAAACCTTAAGCAAGCTTCACGCTCAGTGCAAAGCCCAATGAGGGACTCGGTCCCATGACCTTGGGATCATGACCTGAGTGAACCCAAATCAAGAGTCAAACGTTCAACTGACTGAGCCACCCAGGCACCCCATAATGTTTCATTTTTTTTTTTTAAAGTGCTGATTGAGCCCACTATATAGATTTCATGAGCATTAATGGTTGACCCAGTTTGAAAATTGTTTTTAAAAGGGGGTAGGTAATTTCTGCTATAAAGGAATTTCTAGAGGAAATTCTATTCAGATGGAAACGTTCCAGTCCAATATGTGTTTATCAGGTCAGAAAAGGGAACACTATTAACTTAAAGCTAAGTAATTTAGGAGACAACTTAAATCACCGCTGGGAAAAAAAAATAGAAATAAAGATGTTTCTTAAAAAATATAGGTAAAACTGGTAGAAAACAATTCAACTGGTAAAAAGACAATTTACATTTTAGCTTTTTTTCAATGTTTATTTGTCTGTGTGTGTGTGTGTGTGTGAGACAGAGAGATAGAGAGGATGAACAAGTGGGAGAGGGGCAGAGAGAGAGGGAGGCACAGAATCTGAAGCAGGCTCCAGGCTCTGAGCTGTCAGAGGGCTGGAACCCATGAACCATGGGATCATGACCTGAGACGAAGCTGGATGCTTAACCGACTGAGCTACCCAGGCATGCCTCACATTTTAGCTTTTAAGTGCTTACTATATAGTGTGGTATTCTCATTTTAAACCTATAGTTTTACCTTCATTTTTCATAGCTTCTCTTATTCCTCTAGTTGTCGGAGACACGAGAGCTGTGATTACATCATTTCCTGCTAAGCCTGCTGCACGGAACAGGATAGTAAACTGATAGGTACAAACGTAGAAATATGGGCAAAGTTTTGTCTTCAGCAAATTATATAGAGAAGTGAAGCTCACAGACCTTTGAAGCAAAAAAATTTTCTTTAGGTATTATTACACATTTAGCTTAACATCTAAAATTATTTTTATAATTCAGTTTGATACTCATTTAATTTAAAACACAACACAAATATTATAATGATTTGAATTTTTGCCACTATGTACATAACTTGGCTTTTATTTATATTTTATTTTTTAAGTAGGCTTCACACCCAGTAATGGAGCCCAACATGAGGCTTGAACTCACAACCTTGAGATCAAGGCCTGAGCAGATATCAACAGTCAGATGCTTAACTGACTGAGCCACCCAGGCACCCGCATAACTTGGCTTTTAAAAGGACTAAAACCGGTCATGGGACTCACTGATGACTTCTAAATACTTTAACAAATAGTGCTGACCGATTAAACACTAGTCATTTTTTCTTTAAACAAAACTTACTTGGTAACTGGGTGCTGACTTTCTCTGAGCAGCTTCTGCTGAGAAAGGAAGCGGCCACTGACAAGAAGTAATGTAAAAGAACGTTTGCATGTATTTATAGAACACTTACTGCACTTCCACAATTGCATAAAGAATAGAAAAAAAAGTAATTTAAATGCTGGCTATTAACAGTTTAGATAAAATAATTCAGAAGGACACAGAGATCCTTTTACCACTACACATTCCTATATCATAAATAACAGAGAACACTGTTAAAAAGTAAAATTTACTACTGGGATGCACAAGTTTTTACTAATCTTACCAATCACTCATTAAAATGTGTTGCAAGGTTTCATCATTTGACCAAGGGCTTATCTTTCCAGTCATTTTTCTATCAGCTCCAATGCGAGGGAACAGAGGTAGCCAAGGAAAGGCAGGGTGGAGCCAGTAGATAAGGCTCTGCTGGAAGGCACATCGGAGCTCAGTGGAGAGTTTGGGATCCTAAAATCCAGAGATGATATCGGACAGTTTTTGGCACATTAGAAGTATAAAATTTCATTAGAAAGTACTGAATATGCCACTTATTCTGAGAATATTTACGGTTTCCTATAGGAAAGTATTAATAACTGTTACGGGAGCTAAAATGTAGTTTATTCTTGCCAATATTTATTGTATGTTGAACCACATCAGAAGGAAGACTTAAACACAGATGGGACTCCCATCTCTCCTGTTTTCTCCTGAGAATAACTATCTCTGTCATCATTAGGGTAGGGTTACAGGTGGGGATATATATTGTATATAAGTAATGCTACGTTCAACTCCTCTCCGCACACAACTGTGTTTCAACAGTAGCTAGCGAAAATGGGTAATGCGAAATCATACATCATCCTGATCTATTTATTAAAAAAGAAGTACCAAGACCTCTTTTAGGTAATCGCTTTTAACCTAGTTTGAGTTGATGAGCTGCCTGAAAGCAATGCAATTACATTTCTCTAAAACCATTCTAGAACTCATTAACTTTACTACATTACACAGACTATCAACCAGGTAGTCACAATTAGTGTGTATAAAAAAAAAGAGTATACATTATGTCAGAAAATCAATAGTGTAACCAATCTGCCTTTGCAATCCTACTCAATAGCTTTTCATTTCTTTCCCTTATATTTTTTTTCCTCAAAAGGCCTAGAAAAGAATAGTTTAGTTCAAACAATTCCTGCCTGTAACATTAACTAGTTCTTAGGACAGCTCTCTAAATTTAACAGGCAGTTATTGAATCTGATAGAAAAAACTGTTTGAAAGCACCACTTGGGAAATATAAAATTTCTCACGTCCTTGTGTCTTTAAATGTCGGAAGAAAAACTTACTAGAAGGAAATTTCTGTGACATTTTGCAGAGAAATACATTTTACAATTAATTTGATACTTTAAAACATACTCCTTTTCTTTCAGAATTACCTGTATACTTTGAGGCAAAGTAACTTCTGTTGCCCTACAATGCTGGATGATACCTTGAGCCTCTTCCTGTGCTTTCAAATGATCTGCCCAGGTAAAGGGTTGAGAAGAGGTGAAAAGGAGTCGAGTTTTAATACTCCAGTCCACAGGTAACTCAGTACTTTCTGAGGATGGAATATCAGATTTGGAGAATGATACTTGTGGAGTCTTTTAGAAAACAAAGAACATAAAAATTAGTAGAGTACCGGAAAAAACCTCCTTCAATCTACGTATTTTACCAACATGATCACTAAAATGTCAAAATTTTATAAACTATAATAACACTGAAAATATACTACACACTATGAAAAACTCTAGAAAGAGTTAGACTAAACTGTCGACAGTGCCTTTCTCTGGGAAGTGGGAATTTATACAGGTGGTAGTGGTGAAGGGGTACATTTTACCTTTTAGTTTTACATAGTTCAGTTATAAGAGGCATATACTATTTCCATGATGATGATTTAAAAAAAATCTACTATTGATATTGCTATCAAAGCAGAAATCTTCCCCAAAAAGCACCTTCTAAGCCTCTAAAACTCTGGAAGCAGGGCTAAGCTGCTCCTGCAGGTAACTTAGGTAGGGCTCTTAGAGGCCATAATGTTACCTAAGACCCATTTCCTGATCTCAAAAATTTCTTTCCAAGCTGTTTTGCTGTACTTTCAAGTCAATATTCTCACTTACAATAATTCCTTAAGGTAACATCACAAAAAAACAGGGAAGGGAGAATTATTTCTAATACACTCTGTGAAGACCTTTTAATTACAAGAAAGGGAGACTGGGTCTTGGAGAGCTCTTCTAGCCTGCTCCTATTAGGACAAACTATGCATTTGTTTTTTGTTCTGTTTTTCAACATTTATTCATTTCTGAGATGGAGTGTGAGTGGGGGAGGGGCAGAGAGCGAGGGAGGGAGACGCAGAATCCAAAGCTGGCTCCAGGCTCTGGGCTGTCAGCACAGAGCCTGACACAGGGCTCGAGCTCACGGACCGTGAGATCATGACATGAGCTGGACACCCGACAGCCACCCAGGCGCCCCTATGCCTTTGCTGAACTATCACAACAGGAGTACCTGGGGAATGGAATCAAGACTGTGTGTGCTGTGGTGAGGTCGGCAAGGGTCAGCGACCCGCCACAACCTGTGGCGGTCACGTGGGGATCTAGTCTGAAGAGTCAGTTAAGGACTACCTTCAAAAAGCAGCTGCGTGTGGAGTGACCAGCTGGAGCTGTCGCTACCCACAGAGGGACGGTGTCACAAAACTGCTGGAGGTCGAAGGAAATCCTCTATCTACACCAACCTTAGCGGTGGTACCATTACAAACAGCATGCCTACATCATCCAAAGGCAATTACGGTGCTGACGCCATCTCTTCCCCTGGTAAGGGTGATCACGCCCTCAGCACTCTGCCAAACGATTTGCCAAGTCAATGCTTCTGAGAGCTACGGACGTAGATTCTAAGAATACGCATTCTGATGACATTCAAGGACTATTACCTGGAGTAACTCGGCCACGGCTGTTCTTTCGGGGAACTTCTCTTCCCAGAGCAAGTCATTTTCTTGATTAGAATCTAAACACTGAGGAGGGAAAAATGGGGCTTTTAAATCGTAAACGA
>NW_024412403.1:11745660-11760091 GCF_014898765.1 Herpailurus yagouaroundi | reverse complement strand
AAAAAAAAAAAAAAAAAAAAAAAAAAAAAAAAAAAAAAAAAAAAGCCAGGCAATTGGGACCCCAGGAATCCTCAACATTCCTCCATCTCCAGAGTATTTTCGAGCGCGTCAGAAAGGGAGGCTCTGAATCACAGAGGGAAGGAGGGTCCCCAGTGATCGTCCCGTCGAAGTGGCCTTCCACGACGAGTTGTTCCAGGATCTTTCGGGCTGTCTCCCCACCGGTCCCTAACCCCCAGGAGGCGGCGGCCCGAACTCGTCCGTCCCGGGCCCGGCCGCGGGGGTGCGCGCTCAGTGCCCTCCGCTTCCCTCAGGACCGGCCGACGCGAGCCGCCCGCGGGGCGCACTTCCCACAGAGCCCGCCTCTCAGAGCAGCCCCTCCCGAGGCTCTGGGCCCCGATACCGCGGCGGCCACCGCTCTCCGCGCCCGTTTCGCCTCGAACCCCAGAACTTGCCCCAATTCACAGCCGAGTCCACTACGAGGGCCCCTCGACACTCACCGGGTCCTGCGCCTCCTGCTGGCCGCGGGGCGGCCCGTCGGGGGGCTCCGCGGCGGCCGGCGGCCGGTTGTCCAGGCGGGCGAAGGGGTTCCTGCGGGCCGCGGCCGGGCCGCCGCCGCCTCTGCCAGCAGCCGCCGGGAAGGGGCGGAGGAGCAGCCCGGCGGCCAGAGCGGCGCGGCGGGGCGCCGGCTCGGGCTGCTCCCTGGGTGAAGCGGCGGCCTCAAGGCTCCGGACCCTTTTCCGTCGGAGCCGCAAAGTCTCGGGAGGCTTCCTGAAACTGGGCGAGTAGCCGGGAACCGAGATGGCCATGACGCGCGGCGCTGAGGAGCCGGCCGGCCTCCCGGTGGGCGCTTCCCGCGCGCGCTGGCCCCGCCCCGACGCAGCCCCGCCCCCAACGCGCACCGAGCGCGTGCGCCGTCGGCCGCCTGAGCGGCCCCGCTCCCGCTCCCAGCTCCGGTCCGGCGTCCCGGCGTCCCTCGTAGGTCCTGGACCCTAGTCTTTTCGAGGGTACAAGTAGCTGGGAAATACGCGGTCCAGGGCACCGATGTGCACTCCCCTATCTGGCACCGGAACAGCTGACCACTGTTTAAATCCGAAGCAGGGATGGCGCGAGCTCAGGACTAGGCGCTCGGAGGAAAAGGAGACGTCACACTTGAGCCGCTGCTTCGATAAGCTTACGGAGGGCAGTGGCGACGTCTAGAGCTGGGGAGAAGGGCCTGCGCCAACATCCCCCTGCCCAAAATAGAGAACCCTGGCAGGAAATCAGCGCGGCCTCCTATCCCCCGGCGCACGCAACGCCACAGCAGCCCCCCCCCCCCCCACGGCCCCCCACCCCGCATACACTGCAGCTGCCGCCGGCAAGTTATGGTGATGGTGCCGTTTGATCCCGAGGAAACCCTGAAATAAATGAATACTTGAAAAAATTTTAAAGTGTCTATGGACTAGATCTTTTGAGATTTGAAAATATATTCAAACGATTAAATTACGACAGCAAAGGCTGGCTAAGGAAGGATGGTACTGAGAATGGACTTGATACAAAATGTTATTTTGACGTACCAAAAGACAACTTTATCAATAGAGTAGCGTGGCTTTTCTCAAAAGTAGTTTCTTCATGGAAAGAATTTTATAATCGAGACAAATGTATGGAAACGACCAAAACGAATTTCAGAATATTCCCTGTGGATGTTATAGAATTGTCTTGACCGTTTTTGTAATTTTTCAAATACTTCTCAAAAATTTCAAGTAACTTTGAGCATGTTGACTCACAGCAGGAAAACCAAACAACTTGCTTTTAACTTCCTTGACTTTTCTGGACAATTTCCAAGGAAACTCTGGCTTCAAGTATTGGAAGGGGTTTATCCGACTGATGTCTGAGAAAAAACAAAATTAAAATTGAACAACTTGCTTTTTTCTTCCTTGATTTTTCTGAACAACTTCCATGGAAACTTTCGCCTCATATAGTGGAATGGGTTCATCCAACTGAGGCCTGAAGAAGAATGAAATTATTAGAAAAGTTAGGTCAAGGTAGAGATGAGTAGAACACATAGGATGCTAGTTGACAACTGCTATAGTTCAACTCTATTATTTTAAATAATCCAAACAAACTCATCCATTAGTATTTCCACTGGTAAAAGTGGTTAAATTTTGAAGGGGAAAAATGCCTACTTTATCCACTCCCAGATCCAACTTTAAAAACCAAAACTGTACTTTTCCCTCTTCTCAAGCTATTGGTTATTTCACGTTGCTCTCGGAAGGGTGATGAGAAAAGCAAAGGTGGTGTGGTACCATATGGAACGGCATAAGGAGAAATCACCGGCCACTTCTATCTTAGGGAATACTTATTGGTGTATCACAAGATACACTTGGAGGAATACTAAAGAGCAGCTATTTAAACAAAATAGTAAAACATGGAGGCATTAAAGTATGCTGTGAATACTGAAACAGAAGCAGAAATGCTTGCCTTACCTCCTTGACAACAGAAAAATAAACAAGAGTGATTGGTTACTTAGCGTACCTAAAAACACCACTTGACAACTTCTCCATCACATCCTTTAAGATACGTAGCTGGAAAGATCGTTAAGGTGGCAATTAAGAGAGGGAGAACTGAACAAGGGAAGATGTTGGGCAGGTCACCCATTTAAGTTCAGCACTCTCAGAAGTTTGAGAATCTAAGTTACAGAAATACTGTAGGCTGTGAAGTTTACCTAGAACACAGGGAAATGCGGAACCGACCTGAGAGAAGTGGCGACATAAGAGGGCCTAAACATCTAAGGACAAGTGACGAAAGAAGCAAGCCTAATGCCTGGTCCTAAGTAATGACTAATGTTATCTCCAACCTGGAGAAATAAAATGGTGTCAGCTTTGCCTTTTAGCACTATGTATGATATTTTTAGTTAAAAAACAATTTTAGCACTCACATCTCTTATGTTAGGTGCACATTTATTTACTAAACTGGCCGCTAATTAGCTCAAAATTTGTGTGCAGAAAAGTTAAACTATGGTTTGTCGTGAAGGGAGTAAAAAATACTGTAAAATTAAGAAAAAAACATGTAGTCATTTAATTGAAATTATAATATTAGGATTGAGAGTATGTGATTGCTAGTGCTAGCGAATGACACATGCCATATAATCACACAGTTGGAAGGAGGTCTCTGTTAAATCACAAGCAGCAACTGGCTCATGTGTGAACCCACTGAGGGGTCCCCACAAATGAGGACTAAAGTCTGATTCCGGGACTTTAGAATTCAGGACTTTAGAAAATGTACATTAGAGGGGCGCCTGGGTGGCGCAGTCGGTTGGGCGTCCGACTTCAGCCAGGTCACGATCTCGCGGTCCGTGAGTTCGAGCCCCGCGTCGGGCTCTGGGCTGATGGCTCAGAGCCTGGAGCCTGTTTCTGATTCTGTGTCTCCCTCTCTCTGCCCCTCCCCCGTTCATGCTCGGTCTCTCTCTGTCCCAAAAAAATAAATAAACGTTAAAAAAAAAAAAAAAAGAAAATGTACATTAGAAAGCATGAACACAAACCATTTTATAGATTTTCTTAAAAAGGACCTAAAGAATATTCACATACTACAAATTCTCTACTTCTGTTAAACGAAAATGCCAACAGTAACTCTGAGAGAGTGTGTATAGGGAATTAAGTAACACAGGCAAAGCAGCCAGCCTAGCTACTGACATGGAAGATACAAAACACGCCATCTAATGGTACTCTTAACACATGGTATTCTCTATTGTTAACATCCCATGATATTCTTTTTTTAAGTTTATTTTATTTTGAGAGAGAGGGAGAGAGAGTGTAAGCAAGAGTGCAGGGGAGGACCAGAGAGGAGAGGGAGAGCATCCCAAGCCGGCTCCATGTTGTCATCATGGAGCCTGATGTGGGGCTCGAACCCATGAACCATGGGCTCACGGGCATGAACCATGAGATCACGAACTGAGATGAAATCAAGAGTCGCATACTTAACCAACTGAGCCACCCAAGTGCCCCATCATCCCATGATATTCTTGACAATTACAACATTAGTGGACAATTAAGTTGCTTAAAATTGAAATCTGAAGAATTCTTCTAGAGAGTTAAAAATTCAGTTTATTTTCTAAATTTAATAGAAAAATATTTAATCAGAAATATTTTAAACTCACACATTCACTACATTAAGGGAAATTTCCAGTTTTGAAATGTATTTTGTAGGGGCACCTAGCTGGCTTAGCTGGTAGAGCAGGTGACTCCTGATCTCAAAGTTGTGGGTTCGAGCCCCATAGTGGGTGTAGAGATTACTTAAAATCTTAAAAAAAGAGAAAGAAGTGTATTTTTTAAAACTCAACATATGCAGGGTACTAATTAAATATTCCTATTTGAAAGCTCTGAATTGTCATTGCTCTTAGAGGAGGTGGGCCTTATAAGTACCATATGTATATACACACATTTAACAAAAGCAAAGTATGATATTCAGTAGAGAGAAACTCACGGCTATGAAAGTGTCTTTCTTCACACACAGATATACCCTATTAGTAATAAGAACTTATATTTTATCCAATATATTAAAATTTTTACCAAGTGCAGCGGCCTTTAAAACAGTTACCTCCGAAGTAAAAGTTTTATTCTTAAGTTTGGCCCTGCTCTAAAGAGAATTGGACCATTCTTTTGGAACTGATTTCACATTCTCAAGATAGTATTTCATTACTTTCACCAAAACTGGAATGATTTGGCTTCATTCACCAGATTTTTCTCTAAATGAATTCCATAAAAAGAAAAAATCAAACCCATCTTCATTTGACCAAGATTTCCTGGCACTGCTAATCTTACAACACCCCACAAACTCTTTAATGCAGATAGGCATTCTGAAATGTCTTCTCTAATAGCTCCATGATAGCTTAGATTGAGGATGCAGCCTGTCAAGGTGATGTGTAATTTCTGTAATGACAAGTTGAAAATGAAACAAAATTTTGCATGTATCTTATGGTTTCTCTCCCATTCAACTCACAAACCAGCAAGACTGTCTGGGTGATTCCTGTCCCACCACTTTCTAGCTGCATCCTTGGGCATGTATTAACCTTTCTGTGCTTCAGTTTCTTCACCTGTGAGAGAGGGATAATGATAGTATTTACACTTCATAGTGCTGTTTCCATGTTTAAATAAATTAATACCTACAGAGCACTTGGAGTATTGTTTGCCATCTCAATGAGAGTTAGCTACTATTATTAATTATCATTATTAAAGAATTTAATGATGAGAGTACATGGTAAATTTCAAGCCAGAAACTCAAGTCAGTAGATAAAAAGGATATAAAGATATTTTCCCTGTTGTACATTTGACAAATTCCAAACTTCATCATTAAGGAAAGCCACCGTCGCTCCCTTGAGGAAAAGGCAATGGCTATCCGGAGGATCCAACTTGGAGAGAATACACAAAGATTGATCATTTACTGTGAGTTTAATAGCAGAAGGATGATTGTTATCTTGAGCCAGAAAAACTTCTATGCAAATTAAATACCCAAAGCACAAATAATCAGCACACAAACTTCAGCAACAATATGTAAACTGTAATGTTTTCTTTTCTAATTCATTGTCCAAAAGGCCATTGTAGAGATGACAGAGTGGTAGCCTGTGTGTACACATTCACGAGTGCACGTGTGAGCACTGAGATTTCTGGCTGCTACTTACCAGTTATCTTCATGAGGATGTCGGAAAATCAGTGAAGATTAATATAGAACTATGGTATTTGCATATCAACCACGATAGTATTTAATTTGAATACTGTTGAGAAATATAATTTTGGTACACAATGTATAAACACACGTACGTAGTAAATTCCAATTTGAATAACTGGGAAGCTGTCATAATTTTATATAGAAAATATTTTGGTACGTATATGTCAACAATGTTGTTACTAAGAAAAAAAAAAAAACACCTTATTTGAAATACTACTAAAAAATTCAAAAGTCACTATTTCCAAACCACTAAATGAAAGTTGAATGAACTCCTCTCCTAGGCACTATTTCTACATTTTGGCTGATATATACCTAAAGTAAAAAAAGAAAGCTACATTTCTTTGGAAACAGGTATAATTCAGAATTTATAATTTCTCTACATCTTGCCTCAAAAGACTTAGGCATTATTCTTTGTTAATTACATCCTTTTAGTGTAATAGTAATGCTTTATTGTTTCTGATAATACCTGCAGGTTTTCTTCTGTTGTTACCCAATGGCCTCCAACACCAAGAAGTGTGATGATATCATGTTTATGTGGTAGTAGTTGTAATTTTACAGCTGGTTCATCATCTTTACTATATAATCTCACTTACAAGGGAGTAGTTTAAAAAAAGAGAGAGAGAGAGAGACAAGAAATATATTTTATAGTAATCTGGCATTATTTTTCAAACCAGTCTTCTTCACTTTTTAATGTAGGAATGAGAAAGTTAGCAACAATAACACACAATATATTCAGACACCTTAAAATATACTTTTTGCATTAAAACTGGCCATAGAATTTACTCTAGATTTAATTTTAAGTAAAGTAACTAAAGAAAAAAACTTATTTTCATTTGAAAACCAGGCAAGGTAACATAACCTCTTTACTAATAACATTGATAGCTTACTTCTTTGGGAAAAGCTGACTTCTGATTAAGGAGCTCAAGATAGTCATACTTTGACTTAATGATTGGAAATGTATATTTGAAAAGTTAATGAAGCACACATTCACTTCCATTGAAAGATTTTTCTAAGTTAATTTCAAGTCTTGAAAATACTGGTTAAAAACAAACACATTAAGATGGTCACAGACATATTCATCTATGATTCTCATCACAGAAGATAATCTTAACAAAGTACGAACAGAATCCCTTGGCAGGCTTGTGAATCCTATCTTTCATGTGCAATGGCACTACCTAAGTGTGTACAGATTAGGTGTTAAATAGATACTACCTAACAAAAGTTCAAGGAATATAAAAATGGAACAAAATTCTGTACTTTTTTCCAAACAGAGATTACAGAAGTCAACCGTCCAATGCAGGGCAGCCAGACACAGCAGAACTGACTAAGCATGTGGCTGAGATCTGAACTAATGTGGATCATCTGGGAACCACTGAGATCATGTGTGTCCATTTCCCGTAGAGACACTTAAACTCCAATGCCTGTATTTTAGAGATAAGCATGTTCTCCCTTCCAGACAGTGTTTACAATGGTAATAAAGAAGCTCCAGTTTAAATAGAAAAGTTAAAAACAGAACATGACATCAATTTAATAAGTATGTTAGTAATTATTCCCTGGTTATATATATTTATTTTGAAATCCATCCATCACACTACAAAAATAATACAGACTACTGATTTAGTAAAGTACCCACCTCCAGCATCTAGGACAATATCTACTCCCAGGCCACCTGTTTCTTCTAAACAGCTTTCAGCAACATGGGCTTTCCCATTAGATACATCGATGACTCGGGCTGTAAAGGTCGGGAAGTCAGGCAATTGTAAGAAAAACAAGTTAATCTCTGTTCTCTGAAATGTGTTGAGTGGTTCAAACAATTACTGGATCCAAACTGTACTTTTTCTCTTCTAAGCCAACAGTGGTCAGATCAATTTAAAGTAAGGGACTCTTCTATTACATTAAAAAAATATACTGAACATTTTGTGGATAATGTGTTCCAAGGCTTGTCTGTTCAACAGAGGACTGTTCCCTATAGCTAAAAGATATATAGCCAGAACAGAGAATCTGTAAACCCCAGAGATACATATATTAAGGCAGAGACTGAAAGATTAAGCAATTTCTCAAGTATGTTTAGATTTAATAGAGCTTAAAGCTAAAAAGCCAAATATGTACTTGTGTGATACTTCTCTATTAGAGGCTGCTTTATCCTTTTTCAGTCATAGAAATCCACTCCCCGCCCCCACTGCCTTCCCCAGTTGTTCCCCAAAATGAAGAAAAATCATGAAGGTTAAGGGAACAAAACATGATTATTTTCAGCATAGTGAAAATTAAACTATTTTTAACTGGTTGCTTTAGAGTATTATATCAATAGAACAAGCCAATGAGCGAATAAAACAAAATCTCAGCTTTGAACTCACAAATGAAGACACAGGTTTATAATTTGTTTTGTATATTTTAGCACCTTTCCGTAAAAAAGAATTCCTCTTAGAGCTGCTCAGACTGGAGGTGTAGAACAACAGCGATCTAATATGTGGGCGACAGGGGTGAGCGTGGGGAGGACACAAGGAAAAGGAAACTGAGGCAGCCGGGAAGGGCAGGGTTTACCAGTAAGAAATCTTTCTCTTCAACAACACAGTTCATTTTCAAGCTCTTATAACTTTTTTCTCCAGTCCCTGCCTTAATCTTTCTTCTATGCCTTGGTTACCTCTGCCAGAAGCGTAATGTAACAATGGGAGTAATGTAGGCTTCAATGGTAGACAAGGGTGGGTTCAAATCCCACTCCAATCCTTTCAGTCATATATCCTTGGACAAGCTAGTTAAATTCGCTAGATGCTGCTCCCTGGTTCAGGAACACAGGGTTGATGACTTAAGGACATATCATTCACATTAACACTCAATGAACCTTTCCTTCCTGCCTGCCTGCTCTTCACATGTACTCTGCTCATCCTATTTTCTCTTCATCTGTTAGTTTTTCCATTCCTATCTTTTCTCCGCTCCTTGTTCATTTTCTTCAGTCTCTATTTTCTTTTTTCCTTCCATACGCACTGTTGTGCGGTCAGGTTTAATTTTCTCATTTTTTGTTGAGCACATTTTTAAAAAATTCCAGTACAGTTAACATACAATGTTAAATTAGCTTCAGGTGTACAATATAGTGATTCAACAATTCTATACGTTACTTAGCACTCACCACGGTAAGTGTGCTGTCAATCCCCTTCACCTATTTCACCTGTCTCCCCACCCACCACCCCTCTGGTGACCATCAGTTTGTTCTCTAGAGTTGAATCTGTTTCTTAGTTTGTCTCTCTCTTTCTTCTTTTCTCCTTTACACATTTGTTTTGTTTCTTAAATTCCACCAGTGAAATCACAGGGTATTTGTCTTTCTCTGACTAGCTTATTTCGCTTAGCATTATACTTTCTAGCTCCATCCATATTGTTGCAAATGGCAGGATTTCACTCTTTTTTATGGCAGAGTAATATTCCATTGCAGATAAACCACATTTTCTTTATACATTCATCTACCAATGGACACTTGGGCTGCTTCCATTACTTAGCTATTGTAAATATTAATACTGCAGTAAACATATGGGTGCATTTATCCTTTTGAATTAGTGTTTTATATTTTTTAGGTAAATACCCAGTAGTGTGATTACTGAATCACAAGGTATTTCCATTTTTAACTCTTTGAGGAACCTCCATATTGTTTTCCACAGTGGCTGCACCAATGTGCATTCCCTCCAGCAGTGCATTAGGGTTCTTATTTCTCCATATCCTCTCCAACACTTGTAGTTTGTTATTGATTTTAGCCATTCTGACAGGTGTGAGAGGATATCTCATTGTAGTTTTGATTTGCATTTCCCTGATGATGACAGCTGTTGAGCATCTTTTCATGTCTGTTGGCCATCTCTATTTCTTTGGAGAAACATGTATTCATATCTTTAGCCCATTCATAATTGGATTATTTGCTTTCTGAGTGTTGATTTGCATAAGTTCTTTATAAATATTGGATACTAACTCTATCAGAGACGTCACTTGTAACTATCTTCTCCCATTCAGTAGGTTGTCTTTTAGTTTTGCTGATTGTTTCCTTTGCTGTGCAGAAGCTTTTTCTTTTGATGTAGTCCCAATAGTTTATTTTTGCTTTTGTTTCCCTTGCCTCAAGAGACATATCTAGAAAAATGTTGCTATGTCAATGTCGGAGAAATTACTGCCTGTCCTCTTTTCTAGGATTTTTATAGTTTCACGTCTCACATTTAAGTCCCTAGGTTCACTTTTTTAAGAGCTCCCCAGTCTCCACCATGTCCTATTCATTATAAACTACATCTGAGCTGGGTTTTCTGTGTAAGTGGATCATCTTCCTTCCTAGTGTATCACAGAAAACAGACAACTTTAGAGGTATATATCACTGGGTAAAAGAGGTTGAGAAACCTACAAGGTGATACAAACATATATTGATTTATTGAGTAAAACAAAGAGGTATCAGGTACTGTGAAACTGTCAAAGTTCAGCTAATTCAAACTTGGGTAAGTTGCTAACAATGGGGCAAAAAAGAAAAAACACTGAGAAATGTAGGTTTAAAAAGAATAAAAATTAAAACTATCACTAGGTAAACTTGGACTTAGCGCAGATACTAAGTGCATTTTATCAGTGACTTTCATTTGGGAGTTTGTACTTTGTTTTACGAGTACAGCCTTTAAAGCGATATGCCTTTGGGGCGCCTGGGTGGCTTGGTCGATTAAGCGTCAGACTTCCGCTCAGGTCATGATCTCACGGTCTGTGAGTTTGAGCCCCGCGTCGGGCTCTGTGCTGACAGCTCAGAGCCTGGAGCCTGATTCAGATTCTGTGTCTCCCCCTCTCTCTGCCCCTCCCCTGTTCATGCTCTTTCTCTGTCTCAAAAAGAAATAAACGTTTAAAAAAAAAAAAAAAAGTGATATGCCTTTAAAATTTTCTGTTTAAAAGTCTGTGTTGAGTAATATTACCCACCTAGAGAAGGCCTAAGTCTTTCAAGGCATTGCTTGTCTTCGAGGCTGCCTGCTGTGGAAATCACTTTGGCTCCTCTGTGGTGTGCTAACTGAATAGCTATCATACCAAGTGCCTGTGTGGAAAAAAAAATACAAAATAGGTTTATAGATATAAGGCAGAAGCCACAGCTAACTTCTTTTATAGGCTGTTTAATAAAGTATAATAGTTTGAGTGCTACTTTAGTATAGTTTTTAATGTTATCTGATAAAATAAGGAAAAACAATATGGACAAGGTTGAGACATTTGGTTGACTCGCTTCTTCACAAGGAGTGGCAGAACAGGTGCATGTACCACCTGCTCTCACCCAGTATGGCCACTGCATGTAATTTCAAGATGGGGGGCTGCATTCAGACACTTGGCCTCAGAAAGAGAAAAATGGGCTTTTACGGGCCTTGTCAGCACGGTGGTCTAAGCTAATTTCACATTATGTGTGAGTCCAGCTACTTTTCTTTTAAAGATCAAACCACCTTCAAAAGATCCATCCTTTTGCTGACCTGAGGGGTCAGTTCAGGAAAAACCTATTATCTTGATGCTGGACATCAGGCTGAAGCCAATGACAAAGACCGGTCTGCCTGTTTTGCAAAAGAAAGGCAGGGGAAATAAGAATTTTCATTAACGGCCAGACAGAAAATAAAACTATAACAACTCACCCCAAGTTTTGTAACATTGTGTTTGTAACAGAATCTATTTTTATGTAGTTTTAATGTCTTGAGCTATTCTTTTGGTGGTACATGTAATATGTTGACATTAGCAATATTTTTTACCTTGTGTGATCCATCTGTAAATGCAATCAATACCTTATTAACATAAGTGTGAGGGATATACAAAATTGGTAGGGAGTTTTAGGGCATTGCTTCAAAGATTTCATGAGCTATTTCAGGCTTTGTGTAATAGGCATAAAAACACAGCTTGTCTTCTTTTTTAATGTACTAGCAGATTCAAAGTAATAAGAAACTAAATATACTTAAGAAGTTTTATCTCCTATTAATAAAGGCTGCCTATTTTCACAAAATGGGAATTTGGTAAAGAAATCAATGAATAAGCTGTTGGCAAAGAATTATATCAGCAAGTGGATGGCCTGTTTCCTAAGTTTGCTGGATTTTGATCTTTTTTTTTTTATTTACTTATTTTGAGGGAGACAGAGACAGCACAAGTGGGGAAGGGGCAGAGAGAGAGGGAGAGAGAAACCCAAGCAGGCTCCATGCTGTCAGCTTAGGGCCTGATGTGGGGCTCGAACTCACAAAATGTGAGATCATGACCTGAGCTGAAACCGAGAGTCAGACGCTCAACCGACTGAGCCACCCAGGTGCCTCAATTTTGATCTGTTTCTTAACAGAACTATTAGCACCTACACTTGCTCCATCCATTATCAGCACTGATTTTCCAGAAGAGAGATGAGAAAGATAATGCAGAGCTGTATAGGCTCGCACTCCATCCCGAATGGTTCCAGCGGCTTCTGTCCATGTAACTTTTTCTGGCTTGTGAACTGTCAGAAAGAACAAGAGTAAACAATCAGTTTGCAAGTCCCATTAATTCTGCCTCCTGGATCTCTGGATCTCTGTTTCTCTCCATCTCTGGCTCCCACCCTGGTGCTGGCCCAAGCCTCTACTCCTATTATCCTTACCTACATTTCGGTTTCTCTAGTTCCATTCTCACCCATACATAGTGCACCCTGAGCATAGGAGCTTGTATGTGTGTGCATTTTTTAAACATTATATTCTGAAATAAAACCCATGCAGGGGCGCCTGGGTGGCTCAGTCCGGTTAAGCATCTGACTCTTGATTTAGGCTCAGGTCATGATCTCATGGTTCGTGAGTTTGAGCCCCATATCCGGCTCTGCACTGATAGCACGGAGCATGCTTGGGATTCTCTCTCTCTCCTTCTCTCTGTCCCTCCCCTGCTCAGGTATGCCCTCTCTTTCTCTCTCAAAATAAATAAACATGAAAAAAAAAAGAATTACACATTAAAAAAACCATATGCAATAAAGTACATGAAACATAAGTACAGATGGATGAATAAATACAGAGCAAATATACAAGTAATCACCACCCTAACAGCCCACACCCCAACAGCCTTAGCCTGGTCTCTCTGGCCAGAGGCTGCCACCATTCTAACTTAATTTCTTATTCACCTTCCTAGTTTATGACCCAAGTATGCATTCCTAAACACTGTCATTTAGTTTTGCCTGTTTCTGAACTTTATCTAAACGGAATCATAGCATATGCATTCTTTTCTATCTTGCTTTTCCTCTCAGCATTGTTTTTAAGACATGCCCCTTTGTGTAAACGTGGCTGCAGTGCTTTCATTCTTACGGTGTTTTATGGCATTCCACTACATGAAAACACGTTCATTTGGTGACCCACTTTCCAGTTTGGGGGCATTTGTGTCGTTCTCAGTTGTTGGCAGTTATAAACAATGCTGTTAAGCATGCTCTCATATAAAAGATGGTGTTATGCTGTTGCATGGGTTTTCTCTAGGCTATTACTTGGGAACAGAAATCCCAGGTTATAGGTATACTGCCTTCAACTTTACTGCATACTGGCGAAGTGGCTGTATGAATTTATTTTCCCATAGCTGTGTAAACAGAACTCCTATTACTGTGAACGTCTCTATCAACCCCTCGTATTAGTATACATTCTTACCGATCATGTGGCTGTGTAATGGTTTCTTAATGTGACTTCAACTTGCTTTTCCCTCACTACTGCTAACGCTGAGCACCTTTCTGTGTTTCTTGGCCATCTGGAATTCCTTTTGTGAAGTAATTGCTCAAGTGTTTTATCAATTTTTCTGTTATTTTTGTCTTTTCTTATTGATTTATAGGAATGTATTTAATATCTATCTATCTATCTATCTATCTATCTATCTATCTATCTATCTATTCATTAGAGAGAGAGCACATGTGTGAGAGGGGTAGAGGGAGAGAAAGAGAAAACCTCAAGCAGGCCTCATGCTCAGTGTGGAGCCTGACGCAGGGCTTGATCCCATAACCCTGGGATCATGACTTGGGCTGAAATCAAGAGCTGGATGTTTAACCTACCGAGACACCCAGGCGCCCCTAATTTATAGGAATTTAAAAATATATTCTAGATGAATCATTCACTTGTTTATGTGTTATAAATATTATTTTCAACTTTATAACTTCTTCTCAATCTCTTTCATGGTGGCTTTGGAAAACAGAAGCATCAGAATGATCTTTTAAAAACATAAATAACATGCTAACATTGATCTGTTTAAAATTCATCAATGGCTTAACAACACACTCGAAACAAAATGCACTCCTAATATAGTTTAAAGAGCTCTATATGATCTGATCATTAAGCTGTTCCTTAATACATTTAATCATTAGGCTCTTATGCTGTACACCAAATGTGATTTTTTTAAAAAAAATTTGTTTATTTATTTACGGAGAGAGAGTGAGAGAGCACAGGCGGAGGAGGGGTGCAGGGAGAAAGAGAGAGAATCCCAAGCAGGCTCCATGCTCAGTGTGTAGCTTGACATAAGGCTCGATCCCACAACCCTGGGATCATGACCTGAGCCGAGATCAAGAGTCAGACGCTCAACCGACTGAGCTACCCAGGTGCCCCCAAATGTGGGCACTTAAGGTCAACTTTATTACACTTCCCTAGTCTTTACTAGCTCTTTCAAATGTTTTTCCTCAAAAGTTGAGATGGTACAGTACAGGACAGTGAGCATTGCATTTACCAAATGGTGCCATCTAGTGGGCAAGTGAGTACCTACACATACACGCTGTGCCATCTAGTGGGCAAGTGAGTAC
>NW_024412403.1:11721567-11745650 GCF_014898765.1 Herpailurus yagouaroundi | reverse complement strand
GAGTACCTACACATACACGCTGTGCCATCTAGTGGGCAAGTGAGTACTTACACGTACACGCTGAAAATGTTCAGACAGGCAAGGCATTAAAATAGAGCACCAGATGGTATCACACATGGTACTTTATTCTTTACCAAACTCTTAAAGATACCTATTCTCCCAATTTTCTTGATTATAAAATGCGGTTCAGGGTAATTAATTTGTCTGAGGCCATATAGCTAATAAATGTGAATGCCTGACTCTAAAGTACATCTACTCGCACAGTGCATGCTCAAGATACATGAAGTTTATTTTTGTTTCTGGGCAATGTCTTCCATTATAAGAATTAGGGCTACCTATATTTTCATTAAGAAATCAAACATGTAGTCCTTTAAAAAATGCTAACAGTAATAAAACTATACTTAGATAGCAAAGGGTCTAACATTCCATGGTTACATGTGGTTTAATGTTGAGGTTCTTGCTTTTGTGTTAGGTGATGATCCACAAGTGTTTATTATGTTATAGAAACTGAAAATATAAATAAAAGAGCCATGTAAGGACCATAACAACAGCATACCAAACCCAAGAATTACAATTTCAATTCTATCTTAGGTCTAATAAAATAATGCAGAAAATGTGTACCAAATTTTGAATGAAAAAATTATTCTTTGACATAAATGTCTTAAGAACTGAAAGCACAAAAGAGCTGGAAGAATTGCTCAGCTTCTTAACTTTAATATTCTGTAAAATGATTAATAAGACATTTTGGGGATGCTGTTTGGAACCTAATTCTTTGGTTTGGTGATAGAACAGACTTATTTGAAGGTGATTGGGTGCTGAACTTTCATTTAAAAAAATCACTAAAGAAGTAGTAGAGACTAAAAGAGTTGTGCTACACTGAATATTTCCTCCTGCAAATCTTCAGGGACTGTACTGAAATTATTTCCTCTTTTGTTGGAGCTGCAACAGGGCTTAGAGGGTATCTAGTTTGGTGAATGTGCCCAGTGTCTTGCCCAAAGACAAGCTGTCACAGTAAGTGGCCATTCTGAAAGTTCCTCTTTCAAAGAAACATTTTACTGTATTTTCTGTCTTAAGGAATATCTGGAATTGTATTCTTTATAGATGTTAACGGATTTCTGGACAATAATATTCCTGATTTGTAGGAAAATAAAAGGTCTTTGTGTGGGTTGCTTGTCTTGGTTTAAGCTTTATAGCTAGGAAACTAATGTTCCAATTTGCTTTTCTCCTTCTGGTCCATTTTATAATTCTCCAGTGTTCAGCAACAGGTAAAAGAATGGGCCTTATTTTGTTCGTTTTTTCAATACTTAACTTTCTATACCAATTTAATTTAGGGAACTTAGTCAAAACTCAAGCCTGGGAATCCAAATGAAAGGTTTTAGTTGATTCCACAGTTACAAGGTTCTCAAAAGGATAGCTGAAATAAGGCCCAACAACATTCTGGGATCAAAAATAGTACAGTTACCTGTAAAAAAGCTAGTGATGGTCCTCAATTTTCAAATTGCATAGCATCAAAATAGCTATGGATCAAAGACTTTCATGGCATGGTATCTGAAAGTGAGCTGTATCATTCAAAGGAAGACACATAGTTGGCTCCATTATCTAGGTTTAATACACATATAAATAAGCATAGGCCCCAGATTTCCAGAAAAATTCCTTTTGAAATTAATTAAAAAAATTTTTTTTAATGTTTATTTATTTTTGAGAGAGAGAGAGAGAGAGCGAGCGAGAGCATGAGCAGGGAAAGGGCAGAGAGAGAGGGAGACACAGAATCCAGAGCAGGCTCCAGGCTCCGAGCTGTCAGCACAGAGCCCGACACGGGGCTCGAACCCACAAACTGTGAGATCATGACCTGAGCTGAAGTCGGGTGCTTAACTGACTGAGCCACCCAGGCACCCCTGAAATTAATTTTTTTAAAGTACATTCTACCCCCACCATGGGGCTTGAACTCACAACCCTAAGATAAAGAGTCACATGCTCTACTGACTGAGCCACCCAGGAGCCCTTAGATTTTTGTACATTTTTAAGTTCAATTGATAACCAAGAATAAGAAGTTAAAAAAAAAAAAAATTCTTCACCTGAAACTAACATGACATCGTATGCCAACTATACTTCAATTAAAAAAAGATTCTGATCAGGGATATAATTTCAGAGTCAAGAAAGAAACCACTTTTCAAATCTCTGTCCATGGTAGTGTAAGTGAAACCTAAAGGTCTATATATTGTTTGGTCTGAATATGAATTTTACTGATATTAATATAAGCTAGCAGTGTTCATGTGACCAGCCAACAGTTATTTATTACTCAAGGTAGATGCAAATACAACACAATGTTACTAAACACCAGGCATCAAAGACGTAAGACTTACATGGGCTGCAAAAGACTGGCACGTACCCAAGTAATGCTCATGCACTCTAACAACTTCACAAAGCCCGGGGTCTTCAGAATCTAGTGGCAGAATTCCTGGAAATTAACAGGAGAAACTTAAGGGAAACAATCTCAAAATGAATTCGCTACTAATGAGTTGCTGGTATTAGTCTAAATTTTGTTCAATGGAATTTTGAGGAGGATTCCAGTCATTACTAGTGTGGGGAAGGGAGAGACCTCACAAGTATGGAAGGGAAGTGGATTGTTCATTTTCTGTCATGCATGCTCGTCACCTGTACTATCTTTTACTCCCTCTTCTTTCACCTTGGAGTGATGGTAAAGGCAGTGGCCAATGTACAGAGCCAAGTCAGAGTCTTGGGGGCATCTGGTTCCTCATTAAAATTGTCCCTGGTTTGGGGCGCCTGGGTGGCGCAGTCGGTTGAGCGTCCGACTTCAGCCAGGTCACGATCTCGCGGTCCGTGAGTTCGAGCCCTGCGTCAGGCTCTGGGCTGATGGCTCAGAGCCTGGAGCCTGTTTCCGATTCTGTGTCTCCCTCTCTCTCTGCCCCTCCCCCGTTCATGCTCTGTCTCTCTCTGTCCCAAAAATAAATAAACGTTGAAAAAAAAATTAAAAAAAAAAAAATTGTCCCTGGTGAATAGCTACCTTCCCACAGTTTGGTTCTTTTTTTTTTTTTTCTCAACGTTTATTTATTTTTGGGACAGAGAGAGACAGAGCATGAACGGGGGAGGGGCAGAGAGAGAGGGAGACACAGAATCGGAAACAGGCTCCAGGCTCTGAGCCATCAGCCCAGAGCCTGACGCGGGGCTCAAACTCCCGGACCGCGAGATCGTGACCTGGCTGAAGTCGGACGCTTAACCGACTGCGCCACCCAGGCGCCCCTGGTTTGGTTCTTTGAGACACCCTAGTACGCTTCCAGTAAAATCCCATTTCCTCTACGCTAGTTTGATTTTATTTTTGGTCTCTTATAAAAACAATCTTGAGTAACACACTGTCATTGACTTCTTGGACAAATAAGGATATGAAAGACAGAAATAAATACTCCAAGAAACATAGGAGTCAAAGGCAATACCAGAAAAAGCTGATGAAAACCTCTCTACAAATCTGTTTTCAACAACTTCAAGCAAGCCATAAAGTAAAATATTTTCTCAGTTTAGGTGAATATCTTCCTATGAATATTTTTCCAGAGAGAAAGGGTTAATTTTTGAGACTACTATTAAAGTCATATTTTATATGTTTGTGTGACTGTTAGGATAGAATAGTATAAATATATGTATTTGCAAAATAGTATTCACTCTGGATTTCTAAAATAGCCAATAAACTAAGTGTTTCCAGTAAAATTTTGGTTTTACAAGAGTAGAGAGGGAGCATCTCTGCGAAATGCAAGCTGGATATGGAGAGCAGGGCCTCCATATGGCCTGGCAGACAGCAGTCTTCAAGCAGGTGACCTGTGACTGCATTTCTCAGAGTCTGCAGTCTAGCCACAGACTGGGGTCCTGTCAAGAAAGGACGGTACCGAGGGAGGGGAGGGTGGGTGATGTGTATTGAGGAGGGTACATTTTGGGATGAGCACTGGGTGTTGTATGGAAACCAATTTGACAATAAATTTCATATATTGAAAAAAAAAAAAAAAGAAAGGACGGTACCAACCACAGTAACAACTATGGTCATCTTTCCATCTACAATATTGTTCAATAGTCAAATATTAGAAAGTATTAATGTGAATGGAACTAGAGGGTAAGGAATCTACTCCTGAAATCATTATTGCACTACATGCTAACTAACTTGGATGTACATTAAAAAATTAAATTAAATTAAAAAAAAGAAAGTTTTAAATATTCTGTTATTGAGAGTGAATTCTCAAGTTTCAATTTTCTTCATTGATGGATATCTGCAAGCAAATTCCAAAAAGTCAGGATATATGTATTCTTCCATACAAAGCAGGGGACACAATAAACATTAATAACTGTCTCAGAAAAAGAAGAGATGACAGTAAAATAGATTGGACTTGAAATAGGGCTATAAATTGTAACTTACCAACGACTTCATCATCTGGTTGAAAGAATGATACCTTGTTTCCAACTAAAGAGGGGAGAAAATCAACAATTCATATTGTGAGGTTATTAAATACCACTCAATTACTTAGCTATTGAAACAAATCCATGGGTTTATATTAAAAAAAAATCACTGACTCTGAGGAAAGGCCAAGAACTTCTAGGGCATTTTATGGTCTATAAATACTGTAGAACAGAGTACTTCAAATCTGGATTCTCCACATAATTCTCCATAAAATCTGGGTCATGTGGCTGTTGACACCACAGAGAAGGATGTCTCTCTCTTTAGCTAAGGATGAAGGAAAATAATTGACTCCACAACTCTTATGAGGATTATACTGCTTTCCACCCCTCCTGTGGCTGGCCCAATCTTCTATCACTATTTTAGTTGCAGAACCTCAGACACACAATGGCAGATTCTGGTAAGAGTCATGCATAAAATTACTTTGATTTGGAATTACAATAAAAATAAATTCACACTGGTGCCAAGAGATTTCTTGGAACTACACAGAAATGATAGTTACACTTTCTCTGCACATGTAGAGAAAAAGCCTCTACAGTTAATTCTTCTTTTTGTTGTTGTTTTTAAAGGACAACAATCTTGGCCTCCTCTTTTATTATTATTTTTTTAATTTATTAATTTGAGAGGGGCAGGGAGACAGAGCACATGTGTGAGCTCACGAATGGAGGAGGGGCAGAGAAGGAGGCAGAGAGGGGAATCCCAAGCAGGCTCTGCACTGTCAGCACACAGCTCAATGTGGGGCTCGAACCCACAAACTGTGAGATCATGACCTGAGCTGAAACCAAGAGTTGGACACTTAACTGAATGAGCCACCCAGGCGCCTCTCAGTCAATTCTTTAGAATATTTTTGTTCAAATAGTTACAAGAAGAAAGGAGAGGAAACCCCAAACGTCATTGAATGCCTACTTGTAGTAGGCATTCAGCCCATGAGGTAGGCATTATTAGTCCTCGTTACCAGACACCGAAACTGAGGTAGTTCAAGGAAGGAAGATGGAAGCTGGAAATCTGGAAGTGGCCTCTGTGGCTGGACAGCAGCAAGACAGTTCCAGAAATCATCTGTTGGTGCTCCACGAGATACCCTAAGTTGATATTCCTACTTTTAAGTTCTCTTTTCACAGTCTGCTCTTTCTTTGGATCCCTCCTGCACCAACATCCCTCAGTATCTGCGGCTTCTGATGCACTGTACTTTCCTTTCCCTTCCCTTTCCTTTCCCTTTCCCTTCTGCTGCTGTGCAGTCTTCCTGGGATCACTCTGATCTTTTTCAATTGGCTTCCTTCACACTCCTTTCGGTTGTCCCCCAAAGAGTGGCTATGGCTCTTCTCCATTTCTACTCTCTCCCTGAGTGAGCTCAACAATTCTGATTTCAAATACAACTGATATGTGGACAACTGTCAAACATATACAAACCTAGCACAGAACTCTTTGCTTTTAATTTTTTTTTTAAGTTTATTTATTGAGAGAGAGAGAGAGCGCGCACAAACCAGGGAGGGGCAGAGAAAGGGAGAGACAGAATGCTAAGCAGGCTCCACGCCATCAGTGCAGAGCCCAATGTGGGGTTCGAACTCATGAACCATGAGATCGTGACCTGAGCAGAGATCAAGAGTCAGATGCTTACTGACTGTGCCACCCAGGCGCCCTTCCTATCTTTGAGTTTAAACTCATATATTGCTTACTAGACCTTTCCAGTCAGATGTCATTTATGTACCTTGAACTCAACAAGCATACATCTAAACTTACCATCTTCCTCCAAATCAGATCCTATTCTCTTCTCAATTAGTGGCACCAATTCATACCTTAACCAGAATTGGGTAAATCACTCCTGGCTCTTAAACCTGTTTTTATTTCCCTGTTGCAGTTAATTATTCAGTCCTGCTGACTTCATTTCCTCAGTATTTCGTGAACACATACCTCTGCCACCACTGTCTAGTCTAGTTTATGGACTTTGTCATCTGGTGCCTGTTAGTCTATGCCTCAACCAGTCCTCTTGCCTACAGCCTCAAAAGTACCCTTCATGTGACCACAACAATAATCTCCCTAAAACCCAATCTGACATATGAAGCTCATTATGGCTCTAGCCCTTGTCTACCTTCCTGCTTCATATTTTGGGGGGAAGGAATCAGTGTTCATATCATTAAAATATTTTGTTATCTTTAATTCTGCTGTTTTTATTATATGTGCTGCCAAAGCGAGCACATAATTCTGCTGTTTTTAAAGGAGATTTTTTTTTTTTAATTTTTTTTTTTCAACGTTTATTTATTTTTTTGGGACAGAGAGAGACAGAGCATGAACGGGCGAGGGGCAGAGAGAGAGGGAGACACAGAATCGGAAACAGGCTCCAGGCTCTGAGCCATCAGCCCAGAGCCCGATGTGGGGCTCGAACTCACAGACCGTGAGATCGTGACCTGGTTGAAGTCGGACGCTTAACCAACTGCACCACCCAGGCGCCCCTAAAGGAGAATTTTAACACAATGTTTCTCTGCTGCCAAGTATGTTGCCTCCGACTCCTGCCCAGAACTTTGCTTTTGCTCTAGCAATACCAAACTCTACAGAGTCTTACTACACTTGATCTTAGCCAAAAGGCCGAGAAGCGATTCTACAGAGTCTTACAATGCATCACATGATTTCCTGCTTCTGTCTTCGTTCATGATATCCTCTGCATTGAGTATGATTCTCCTCCTTACTGTCTGCTTAACTTACCCAAGAAGCCTTCCCTGTTTCTTCTGGCAGGGTTGGGTATCTCTCTTCTGAGCGCTCATAATAATCTGCTCATATGTATGTATCTGTCTTTCCCCTAGATAGTAAATTCTTTGACAGCAGGGGACTTTGTCTTATTTAATATCCCAAGCGCTTAGCAAATGCTTACTAAATGTCAGATGAATAAATGAATGAATTAAATGATTCATCATGTTCTAGCTGTTAAAATTTTTACTTTTACTTTCCTACATTCTGAGCAGAAGAAAGAAGAAATTGTATTTTAGCTATATCTGAAGAAAACGTTGAGGAAGAGTCAAATATATTATAGGTTAAAATCACAGGTAAAACTCAAATAGTCGAACCCACATTATATACTCATTCATTCATTCACATATGCAGAAGGAGCAAACATATTGACTAATCATGAACTACCAATTAGCAATGAATATGAAACATAGATCTATTTAGAAACAAATTATCTCAGGGCATCTGGGTGGCGCAGTTGGTTAAGTATCTAACTCTTGATTCGGCTCAGGTCATGATCTCACGGCTTGTGGGATCAAGTCCTGTGTCAGGCTCTGTGCTGACCGTGTGGAGCCAGCTTGGGATTCTCTCTCTCCCTCTCTCTCTCTGCTTCTCTCCTGCCTGCACGTGTATACATGTGCATGTGTACTCTCCCTTTCTCTCAAAATAAATAAACATTAAAAACAACGATCTCAAATACTTAGGCTTACTGTCTTGCATGTTAAGACCACTATTTACTCATTATTTATTAAATAAAACTTAGAAACAATTTTTTTTTTTTTTTAATTTAAGGCAACCATAAAATCTTACTGGTTATTTCTCCCAAGAACCCATTTTTGCATGAGCAACCTGCTTAACTTTTAAATGCTCAATTTTAGGCAAACATAACAAATTGAATGTGAATACAGTTTCTATTATAAATTTGGCCCAAAGCCCACTTACACAGGCAATTTATGGTTTGTAAATATCATAAAAAGAACAATGTTGATCATTCTATTTCATATGATTACTCATGGATTTAAACACATAATCCCTAAATATTTACTAAACTCTAATAAGCTCTTCAATTATAAAACACCAATTAAGTTCCATTTTTCTTTTTAATTAAAAAAGGGAAACATTTCTGTATAATTAAATTTCGCATTTGAGGAAGTATATGTAATTTTCTGTACTGGTAAACCAATTAGCTACCATTTAATTCTTTCATCTTAGAAAATAAATAGATATTTATATCTATAAACTTACCATCTAACACAATTCCAGCAATTTCTCTCCCAACAGGAAAGAACTCTTTCTCCATCTTCATTTCTGCTAGAAGCTAAATCATGACAAAGACTGTTTACTGTTAAGAATAAATCCTGGCCTTTTCTCATATATGAGGAACGCAAGAGCAAAAATCAAACCACAGAAAAAACAAATAGGATTTAATTTTTGGAGTTAAGACAAAACAAGTAACTTCACAGAATAAGTTTCTCTCTACAGTAGGAAAACAAAGAGTTTGCTGAGAAATTAGTTGATATGGAGAATTTAGGTATGTGTGTTATTCAAATCACCATTAACACTCTTTGTTTAGCATTTTTATGTTGCCAACAAAATTTATGGCCCAAACTCTTCTTGGTTGACTAAATACTTTTTATCAGTCACTTCATTCTGGTGGGGCGAAGGGAATTTGGAGAGGGCCTTTTTGAATAGAGGGGATGTAGGCAATGAGAACAGAAGGTTCTCTGTTCCCACGTCCTTAGAAATCATATGAGCTTCTCACAAGTCCTAGGTAAGGGGCAGATGGGAAAAGTGATGGATATACAGAAGGGCAACTGCCATATAATTTCAGATTTGAGTTTCTTTTTTTAAAGGATAAATTCTTTTTTACTTTATTTATTTATTTTAATATTTATTTATTTTTGAGAGAGACAGAGACAGAATGTGAGTGGGTTAGGGGCAGAGAGAGAGGGAGACACAGAATCCAAAGCAGGTTCCAGGCTCCAAGCTGTCAGCACAGAGCCCGACGCGGGGCTTGAACTCACGGGCTGTGAGATCATGACCTGAGCCGAAGTCAGATGCTCAACTGACTGAGCCACCCAGGTGCCCCAAGGATAAATTCTTTTTCAAGAGGTTAGTATTTTGTTAGATTCTGAACAAATTAAGTACTTGACTTTTAAAGTGGCAGAGTGTACATAAACCTGTAGTTTAAGTTCCTGCCACTTATAATGTTATAATAATATGAGAGATGCTAGACAGATTTAAAGAGATCATAGGATTTTAGGAACAGCAAGAAAAATACATTGATATAATTCTCTTGCATATTTCTTTGTTTTTATTTTTTTAAAGTAGGCTTCATGCTTTGCGTGGAGCCCATTGCAGCACTTGAACTCATGACCCTGAGATAAAGACCTGAGCTGAGATCAAGAATTGACTGAGCCACCTAGGCACCCTTCTTTTATTTAAAAATTTTTTAGATTTCTGGTATATACCTAATTGCCAGAAAAGTCTTTTGTTCAGTGTGCAACTTTATGCTTTTCCTAAGATTTTCCTATGACATTCTCCTGGAAATACTGGATATTCTACAGTATTTCTTTTGTGTGGACATGTCATTTCATGTGGCCATGTTACATCTTCATTATGGACGTAACAACTACCTCCTGTGTCCTTTACTCGCCACAAGTATTTTCTTGCATTACCACAGTTTCCATAACCATTCCATAAAGGTTAATAGTTGGACAATATTTCATTAAACTGATTTTACTCTAATGGACCATTTCTTTCTGCTAGATAATTTTCCCAGACTGGGATTTCAATGAATTTTTCATAGTTTTAAAAAGAACACCTTGTGGGGTTGGGTGGCTCAGTTAGTTAAGAGTCCAACTCTTGATCTTGGCTCAGGTCATGATCTCACAGTTTGAGGGTTTGAGCCCTGTGTCAGGCTGTGCTGACAGTACAGAGCCTGCTTGGGACTCTCTCTCTCTGCTCCTTCCCTACCTGCACTCTCTCTCTCTCGCTCTCAAAATAAATATATAAACTTAAAAAAAAATAAAAAGCACACCTTGGAAGGAGTACCAGCACTTCTGGTGAAAGGATTTCAAGGCATCTTACTAATTCACTTTTCAAGTCATGCTCATGTTGCCCAATGGAAACCTATGACTTTGCTCTGTAATTTTCCTAAATGTGACTTAATCGCAGAAAACTTTTAGATTTCTAGAGATTATGATGGCATTATAATCCAGTTAGTTAAGGGTCCAATAAAACTACAGTATTAATCTTTACAAAACTGAGTAAATGGACCTGCTTTATCATGGCACATTTAACCACACTTTATTTACTATTTGAAGACTTTTCAAGTACTTCGTGTCAATAATGGAAGACTACTGTGGGGTGGTATGAGGGTGGGATACGTACGTATGAGCAAGAGGGAAAGACAAAGAAAAATGACAAGAAGAATGTGAACTCTATTTAAAGACATTAACTAGAAATATCTACAGAATAGTAAATAAATCACCGATGAGATTCCTAGTTTTATTTTTAGTATATTTATAAAAATAATTTCTTCCTTGATTAATAGGCTATAGTAATTATAAATTCTCAGCCTTCCACAGTGTAGTTTATAAAATATTTCATATAATAATATAAAATGTAGGATAATAATATAGTTATTAGATAATAATACAGAATAATATAGTTAGATAATAATATAGTTAGATACTAATATAATATAATAATAATATAATATAATAATAATATAGTTAGATAATAATATAAAAACACACAAATTCACATTATATATCCTCTCTAGCTGTTTTAGTGTTCTAAGGATGTTAATTTCTTGGCACTCAGAAGTCAGTTATCATGATTTATTTGTACACTAAATATACCAGGACACTCTCATTTGACTTTTGGTCAAAATAAAAGCATCGTACCTTTGTATTTATCTGGCTCAGAGCACAAGCTTTAACCTGAAGTTTCACATAGTTATCCTCTGTAATAGGAAGATTTTCCTAGAACCAAATGATAATATTCTTTTGAGAACATGACTTTATGTTGTGAAAACTGCCATACATAATTGAACAAAACTAAACATACCCCACCCCAAATCTTATAGCTAATTTAATTGAAAAAGCCATAAGCAATTATCGAATAATATAGAATGCAAAAAGTAGAAAGGGAATTTGGGGATAAAATGTTTAAAAAGCTGTAGGGTAGTTATTTTGAAAATGAATGGATACCAACATGGGTATATGTGTAGGCAGTAAATTTTTAGGGTAACAAAGTAGAGCAAATACCATACTTTTTTTGAATCTAAATAATCTCAAAGCATCAAATCTTTGCATGTACAGGGATATCCTTATACACATGACATATAGCCTTCACTGATTTTGGAATTTTCTTAATGCTATAAATGAAGTTGTTCAGTGTCACTTGTGTATCTTATTTAACTTACCTTATTTATATCTGTCTTGGACATTTCAGCATGCCACATGGGATTTTGGGGTCAAAGCACAAACTTAAAGGCATTTACTTACCCCCCTATTCCACAGCTAGATATACCTTTAACGGCAAAGAATTGTTCACACTCAGGCACTCAATATCATCCACCTATTATATTATTTATTAAATATATTATCACTTCTGCCAAATAACCATATCCTGGCACCAATAATTAAAATACTTCCCTCAACTCCTGATATTCCCCCAAATTAGATCAAAAGCTGGGTAAGATATCTACTTGTGTAGCCCCTCCTATAACCTATCGAAGAGATCAGTGTTTTATCTGACATGGACATGATACTCTGGGAGTGTCTCTTTGTAAGTTTCAGATTTGATAGTATTTGGTGATATTATGAAGATATTCAATAATATCAATGAATATGTGGATTTTACTAATGACTATATGAACCTGTACATAATTCTTCCCAAGAGCCAATCAAACCTCTGAGAGCTTCATCCTGACTCAATGGCAGAAACCCAGCTGTTTGAGATTTAGACTCCTGACTTAACTTTAATTTTGGAGTTAATGAAAGATAACAGAAAAACTGGATTGTGTTCATGATCTAGAAATTCTTATTACTACCATGAAATAAATATAGCACTTAGTTTTGGGCCCTAAGTTGACAGTGGAGTGATTCTGGCTTGCCACAAACCTTTCAATCACCAACACATTAAAATTCTACTACCTGTTCTTGGTCAAAAATGAGAGACAATTTAAAGTTTAGCGAATTAAATTTGCAAACCCCAGAAATTAGTGTGGAAAACAATGCTTCCCCCCCCCTTTTCATTTTACAACATGAGAGAAATATTTTCTGAAATATGGCTACAATCTGAATACTCACTTTACTGTGGGATTCTGAATATGCTGGGTTAATTCTGCAACATATAAAACTATCAAGATTACTCTGTTTTCCTAATTATACGTTATACCACCACCCTGAGGAACTAAAAACTCCTTTGCAACTCTTTAAAAAAATAAATTTATACCATAATATGGACCATCATTTTCACCTAAGATTAAAGCACTTTGTAAATTTCATTAAAGTAATTTTATCTCACTTAGTTCCACTTAAAATAATAACAGGTCATTTAAAACTGATTCTATTACATATAGGAAATAATCAAACCATTTTTCTTACCCTTTCTTGAAATACAAATGTTATTTCTTCATTTGTAGAACTCTTTTGAAAATATAAGCCTTTCATAGTCCCCTAAAAAAAAAAAACCATATATATTTATACATAAATATGAAATGAAATATCTCCCAGACCAAATGAAAGCAAAAATTGAAAAATAATGCTGGCTGGAGTGCCAGGGTGGCTCAGTTGGTTAAAGCATCCAACTCTTTTCTTTTTTAATTTTCTTTTTCAACGTTTATTTATTTTTGCGACAGAGAGAGACAGAGCGTGAACGGGGGAGGGGCAGAGAGAGAGGGAGACACAGAATCGGAAACAGGCTCCAGGCTCTGAGCCATCAGCCCAGAGCCTGACGCGGGGCTCGAACTCACGGACCGCGAGATCGTGACCTGGCTGAAGTCGGACGCTTAACCGACTGCGCCACCCAGGCGCCCCATAAAGCATCCAACTCTTGATGGCAGCTCAGGTCACAATCTCATGGTTTGTGAGATCAAGCTCTGTGTTGGGCTCTGTGCTGATAGCGCAGCCTGCTGGGGATTCTCTCTCTGCCTCTTTCTTTCTCTCTCCTTCAAAATAAATAAATAAACAAACAAACAAATAAACATTAAAAAAAAAAGAAAAATAATGCTGGCAAAGGATAAATGTTGTTTTCAAACAAACAATTTAGATAATAATTCCTGAAAGTGATTAAAATAAGAGAATATGTAACAATCTCTGGGTACATGTCTTACTAAGAATGTAGTTCAACCTTTCACACAAAGGTGAGGTGCTTGATTTTACTTTGCTATTCAGTAAAAATTATTAGACGCAGTTAAAAAAATTTTTTACAGGGGCACCTGGGTGGCTCAGTCGGTTAAGTGTCCGACTTCGGCTCAGGTCATGATCTCACCGTCCGTGAGTTCCAGCCCCGCGTCAGGCTCTGTGCTGACAGCTCCGAGCCTGGAGCCTGTTTCAGATCCTGTGTCTCCCTCTCTCTCTGACCCTCCCCCATTCATGCTCTGTCTCTCTCTGTCTCAAAAATAAAAACATTAAAAAAAAAATTTAAAAAAAAAAAAAAAAAAAAAAAAAAAATTTTTTACAAGGGCCACAGAGCTCAATTTTAATTACCAAAGGTGGTATTTAAAGGGCTGTCAAAGTCTTAAAAAAAAAGACAATTAAAAAGCAAAAAGTGAAGACACTTATTAAAACCGTATCTCTGATTCTTCTGTATCAGTTTATAAACCACTTAATGGAAGTTTTAAACCTATATTCTGTGAACTTATGGAAGCATCTCTAAGGATTCCACAACTGTTTGATTTTCATAACATAGTTGACTCTCAAATGAGTTAACTGCACAGGTCCACTTACATGTGTATTTTTTTTTTTTTTACAATATAGTCCTGTAAATGTTTTTTCTCTTCTTTATGACTTTAATAACATTTTCTTTTCTGTAGCTTACTTTATTATAAGAATACAGAATATAATATATATATAACATACACAATATGAGTTGATTGTTATCAGTAAGGCTTTCAGTCAACAGTAGGCTATTAGTAGTTAAGTTTCTGGGAGTCAAAACTTACACCTGGATTTTCAGCTGCTCGGAGGGTTGGTTCCCCTAACCCCAGTCTTGTTCAGGGGCCAATTGTAATTGTATGGCAAGACTATTTCTTTATTTTATTTTATTTTACTTTAGAGAGAGAGAGAGTGCTTATGAGCAAGGGAGAGGGACCGAGGGAAGGAGAGAGAGAATCCTAAGCAGGCTCCATGCTCAGGGTGGAGCCTGACACAGGGCTCAATCCGGTGACCCTGGGATTATGATCGGAGCCAAAATCAAGAGTCAGATGCACAACTGACTGAGCCATGCAAGTGCCCCAAGACTATTTCTTAATGTAAATTTTATAGAAGTATAGAATACACACAGCAAAGTTCACAGATCCTAAATGAACAGCTTACTGAATTTTACAAAGTGAATATGGCCATGTCACAGCAAGAAAACATAACATTACTAGAACTCCAGAAGCTCCCTTGTTCCCCTTCTAGTCACCACCTTCCCCTAAGGATACTCAACATCCCAAGTTTCAATAGCACAGATTACTTTTGTCTGTTTTTGACTCTCCAGAAGTGAAATCATACTCCTTCATGTCTGGTTTTTCCCTCAATATTATGTTTGTGAGCATCATCCATGTTGTTTCCTATAGTTGTAGTTCATTCATCATCCTTGTTATACTATATTCTATTGTATGAATAAATTACTATTTCTCCATTCCACTCCAGACAGACATTTGATTGTTTCCAGTTTGGGCCTTTAACAAACTATCCTGTTAAGAACATTCTTGAACATACTTTCTGGTGAAAGTACTATTATTGCATTTAATTTATGGATGAGAAAAAGGAGTCTTCCAGAAGTGAAGGTACATACCTAGGGTGTCATAGCACCAGCTGGGCCAGGGCTGGGCCACACCAGGTACTACCCACTCCAAAGTCATTTCTCTTGACCATTACAGTTAATGGTAGATATGTCACTTAAAACTAGAATCCTATACCCTTTAGCTCAGGACTGACTGATAATTATTAAGTACTTGTTAGAACTGGCTGTAAAATTTGCAGGGCTCATTGCAAAATGAAAGAGCAGAGAACCTTCTCTAGAAATTATTAAAATTTCAAGACAGTGATAGCAGAGAATTAAACCAAGCACAGGTTCCTTCTGACAGTAAAGTCCACTGTAACTGCATAGGTCCCAAACCATGAAGCCAACCCTGTATGTTGAGTCTTAGTGGATCTAATGGATCCATAGAAAGGGTCTTTACTGAGTAGTTTGGCAATGGTTGCTGCTTTTTAGAATGTGATAATCAAATGCTGGAGCTAACAGACATGAATACACATTCAAGACATAGAAACTGTGTATGTAGTGGGGCACCTGTGTATGTAGCTCAGTTGGTTAAGTGACAAGTCCTCATTTCAGCTCAGGTCATGATTTTATGGTTCCTGGGATTCAGCCCTGAGTGAGGCTCTCTGCTGACAACACGGAGCCTGCTTAGAAACTTCTGTCTCCCTCCCAGGCTCGCATGCTCTCTTGCCGCTGCTCGCTCTCTCTCTCTCTCTCAAAATAAATAAATAAACTTCAAAAAAACCACAAAACTATATATGTAGCATGTATCAATAAAGTATAGAAAAAATAGGCTGAGCGAGGTCTGATGTTAATTCAGTTCTAACCCTTTGGTTGCAGGTGTGTGTATGTACAATGTTAAAGAAACCTTTTCTGCCTAGCTTTCAAGGCTGCCTAAAATGCATACTCTCTGTCCCTAATCTACTTTACTCCCCCATTTCTCTAACACACACTCTCTTTCTGAGCTAGTCAGTGACTCCATGCCATCTGGTCACCCTTGTCTCAGGGCTTCCAGGCATTGCTTGTTCTCGGAGACTGTGCTGAACTTTACAGATTCTGCGAACTGAATGAAACTCAAGTCCTACTCCTTCTCTGAAATCACTCCCAGTAACATTTAATCTACCCCATCTGTTCTATGCTTCCAGATTTTGTTACGTACTGACAAACAAAACCTTGCTTTATTTGCTTACTAACTAGTAGGTTTTCCCAGCGATAACTTGGGAGAATCAATATCTATTGTTATTAAATAAAGAAAGAAATCACTGCTTCTACTCAGTTGGGAGCTACTAGTATTTCCCTTTTGAGGAGCGGAACAATTACGTAACAACACTTTGATTTCAAAGCATCTCCTGTTGTAATTTTGGAAGCCACTGATTCCCCTGCCCATAGTAACTTTTTTGTTTTTAAGTTTATTTACTGTTTTTAGTAACCTCTACACCTAAAGTGGGGCTTGAACTCATAACCTGGAGATCAAGAGTCACATGCTCCTCCAGCTGAGCCAGCCAGCGCCCCTGCCCACTGCATCTTAAAGCAGGACATGTTTCCCAGATCAAGTCACATGGACCTCACACTGCATGCACCCCAATTTCAAAGACCCTGGGAGATAACTACTTGCTTGTATTCCTAGTTTCCCCTAAAGCAATGCCAATATTTTTAATCAGATCATCCTAATTGGTTCTTCCAGACTTAGTTGGTCCAATAAAAAACCACGTGGGAACAAAAAGACCCTCAAAGTTACAAAGTGAAGGAAAAAAAGTGTTTTTAGAAAACTGGTCAGAAGAAAATTGAGGAAATGCTATTTATTTGTTTTGCAGACCACAAGAAGGAATACTGAGTTCTTCAACTAAAGAAAATGGTATAATGGGTGGTATAGTTTCTTAGGCACTGGTCTAGACTAAATGCAACACTTAGTCCACTATTAAATGTTTACTGAATGTAAAGATATGTGCACACAGAAAATAAAATCGATATTTTATAAAATAAAAATATAAAATAAAGACTATAATACTTATCATGTCATTTCTAAGAATGAGTGTCATATAACTTCAAAATATGTTCTACAGTAAACTTTGTGAAAAAGTGCTACAGAAAACTCTTAAATGAAAGTAAATCTGTTTAAAAACATAGGCTGATATGCCCTATAAGCATAAAGATTTTATATTTTTCCAGGTATGTCAGATTTTATTTTATTTTTATAAGCTTATTTATTTATTTTGAAAGAGCACGAGTGGGGGGAAGGACAGAGAGAGAGAGAGAGAGAGAGAGAGAGAGAGAGAGAGAAAGAGAATCCGAAGCAGGCTCTGCACTGTCAGCATAGAGCTCGCAGCAGGGCTCAAACCCATGAGCTGTGAGATCATGACTCAAGTGGAAACCAGGACGTTTAACCAATTGGACCTAGGTGCCCCAAGGTATGTCAAATTTTAAACATATTTGGCATAAGTCCACAAACTGAGAATTATGTTTTTAATACTTTAAATTTTTATAATGGTCACGTAATACCTATTAAAAAATCTGGAGAAACAAAAATTAAGTCAGAGATCAAGATTAAGTCTTGATCTCAAGACTGTGAGTTTGAGTCCCACGCTGGGTGTAGAGATTACTTAAAAATAAAATCTTGAAAAAAGATACCTATTTTAAATAATTTTTGGTGCAAAGAAGAAACACTTGAATATAACACTTCAAAAAAAGCAATTAAGAAATACTGATCTTGGGGCGCCTGGGTGGTGCAGTTGGTTAAGCGTCCGACCTCAGCTCAGGTCATGATCTCATGGTTTCTGAGTTCGAGCTCAGAGCCTGGAGCCTGCTTCAGATTTTGTCTCCCCCCTCACCCCCCCCCCCCCCACCCCTCACTCACTCATGTGCTCTCTCTCTCTGTCATAAATAAATAAACATTAAAACAAATTAAAAGAAAAATACTGATCTTTAAAGGGATTTCTAGAAAATCAATGGGAAGAAATTTCAAATGATTTCATCTTAGTTATAACAGCAACATGAACTCCATTTGCTCTTCTGCAACACTAAACCCTCAAGGAGCTCATCTTTAATAACTGTAAATAACTGTAAATAAAACCTCTACACTTTCAAACCCAGTGTTCTGAGAGTTTCAGATCTACTTCAAATTCAACAGGCATAAAACCGAAGTCAGCTTTCCCCAAAACAAGATTTTGTGGTACCAATCTTAAGTCATCAAGGATATTTTGGACTCTATCATAATTCCTTCCTCTGTATTAAGTTATTGACCATAAGGTTTCCTTTTCCTTTATGACGTCCCGGCTCACCTGTTTACTTTTGGTTTTGTTGGGTGTTACCACAAGGGATGTGCTAACATCTCAATGCCTTGGGCCACTGCCTAGTGGCTTCATTTCTTCCCTCATCCAATCCATCTGTTACTCTATGGAAAATGTAATTCCTGAAAGTCCTAACTCATATGTGCTCAAATTTCTATTAGTCTCTAACACCAACTTTGCAACATTGCAGCCACTTGGGGTCAGGATTCAGTTATAATATTTCTAACCCACCTGCTTTTTAAGAATATCAAGGATATACTGACTGTCAAGCAGCTAAACTACAGAAAAAACGTGAAGTCTACTCTAAAATATGGCCCCATATATTTATCATCATGCCAGCACTGGTACACAGCATTATCATACTAGCTGGCTCGATTGTAATGGGTAACTCTTTCGTTATATTGAAGAGGTGACTTAATATTAAGTTTTAACAGGGGTGCCTGGGTGGCTCAATCGGTTAAGTGTCCAACTTCAGCTCAGGTCTTGATCTCACAGTTTTTGAGTTCGAGCCGTGCACTGGGTTGTCTGCTGTCAGCACAGAGCCTGCTTCAGATCCCCTGTCCCCCTCGCTCTCTGCCCCTCCCTCGCTCACGCTTTCTCTCTCTCTCTCAAAAATAAACATTAAAAAAAAAAAAGAGTGACTCCAGAAAAATGCCTTCTTAAAAAAAAAATGTTTTAACAATGTTCTTACTCTTCTGTGGGAATTTGCATACATATCCACATATCAGATAAAGAAATATGTCAGACCACATGCCCAAATATTTGGTTAATAAATATGGTTAGCATCATCAGGGGTGCCTGAATGGTTCAGTCGGTTAAACACCCAACTTTGGGTCAGGTCATGATCTCACAGTTCTTGGGTTCAAGCTCTGCATCAGGCTCTGTGCTGACAGCTCGGAGCCTGGAACCATGCTTTGGATTCTGTGTCCTCTGTGTTCTCTCTCTGCCCTCACCCACTTATACTCTGTCTCTGTCTCTCTCTCAAAAATAAACATTAAAAAATATATATGGTCAGCATAATCAAAGTAACTAGTTGGAGGTTTTGTTCAAATGTCATTACTTTTCAGGTTGTGCAGAATGGTAGTCCTAACTAGATAAAACCAGCTCTGGTTTTTAAAGAAGGAGGTAAACGGGTGGTTGTAATAATTAGAGGACTTCTCTGCATTTGGACAACAGGCTCTGGGAATCTGTATAACCTAAGGACACTGCAGAAACAATTAGCACACAGGTGTTTTGCTGCACACAACTGCACTAGCTGCATACAACTGACCAGAGGGGAACACAAGGGGCTGTCATAGGACTCCCACCTGGCTAAACCCTGAAAAGTTTTTCAAGTTAATAACATGTGTTATAAGAACTTTCTACTTTCACATTTTAGATATCTAATTTAAAACAGGAAAATTCATGAAGTTGCATGGTTCCTATCACTGGAAGGATTTATACAGAGGCTGGATACACATTTACAGGGGCTTCACAAACAAGATTCAAGCATCAGTTGAAGAGAATGGGGGATATGATGACCATATTAAAGCGACAGCCTCTTCTGATTGTGGCAATGGTGTGATGCGATAAATGACCTTTTCCCCTTTATGCTAGCTCAACCATGTGACACTGGGACAATGCAGGTGGTGGGTACTGAGGGAGATAAGCGATTGATGGATGGATCCTTTCTAAACCTCTACCACACTCTCCCTTCTCCAATTGATTTAAACAATCTTCCTTTTAACTAACATTATTGCTGTTTGTAAATGCTTCTTTAATTTTCCAATCCACCATAGGATCTTTAAGAAACCATTTCTTGCTTCAGAAGCAAAATAACTGTAATTTTGACTAAATATGTACTAATAAATCCAACATAAAGAGAAAATAATTCACAAGATGTGTATTTCTTACAACATATAAAAATACAAATAAATATTTAGCAAAAGATCATATTTTAGTATGTGTATTTTCGCTTTTCTAATCATAAATCTCCTTAGTTCAGCGTAGTACTGTTTGGTGGGCCTAGAAAAATCATAATGTTGTCTTTGAAATATTCAATGTGAAGGTCACAGGAGCAAGAATACATTCATTTTTAAGAATGATAAAAACAACAAGAAGACTTAACCACAAACAAAACCAACAAACACGGTGATTCCACAGTGAAACATTCGAAGAATTTCCAAGCTTTCCCACCCTCTTTCTTCAGAGAGGCACACAAATGAATCAAGAGCCATTACTGCCCGGATATACTATTGGGGGAAGTTATATCTTTCATTACTATTTATAATATAGGAGACGGCCCAGTCGGTAGAGCATGCAACTCTTGATCTTGGGGTCCTAAGTTCAAGCCCCGTGTTGAGCTAGAGCTTACGTAAAAAAAAAAAATGGAGAGGGGCGCCTGGGTGGCGCAATCGGTTAAGCGTCCGACTTCAGCCAGGTCACGATCTCGCGGTCTGTGAGTTGGAGCCCCGCGTCAGGCCCTGGGCTGATGGCTCAGAGACTGGAGCCTGTTTCCGATTCTGTGTCTCCCTCTCTCTCTGCCCCTCCCCCGTTCATGCTCTGTCTCTCTCTGTCCCAAAAATAAATAAACGTTGAAAAAAAAAATTAAAAAAAAAAAAAAAAGGAGAGTCGTAAAACTACCAAAATATATCACTGCAACTGACGGACAAATTGAACTTGTATGAGGGAACCCTCTCTGTTTGAAATCTGAACACTTCATCTGCCATAAAGTGGAAAATAAAAATTATATACTGCAAGGGCCGACAGGATTTATAAGTCAAAACTGACCTGAATTTGAATCCTGGTTCTCCTACCGACTAGCTGTATGACTTCAGGCTAATATTTTAACCTTCTGGGCCTTAGATTCCGTTACCTACAAAATAGAGATAATAGTAATTACCTCCAAGGGTTGCTGTAAGGATTAAATACACACAAAGAACTCAATACAACACCTGGCACAAAATAACCCTGCAAAAAGTGTTGGCTATTTTTACTATTTCTGCATATTGGGCAGAGCAGCTCTAAAGTTGTTCTGAGGCCCATCTCACAGAGCAGCAGAGGGTTTGGGCACATGCAACCCTTTGATCTTTAACAGATTTTTAAAAAAATTCTTTTTTTAATGTTTACTTTTGAGAGAGAGAGAGAGAGAGAGAGCGCGTGCATGAGCAGAAGAGGGGCAGAGAGAAAGAGAGGGAGACACAGACTCCAAAGCAGGCTCCAGGCTCTGAGCTGTCAGCACAGAGCCGGACCCAGGGCTGGGACCCAGGGCTTGAACTCATGAACCGTGAGATCATGGCCCATGGCCTGAGCCGAAGTTGGACGCTTAACCGACTGAGCCATCTAGGCGCCCCATGACACTTTCTAATTTCTGCAGTGGGCAACCAACCATACGCCATCTAGACTTGCGCTCTCCAGTAACAGCAGTCACTAGTCACAGGTGGCTAAGGAAAATCTGAACTATACCTAGTCAGAACTAAGATGCCTTGTCAGTGTAAAATACACATTGGATTTCAAAGACCATATTAAAAAAAAAAAAAAAAAGAATTGGGGCACCTGGCTGGCTCAGTCAGTAGAGCATGGGACTCTGGGCGGTTGTGAGTTCAAGCCCGCATTCGGGGTAGAGCATACTTTAAATAAAATAATTTATAATATTTCACGTTTAAAGTATTTGATTAGGTGTTGAAATGATAAATTTTGGACTTAAATGAAACATATTGTTAAAATTAATCACACGCGCTTCTGTTCATGTTTTTTAATGTGGCTACCAAAAGAGTCAAAATTAAGTGCCTCGCATTATATTTGTTATCAGGCCGAGCTGATGCATAGCCTCGCTACTCGCGACGTGGACTAGCAGCACCTGGGGGAGCTTGTTAGAAATGCAGACTCCCAGGCCCTGCCCAGACCTATAGAGTCAGCATCTGCGCGTCAACATGGTACTGAGGTGATTCTTACACGTCGCTCCAGAGTTTTTCGCTGTTTGTCTTAAGAGGGCATATCTGGCCGTATAATCACATGAATGCGAATATCCTTGCTTTAGGTAATTGCTCATCGAAAAAGGAAAGTGAAGGAGGAAAAAGTGGTGGCAGAGAAACTGTATGGGCGAAAGGAAAATTCAAATTATAGGAACAAAAAGAAAGCAGAGGGCAAAAATTCAATCTGGGGGATTCAGTGGAAGGGAACTGCCACACTTTTGCTTCCATAAAGGTAGAGGGAGATGCAAACTGAGATAAAACCTACAATCAAAACCTGTAAAGACCAGGAAATCGCGTCAAGTCTTTCCCGCCCCTCAGCCGCCTCAGCTAAGCTAGGCCTGGGCCCGAGGGGGTCTAGGGTTGGGGTGCAACGCGAACCACCATTCAGCCCAGGGTTGCACAGTTCCGCAAGGCGTCCAAGGCCCAAAGCCCCGCTTCTCAAGACACAGAAACCGGATCCGGGGGCTCACCTGCCTCCGAGCCGCCCCAACCGCCTGCAACTTCGCCACCGCCACCGCCACCGCCCGCCACCTTGGAGTCCTTTTGCAGAAAGCCCGCCCCTGCTGGCCCAGGCGCTGCTCCCATTGGGCAGGTCGCTCGTCAGTCGTGAACCGTAGGCTGTGGAGAACGCTATAGCAACCGAACTCGGAACTACACCTCCCAGAATGCTCTGCCTGAAGGAGAAGCGTCACACCAGGGGCGAAATACATGGACGAAATTGTAGTCTCCCGGATAGGTTCCGTTTTATGCAAATTTATGTTAAAGACCACACCCTTCCTCATTCCAACCATTTGCCCTACCACCTTCCTTGGAGTGTGGCCCGCCTCTTTTTCGCCTCCTTGTTCTCTCCTTTAAAATCTTTTGTAACTAATTTAGTTGACTGCATCCTAACTATTGCCTCGCACGACAACGGACAGATGCAAGAAAACCTTGGAACAAAACCTCCATAACTCCGGTCAGGGAAATCCCAGACCAGAAGCCTCTGGTTACACCTTCTGGGAAGAGGGCAGGGAGAAGAGGGAGTCCTATTCCCCGCCTCCTTTGCGCTTGATGATTGGTTTATTTGGCTGTCATTCCGTCTTCTTCCATTTTTTTTTTTTTTTTTACCGCCCGCCGTTCCCGTTCTCGCGGTGGGCGGGGGTAGCGGTAGGGGGCGGTAAGGAGGTGCGGACCCCTTCTTCCGATTGGCCGACTGTTCGTTCCCACCCATCTGTGGGCGGAGATGGAGGGGTCGAAGGGGGCGGGAGAGGCAACGGAGGGAGATGAGGAGATACGTGGGAGCGAGGGAGCAAGGGAGGGAGAGAAGGAGGTAGAGAAGAGCGGAGGAGAGGGGAGGGAGCGCAGCTTGGTTGCTCCGTAGTACGGCGGCTCGCGAGGGAGAATCCCTAGCGGGCTCCGGGACGCACGGAGAGGCGGGCAGGCGGGCGGGGATGGTGTGTTGGGCTGAGGCTCCTGCGTCCCTCTCCGCCGCAAGGGAGCTGCACTGATTTGTCCCTGGGGCGGCAGCGCGGACCCGCCTGGAGATGAGGTGAGGAGCTGGCTGGACTGGGAGGCAGCGGGGGCGGGGGCGGGGGTCTGCGCAGGGGTCGGCGCGATGGCCGCCCGGGGCGCCCGTCCCTCGGGCCGGCGCGCGTCCCTCGGGCCGCCCTTCAGCCTTTGCCGCGCGCCCGGGAGGCGCGGCACCCG